>NC_139498.1:2480754-3100943 GCF_008360975.1 Lichenostomus cassidix | reverse complement strand
GGGTCCCTGAGCTCATGTCCTCGTCCCCAGCAGCCCACCTTGGTGGCCGGGCTATGCATGTGTCCCATGGCCACCTTCCCTTGTGTTGAGGGCACCTCCCTTCCTGCTGTGCGATCCCACTTGCTCGTGTTCCTCCCTCATAAGGTGGGCAGTTCTCCTGGGTGGGGTCTTTGGGCAGTGGGCAGGGGCAGCCCCCAGCTCCCCCAAACCCCTGCCCAGCCTGGGATGGATGGGTTTGCATTTCAGGACGGCGGTGAATGCTCAGTCAGGGGTCTGCACCCCCGCGGGAGGGCTGGTCACAGGTACAGCCCTGACCCTGCCCTGCCCCTGGGCTGCTCTGCATCAGGGGCATCAGGGACCCCTGGGTGTCGGTGCCCGTGGCTCAGGGGTCCCCTCTCCCGCAGGTGCCCTGGTCCTGCTGTCCCTGGCATACCTCACCTCGCTCTTCTACTACATCCCCAAAGCTGCGCTGGCCGCTGTCATCATCTCGGCCGTGGTGCCCATGTTTGACGCTGGCATCTTCCGGACGCTCTGGCGGGTTAAGAGTGAGGCACCGGTCGGGAACGGCCAATCCCCGTACTAAGCCATCCAGGAGCCACTTTGGCAGCCCCACTCGCACCCCCTGAGCTGGGATAGAGGTCCCCTCACAGCCCCTGCAGCCCCACTCACACAGACCAGGTTTCCTGCAACACAGTCTCAGACATCCAGATCCTTAAAATAATTTAATCGTGGTGGCATAACTAAATAACAACATAACGGCTCGAGTTGGGTGTTCCTCAGGAGGGAACAAGAACAAAGGAGTCTGTGAGCTTTTATCCTTTTATCCTCTCACAGTCATGGTAAAGTCTGGGAGTGGTTGGCTCCTGCCAGTGAGTGTCCCATCACTGTCTCTGATGTCCCATCACTGTCTTGGAGTGTCCCATCACTGTCTCTGATGTCCCATCAATGGGCCACCAGTCCCTCAGACCTTTGTTATGCACAGGGTGGCAGTTCACGGCCCCTTCCAGGGGCTCCCACTGAAGTTGCCCCCAGCCACCTGCACGGGATGGATTCCTCCAGACCCGGGTGCATCCCGGCTCTGCCCGCGGAGCTGATGCTGTCCCTGAGGGCCCTGTGGCACGAGGACAAGCCACAGCCAAGCCTGGCTTCTCTCTCTTACAGGGCTGGACCTTGTGCCACTCTGCGTGACATTCCTGCTCTGCTTCTGGGAGGTGCAGTATGGAATCGTGGCTGGGGTGCTGGTTTCTGGGATTCTGCTGCTCTACTCCATTGCCAGACCCCCAATAAAGGTGGGCTTCACCCCTCCCCTTGGATGTGGCAGGGCCAGCCAGGCTCACCAGGGAGCTGGGAGGGGGCTCCTTAGGGCAGTGAGGTGTTGGGGTGCAGGATGCTTCAGTCCTGTTCTGCTGTCCCCAGTCAGCCATGGGCACAGGACAGGGACTGCTTTCAAAGAGCAGGAGGAAAGGAATATTCCGGGATTGGAGAGCAGGAGAGGGAAGCATCTCTGTTCCTGTCCTGCTGACACTGATGTGTGTGCAGGAGGATTTTCCCTGAGGGATGGGGGCTCCTGCTTCTCCCACTCCATCCAGGAGGACAGTGAGTGACTCGGGTAGTTGTCCCTGCCTGGGGCAGGTCACAGCCCTGAGCTTCCTGTGACTTGTCCCCTTCCACAGGTGTCAGAGGGGGCTGTGCTGCTGGTGCAGCCAGGGAGCAGCCTGCACTTCCCAGCCATGGAGCACCTGCGGGATTCTGTGTGCAGCCATGCTCTGGCAGGTACAGTGCTGGCCTGTCCTGGGGACCTGGCTGTCACTGCCTGCATCACTTCTGCTGTGGGTGGCAAGTGCTGCCCAGACCCAAAGACTGTGGGTGCAAGCAGCGACAGCACAACTGTCCCACCCCTGCCAGCCCCTGCCCTGGCTCTGAGGGCTCTGACCCCTGGGCTGCTCATTTCTGAACTCATCAGGGACATAACCTTCTGCTCTTCCAGCAACATCTCCACCACGCTCCATCATCCTGGACTGTTGCCACATCAGCAGCATCGATTACACGGTGGTGGTGGGGCTGGCAGAGCTGCTGCAGGAGCTGCGCAAGCACGGCCTCTCGCTGGCCTTCTGTGGCCTGAAGGTGTGTGAGACCTCAGCCAGCCCACCCCAGGCCCAGGGAGGGTGTGTGCTGATGGGCTCTGCCCAGCTGCCATCCCCTGTGATCTGTGCTGGCCTCCCCTCTGGTGGCACCTTCATCATCTCAAGCACATTCATCTCACAGAGCTGGAGGCTCTATGGGGTGCTGGATGCTCCATGCTGGGATGGCTGGGGGCTCTGCCCCAGAGGGGTGGGAAGTGGCCAGCACTCCCCCAGCCCAGGTTTCTCTGCCCTCAGGAGCCTGTTCTCCAAGTCCTTCTGTCTGCAGACTTAGAAGGATTCCAGCATTTTCCCAGCCGGGAGGAGGCAGGTGAGGCTCTGGACTGCTCTCTCAGGAGGTGATGAGTGTGGCTCTGGAGGACAGCCATGGGGATCTGATCTGTCCAGCCCCAGAGCAGCAGTGTGGGGACTGCAGGGGCCTGGCTACTGGAAGGGTGAGCTGGTGTCCCTCCAAAGAGTCAGGTCTCCCCAGCCTTGGGGATTCATGGTGAGCTGTCGTGGTTTAAACCAGCAGCAGATCACCATCACAGAGCCCTTCACTCCCCCTACAGGGGGATGGGAGGGAATCAGAAAAGAAAACTCATGGGCTGAGATAAAGGCAGTTTAACAGGACAGAAAAGGAAAGGAAGACTATAATAATGATGAGGGAATGCCCAAAGAAAGCGATGCACAGGGTGGTTGCTCACCACTCACTGACCAATGCCCAGCCTGCCCCTGAGCTGTGGCTGTCACCCCCCAGCCAAATCCCCCCAGTCTTTTGTTCAGCAGGATGCCCTGTGGTCTGGAACATCCCTCTGGCCGCTAGGGCAGCTGGCCTGGCTCTGCCCCCTCCCAGTTCCTTGTGCCTCAGCCCCTCGCTGGCCAGGCAGCCTGGGAGGCTGAGAAGTCCTTGGCTTAGTGTAAGCACTGCTCAGGAGCAGCTGAGCCATCTGGGTGTTATCGGCAGGAGTCTCATCCTGAACACAAACACAGCTCTCAACCAGCTCCTGGGAAGAAAATTTACTCTGTCCCAGCCAAAGTCGGGACATGAGCTTTGGCTTGACTCTGCTTCCCCCCCTTCCTGTCCCAGAGCGGTGTGGGGGAGCAGAGCCAGGTGGCAGCGGGGCAGAGCCTTTCACCAGCATCACCGAGAGCACGGGGCTCATCCAGTGAGACGAGTCCTGTGACACCCCGGTGACATCAACACCCTCCATGGGAGCCGCCTGCCCCAGCCAGGCCTCCTGGGCAGTGTGGGATGGACTGTCCCCATGTCCCACACCGGTGTGGACAGTGCAGCACCAGCCCAACCCCACATGGGCTGTGCTGAGCACTGGGATCAGGGTCTGCTGGTCCTACACTGGCCCCAGCCCTATGGGGCTCTGGCACCTCACTGCCTCCACAGCAAGCCAAGGACAAGATCTCCCTGGAAGGGACAAAACTCTTCCCTTTCATCATGATCAATGCAAAGCCATCCTTCCTCCAGGAAGCTGTTGGAATTTTTTATTCAACTGTTTTAACTCTGGACCTTTTTTAATGTTCTGGGCCACAATGACGGAGATGCAGAGCACGTTCTTATCAAAGCTGTTTCAGGGCTGCTGGCGCTGCCCTCCAAACGGACAGGGGGGCTCAGCCTCTGGCTGCTGGGAGAGGGAAAACGTCTGGGATTGTGCTCTGTACTGATCCCACATGTTTGTGGGGTGTTGCGCCAAACGCTGCCCTGGGTCAGGGCCAGGCTGTCCCCCTGGGGTGCAGCCCCTGACCTGGGCCCCACTGGGACAGGCACAGTGACACCGGCTGTGCAACGGGGGACAGCACCCGGTGGGGCTGGGCAGGGTCGGGAATTCAGTTTTCCTGAACAATCCTTGGTCAGCACCTGGCGCAGACGGTGTAATAAATCAGAAATTGCTAATGAGTCAGCATGATCTCTGCCTTCCTGAGGGAAAACTTTTTCCTTTTGTGTGGGAAGGGGAAATTATCTTCTGGGTGTTGGTGAGCATGCCAGGGAAAAGAAACTGAAACCAGGCTGGGGCTGTGCGGGTGATCTGAGCCCGAGGGCAGGTTCTGAGCACAGTTCCTGCTGCCTCTGGTGCTGCAGGTTTTGCAAGGGCAGCAGAGGTGCCCGGGAGCCACCACACACCTGCCAGGGCTACCAGGTGCACCAGGCCACCCTGCAGTGTTGGTTCCTGTCCGGAGCAGCACTGAGCAGTGAGTTCCTTGCTGCCCCCTGTGGGAGAAAATAGAATTATGGGGGTAAAAAGAGCTGGTTGTTATGTGGGCACTAGTGCAGGTCAGGGCTGCTGGGAGCCCGTCTTCAGCTTGGTCCTGGTTGGATCCGGGATGGGACATCAGCCGTGTCCCCACTTTTGACTGTTGAATCCACTTTTTATTGTCGGATCCAGCACAACGTGTTTTCTCCTAACACACTTGTGCTCCCCTCTGCTGCTGCCAGGCTCGCCCTGCGTCCCTGTGGCTGCCAGGGACACCTGCACTGGGCTGAGGGATGGGAGGATGCTCGGGGGCTACGGGGGAGATTCAGCCCGGGGGATGCCCGGCGGGATGGGGAGGCCGGACGGGGCGGGACCCATTGAGAGCCGCCCGGGGGCGCTGGCCGGGGCCGGGATTGGCCGGGCCGGGCCGGGGCTGGGCGGAGACCGTGACTGCAGAAACGAAAGTTGGCGGCTCGGCTGAGAAACGAAACTTCGCTGGGCGGGACGCGGCAGAGCCGGAGGGCGAGTAGGCGCTGCAGGTGACGGTGCCCGGTCCCTCGGTGAGTCGCGCTGCCGGGGCTGGCGGGTGGCGGGACGGGGCACCGGGCCTGGGCTTGCAGGGGCTCCGGTGCGGGGCGGGGGCAGCTGCGGTTCCGGGAGGGCGGCGGTACGGGCTCCGGGCCCCGCTGCACACTGCCGGTGCGCCCGCACCTCCACGGTGACCGCGGAGCCTCCCGGTGCGCGCGCACCTCCCCGGTGCGCCCTGATGCCCTATCCGCCCGGATTTCCCTTGTGCGCCTTGATCCCCGATGCGCCCGGAGCTCCCCGGTGCACCCCCGGAGCTCCCCGGTGCACCCCCGGTGCTCCCCGGTGCATCCCCGGACCCTCCCGTCCTCCCATCTCCTCCCCGTTCACTCGGGACGCCCCTACTCCGCCCTGTCCCCGGTTCTGCCCGTGATGCCCCGGGCCGCACGGCCTGTCCACTCCCGTGTCCCCGCTGTGACCCCTCCCGTGTCCCCCCGGTACCCCCGGGCCCTCCCGGTGCCCCCCGGGAGCCGCGCTAGCTCCGCCCCCTCACTTCACATAACGGTCTCATTTGCATACCGCCGCCGCTTCCTCACGCCATTGGTCCATCCACGCTATTTATTTGCATATCCCGCGGAGGGGGCGGAGATATCCCGGCGGGGAGCGCGCGCGGCGTTATTTGCATACGAGCCACGCCCACGGGCAGCACCGCTCCGGGCGGGGCCGGGAAGGGGCGGGCGGCGATCACCGGCCATGGCCGAACCCCGGGTAGCGCTCCCGGCCCAGCCCCAGCTCCGCTCCCAGCCCGGCAACGGCTCAGCCCCGGCCCCGCTCCTGACCGTGGCCCAGCCGGGGGAACGAGGCTCCCGGCCCAGCCCGGCGGAGCAGCCCTAGGCAGGGTTCGGGAGCCCCGTGTGAGGCAGGCCTGTGCGTCCCACAGCGCTCGTGGCGCGGGGCCTCAGCGCGGGGGCAGCGGCTGGTTGTGGGTTTTTATGTTTAGAGCGGCCCGGTTCCCCCCACGCTCCGAGCGCGGCTCTAGAGTGTCGCAGGTCGCTTCCTGACAATCAAACGCCGCCGGGCGGAGGGGGGCGTGACGCGGCTCCATTGCCTCACGCTAATGTCGCTGTTTGTGTCTCTGCCCCGTCCCTGTCTGTCCCCCCGTGGCCCTGCAGGCTCCCGCGGGGCTGTGGCCAGGACCATGCAGTGCCCCGAGTGTCACTCGGCTGCCGGGGACGGCCCGCCCGCCTCCTGCAGCAGGTGTGGGGCCAGGCTGGCTCCTGCCACCGGCCCTGGGCACCAGGACTCAGGTAGGAGGGCTGGGCTGGGGCCAGGGCTGGGCTGTCCTGGGGCTGCGCAGTGACCAGGGGCTGCCTGTGTCACCTCTGGTACCTGTGTGGCTCTGGGTTCTGCTCTACCCGGGTCATTCCCCGCTGCTCTCATCCCAAACTCTCACCCCAACCTCCCCTGGCGTTCCTGACCAGAGACAGTTTTCCTCACTTCGCAGTGAGTGACGGGGGACGCACAAGTGAGTCAGTTGATGACACATCGTACGCACAGTCTCCACACTCAGGTCTTCAGTGTTGA
Source organism: Lichenostomus cassidix (assembly GCF_008360975.1). Classification (NCBI taxonomy): domain Eukaryota; kingdom Metazoa; phylum Chordata; class Aves; order Passeriformes; family Meliphagidae; genus Lichenostomus; species Lichenostomus cassidix. The sequence continues at coordinate 3,094,507 of NC_139498.1, read as the reverse complement.
ACTAGTTTCTGTTTTGTCCGTGAAGTGGTGCTGCTTTTTGTGTTGAAAGGTTGAGCCCTTCTTGACACAGAATTTTTTATTTGCAGCTTGTTAGATTTAGAATTCAGCCCTGAATTTGGTTTGACAACACACTAATTCTGCCTCTCTGAACAGTGACAGAATTAAGCACACAACAACCATCATACTGGGGGAAATATTTCCTAATCCTTTATTTGTTTAAGACTGCATGGCCTGGGCCACCAGAATGGTTTTTGGTTTGTTGGTAGGAAAAAGTGGGATCCTAGAAGAACACACTAAATCAGAGTCAAGCTGCTGCAGTCCCGACAGGGTCAGTTCTTAGCAAATCCTTCTGTGCTCCAGCATGGCAGGGTAACAAACTTGGGATCTTGGGCTCTGAGATGCCATAGGAAGAACATCCAAAGCAGCTGAGATTCAAAGCTTTTGCTCTCTGAATTGGGGTAGAGGCTGTGCCAAGGAGCTTGTGAAACCCCTGCAGAAGGCAGAGATCTGGTCTGCTGCCTGACTCGGCCCCATGCTGCCTTTTCACAGGTGTTTTTTTTAAGGACTGGATAAAACTGTGAGGATAAAAAGGGAGTTTCCTCTGCCTTCCTGGGGAGGACTCAGCTGAGTGGGACTGGTCACACAGCCAGTCCACAGGGCTGTGCCAGCTGAGATGTGTCAGTCTTGACACTGCTCATCCTGGGGGTCCAAGCACTGGCACAGGCAGGTGGTTCCTAGTGCTGCTGCTGCATTTGTGTCTGCAGGAGGGACAGGGATGGAGCTGTACCTCAGTGCTGCTGGCAGGGCCTTGGAGAGGGCAGGAAGCTGGGCAGGGAGAGTGGTGGCATTACTGGTGGGAGCTGAACACAGAACAGCAAAACAGCTCCTGTGTGCTCATGTCCCGACTTTGGCTGGGACAGAGTTTGTTTGTTCAGGAGCTGCTTGAGAGCTGTGTTTGTGTTCAGGATGAGACTCCTGCCGATAACACCCGGATGGCTCAGCTGCTCCTGAGCAGTGCTTACACTAAGCCAAGGACTTCTCAGCCTCCCAGGCTGCCTGGCCAGCAAGGGGCTGAGGCACAAGGAGCTGGGAGGGGGCAGAGCCAGGCCAGCTGCCCTAGCGGCCAGAGGGATGTTCCAGACTACAGGGCATCCTACTGAACAAAAGACTGGGGGGATTTGGCTGGGGAGTGACAGTCACAGCTCAGGGGCAGGCTGGGCATTGGTCAGTGAGTCTGACAGGAATGCACTGATTCTCTCCCCCATCCAGGGGCTTGGAGCAACCTAGTCTAGTGGAAGGTGTCCCTGCCAATGGCAGGAGGTGGAATTAGATGAGCTTTAATGTCCCTTCCAACACAAGCCCTCCTGTGACCCTACTGAGGGGGTGAGTCTCCAGTTTAACAGTTTGTTTGCCTTCATTGCAGAGAGAAGAGAGGTGCAGGTCCCTCCAGTCCCTGATGCAGGAGCAGAGGTGAAGGGGGAAGGTGCTGCTGGGCCTTCTTCCATCACTGGAACAAAGGAGACAGAGGGAGAGTTGCTGATGGACAGAGCAAGAGCTCTGACCAACACCTCAGACCCCACACCTGACACTGCAGGTGGACCTCCCTCCTCTTCTGAGACATGGGAGGAGGAAGAGGGATTCTCACTGCTGGAGGATGTCACAGCTCCGGGGGACAGCATAGAGCCCTCAGCTCAGTGCGGGGCTGGTGACTCTGCTGAGGTGACACGGGGGAAGGTGAGGATCTTGCTGGGTGCTGGGGAGCAGCTGTGACTTGTTTCTCTCCTCTGTGAAATGAGGAGGCTGAGCTGAAACCCGTGGGTCCCTTTGGCCACGTCGGGGAGCTGCTGCCTGGCTTCTTCCAGGAGAAGCTCGCTGTGTTTGCTGACACTGTTGTGTGCACAGAGCTGTGATGCCTGGGGGAAACCACACAGTTGCACAAGTCAGCTTAGACAGTGCAGCGCTGCTCTTTGCTCCCGTTGAGCAAGACTAGAATAGTAAACCAACACAATTCTCAAGAGTTACTTGTATTTCACTGGCTGGTCTTGTCCCTCCTCTTCCTGATCATTGTTGGTTAGCCCCGTGTAGCAGGAAGATGTCGGTACTCACTGCAGTGGAGGAGGTGACAAAGAGTTTGTCTTTGACAATGAATAAACAGACATTGTGCTCTTTGTTTTTTTTCTTTTTTAATAGAAAAGGAAGAAGAGTAAAGCAAAGAAACATATGTCTACCGCCGGGCAACAGGACTCTCTGCCTCCTCAAAGCACAGCACAAGCTCAGACCACAGGGTTGCCTGACACAGCTGTTGTTCCTACAGCTGTTGTTCCTCAAGAAATCCAACCCCCTGGCAGTGAGGGAGCAAACCCAGGTGCTGATGGACTTGCTGATGCCAGTGGAGACACACCTGAAGGCAACAGGGATTTGGTACACCTAGGGAAGGAGGCTGGCAGCCTGGAAGCAGAAAAGCTGACTCCCCCAGAGCTGAGCAGTACAGTCAGTGGGGCTGCCCTAGCTCCCAGTGCTGCAGCCCCAGGGGACAAGGTGGGGGATGGAACGACCTCGGAGCATGGAGAAGCAGCCAGGGATAATGTGGAACAGGGCAGTTGTGCCCCTAGCCAGCTGCCAGAAGCCACAGCAGATTCCCAGGCCCAGGGCAGCAGTAAGGAGCTGCAGTCAACACGGCAGGGAGAGAGTCCCTCTGGGCTGCCTCCTGCCAAGGGAACCCCCCAAAGCAAGCCTGAGACCAAGACCTCTCCTGGGGCCCAGAGCTCACAAGCTGGGAAGGAGGCCAAGCAGAAAGGGAACACTTCCACTGGCAAGGTGAGTGTGAGTGAACTCAGGTGAGTGTTCCAGGTAGCCTGGCTTCCCTTGGCCACTGTAACTTGTTTATGCTGTGAGGCTGAGGAGTATGAGCCCAGCGATATGGGGTGGGATTGGGGAACACCATGGGGAGGTTCTTGTTTGAGTTCTACTCTCCTGGGTGTCAGTTCTAGCCCAGCTATCACTGAGGGGTTGCTCAGTTACCCCCAGGACTGGGGGGTGTCCCTTTTCCAGCCAGCTGTGCTCTCCAGAGAGCTCTGGGATCCCCTTGGATGGGAGGATTTTGTGCTTTGCAAGTGCCTGTGCTCTGCTCAAACACAGGCCTGGTAAACTGGAAGTTGCTGTGGGTTCTCTTTCACTTTCTTTATTCCCCATCCTCTGGGACCTGGGGCTCACTGACCTGACTGCTTGGCAGTGTGTTTGGGTTGGCTTTCTCTTCCATCATAAATGTGCTATTTTCCTTAAGCAGCAGCTTCCCTCAGTGAGGGATCAATATTTCCAGGAGGATGAAGCTGGTGGTGTACCAGGAGGAGATGTACTTCCAGGGTCTCCTGTTTCATTGGGCGTTGTCTCCCTATTGCAGAATGCAAACACAAAAGACAAAAATCAGACCCCAAGTGAGAAAATGCCTAAAGCGAGTGAGAAGACAAGTCCGAGAAAAGGAGCTGAGGCTGCCAGAAAGGAGGGTGCTGTGGCTGTAACTGACAGTCCCAAGAACAAAAAGGAACAAAGTAACCAGAAACCTGTGGAAAAGATTAAAGAAAGGTGAGAACAGCCCTGCTGCTCCCCAGCATTCTTCACTAACAGGAGTTGCTGTGAGGAGACTGAGGTGGGGGGATTGAGGTGCTGGGATTAGGTCAGTATGTGCCTTGGGTTTGTGGGAATAGAATTGTCTTGAAACTGAGGTGAAGGGGTTGTGCACAAGAGAGCCAGTGTTGAATGGGAGCTGCAGCACAGGTGATGTGGTGCACATGGTACTTGAACCTGCTTGAGCATCTGATGAATAAAAAAGAGATTACTCTCTTATTTCTGGCTCTTATGAGCAACATGTGCTTCACATACAGCTCCTTAGGTGAATAGTGTGAAGAGCTGTTTTGATGTTCTGCTTAATGTGTGTGACCTGGAAGAGGGAGAAAATGTAGCCATTCCAGGTGGCTTTGCTGGGCCAGGGTATCTCCTGCTGCCTTTAGGAGCCCATTTTTCCTTTTTGCACTAGTTCTGCTCAAACATCAGTCTGAGTGAACTGCTCGCAGAGTTTATGGGTCTTGCAGCCAGTCAGATTGTGGCTCAAATCTGGTTTGTGGTCTACAGTGATTTGTACAGTTAAACCAAACAGAACCCTTTCTATTTCCCTTCTAATTCTTTCCTGCAGCTCTGTGAGCCGCAATGGGGGTGTTACAGTGTATTTCCATGCAATATTATCCAAAGACTTCAAACTCAACCCTGATACCCATAAAGTGTTCATCAGAGGTCAAGACATTCCTTCCTATGCCAAATGGAAGGACAACATCTGTGAGCTGAACTGCACCCGGTGAGTGTTCCCTGCTCTGAGAGCAGAGTCTCTGTGGGGCCTCAGTTACTGTGCAAGGTGTGGCTCTGTGCCCACAGGTGGGGGTTGCAGTAGAGGGTTTCACAGTGGAGAAGGCTGTTCAGAAATGTTCTTGTGAAAGAACAGTCACTATTTCTATTAGAAATTGAGCAATGCATGGCAAAGGAAGTCTGTAGATGAGCTAACATGTCCTTTGCCTGCCTTTGTGTCTGTGTTTCCTAGGGATCTGGGAGAACATGGCTACCTCATTGAAGGTGCTGTAACTCTCACCAAAGAAATCGTGGATAAATGCATTCCTTACAAGTACTGGGTGAGCTGTGGGAAGGGAGAGTATGAGTTCATTTACAAGGAACCAGTATTGGATAAACACGTGAATCGCTGCTTGTTGATAAAGAGGACCTTGCTCAACAATGGAGGTGAGCTCTGCTGGCTAGTCTTGTACCTTGGGGTGATCCCTACTGTCCTGTGGCCCAGCATTCCTGTCAGACAGCACTGTCTGAAGCTGGGAGCTCCATGGGGCAGTGGGGGTATTGCTGTGGCAGCTGGAAGAGTGAAGGCACCTGATCCCAATGATTGTTTTCCTGTGTTCTCCTTCTGTTGCTGTTCCAGAGTGGCACCAGTATGATGACATTGTGTGTGCAAAGCCTTCCGTGATGAAAAACTTTTGGAAGACATTGACTGGTGATAAAAACAGGGATGTGGTGGAAGGGAAGAAAATAGCTGCCAGTGTTATGTTAGAAAGTATCTTCAGCATTCTTGGAACCTGGAGTCCTGACAACCTGAGGAACTTCTTCGGCCAGCTGAGGCAGTTCTACAATGTTGTAGTAGCCCAGCGGGTGTTTGATGGCAAGGAAATTCTATGGACAGAGCTGAACTTCAGCGCAGAACAGGTACTCCCTTCTCTTTCAGAGGCAGAAAACATTCCGTTACTGAATCCAAACTTTAATTTTGCTATTGACCTTGCTGGGTTAATTTTGCTTTTCCAGTCAAAGTTCAGGTAGAGAACCAGTGGGGATCCTTCCAGGGTGACTGCCTTGGGGATTTCAGTCAACATGTGCACTTAGGTGTGGTTATGAGACCCCATGAGGATCAGCAGCAGAGCTGTGACATGGTGACTTCGTACTTGAGTGGATTTTGTGTCTAGGTATTGATTTCCTAAGCCTGGCCCTTCAGTTTTGCTGCCAGTTGTTCTGTCACCAACTTCTCTGCACTCATCTCTTGCTCCAAACCTGCCTGCTTTTTGGGAGAAGCTCCTGATCCTGTTCTAAGCAGTGATGCCTGCAGGGCTTCTGAAATCCAAAATTTCTTACTTGACATGACTAGGAAATATGGCAGAAATGCCACATTGTCTTTTTTGGTCGTCAGGGCTGCTCCTCCCTGTCCTGTGGCCTCACTGGAACTGGCAGAAGAAAATGGCTTCAGATGAGAAAGACTAATGCTGTGGTTGGTTTGTTTCTTCCCTTCTTTATCCCAGGTGAAGGAATTGCTGATGAAATACATTAAGAAAATAGCTCTTCCTTTCTTTGCACCAGAAGCACCTCCAGAGGACAGAGTCATCAAAAGCAAACTGGCTCTGGGGCTCACCATTCTCCTGATATTTGAGGAATTTTCATTTTTGCCATTTAAAGATGACCTGGCTGGCCTGTGTAGCCTCTTGTGCTTGGATCAGGTGTCACAACAAGATGTAGAGAATGAGATTCATCACATCAAACAGGCTTTTGCAGGAGTTACCAAGTAAGTGCTCCATGTACCTTCTAACTGACCAGGCTGGTGTTGCTCAAGTGTAGCACCCTTTGATAAAACAGGGATCAAGCTCTCTACTACCAGAGAGCCAGCAAAAAAGTTACATTTGAAGATAACTTTGGAGGTCTCAGTTCCAGCCTCCTGCTTGAAGCAGGGCTAACATCTAGGCAAGGTTGCAGTGCAGTTCTGAAAATCTGCAGGGAGTTTTGCCAACCTCTCTGGGGCCTTCTCACAGTCAAACAACTTTCTTGTTATTTTTCTTTTGTGTAAACAGATTTCCCTTATTGAAGCTTGTCATGCTTGCCAGAGGCATAGATTGAGTTAAAACTGTTGTTTTTTCTTTATATAAAATCTTATTTGCTATCCTTTTCTGGCAAGCGGTTTCTGGCTTCTTGCCTGTTTGCTGTTGATACTCACAAACTCCAGTGATCAGGATCATTGGGTATTTACTCCCTTAAATGCTACATTTGGATTCTTCCTGTCTCCTCTGGCATGCATCATTCCACACTTTTGGTTGGTTTTGCCCTGGAGTGGCTGCTTACCTATCTGACTGCTTACCTGGCACTGGGTTTGGAGTTCTTCACTGCCACAGCTGCAGCCATTATGTTTCCCTGTAGAGTTCTTTGCAGTACTTCAGCCTAACCAAGAAGGCCCAGAATTGTCCCCAGAACACCTGGCTCTCTGTTGGTGTCACAGGACTGGGGGTGCTCATGGGAAGACTGCAGATAAAGGATTGTGTCTTCCCAGTGCTCCAGCAGCAGGGTCTGTGTAGAGAGATTCAGGAACATTGCAGCTCTTGGCCTTAAACCTGGACAGGTACACTCTGCAATGAAGAGCAGATGGAGCTAAAATAATGACCAGAGGTTAGCTGAAGGTACATAGGGAAATTGAGATGTAGCCTCCCCCACCCCTAGGGCATTCTCAAGGCCTGGATAAAGCTGTTCTTTCACTCAATGTATTTGTTTGGGTGTTTTTTTTTACTTAGCTTGAAGGCTGACCTGACAAACTTGTGCCAGACGTGCATTGAACGTGGTGTAGACCAGTGGGTGTGGATCCTTCCCCTTCTGCATTCCTTTGCTGCTCCCCTGCAGCAGGAGCATGTGCCAGTGGAGGAAGATGTCTGGGCAGGGCTGGAAGGGCTAACATTTGCTGAAACCAGGAGGAAGCGAGCTGGGTGAGTTTTCCAGAATTCCCAATCACACCCAGTGTTTTGGTGCTGTAGCTGGGGGTGATCACCTTAACTTTATCTCTTGTTTTGGTTTTTTTCCTCCCTCATTTTTAGAAGGTGTGAAATGTAGCATGCTGAGGGAGGATGTTTGGGGTATTTGGGCACAGCCACATTGGTGGCTCAGAGGTCACTGAGTGTAACCCAGCTGGGCACTGTGTGACCCCCAAACACAACCACCCTGGTTCTGCCAGCCAGGGAGCAGCTGGGAATTACAGCTGCTCGTGTTGTGCAGAGTCTGAGCAAGACCAGGAGTTTATTTTCCTTGAGTGCTTGTGCTCAGTGCTTTGGTTCTGCTCCGCCATCCCTGGGCCTTTGCGGGGCTCACACTGATCCTCAGCTGCAGCTGCAAAAGTACAGGAGTGAGGAGAAGACTCCTTTGTGGGCTGCACAAGCTCCTGGCCTTTTGTTCCTTGGAAACCTGAATATTTTGTTTTGTCTCCCCTCCAGAGTGACCCTGCTGGAACAAATGAGAGAAAAGAAGTACTTGATGGAATTTGATGTGACTCTGGTCAAGTCTTGGCTCTGTGTGCTGCCCCTGGAGAACCTGGCTGAGTTCATAAAAGACTTCTCCAGTGACTTATTAGTTACTCTTCAAGGTGTCCTGTACAGATTAGAGAATGTTGACCTCTCATGGAGTACTTCTGAGGTTTGTCTTCTGGCAGCTTTACCCAGCTCTGGGATAAAGGCTCAAACTGGGCTCCTGGGTTTCTTTTGGCAGGACTGACCATCACTAGGGGATTGGAGCTGGCACAAAGAGCTTCAAACTTAGCTAAAAGCAAAAATAGTTGCTCTGACATCAGAGACTCCTAAGGAGGAGACTTGGGGGTGTATCTGCAGCAAAAAGTGGTGTTTGCATTGATGAGAGGAGGATGTTCTTAGCTGGATTTGCTCTTAGTTAGTGATGGCAAATGTTTTAATCCTGAGCTTCTCAGATGTGTACCTGAAACTGGTTTTTTTGCACAGGAGGGTTGGGCAAGGGGCTGCTGGTTTGGGGGATTTTTCCTGCTGTTGTGAAAACACTTGTACTGGGGTGAGGACAGCAGGAATAGGACCTTGCAACTAATAATAGATTTTAAACCACCAGATTGTAAGAAGTGCAGGTTGGGTTTGTACATATGAAAGCTACCCAGGTATTGGCTCTGACATCCAGTAAATAAGTTTTGGTATTTTACAGTGTATTTATAAAAGTGTTGGAGAAGACATGAAAGAATAGTGAATTCCCTCTTTTTCATCTAATCAGAAACCAGTCTGTAAAATTTCTTCCATGCATTTTGTCTTTCCAGTCTCAGGTGGTAGAGAAGATTCTGAAAACAGTGCTGTGTGCCTTGCCTGAGCCCCCAGCCAGGTAAGTTAAGTGCACCTTTGTGAGAGTGTGGTCTGCATCTGCACCAGGGCTGGGGTCATGCTTGTGTGCCTTGAAATCTCTGTTAAGAAAAGAATCCTGGATTTCTATCCCATTTTTAAAACCCATCTGAGGGGAGGGATGGTTAGCTGCCATACTGTGAGTTTGGTGGGGTTTTTATTTTGTTTTTAATTTTTTAAATTTTTCTTTGGAGTGGAAAATTAATTCTCCCTCTGTGTTGCTGCTCTGCAGAGGTCTGGGAGCTCGTTCTTGGCAGTGCTGTTTGTCCTGCTGCCTCAAGCTGCACGAGAAGCTCTGCAAGGCTACCAGGAGTGTGAACCTGTTCATGATCCCTGCCACTACTGCCATCCTGATTGCCAAGGTTGCCCAACTTCAGCCCCCAGCAGTGAGTACCCAAGGACCTCTTGGCTTGATATAAGATACCCAGAAATACTACAAGTGTGGTACATCAGACTGGGTTTAGATCAGATCCAGTCTCAATTTGTAGAACTTCACACTCTAAGCAAGATTGTGGTTCTTTGAGAGAGTTGGGAAATCACCCAATGATTGTGGTTCTTATTGAATATAAGGTCAGATGCTCAAGTTGGCTGTCATAAGCTTTGTTTTATGTCTGGTTTTGTTTCCCCTTAAACATTTGTTGTATTTACTTCCTGGAACAAGCTTAAGTACAAACTGCCTGTAAGCACTGCACTTTCCCAGACTCTCTCTACTCTTTATTCAAGCAGTGCTGGGTGTGTTGCTGGGCATTTGTGTTCTGGATGCATTTGGGCCTTCTTTTTAGAAATACTGATTTAAATCAGTTGTCTGTGCTCTGCTGCTTGAACTATGTTTATTTTTTTGGTTTTTCCTCTCTGTTGGGCAGGTTCCAGGGGATGCTGTGCAGGAAGTTCCAGTGACAGAATTGCTCAGTGGAGCTCTGAGAGAAGCTCGAACCTGGTTCAGAAATGCTTTAAAACAGAAGTTACTGAAGGAGCACCTGGAGCATGTGACCTTCTGTTTCTACTCTGAACTTCGGGTTTGTGATCTTCTAGTAATATGAATAAAAAGGGGTTTTACTGTAGCTTAACCAGGATCTTGAGTCTGAGTCTTTGCTAGGCTCTGTAGCTGTGGCTAGGTAAGGAAGGGGATGGGCAGTGTTTGAAACACTTCAGGGCTGAGAAGCAAAAGGCTGGAATTGAAAGCACCTCAGTTGTGCTTTCCCTTGGCTGTTCCTAAAGACATTGCTAGGGTGAGGAGCTGCCCCTTGTTGGTGTTGTCTTGCTCCCAGTATGTCCCACTGGTTGTCCTCAGGCCTTCCAGCAGGCAAAGCCCAGAGCAGCTCCTGCCAGGCTGAGCTGCTGTTCCCAGCCCTCCCTGGGCCAGTTTCCAGCAGCAGGGTGGAAGTGGCTTATCCAAATATCTCCTTTAGCAGCTGAGACATTTACACACTGTTTGGGCTTAAAAGCTGCTTTTTGCAGCTCTGGGAGTGTTCCTTCTCCTTGGGATAGAAACATCTGAAAGGATTGCTGACTGTCTGAAGCGTGTGGGTCATCTCTTCTACATTGCTCTTTTAATTTCCTTCTCCATGAAATCTCAGCACTCAGTGGTTTGGGTTTGTTTGCTTCTCCCCTGCAGGCCTGGGATAAGTTTTTGAATATCAGCTTTCCAGATGAGGAGTTCAACCAGATGTGGAGGAACACTCTACTTGCAGATCTGAAGAAAAGAATCCAGCAGGTAGGGGAGACTCCAGGCAGTCCTGGCTGGTGGGTCAGAGCAGACAGAGTGACTTGTGCTGTGCTTGGAGAAGGAGCACATGGAAACACGATGGCTTTGGTCATAACAATTGCCATTGCTGTTATAAACTGTGTTCTGGAGGCTCAAAAGTTGCTGTAATTGTGTCAGTGGCCTGGCTGCAGGTCCTGTGTTTCAGAGGAAATGGTATGTTCTGAGCAATTGTCACCTCTGGAGTTTTATGAACCGGTAGATGCAAAGTTAAACACCCAAGGGTTCAGGGAAGCCAAGCTGGTGCTTCTCTTTTCATTTATTGTGCAGAAATGGTGGTGTTCAGGCTGCCAAATGCTCACCCTCATGTGTAAGTCTCTTCCGAACTGACCCTGTGTGTCTCCTCATCTTCTTTCTACAGCAGTTACAAAATGCCTTACGCCATTGATTTTCACGGTATAACCTGGAAACAAATATTTTTTGCTGTAAGTTTGGCTTGGAGAGATGGATAGAAGTCATTAAAATATTTTCCAAGCATTTATTTGTTTGATCTCTCTTCCAGGCCCTCAGAAATGGGCTGATACCCAGGTTCCTTTTATTGTGTTCATAGCAGCACTCTTCATGCTGTCAGGAGAAACACCTTGGAAACGGAATTGTTAAGAAATCTCCCTTTTGCCCTTCAGGAGCCTCCAGTGAACCAAATCTTGGTGTACTGTTGTCAGCACTTCCAAATCACACAGATGGACTCTTCCATCAACTGGTGCTTCCAGAACTGTGCCACAGAGGCTGTAACTGCAGCTTGCCAGGTATTGTATTCACCCAGGTAGGGCAAGAGAAAAGTGGGGAAGGGAGGAGGAAGACAAGTGGAATTTCACAAAAATTCTGTTGTATGGCATGGGAATGTGCCTTGTGGTTGAAGGGGAGTTGGATGTTGGATGAGTTGCTGTGGATTGTTTGTTCTACCACCACCAAAAAATACCAATGAGAAATCAGGAAATGCGGATTCCCTTCTAAAGGGTCCCTGAGGAATATTTGTAATGTGTGTCCACCATGAACTCTGGTGTCAGTCATGTCAGAGGGCTTTTTGGGAATAAACCTCAGCACTGGAGGTGACTCTTTGGCATCAGTGCCAGTTCTGAGACACAGACTCAGTGTGATCCCAAACCCTGACCCTCTCTGTGTGCCCTGGCAGACGCAGAGCAATCTCCTGGAGAAGATCTCTGCCTACAACATGGGCAAGTTCAGCCAGCTCGTGTCTGCTGTCATTGTGAAGTCGTGGCCCATCAGTGGTGGGCAGTCTGAGGGAGATTTTGATAAGATTCTGCAGCACCTGCTCACGTGGCCTGACATCAAGCATATCTTCAGCTTTAATGGTAGGTCTGTAGTTTGATTTTAGGAGGCCCTGAGAAGCTTTTTCTCTGCCTCACTGCTGCCCCTGCACAGAGCAGCAAACAGAGAAGTTGTCCTGCTCTTGTTTGAGTCCTCATCTCAAAGTCTGAGGTATTCAGCTTGGGTTTGGAGAGAAAAGGCCAAGGAAGAGGGAGCCACTGTTCCTCTTGTGCTAATCCACTGCAGCTTTGTCATGATTTGTGGACCTTAACTTTTTTTCTCTGAGAAGTTATCACAAGTTATTGCCACACAAAAATGCCAAAGAGTTGGCTATGTGAATGGATCCAAATGGCTTGTGTTTGCTCCACAGGGTTTGGGTCTGGGCTCTCCATGGAAAGTTTCCAAATTGCTGTCCTGAGATCCTGGTTTTGTTGAGAAAGACATGAGGGGTTGGAGGGTGGTGTGGTGAGTCCATGGGCTCTTGGGTAGGGTTTCAATAGGAAATGGAAGGACACAGTGCCAGGACATGGAAAAATTCCTGATTCTGCCTGTTCTTGGGGAAATGGGGCTGATCTATGTTTGACATGCTTTGTTTCTGGAACAGGAACAAACAGAAACCTCCTAGAAAAACTTACAGATGAAGCAAAGGATGTCATGGCCACAGCAGACTCTGTGCTTACGAGTGTCACTGATGACATCCACAAAGGCTGCATCCTTGTGAAACATCTGGAAGAGGTTTACCAGCATAAGGAGCAGTTCATCTGCATTTGGGGGACAAGTAAGAGATGAGTTCAAAGGGGGCATGGGTGGCTTAGAGCATCATTGTAGTGATGCTGGCCTGCTCAGGAGGTGCTCCAGGGATTAGGAATGCTCAGGAGGTGCTCCAACATTTTCTGCAATGCTGCCCCTTGGCCTGGGCAAGGCGATCCCAGCTCCAGTTTGTGTTGTCACTGCAGGGTTGGTGGCTCTGCAATTCCCAGCCTGAGTCAGGGGTGCAGAGGGTGGGAAGTGTCTGATTTGTGACTACAGGTGGGTTTTCTTTCAGAGTACCAGCAACAGTCAAGTGAGGAAAAGGAACTGCTCCAGAGAAGCCTGAAAGAACTACTGGAGTTGAGGCATGAAGAAGTCATACTGCTCAGAAGAGAGAAAAAAGCAATAGGAACCTTCCTGAGCATGTGCAGGAAGGTGCAGAAGTCTGTGAAAGGTAGAGTTCTAGGGGAGCAGTGTGATAGTGGCAACTGTAGAAAACATGTTCCTTGAAAATCTCTTGGCTTTGGGGACAGGTTTGATTCTAAACCCCACAGTGAGGGTGAGGAGGGGTGGGGGAAGTAAACCCAGAGCACTGGGGGAATCAAGTGAATGCTTGTGCATCAAATGACACTTACAGGGGTTCACCTGCCTAATAGGATTTTGTGGCTTGGGGATGGGATGAAGTGATCTGGAGCCAGGCTGCACCACCTGATCTCCCTCTGACCTGTCTCTGTTTTATAGTGGATGTAGGTGAAGTGGAATCTCAACACTCGAAAGATCTTAGTTCAAAAAGACTGAATCAAGTTGTGAGTGTGGGAAAGAGACCCCTGCAGACCTTCTACAGCCTCAGCCCAGAGCTTAAAGAATTTGTCCACAAAATGCACTCTTTTAAGGACAGCCTGATCCTCCAGCAGTTCTGGGAGGAAGCAGCACAGAAGGCAGGAGAGGAGTATGAGTGTGACTATCCAGAGGAGGAGGAGGAGGAGGACGTTGTTCCTGAGTTGGACCTTGACGACGTTTTGAACAGCATGATTCGCCCTTGCTTTGACAACTATAAAATGCTGTATGATGATCTCAAATCCGGAAGTCTCACACTTTCTGCAGTTGATAGAATTTTCCATGAATTCACAAATCATCCTGAAGATCTCAGAGCGGAGCTGAACACCATCTGTGAGCTTTGGCCTGCAGAGGACAGGGGCTGGGTACACCAGCGAGTCCAGCAGATCCAACAGTACCATGAAATGCATTTAACCTTGGATGATGCCAAGATCATTGCCCATGTCAAGGAGAGTTTAGGTGTCTCTGGTGACTTCGGTATCCTGGAAAACTTGTTGCATATAGTAAGTATCCCTGACTTTGGCTCTGTACTGTCAGGATGTTGGCTAAATCTGAACCTTCCCACAAGTCTATGCTAGTCTGTGAAGAATCATTCCTTGTCCCAAAATGCTTATTTGAGGTAAAAATCAGGTGTTCAAAGTGCTTTCATGTAATCATTCCTTAAAGAGAGATGATGATACTGTTCAGTTGGGGTGTGGCTTTGCAGAGGACTCTGCTGCTGCAGCACCAGTGGCATTTCCCAATTCCAGACTCCATATGTGTTTGTATCTCTTGCTTTCCAGACTGAAAAGCTTGAATCCTACAAGACCCAGAAGCTGGATTCCATCAGCCCTGAGCTTGTGCAAGCCAAGAAGCTGCTGCAGGGAATTACTGGGCCCCGCCGTGGCTGTCTGAGGGAACTGGCCCAGCAGAAGGAGTTCATCTGCTGGGTCAGAGAAGCACTGAAAGGTGTGTGTTGTCACCAGAAATTAGTCAGAGAGTACTAGAAGGGATGGCAGCTTGTGTGGGGGCAGAAGGAACACTGAATCCCTGACCCATCTGCTTTGTGCCTTCACAGCTTCTGGTGTTGATAGTTACACCTCTGATGGGTTTTGGTGTGGAATATTGCTGTGAAGTCCCTTTAAACATGCCCTTGCACAGTGGGCCTGTGGGGGACACCAGGGCCAAGGGGATGGATGGATGGATGGCAGTTGCACAGGAGCTGCTGCTCAGAGCATTCTTTTTGCATTTCCTGTAGAAGGTGGTGATGAGGAGTGGTGTCCAATCTGCCTCATTTGTTGTTCACTCCCGTGTTGGCACATTTCAGATATAAATGAGCTGAAGGTATTTGTTGACCTGGCGTCCATCTCAGCGGGGGAGAATGACATGGATGTGGACCGTGTGGCCTGTTTCCATGACACTGTGCATGGCTACTCCTCCCTGCTCTACGAGCTCCGCCAGGACTCCAGCTTTGAGGACTTCATGCGCTGCTTGCAGAAGCTGTGGCGAGCCCTGGACAGTGATGAAAACCTCCCCAAGAAGCTGGTGAGTTCTGCTGGAGCAGAGCCTCTCTGCATCCTCCTGCATTTCTGCCTTCCAGGAGTGGCTGGCAGAAAGTTGGACTGTACTGGGCAAATGGCACCTGTGTGGGGACATCACAGCAGCTCTTGTTATTGAAGGAAAAATACCTGAAAAACACCTCATGTTTCTGTGGCACAAAAATTCACTGCAGCAGCTGTAGCTGGCATAGCACAGGTTTCTCCAGAGCACTGCAGAGGCTTTCTGGTGTGATGTGGTGTAGCTTTGCTCGTGCAAGAGTTTGATGGTGTGAAAGAGGGAAGGCAGATGGCTGGGAGCTCTTATCCTTTTGCATCAGGGCCTGTTTGTGTAGCAAGAGGTGTTGGAGCACTGTGGGCTCTGTTCAGCCTCCTGTGGAGTGGGTAAGGAAGAGCTGTGCAGAAAGACCAGGCTGCAGCTAGTACTTACTCCTTTCTTCCTTCCCTGACCTGAAACTCTTGTGCCTGCCCAAGCTGTTTGTCCTGGTCAGATGTAAATGTGGAGATCCCAGATTTCAGAGCAGTCAGGCCAGTGCTGTGTCTTCTCTCCCCGCAGCGTGCCTCGGCTCAGCATCTGGAGTGGCTGAAGACAGTGAAGGAGAGCCATGGCTCTGTGGAGCTGTCCTCGCTGTCCCTGGCAGCTGCCATCAACAGCAGAGGGGTCTATGTGCTAAGAGCACCAGCTGATGGCCAGAAGGTGAGGTCACTCAGCTCCTGGGAGCCAGCTGGGGAGGCTCCTGCTGCCCCTCCTTCCTGGGGACTGCTGTCCTGTGCTCCCCTGGCCCCAGGCAGAGCCTCAGCCCCAACCACACTGACAATTTCTGCTCTGGCAGGTGTCCTTGGACAGTGTCCTGCGCTTCACCCTCCCAGGGAGCTCGGGGGATGCTGAGGCCTCCTGGAAGTACTCACTGGCAGAGCTCCGCGAGCTGCAGAACAAACTGATGCTCATGTCAGCCAAGGGAGAGCAAGGCCTGGAGGTGGAGAGGTTCTCCGAGGTCAGATTCCAAACCCTGTGGGTTACTGATGTTGGGGCCAGGGCTGGATTTTCCCTTGAGTATCAGCTTTTAAGGCTGTAGTTGACAGTGGAGTTGCTGGGGATGGTGGTCACAGGCACAACGATGTTCCTGCTTTTGGTTCCTTGTTAAGCTGCAGCTAAGCTGGAGACAGAGCAGTGGACAGGTGGCCTTATCCTCTGGCTGCACTGGGGATTGTCCTGGCTTGGAGTATCCCTGTACTTTTGTAGCAAGCTTGGAGTTCCTTACTGGTTTCCTGGGGATGCTGCTGTTAAAAAGTCACAGAGGGTCTGTGGTTGCTGTACAAGGTCTGACACGCCTTGGAAACAAAGACTATTTTCATTGAAAGTCTTTCGAGTGGTTTCATGGCTTTAACGTGTAACTCAACTTAATTTGTTTCTCTGCCCTCTGTCCTCACACAGGTCTTTTCCAATGTCCAGAGACTTGCCCAGGCTTTTATAGACCTTTACTCAGCTGGGAATATGCTTTTCCGCTCCTGGCTTGCCCAGGTGTATTGCTCACCCAAAAGAGAATCCTGTGTTCTTATTGACTTCTCCCTGGGCCCCATCCCGGTGCTGGAAGGGCAAGGGGATATGGCAGCTGTGCTCCCAGCCCTCTGCAAGACCATGGAGAGTTTCCTGGAGAGCTGGAAAAGCTTCATGTATACAAAGCGATTTGAGCATTTCTACCTGAACTACTACAGTGCCGAGCAGCTGGTGTACCTGTGCTCAGAGCTGGGCCAGGGCAAGCCCAGCCAGGCTGCCCTTATGATGCTTTCCTTCCTGAACCGCCACTGCACTGAGGAGGACATCCTCAGAGCCCTGGGGAGCCTCAGCTCAGGGAAGCTCAGGGAAGCTCCCAGCTCAGGGAAGACTGTTGCTGATTTCCAAATGCTGCTGGATGGGGAGAAGGACCTGAGTGCCCGGCTGGAGTGCATCTGGGAGTGCTACATGAGCAACATGGGCTCCTTCCTCCCTAACTGCCTGGACATTGACACGCTGGGCGTGTGGCTGAAGAACCTGGCCAGCGAGGGCAGGGAGTGTGTCAGCAGAGACTTCCCTCAGGACCTGCTGAGTGTGGGTCAGCCCAACCTCATCACCTGCCCTCACTCTGAGGTGCTTAGTGCTGCCCTGGCCATTTACATGAACAGCCCCAAGCAGCCCCTTCCCACCTTCGACGAGGTTCTGCTGTGCACCCCCCAGACCAGTGCTGAGCAGGTGGGGCTGTTCCTGCGGAGGTGCCTCATTCCCTGCCACGGAGGGGAGAAGATTTACACCATGCTGTACGCAGATGAGCTGAGCTACGATGTCAGCTGCAGGGCAGAGGAGCTGTTCCAGCAGCTGCAGCGCTTCAACAGCTCCTACCGCCTCATCATCCTGTGCAACTGTGAGCGGGAGAACAGCTACATCCCCTCTGCCTTCAGCCACTACAAAGTGCACATGATTCCCCAGAGGTCACGAGCAGAGATCCAGCAGTACCTGCAGCACCACTTCCGAGTCGCTCAGCCCTTGAATTCGGCTGCGTCCGTGTTCAGGGAGCACATGTGTGTTGGGATTGTGTCCTCCAAAAGAGCTGGCGTGGGTAAGATGGTGCATGCAGAGTGGGCTCTGCTGAGAGTGAAAACCAGACTGGGGTTTACTTTGCCAAGTTTGGTGTCCAAGCTTTAAGTATTTTGGTCAAAAAGAGCGATTCAGACTGGTCAGTGCAGTGAGGTGAAGGCTGGAAGTCACCTTGTCCCCTGGTTTGACTTTAGAAAAAAGCACAAAATAGAGTAGATTCAAGTCCTAATAAAGTGTAAAGCTTCTCTCAGGCAGTGGAAGGAAAACAAACCATGTGAATAACAACAGCAGTGTCTTGGGCTCCAGACTCCAGCTGCTCAAACCAGATTTAGACTTTCTTCTGGAATACTTGCTAGGCAGCTTCAGAGATTTTAGAGCATAGGGTACTTCAGAATTTTATTTCCTTCTTTCTGTTATGGTCTTGATACAATGTATTTGATATTGATTGCTTTAATTCTTTTTATAACAGGGAAATCTCTGTATGTGAAGAGGCTGCATGAGAGACTGCAAGAAGAGCAGCCTGACTGCACAGAACTTCTGAAAACCATCAGACTAATTGAACCAGTAGTGGATGAAGATAAAGTGCTAAAATCTCTCCTGCCTTATCTGAAGAGGGAGCACCAGACAAAGCCCATGATATTCCATTTTGATATCACCTCCTCAGTAAGTGCATCACTCCCACAGCTGCCTTGTCCTATAAGTCCTGTCACAGCTTTCTTTAAAACTCTTGTTTCTCAATTAGCTATTTCTCTAGGATGTGTTTTCTAATTACTGTAAGTAACACATACCATCAAGGTGGTTGAACTCTGAAATAGTTAATAAACGTAAAGAAAATGTAGAGTCTCCAACCTTGGAGACATTAAAAACCTGACTGAAGGTGGCTGTGGGCAGCCTGTTCTAGCTGGGCCTGCTTTGAACAGAGAGCTTTCCAACCCTTAACTGTTCTGTGATTCTGTGAAGTTGTGATGGGTAAATAAAGAGGAAATGCCTTTGTGTCCCTTCTTGTGATAGGTGCAGTATGGAATTCCAGAGTTTCTCTTCAAGCTGTTGGTTTTGCAGTACCTGACAGATAACAATGGCAATATGTGGCTACGGCAGAAGTGCCATCTGTACATCATTGAAATCCTGGAGGTGTCCCCAGCGCTAAAGAAAGCAGCCAGACCTGTATGTACCCAGCAGTGCTCCTTTTCTGGGAATTTCTCAGTTACTTTGCACATGTTTGTACATAGCTGTGGTGAGTTGTAGAGACTGTAACTGTAAACACAGCACAAGAATTCAGTTTGGTTTGGGATGTTCTGTATCCCATAACAAACTGGTGTCCCTGGTGTTATACAAAGTGACATTAAAACCAGACAGCAAATTAGGCCTGTCTGGTTTCCTTGGGTTGGTTATTTCTGAAGGCCTGTTAGTCCAAGCCTCACTACCCCCACTGTAACATTTATAGGAAACATAAAAATGCAAAATCCAATCTCCCTCATGTTAATTTGCATGTTTGAAAGTAGGGGAGTATTTATATGCAGCTGTAAGAACAGAGTGCAGAAGTGACTGGAATAAATAACAACAGTTTCTTGGGTTTAGTTTTCTTTGAAGTAGCCCTTAGAAGGGGCTGGGGGTGACGCCAGACTCCATTTCCAGGAAGGAAAATGTAAGAGGGAATGGGATTCATTGGTGCACTTTAAGTGGAGGAAGGGATCCATAGGGGAAAAGGCTGGTTCCTGTTCCTCAGGTCTGTGCTTTTAGGCAAGAAGACTCTTAAGAACAGATTAACAAAACTAATGAAGATTGAGGCTACAGCTCTGTGATGACATTTTTTCTTTCTCTCTTCTCCAGATGTCAGCAAGCCAGAAGTATCACTTCTTGGATGTGTTCCCTAAAATAACATGCAAGTCTCCCAAAGAAGTGCTAGAAATGGAGACACTTGGGAACCATTCTGGGGATGTTTCAGACCCAGGAATGGACAAGGAGGAATTTTGCAGCGAGGCTTTCCAGAGACCCTTCCAGTACCTGAAGAGGTTTGACCAAGGGTGTGACCTGGACAAGTTCCAGTATGAGGCACTCTCAGTGGAAGGCAGCCCTGCGGAATGCCTGCAGCTCTTCCTGCTGCACTGTGGGATTATGGATCCTTCCTGGGCAGAGCTCCGGAACTTCACCTGGTTTCTCAACATTCAGTTGAGAGACTGCGAAGCTTCTGTCTTTTGTAACCCTGACTTTGTCCAGGACACTTTGCATGGTTTTAAGAACTTCGTGGTTAGCTTCATGATTTTAATGGCACGGGATTTTGCGACGCCCTCCCTGCACATTTCTGACCAGAGTTCAGGAAGACAATCATCCCCCCTGGAGAATGCTGCGGAGGAAGATCTGCTTCCTTTCCGCATCCGGAAGAAGTGGGAGTCAGAGCCTCATCCCTATCTGTTTTTCAATGAGGATCGCGTGTCCATGACGTTCATTGGATTCCATTTCCAGCAGAACAGGAATCGCATTGATGCTATCAATCCTCTGAACGGCAATGTCATCAAGCAGGACATCATGACTGCCCAGCTGTACCAGGGCTTGTTACTGCAGAGGGTTCCCTTCAACGTGCCCTTCGATCAGCTGCCCCGCCACGAGAAGCTCGAGAGGCTCTGCATGGTGCTGGGGATCACCTGGGTGGTTGACCCCGACGTGACGTACGAGCTCACCACAGACAACGTGCTGAAAATCTTGGCCATCGAGATGCGATTCCGGTGCAACATCCCGGTCGTTATCATGGGAGAAACGGGCTGTGGCAAAACCCGGCTGGTGAAGTTCCTGTGCCAGTTGCGCAGAAGCTTTGTAGAGGTGGAGAACATGAAGCTTGTCAAGGTCCATGGAGGTACCACAGCAGAGATGATCTATGCCAGGATCAGGGAAGCGGAAGCCCTGGCAAAATTGAACAAGGAGCAGCACGGGTTGGACACTGTCCTCTTTTTTGATGAAGCCAACACGACAGAGGCCGTGAGCAGCATCAAGGAAGTTCTGTGTGACCGCACGGTGCAGGGGAAGCCTTTGGCCTCTGGCTCTGGCCTGCAGATCATTGCAGCCTGCAATCCCTACAGGAAGCACACGGACAAGATGATCCAACGCCTGGAGTTGGCTGGGCTGGGCTACCGGGTCAAAGCTGATGACACCAGGGAGAAGCTGGGATCTATCCCGCTGAGGCAGCTTGTGTACCGGGTGCATGCACTCCCACCCAG
Source organism: Lichenostomus cassidix (assembly GCF_008360975.1). NCBI lineage: Eukaryota > Metazoa > Chordata > Aves > Passeriformes > Meliphagidae > Lichenostomus > Lichenostomus cassidix. The sequence continues at coordinate 3,073,871 of NC_139498.1, read as the reverse complement.
CATGATCCCCCTGGTGTGGGATTTTGGGCAGCTCAACAACCGCACGGAGAAGATGTACATCCAGCAGATTGTGCAGCGTGTGGCAGAGCAGCTGCCCATGGCCGAGGATGAGGTGGGGACAGTCACAGAGGTGCTCTTTGTCTCCCAGCAGTACATGAGGCAGAGGGACGATGAGTGCTGCTTCGTCAGCCTGCGGGATGTGGAGCGCTGCATGGAGGTGTTCAAGTGGTTTTACAGGCACAGCGAGCTGCTGCTGAGGGAGCTGGAGAAGTACCTGGCTGAGAGGAAAATTCCCAAGGGTAGTGGTGACAGAAATGGTGTTATCTGGTCCTTGGTGCTGGCGGTCGGGGTCTGCTACCACGCGTCCCTGGAAAGGAAGGAGCCATACAGGAATGCCATCAGCCAGGTCCTTCCAAAGCCCTATGATACCCAGAAAAAGATTTTGGAAGAAATCTCCCTGATGCAGGACTTATTCCTGAGTGGGGTGCCACTCCGGGATACTATAGCAAGGAACTTGGCCTTGAAAGAAAATGTCTTCATGATGGTCATCTGTATAGAGCTGAAAATCCCTCTTTTTCTCGTTGGGAAACCTGGGAGCTCCAAATCCCTTGCAAAAACCATTGTGGGTGATGCTATGCAGGGCCAAGCAGCTCATTCTGATCTGTTCAAGGACCTGAAGCAGATCCATCTCGTGTCTTTCCAGTGCAGCCCCCTCTCCACTCCAGAGGGAATCATAGGCACTTTCAAGCACTGTGCTCGATTCCAGGAAGGGAAGAACTTGGAGGAGTATGTGTCAGTGGTGGTCTTGGATGAGATTGGGCTGGCAGAAGACTCTCCCAAAATGCCCTTGAAGACTTTGCATCCACTTTTGGAGGATGGCTGCATAGATGATGTCCCTCTTCCTCACAAAAAGGTCGGCTTCATCGGGATTTCCAACTGGGCTTTGGACCCTGCTAAGATGAACCGAGGCATCTTTGTGTCTCGTGGGGACCCCAGCAGAGAGGAGCTCATCGAGAGTGCAAAGGGCATTTGCTGCTCGGCACGAGGGGCTTTGCAGAAGGTTGAGCAGTATTTCCATCACTTCGCAGATGCATATGAAAATATTTGCAAGGCCCAAGACAGAGAGTTCTTTGGCCTACGTGACTACTACAGCCTCATAAAGATGTTTTTTGCCTTAGCTAAGAGCTCCAAAAGTGAGCCAACACCTCGGGACATCGCCGAAGTGGTCCTCCGTAACTTCGGTGGCAAAGATGATGTTGATGCCTTGGAAATATTCACCTCCAAGTTGCTGGAAAAAGGAGAGATACATGCTCATGATATCAGTAGGATTGAACTGATCCGACAGAACATTTACAGCAATGCTGAGGATGGGGACTGCAGGTACCTGCTTGTGTTGACTGAGAACTATGCCGCTCTGCAGATCCTCCAGCAGGCTTTTTTCACTGCCCGACAGCAGCCAGAAATTATCTTTGGCTCCAGTTTTCCTAAGGACCAGGAATACACCCAGATATGCAGGAACATCAACCGAGTGAAGGTCTGCATGGAAACCGGCCAGATGGTCGTGCTCCTCAACTTGCAGAACCTCTACGAGAGCCTCTACGATGCCCTCAACCAGTACTACGTGTACCTGGCTGGGCAGAAGTACGTGGATTTGGGGCTGGGCACGCACCGGGTGAAGTGCCGGGTGCACCCCAAGTTCCGCCTGATCGTCATCGAGGAGAAGGACGTGGTGTACAAGCACTTCCCCATTCCGCTGATCAACCGGTTGGAGAAGCACTACCTGGACATCAGCACCGTGCTGGACAGTGGCCAGAGGGAGGCCGTGCAGGAGCTGAAGCGCTGGGTGCAGGAGTTCACGGCGGTCAACACGGAGGAGCATTTCATCAGCCAGCAGCAGTATGGGCCTGCAGATGTGTTTGTGGGCTACCATGCCAACACCTGCGCCTCACTGGTGCTGCAGGGCACGGAGCAGCTGCGCCCGGTCTGCTCCCCCAGCGAGCTGCTGCGCCGTGTCACCGAGCAGGCACGGCTGGCCCTGCTCAACTGTGCCACCCCTGATGCTGTCATCCGCCTCTGCAACTCAGCAGGGGTGTTCATGGCACACTCCCTGGCCCACACCTACTTCAGGCAGCAGCAGCACACATCCTTTGCAGATTTCCTTCGTGCCCACGTGTGTGCAGGGTCTGCACCCCAAACTGCCTTCACAGAGGTGAGTGTCTGTGCTGACCTGTGCTCAGCTCTGTTCCTCCTGCCAGGGCTGCAGGAGGGCAATGCCTGGGTGCACCACAGTGCCCGGGTGTGCAGGGCTGGGGGCAAATTAACATTGGTTTTGGGGTGCAGTCCAGCTCTGCAGCAGGCTGGGAGCACAGGTGAGTCTGTGCTGCCTCCCTGCTGCATTCCTGCCCCTTTTGCCCCAGGTCACCACTTTCTCACGGCTGCTCACCAGTGCTGATGCTGCCTGCCTGGAGAGGGAGGTGCAGGGCAAGGCACAAAGGCCCCAGATCCTGTTCCTGCAGCAGTTTGACACGGAGTACTCCTTCCTGAGGGGCATTCGGTGAGTCTGGGCCTGTGTTTTCCTGCTTGGAATGGGCTGTCAGCTGTGTGGAAGGTGTGTGGGCAGAGCATTTGGAGTAGCACATACGGAAAAGGGAGGCTGTGCTGGCAGTGGGCTGGCTTGGGACAAACCTTGTCAGCTCCATCACATGAGATGGTGTTTGGTGTTTTCATCTCTCCTCTTGCAGCAGCCAAAGCTAATGTGGTGTGACTGGTTCTGTGGTATTTAATGTTTGGTCTTCACCCTTAGTGACTTTGGTTAAATCCCTTTTCACTCATCAGGGATTTTCTGGATGCCACTTCAGGAAATAAAGTCCTCATTATTCAGACAGACTTTGAAGATGGCTTGCAGGATGCCCAGCTCATTGCCTCAGCCAAGTGAGTTGGGTGGGAAGTGGTTCAGTTCTGCATGGCCACTCCTCACCATGTTTGGTTATTGATGCTGTTTCAGGATTTCACACCCAGGAATGTGCAATCTGTTATTCTGTAACAGAATGAATCTAAACGCACTAATTGTATTTCAAATAATCCATAGGCCAAATCAGAATAAACTAAACTGGGTCAAATGAGCAGACAATCCCCTTTGAAGTGTGAATTCTGGCCACTAGCTGCTAGAAGTCCTGAAGAGCTGAGGGTCATGGGATAATTCAGGGCACAGCTGGAGGTGGCAGCTTGGCACCACAGCTGGGAGGAAGGACTGGGAGTCACCCGTGCCTGGAGAGGAAACATGTCCTCTCTCAGGAAAGACCTGTGGCAATGAACCTGTCTGCCTTTGCTCTGCCAACAGCTTTTCCTCTCTGTTGCAGGTACACTGTTGTTAATGAGATCAACAAGGTGGACCTGGGAGAAGACTCTGTCTTTGTTTACTTTATCATGAAGCTTTCCCGGCTAGAAGGAGGAACATCCTACGTGGGATTCCATGGAGGTGGGTGTGCCCATCTGTCCCTCCTCACTCTTCAGCTGCCTTCAGACAAGCATTTCACTTGCTCACTGTTCCTTTGAATGCTGAAAATCTGGGCTCGGTGTGTCCTGTGGGTTGTCAGAGCTGCTTCCCTGCCCCACTACCTGGCAGTCTTGGGTGACAGCACCTTGCCTTGCCCTCTGACAGACAGATTCCCTCACCAGTCAGCTGGACAGCACACAGTCACGAGGGCATGTTGTCCTCCAGAGGCTCTGGAGCAGCTGCTGATGTGTTCTGCTCTCAGCAGCAAGGTTATTCTGGGTCTGGGAGCTTCTGAGAGCCTCAGAACCTTGGTGCTGTGTGTGCCCTGTCAGGCAGGGACATGTGCAGCAGCAGGTTCTGAGTGCACTGTGCTTTCCCTTCCTACAACAAGAGGTGAGAGTTAGTGAACTCTGAATGTAAACCCACAGGTGCTGGCAGGTGATTCTTGGGAAGCTCTTCTGGAAGAACAAGCTGCAGGCTGGGAATGATTCCTTGTATTTCTCTGCCTGTAGGGCTGTGGCAGTCAGTGCACATAGATGACCTCCGCAGATCCAAGGACATGATCTCTGACTTGACAGCCCTGCAGAACCTCACCATTAGCCAGGTGTTCTCTGAGGATCCAAGTGAAACCAGAGGTGAGCTGTGTGCTGGGGAAAAGAGGAGCTGTGGTCCGAGACTTGGTGCTGCAGGAACTGATGCCTGCCTGGCACAATGTATCTGATGACTTTCCCTGCTCAGCACCTGGTTTTGGGTGGTCACCACTTGGCTCCCAATTTATATTTAATTCATTACTACAACTTTAGGTCATCAAGCAAGTTAATTTGGTAGTTTTGCCTTTGTCTTTTGACAAAAATGTGGCATTTGCACTGCTCAGCAGCCTGAGTGCTCTATTCCAGCAAAGGAGGCAGCAGATGCTGCATGGCAGAGACCACTGACAAGGGTCTGTCTTTCCCCTCAGCTTTTTCCTACTCTTTTTCCTTTCACCACACTACCTGACAGGAGTAAGGGAGAGCTTAAGGCATTAGTTTAATGTCACATTTCTTCCAATTCTTGCTGCATGAAGCCTGACAGCCTGAGCAGCTGTGACTGTGTTTGAGAGGTGAATCTCAGCTACTCATGCAGGTGCTAATGGATCTCTGACAGATGTTCTGCTGCTGTGGGATGCAGTTGCTAAAATAAACTCTCATCTGACTGATGCAGGAGTGCACTGCTGCTTTCTAATAAAAATTCTACACCTTAGCTGCAGCTCTGCCTGGGAATGGAGAAGCACAGGAGGAAGAGATGGAGGTTGAAACACCAGTGCCAGGAGCAGAGCGCTTTGAGGTCAGTTCAAAATACATTTGTTTGCTTCTCAGCTGCTCTGCCATCCATAGGTGCAACACACCTTCTGTATCCCCTTTCACTTGAAACCCATTAGCAATGTTTGCATCATGAATGTTACTGATCAGACACAAATTTGTCCTCTTCACTGCCCAGTCAAAATCAGAATAATTGAAAAAACAAAACATTATAAGGATCCTGTAATCCCTTAGTCATTTCACTCTTCTGTTTTTTAAAAGTCAGCTTTAAGAGTTTGTTTCCTTTCCTACCCTGGAGGTGGGAGCTGTGGTCCTGAGCCTGCCACTCCAGCTGTGTGTGCCCTGAGGTGTGTGCTGGAGCTGGCTGAGGACTTGGGTGTGCTGCAGCCACATTCACACTGCCTTGTGGGCTCCTGACAGCCTCAGCTGGACATGCCCAGGACCAGGGACATGTAGCATTCCCCAGGAAGGGCAGTTTTTGCCTGGTCACATTGATTATTTCCACTTCTTTCCTCAAACTGCTGCATCTTTCCCCTGATGGGATCTTACCTCAGTACAAATGCTGTGTCACAGGCCAGTTGGAAAGGGCCACAGGAGTTGCATCATGTACTTGACAGCAAAAGAACTGAGAGTTCAGGCTGAGAGTTGCGGCCCAAGATGAGGAAAGCTGGGAACAGAGATGCCAAGGAACAGGACCATTGAGGGAGCACTGTAATCCTTTTAAGAGGGATGTGCTGGGGACAGGGCTGTCACTCTGAAGAGGAATGACCTTCTTTTCCTGGGCAGGGTGAGATCCTGGACACCACTGTGCTGCTGAGGACCTGTGTGCAGAGTGCTGTGGGGATGCTGCGGGACCAGAATGAAGACCTGAGTCGAAGCAGGAAGAGAATTAAGATTCTTCTTGGCCTTTTCTCCAAAGAGGATGAGCTGAAAGGTGTGTGCTGCAGGGACAGATGGGCAGATGTTCCCCCTGGGCATCAGGACCACCAAAACATGTCAGTTAAGTCACTGGGGACCCAAAGGTCCTTGCTGTGGTGCAAACAAGGAGGATGTCCCAAGTGTGTGTGTCCATGCTCCAGTCTGTTGATGGATGTGGGGCTTTTCTTGCAGTCCTTTTCTTTTTGTCTGGCTGTGCTGGCTGGTTTTTTCCCCAGTTGGCCAATTATTGAAACAACTGTCAAATGCTGTGCTTGGTGGGATGTTTGGGTCCAAGCTAATAGAAGAGAAAATGCAAGTTCTCTGTTGTTTTGTAGCCTCTTTCCTGAAGATAACCAAGGCTCGTCTCTCCAGCCTGTTGAAGAAGCAAGAAGAAAATTCCCTTCACCCAAAAAATTGGGTGCTTCGGGAGGCTTCCAACCTCAGTGCTCTGCAGGAGGCAGGTACCTTCAGGTGAGGACAGCAGCACTGCCTTGTCACCTGCAGCCTTCCAGGTGCAAGTGGCACCTGTGCAGCAGAGACAGCACCTTTGTGTAATCTGAATGTTTGCAGTGTCAGTCTCCAGTCAGTGCTGGAAACTCTCTGAAGGCAGCTTTAGCCTCTCCTGGGGGAGGATGAAATAGAGCTAAAGGTGCTGTACTGGCACAGGAATGTTCAAGTGCTTGAGTGGAACAGTGGGATTACAGCTGAGCCAGGAGTGAGAGAAATTCAGGATTTTTTTGTTGGTCGTATTTTTTTCCCATAAAGGCAATATTAGGATTCTATCACATGCAAATGTCAGCAATTATTCAGGACAGTCACCTCCTGTTTTACTGATGTTGTTGCTCACATTCCCTCTGGGTTTCTCCATCTCTTTCTCCCCAAAGGCACACCCTGTGGAAGCGAGTCCAGAAGGTCATCACTCCATTCCTGGCTCTCCTAATTGCTGTCATAGACAGGAATGGCAATCTGGAGCTGCTGGCCAGGCCAGCAGTAAAGTGGGTGACAAACCTGTGGATGTTCATCTTCAGTGACACCAAACTCCTGAGTGTCCCTGCCGGTGTGGGTAAGAACAGGTGAGCCAAGAGGAGCTGCAGGAGGGCTGGGTTGGCAGCACTGGGAGCTGCAGGAGGGCTGGGCTGGTGGCACTGGGAGCAGCCCAGCACTGGCTCTAACCCCCTGTGGCAGAGGGATGCTGTTTGTTGGCTGCTCCGTGAGGGCACTGCTCACTGAGTTCAGTCTGTTCTTTCTGCCTGGCCTCAAAAGCTCCTGGGCTTTGCTCCCTGGCCCTTGGCACATTCCCACTCCTTACCCAGCCCCTGCAGTTATGTCCTGCCAGCACAGCCTCCCCAGGGAATGCTGGCTGAGGAAGGGCCAATTCTGCACAGCTGGCAGGGTGAGCTCTATCATTCCTGCAGTTCCTTCCCCTTCTCTCATCCCCTTCTAGGGCTCATTTTCTTTCTGCAGCCTCTTGCCTCTGTTGTCTGAACTGTGCTTCCCACACAAAAGCCCTGTGCATTAATGACCTTTTAACCATCCCCCAGCCCTCAGCCAGAGATAATCCTGGTGCAGAACAACATGATGGTGTCTGCTGATGCTGGGAATGAGATGCCCTTCAGTTGGAGGATAAAGGAGTACCTGGAAGAGATGTGGTTGGAGGCTCAGTACATCCAAAACGCTGAAGGTGAGAGCATGGCTTGAGTATCTCCATCCACTGCCCTTTGAGCTCTGGTCTGTCACTGCTGTTCCCCTCCTGACACTGGAGTCACCTTCAGTCCCTCTGTGCTCCTGTGAGCCAGCAGAGCTCTGTGCAGGCAGCTTTTCTTTGTGCTTCTCACCATTCATCTTTCTCACCTATTCTGTGCCCTTGCATTCAAAATGCAGTGGAGATGCCAAGAGTTAATGATGAGGTGAGATTCCAGAAATACAACACCGGTGCTGGGCTGACAAGGCCTGGCCTGAGTCCTTCATTAGTGCCCTGGATGAGGGGAGTGCTGGATGCATCAGTGATTAATTAGGTGTCAGTGTCTCTAGGATAGATGCTGTGTCAAAGCCAGCTTCCTCCCAATATCCAGCTTTTCTCTGCATTCTCATTTTCCAGGCCATGCTGAGAAGTTTGTGGATTACTTCCAGAAAACTGCCCTGGGAAAATTCATCTCTGCTCTGACTGTGGAAGAAAGGCAGATGCTCTTCCAGTGCTACATCACAGACTTTATTGTCTTGACCATTGGTGTATCCTCCCAGGAGGAGCTGCAGGTCAGTGTCTGGAACAGGAGCTGGAAACCTTTTGGATGGGGACAAGAGGGTGATGCCTGTGAATGTGTCCTTCTGAATCAGTCCTGCCTTGGAGAAAATGGCCCTCTGGGACAGCCCAAAAGCAGAGGGACCCCAGAGCAGATCACTGGACACTGGGTTGCTCAGACCATACTGGGCAAAGCACCTCCAGAGCAGCACCTGTATAAATTGACACAATTAAGGCTGTCTTTGTAGGGAAGTGATTTTTGACTTTCAGAGAATTTTGCCAGGATTCCCAGCACAAAATGAATTACAGAAGTCCTTTTTTACCTTTGGTTTTCACTGTTTCCCACCCTTGCAGTGTCTGCGCATGGCGTTCGTGTCCTGCATTGAGGAGTGGGCAGCCAAGTCACCCCGGAGAGAGGAGCTGGTGCCCTCCCTGCCCTGGGCCCACCTGGCATACAACCAGTTCAAGAGTCGCCTGCAGAACTTCTCCAGGATCCTGGCTGTATACCCCCGTGTGGTTGGCTACCTCCTGAAGCAGGAAGGATGTAGAATTCCACGCTCAGAGATGGTAGAGTCTCTCCCAGGCATTGTGTGCTCCTCAGCACTGGCAGGGAGCTCTGTGTGCACTGAATTAGCTGCTGTTCAGTCTCCTTTGGATCTCAGCAACAACAGAGGGGGAAGCATAGACTCAGGTTCCTGATAATTGGGAATGATTTACTGTGTTGTTGTTGCTACCAATGGGTTTTAAAATAATTTGCCCTGCTTTTGCATTAGTTAATAGGACATGCTGATGAGCCAAGTCACAAACACGATAATTGCAGAGCTTAAGATAATCAAGCAGGACATTATTCAGTAGGACATGTGCTGTAGCAAACCAGACTGAGAGCCTGTGGTCCATAAATAATTCTGAAATGCAGCTGTTGTGTTCCCCTTGGCCCTGTGCGTGTGCAGGTTCTGGACATGCTTGCTGCAATGGTGTGTGCTGAGGAGCTGGAGACCCAGGTGCAGACAGCCCCCCCAGAGCTCTGGCTGCAGAGAGTGAAGAACCTTCATATGCCTATTGAATTCCTTTGCAAAGAGGAGGGTGCCCAGTGCAGGGACAGTCAGTGCCATCGGCTGCTGAGGGAACTCAAGTAGGTACCAAGCTCTGCTCACTGTCCTGTTCCTGTTCACTGGGGCATTGGAGCAGCCTGAAGCTGTTCTGGTGCTGCTTTTCTCAGGCTTTGCAAACCTTTCCAGGTTCCTGCTGGGCTCAATTACATACCAAGCAGCCAGAACCACTTTTTTTTTTTCTCTCCTCTCCTGTGGATTCTCCATCTAAATCTGGCAGTATCATCTGGTGCATTCCATCTGGGTCCAGGGGTTATTGAAAACTCTCCTCAGGTTCCTGTTAACCAGCAGCATCTCCCCACTTCAGACTCAAGAGATGGAGAATTTCACTGTACCTTGTGTTTTCAAGAAAGCCCAGTGTGCTACCCCACTTTCTTACAGACCTTGTTTAGTTTCTCTAAAGAAAGCGTATCTAATTGTGATTGGCAGTTTTTAATTTTTTTTTTTTTTTTGCTGAGGAAGTTAGAGGTGTGAGAAGGTGTATGCAGTGGTGCTGGTCCTGCTGCAGTGCTGCCTCCAGGCCAGGCCCTATGCCCCTGGATATGTTCTGTCCTTGACAAAAATCCCTTTGGAAAACCAAAAAGGCAAAGCAAGTGAGAAGTGCAGGAATGCTGTAGTGGGGAGCATGAACAGCAGTGAGATCAGTGACTGGCCTGGTTGCAGTGCCATTCCTGCTCTCAGCTCCCACTGTTCTGGTGAAATCCTGCTTTCCTCCCCCAGAACCTGCTGGAACCGAGTGTTCGCCATGGCGCTCTTTGTGGAACATGTCTTGCTTGGTATCCACACTGTGATGCCAGAATTTGAGAGTTTAGTGAGAAGATACACTTTGCTTCTTGCCAAGGTGAGCAAAGCTGTGATTTCACCTCTTCACTTCTGCTGATCATGAGAATTCTCGTCTCAGGTGTTAGAGCTGAGTCACGGGGCTTTGTCTTTTCCCTCTGCAGTGTTTCCATCACGATTCAGACATGAAATCTCATCCAACCTTTGCAGCAGTGATGACAGTGCTGTGCCAGTGTAAGAACGAGGTCAGCAGCAGACTCTACAGGTACTGACATTGGGACAGGCTACAGGGGCCATTAGGGACATTGCCAGCATATTTCTGGCAGTGCTGCATGGGGTGGAGTGAAAGCCAAAGGAAGAGCAAAGGGTGCAGAACCCTGTTTGGTTCTGCACCCTGAGCTGAGCAGTGAGCCAGCCTGTCTTGCATTGTCTCCTCTTGGTCTGGCTGCAGTTGAACATCTTGTTAAAGGCTTTTGGGGAGGCAGCATGCAGCAGTTATGTTCACTGCTATTTCTGGATTACAGGCATGGTCTGGAGCCGTGTCCCATCTGCCTGGGAGAGCCAAAGGAACCTGTCTGCCTGCCCTGCAGCCACGTGTTCTGCCACAAGTGCATCAGCCTGTGGCTGGTGCCAACACAGATGTACTGTCCCTACTGCAGGGTTGCCATGGTGGATGTGGAGTTAACTGTCTCTGAGGAGCTCAGGTACTCCAGCCACCCTCTCTAAGGTGGGAGTGTTCTCTGGGTGGGTTTGTGAGGAAATTCTCAACTCTGAGGTTGTCAACATGAGCAGGGTGTGTGGGGCAACTCTGCTTCACTCCCTCTGGAACTGAACATGCCCTGTCTCTTGTTTCAAAAGAAGGTGAAAGCTGCCTTGGCCTCTGTAAAAAAACTGCAAATCACAGAAGCATAGAATGGTTTGGATTGGAAGCGACCTTAAGGAAAGCTGGAAATATCTCCTTTTGGTGACTTCTGCCTGTATGTGCTTGATTCTTCCATGGTTTAAGTGGTTCTGTATTTGCTTTTGCCTTTCCCAGAGATGCCATAGCCAAGAACGCCCTGTTCCGGCAGAGGTGCAATAATTTCTTCATAGATGTGGTGACCACCATGTGCTTCAAGGACAACGAGCCCCCTGACCCAGAGGTGATCCAGAGGCTCCTGGATCTGCTATTTGTTCACAGAAACCTCGTGAAAGATTCAGGTGAGCTCCCTTCATCCTGACACTCAGTCTCATGGTGCTGAATGTGTTATACCTTCTCTCACCTGCCAACCCTGTACTTCCCTTATCTCCACAGATCACCGTGCTGTCTACACAAAATTCCTGTCCCCGTTCAATGATGAGGTGGATGAAACTCCCATTATTCGCTCTGTGATGCTGAAGCTGCTCCTGAAGTACAGGTGAGCAGAGACAGCTGAGGGGGGTTAGGCCAGGGCCTGGTTCAGCTTTGTTCCTCATCAAACCAATCCGATTGTTCTCCTCACTTCCATGAGTTTCATTGAATTTGAATCCTTACAGGTGGAATTTCATCCCTTTGCATTAGTCATGCAACTTGGCTGGCTTGCATGGAGCTTGTGGTGCAGTATGAGCAGCCTGTGCAAGGTTTACCTGGCTGTTCCTCACTAACCCTGTGCTGAAGGTGGATGTCTGGGTGGCTGGAAGGTGCTGAGTAGTTGCTCTGATCTGGCTCAGCAAAGCAAAACTCCTCATCCATGGAGATTTAATCAGGACTGATCTTGTGTCTACTCCACAGACCTCCCCATTCCCACAGGTTTCCCAGCCTCCCTTTGCAGACAGAGCCCAAAAGCCCCTTCTCATAAATCAGGTGCTTGCATACATCAGATGCCTTTTGCCCTGGAAGTGCTCACTGAGCCTGGCTCAGGCTGTGAAGCCAAATGTCATCTGCAAAACATGGCACGGTAGCTTTTCCATCTTGCAGCTGGATCCAGAGTGACCCCACCTGTCTCACAGCTATCTCTGGTAGCTCTTCTGGGATTTAGAGCAGGAGAAGTCCTGTCAGCATGGCAGCTGTGTAAGGGGTGTCTCTCTTTCCTGTAGCTTCAATGAAGTGAAAGATGATGTGCAGCGTTACCTGTCCCAGGTGGAGCACAATGAGCTCCTAGAGACAAATGACAAAAAAGAGCTCTACTTGCTTTTTGTCAACTGCTTGGAGGTAAGAGCTGGGCCCAAGTGTCTGAGTGTTAAGACTCAAACTCAGGAGTGTAGCAAGCAGGGCCTTTCTCACTGCAGTAGCCCATGGCTGAACTGCCTTCTTGTCTCCACAGACAATGGAGAACTTCAATTGTTGTGCCGTTTGGATTGTTGCCTTTCCTGCCCTTGCATAACTTTCAGGGCTTTGGACAAATTGAAATGAGAGTGACAGCAGGGGAGAGGTTTTATTACTTAAAATTTTTTTAAAGTGATTTTGTGGATAAAATCACCATTTCTATTCTTGCTGAGGAGCAGACAGGTAGAGCTTGGCATCTTGGAACATGGAATGTGTGTCATTCATAGCCTGCTCATGGCTCTTGCTCAGCTCCAAGCTTGGGGAATGTGAGACACCTGGGGCACATCCTAAAAATGGTGTTCAGTGACATGGCAAAGGTTTAGGGTGGAGAGGAGCAGTGGGCTGGAGGGTGCAGGCATGGTTTGGAGGGTGCAGGTATGGTTTGCTGTGCTCATGGCAGGGTGGGCTGGAAGGTGCTGGGATGATTTTCTGTACTCATGGTAGGGTGGGTCGCACCTGGGGATGCAGGCTGAGTGAGGTGGCTCTGCCACTCAGCAGTGTTCCCGCCTCTCTCTAGGATTCCATGTGTGAAAAGTCTGAGGACAGCCTGGGATATGAGCATGGAAACAGTCTGCCTGAGGACAAATTTCCAGAGAACTATCTGCCAGGGAGAGGCAGAAAGGCTCCTCAGGAATCCTCCGTGGAATACCTGCAGGCTGTGGCCAAGGTGCGCCTGTACCTGAGCAGAGCTGCAGAGCTGATCTTCGACTTGCAGCAGCACACAAGTAAGTCTGATTGTTCTGCTGCCAGCTGGAAATGCTGGATGCAGAGCAAAGCCAGCAGGGTAGGTGGGCTGGACACAGTCAGTGCCCTGTGCTCTGCTAGGACCTGTTTTGGAGCATGGCCAAGAGTGAGAGCAGCAATTCCCTTTATCCCTGGGTGTGTCAGTCAGTGTCTGTCCCCTGTATCAGGTATTACAAGTGCTCTGTAACTGGCAGCAAGGCTGTGCCAGTGACCCTAGTGTAGCTACATGGCAGTTGCACTTATGGAAGGAGATTTATTTTATCCTCCTGTTGCTAACAATGAGATTTATTTAGAGCCCACTAAATTGAACCTTAAAGCATAAATGCTGCTTCAGACACAGGACTGCTGTAAGGCTTATTGTTTTATATGAATGAGAGCTCTGCACAGCTAGAAGGGATTAAGAGTTTATATCTTCTCTGTCAAAGAAATGAATCATTGTCTGAAATCTGGCTGAGGAAGTGCTCCAGACAACACCTGAGGAAGGGAGGGCTCTGAAGTTCTGTGTAATTACACAGTACTAATAAAGGGACTTGGTGCTACAGCTGGTGCAGACAGAAGTTTTACAAGGTAGGATGTGCTTTTGCCTCTTGCCTCTTTTTTTTTAACCTCTTTTTTTCCCCTCCAGAGCCAGAGCAGATGAAGGAGAAGCAGTGTTACCTGAAGAATGTGGAGAGGTTCTGCAGCCTTGCCAGGAACGACTGGCACTGTGTGTACCTGGTCAGGAGAATTGCCAGCCAGCACGGGATGGAGTTTGCTCAGAAGTTGGTCACAGAGCCACAGTTCAGCTGGGTGTTCCCAGCAGAAATTCTGCAACAGGTAGAGAAGAGGCATCTCCTGGAGATGGTTTTGCTCTCCTCTTGTCTTCACTTTGTTCTGCTTTGGGGTTTTTGTACTGTTGTGTGGCTCTTGAGGGACAGGCCACAGTGGCAGTGGTTGTGAAGGTGACTTGTTCTGGCTCTCTGGTGAATGAAGTCTCTCCTGGCAGCACAGAGCCCTTGGGTGGCTGTGTCTGCTGCTGGTGCTCTGAAATGCTTGGGAGGAAGAGGAGATTCTGCTTTCTGCAGCAGTGTTATTGCCCCCAGTGCTCTGCATGGCTGTTCCCTTGGCAGGTGCAGCACAGCCAGTCCAACCACATCGACCGCTACCTGGTGTGTGGGGAGCACTACCGGGCTCTGCGTGACGCCATGGGACGAGCCATGATTGAGGGCACAGCCCAGGGCCTGCTTGAGGCACAACAGGTACAGCCCAGTCCTCCCTCCAAAGCCCTCCTGAGCCCACTCCTCACCAGAACCCTGCTGGGGTTTGGATGGCTCCACTTCTGTGTCCCTGTGGGCAATGTCTGTTCCCATGGAGGCACCCATGGCTAGGTGGTCACTGTGGTTTGTGCTCAAACACAGATTTTCTTTACTTTCCCACCTGCCTATCCCATCACTGTAGCTGGGACAGCTCTGGCCTGTCCCCTGCCACATCTCTTGTTCTTCTCCAGGCCTCTAGCAGCTCCCCAGCTCTGGACTCTGCCCACCTGCTCCTGGCCATCTTCCGAGAGGTCACTGCCCTGTACGGTGCCAGCGATCCAAGCCTTCATCCCAAGCAGCAGGTAGGACACTGCCCTTTGGAAGCTTGTGACAAATCTGCTTTGTGGGTAAGGATGAAAGGGATCTGAATCAGTGGTGGAGGAGTTTCTGTTCCTGTGCCCCAGACAGGATGATGGCCCAAGCTGAACAGTCTGGGGGTGTTTTCAAAGCAGCGTAACCCAGTGTGGGAAGCAGCTGACAGTGCTCTTCACTCGGGTGGGCAGTATCCTGCTGGCTTTAGCTCTTTTAAATATGTGTTTTCAGCAAACAGAGGCGATGGCTCAGTTCATCCAGAGCTCCCAAGTGCTGAATTCCCAGGAGCTGCAGCTCTTTGCACTTGCCCTGGTGAGGAACACCCTGCCCTCCCTGGCCGTGGAGCCGTGGGGCTGCAGCCAGCACGGAGCAGTGGTGGAGATGGCTGTGCACGTGGCTGCTGTGCTGCTCTGCGGGCAGAGCCCTGTCCTGCAGCCCCTCAGGAACCTGGCCTTCCAGCCACACACCATGCAGGTAAGGACATGGAGCTCACATGCTGCTGTTCAGCACATCCCTGTTTCTTGCTGGTGTCTGACCTTTCTCAAGAGCATTGCACCAACTCAGTGTCTGAAATAATAGTGATTATTTCAGTGCTGTTGGGGTTAATGAGCATAACAAC
Organism: Lichenostomus cassidix; assembly: GCF_008360975.1. Taxonomy (NCBI): domain Eukaryota; kingdom Metazoa; phylum Chordata; class Aves; order Passeriformes; family Meliphagidae; genus Lichenostomus; species Lichenostomus cassidix. Next base: position 3,058,777 of record NC_139498.1, on the reverse strand, counting down.
AAGCTCTGGCCTGGTACCTTTTCGAGGTACCTCTGCATCCTGAGGAGTATCAAGGAAATACCTTTGCTGATATTTGGGTGAGCAGAGCTGAAAGCAGCTGGCAGGTCACACTGTGCTGACCTGCCTGCTCAGAGAGCACTGGCTCCTGAGGCAGAGATTGGAGGGAGCTGCTGCTCTGCTGCTCCTTGCTACCCAAGGTGTAAGAAAACGTGCTGGTACACACCAGGGTGCATCAGGAATGCAGTGCAGGATGTCTGGAGAGTGCACATGCAATTCTTCACAATATTGACCGTTCTAAGAGTGGATTTTTAAAGGTAGAATATGAAAATCTGTGTCTACATCACCTGCCTGACCTCTGCTTTCAGATGTCTCTTGTTCCCCATTGTGGACAGAGAACCAGTGACTGCTACAGGAAAGAGCTGATTTACAGATCCATTTGTGACTGTTTTCCCCTTTCCCTCCTCAGCACTCATTTCTGCCCACAATGCCAGAGGATATCATGGCTCAGGCAAGGTCCTGGGAGGGAGTGGCCTCTCTGCACTGGTACGGTGAGTGCTACTGGCTGGGGAAGGGTTTCCTTGGGTTTGGAGAAAGAAACTCTTCCAAATGTGAGGACAAACACACTCCTCAGCACGAGTTATCCTTGGTAATTCTGGATTTGTAGTGACAGTTTGTGTGGGTGATGCACCAAAGGACATCTAGTGCTATTTAGTATGTAGTCTGCAGAGCTTCTCACAGAGCTTGAGGGGGCACAAGACACATCCTGTCACTCCTGGCAGTATGAGCAGGGTGTGAGAGAAGAACTCTGCCACCTTCCTGTCCTGCTTTGTCTCTGCTTCCCACAGCTGGACCTTTCTGCAGCTGGGAATGGGGGCTGGGAGCATTCCTGCACTTGGCAGCAGAATCTGTCAGGCTTCCATTCCTTGTTTCTCAAGGAGAAGCAGCACTGAAAAATTCCTTGGCTTCTGTGTGGGCCTGTCAGTCCTTTGGGATTTGGGATAGTCAGGGCTTTTGATAAGATCTTGAAGCATATTTATTGCTCCAGGATGATAGTCTCCATGAAAAGGAATAACAGGGGCTTTATAAATCTGTCTTAGAATACTGTCCTGTTTCTCTCTTGACAGAATGTCCCAATGGCCACCCCTGCACTGTGGGAGAGGTAAGAATTTGGGACTGGTGGGTATTTAAGCAGAAAAAGTTTTCAACAATAAACTCTTTTATTTTGTTTACTAGCTTTAATGTTCTGATGCACAGAGTTCCACTTCTAAACTCGATATTATTGATCATTTTGTCATTGTAATGTAAAATTTAGAATAATTCTAGCACACCATAAATTAGGAAACATGACACAGAAGCCAAATTTACAGCAGGGTTTGAATTAACCACTTACAGCTTGGATTTTTGCTTCATTCCCTTTCTCTGCTGGAGAAGCTGTTGCTTTGGAATTCAGTGTTCTCCTTTTGGCTTTTCCCAGTGTGGCCTCCCCATGGAAACGAGCCGCTGTCCTGACTGCCGAGCCCCTGTGGGAGGTATTAAGCACAAACCCCTGGAGGGCTTCCAGCTATCCAGGTATGCTTTGGTTCAATACCTTTGCAGTGCTGAGTGATGTAGGACTTGCCTGTGGTGCCGCCAGAGGTGCCAACCACTTTGTGCTGCTCTCTGGAAGGTGCTGGGATGGGATGTCCAAGCAAGAATAATCAGGCAGCAAAACTAAACAAATTTGCTTTTCTGTGTACAAAACTTACTGAAAGCCTTCAGTCTCCAGTAACACTTTGAGTTAGCAGCTTTTATGGCATTCAGCTACATTATGGGTCAAAAATACATTGCCGGCTATAAGAGATGTCTTGTGTGGTTTTTGTCAAGGCAAAAAAATACCATTTATACATTTTCCTACAGGAATCATGGAGACAGAACTCAAACTGGCCACATTCTTGGAGATGTTAAGAACAGAAGAACACTGGGAGTGTCTGACCGGAGCATGTCCCCCGTGGTCTTTGTGCTGCTCCGTTTGCTCACGCACTTGTCAATGCTGCTGGGAGCCACCAGAGCCCCTCAGGTATCTTCCAGAAATGCTTCCAAGTGGCCCCACAAAATGTAGGGAAACCTTTGTATACTGCTGGTCCTTTTCATCCGATTGCCAAGGGACCAGGGCGGTCTGTCAACTTGCAAGACCCAAATTCCCTTCCCTTCTTGCCCAGGGGTGATTTTGGTTCCTTCCTGCACTTCCATGCAGGCACATCCATCCATCCCTGCCTTGGTGGCCCCAGGTGGCAGGAATACTATAGGTGGGGGTGTCTGGCAGGACTGAGTTTGTGCTTTCCTGGATGTTTTTGGCTGTGCTTAGCTCTTGCCTTTGTTGTCTTTAGTCACTGAAAGGGATGATCAAGCCGACAGTGCCTGACGTGGTGAGCTTCCTGCAGCAGCACATTCAGGAGGACTTGGCACAGCTGACAAGGATTTTGGGGAAGAGTGTGGATGATATCATCACCATCCTGCATCTTGTGCTCAGCAGCCTCCTGCAGGCCCCCCTCCAGCAGCCAGGCCAGTGTAAGAAAACCCTCCTGCCCTATCCCACCTGGGGCTGTATTTGAAGGGCTGTGTCCATGCAGCCTCTGCTGATAAACCACTTCCAACAGCAGTAGCTGAACTGAGGAGGAAGATCCAGAGTTTGAAGCTTGTTTGTTTCTTACTGTAGGGAGGGAAGAATTTTTGGCTGTTTGCTTCTTTCAGTCGAGTATGTGGGGTTTGCAGAGTTTGGTGCAGTCAATAACTCTGAAAATGAATTATTGACGAAATAACATCATGACAGATTGGCAAAGCTTCCAGCTCCTGAGCAGGGCTGCTGCTCCCAACACAGCAGCTTGTGCTGTGTGCAAGCTGTGTTCTCTGCTGCCTCTCAATGACTCCCAGAAGTTCTTGGGAGAAGAGGGATGGCAGAGTGTGGTTCATGGTGGGATCTGGAGTCACTGTGGCACAGAGGGATTTATGTGTAAATACCCTGTATTTTAAATGTGGGACAGCACCAGTCAGTATTCCAAGCTTCAGGCTGTCATTGATCATGGTCTGACGTTGGACAATTTGCTCAATCTTTCTGGGATTATGGAGGACATTTATAAATGTCCCCATCATTCACATGAATGACTGCCTAGAACTCCTGGAAACCTGGATCAGTGCGTGATGTTTGGGTGTCACTCTTCAGCTGGACCAAGATACTCAGTTAATTTCTAGGACCTGTGAATTTGTGCTTTCTTTTCATTGAAATATTGCAGAGTTAAGAGGTGAAATATTCTTGTTACAGGGCTGGTGGGGTTTGATGATGTTCTCTCCACCAAGGAGAAGAGAAACAAATGGGAAGAAATTGTCGCAAACACAATTATTGCTCCTGAACTGGAGGTGAGAAATCTGCTGTACAGAGTCAGTAGCTGAGCAGTTCAAAATCCACTGGAAATCTGATGTGCTGTAATATTTGTGTTACACCTTTCACTCTAGAGCCAACCCATCATGGCATGGCTGCAGGTTAAGGATCAGACACCATTATTCTACCTGGGAAAAGGGGACTGGAGTTGTTCTGGGATGATTTTGTATAGCTGGAAAAGCAGAAATGGCTTAGCTCAGTTGAAGGTATTTCACAATATCCAATTTTTTTTTTAATGCAGGATTTGGATAAAAAGCTTCTGAAGTTAAACCGACAGATACAAGAGGATGAGAGAATTTCTTCCAACCCCATTGTGAAAATTGTGTATGGAGACCCAGCTGCATTCCTGTCCCAGCTGCCAGGGGACAGCCACATACATCACTCCAAGATGTGGAGCTGCCGCAAGAGGGTTTCAGTGGAGAACCTGGGCCATGTTGTGCAGCAGAAGAATGCAAAGGACACTGTCCCTCTCCTTTGGAAGTTCCTGCAGAAGGTGGGTGGGGGTGGCACAGGAATGAGAGCCCAGAATGTTCAGAGATAAAAGCACAGAACCACAGAACTCCAGCCCTGGCTCGGGGTGGGTCACCTGGAGCAGTTGCCCAGGACTAAACCACATTTGGATTATCCACTGTCTTTATTCCAACTATTTGGTATCATCTGGAGAATGCACATGGAAAATGTTGTTGCCATTGAAAGAGTTAAGAATTCCATAAAACTATTCACAACTAGTTTGTCCAAGCACAGCATTACCCACAGGTTCTCTTTCCTCTTTTAGGAAACTGAGCTGAGGCTGGTGAAATTCCTACCAGAGATTCTGGCTCTGCAGAGAGACTTGGTGAGGCAGTTCCAGAACACGGCAGAGATCAAACGCTGCTCCATCAGGGAATTCCTCAGAGAACCCCACTCAGGTGAGGAGGCTGCCAAAATTAATGAATTAAATAAAAACTGCTGGATTATCCAGTCGAAAGTGTAGGTGGAAACTCACATTTTTCTTTTATCTCTCATCCAAATAAACTGGAGACCTTAACCCTGGATATGTTTGTAAAAGACGACTTTAAAGGGAATTAAGCACAGGAGGTTTTTCACAAGGGTTGGAGCAGTTGCCTGGAGTTCAGTGGTGTGCTTTGAAGATCCCTCTTGCAGTTTCACCAGGAAAAGATGTTTCATCCATTCATCCTTCTGTTGTTTCTCAGGTGTGATGAGGGACCTGCTAGAGAGGAGAGTGAATGTGTTTCTGTCTGTCTGGAACAAGCTGAGAAGCTCCCTGGACACCAATGGTGAGCAGCTTCTTTCCCAGCCATGTTCTCAGTTCAGGTTCCTCCCATCAGTGATGCTGAGACACAGCCTCAAAACTGAGCTTGGCCATTGAATTTTAAGAGTCTAGGTACAAGGGGAAGAATTTGTTTCCCTCGTGTAGTATTCTCACCTGAACTTCTTCCCTTTCATGCTTGTCCCTAATACCGAGAGCACAGCTTTTCTCAGGCTCTGAAACTTCTCCTGCCCTGGGTCATCCTGGGCTGGCTGTGGGCCTCCTCAAACACTCCTCTCTGTATTTCAGGGGAAATCAAGCTGCCCAAAGGCTACTGTGATGCAGAGCTGAGCCTGGAGAGCAGGCTGGAGGTGCTGCTGCCGCGGCGGCAAGGGCTGGGTCTGTGCTCCACAGCCCTGGCCAGTTACCTCATTGGGCTGCACAACGACTTTGTGCACTCCGTCAACAGGCACACCAAGGAAGATGACAGGTGTGCTGCTGTTCCATTCTCTGGGCTCTGCTGAATTTCCTGTCCCACACAGTCCAGTTTCCCTGCTCAACAGAGGCTGTTTGTTCCCTGCAGGTACTTGATCAGCCCCTCAGAAGTGGCCGACCTGCACCTGATCAGTTACGAGGTTGAGAGAGATCTGATTCCTCTGATCCTGTCCAACTGCCAGTACAGCATGGAGAAGGGAGGGGAGACATTGCAGGACTTTGATCTGGAGAGGATCCAGCAGCAAGTGATCAGCAAGTTCCTGCAGGGGAAGCCACTCATCACGCTGACGGTAGTATGGGCAGGGGCTGTGCAGCCAGGAGGGCACTGGGAGCAGTTTGCCAGAGCTACACATCCATGGGTTTCTCTCCTGACAGGGAATTCCCACCCTGGTGTACAGACATGACAGGAACTATGAGCAGCTGTTCAGTGACGTCAGGAATAAGCTGGAGCAGGTGGGTTTCTGCCCTGCAGGAAGCAGAGCAAGCATGAAATCCCTGATTTTCCAAGGGTTTTCTGTCCCTTGCCTTGTCCATTCAAAGGTTTGCTTGCTGATTTCTCAGCATGCCTTGGGCGTGAGCAATCTGGCCTTGTGTTGTCAGGATTTACAAAGAAAAGGAGATAGTTCAGCATTTTAATTTCCTAAATCTGTGGCTCCTTTGTCTTCCGTGACTTGAGCAATTTGAACAGAAAAAGGAACAGCTCTAAAGTAATACTGACTGTAACTTTGTTTTCAGAGTGCTCTGCCCAGTTCTGTGATGAACATGATCAGTGGGGAGCTGCAGTCCTACAGTGATGTGTGTGATGCTCTGTCCCTCACTGAAATCACCCTGGGCTTCCTGGCCATGGCTGGGGAGAATGCTGAGATGCTCCTCACTGACTACATTGAGCAAGTTCTGCAGATGGGAGATCAGACAAACCCTCACGTGCTGCAGGTGAGTCCTCAGGGCAAAGCTCAGATTCTTACAGGATAAATCTGCCCTGCTTTATGTGAAATCCAGCCAGCATGACCTTCAAGTATGTGTGACAGAGTCCTCTCACTTTCCCACTCCCTTACACGATATAAAAAAATGGATTGTTGAGGGCAAATGGGGAAGGGGAGGGAAACCCATTGCAGATGGGCTACACCCAGGCTGGATGAGCTCCCTGCTGAGCTCTCTCTGGGCAGGGCAGGCTGGGGATGGGCTCCAAGGACATGCCTCACGTCCAATTTGTGCTTCTCTTGCAGGCCCTCAGACGGTGCCAGCTCAGACACAGCATGGCCCTGTGGCAGCTCCTGTGTGCCCATAAATCCGAGCAGCTGCTGCGCCTCGGCAGGGTATGGAACCCCAGCACCTCTGTGAGACCTCCTCTGCTCTGCCTGCAGCTGCTCAAATGTGTGGCTTGATTTTTTTATTTTTTGGTTTTTTTCCTCTTGCTGCATTTTTAGGATCCTTTCGCAGACATCAGTCCATACTACAAAGAAGAGCTCACCCCAGAGCTTGCCAAGCTCCTGCACACCTTCCTTGTCCACTCAAGGCTGGAAACCTTCCTGCAGGAGCTCCATGAAATGATCATCCTGAAGCTGAGACGTGTCCAAGCTGTGGAGGAATTCAGACCCAAGTGGAGGTAGGCATTCCACACCCAAACCCACCCCAGCTGAAGTTTAACAGGTTAAAGTTAAAAAAAGCTGAAGTTTATTAACTGAAGTTTCTCTGCTCCTGAGCATGCATGGGTGGTGCAATGCACTGATATTGTGTGGCACTTATATTAATTAATTAATGCTGTTCTGCTCTGTTTTCCAGCCTGAAGGAATCACTCTTGCCTTACCTTTATGCCAAAGAATCTGAATTAGTTATGGAACTGGAAGACACATTCCCAGATGAGATTCTTCTCTCTCATGCCGCTGCTACCTGGAAAGCTGCTGCTCTCTACAAGCGGGAGCACAGGGAAAGTTAGGACAGGACACTGCCAGGGAATGTCTGTGCCACAATATCTGGGTCGTGGCTTCTGGAACTTTGAGTATTTGTTTGGCGTTTGTTGGTTTTTCTTTGGGTTTGGGCTTGTTGTTTTTACACATGGTGTGAAGAGGAGTGGGAGGGTGAAACGGACCCAGCAGCTCCATGTGAATCCTGGATCATCACAGCTCCAGAGCCACCGAAGGAATATGAAGGACTTTTTTTACAAACCGTGGTGCCCTCGTGCTGGGACGGGGATTTGTTTCTCAGCCTGCATTTCTCCTGGCGCTGGGTTGTCAGCGCTGAATGCACAACCAGCTCCTGCCCTTTCCTCACTCCAGCCACGCTGGGGCGAACCAGGAAGGAAACATGGAGCCCTCTTTTCCTTGCCTTAATCCCGGGCCGGGCCCTGTTCCCCCTGATCCGATATTTTCCCAATAAACTCGTTCAGCTCCCGCTCACGGCTCTTTCCCGCTGCCGGTACTCGGTGTCCGGCCCGGAACGGCCCTGCTCGGCCGCGCGTTCCGGGGACGGCGGCGCTGCGGGACCGGCGGGCCCGGTGCTGCCATGGCCGCGTCCCCCGAGCAGCGCCGCCGCTGGGAACGGTAACGGGGAGCTGCGGGGTGGGGAGAGGCCGTGGTGACCCCCGGGTTGGGGTCTGGGGGCTCCGCGGGGCTCGGTTCGTCCGGGAAGCTCCCGGGGAGGGGCCCCGCTCTGAGGGCGGCGCCGGGGGTCTCGCAGGGAGCAGGCCCGGCTGAAGGCCAGCGTGGTGGAGCAGGACACCGAGGAGTGGCAGAGAGATCCCCATTTTAGCGGGCTGGAGAGAGTGGGCGGTGTGGATTTGTCCTACATCAAAGGAGATGACAGCCGTGCCTGCGCCTCGCTGGTCGTCCTCAGCTACCCGGATCTGGAGGTACCGCGGGGAGCACTCAGCCCGGGGCGTGCCGGGACTCCTGGGGGTTATAAAACAGCGTTAGATGGGATTTTGGGAGGAAATTCTTCCCTGTGAGGGTGGGGAGGCCCTGGCACAGGTTGCCCAGAGAAGCTGTGGCTGCCCCTGGATCCCTGGAAGTGTCCAGGGCCAGGCTGGACAGGGCTTGGAGCAACCTAGGATAGTGGAAGGTGTCCTGGCATGGCAGGGGTGGAACTGGGTGAGCTTTAAGGTCCTTTCCAACCAAACCTGGAGTCTGTGATTCTGTGTATGTTCAGCTCATCGTCCAAGTCTGTCTTCCCAAGAAAGATAAACAGAAAAAAAAAGTGTAAAGAATTGGACATCAGTTGAGGAAGGTGTGATACACACAGCTCTCAGTTGCATCCCAGTTGTGTAGGATGGCTGGGAACTCACCCAGAGTCCAGAGCTGCAGTGTCTGCTCAGGGGAGCTGGTGCCCGTGGGCAGAGGGAGGTGTTTGTAGTGCTCCAGTGCAGGCTCGTGTATTCTTGCTGAGAATCAGCTGATAACATGAGATGTGACATAGGAAAGCTTTTCCAAACCCACCATGGGTCTCACATCTCACAGTCATTTTACTTGAACTAATAAAGATTTTTGGTTTCTTTCCCAGTTCTCAAAAGGATGTAAAAATTATCTCTTAACTATAAAAGCTCTAATAAGCAGAGAAATAAAGTTTTATGCTGTCTGCTGGGATTTTAATGAACTGAATCTCAGGTTGTGCTGTGATCTGCAGGGCAAGGCAGGAATAATTTTTTTTTTTAGCTACCTTACAGCATTTCCTTTGACCTATCCCTGGGTTTAAAAGGGATGAGCACAGGGTACATGAACCAGAGGAGGAGTCTCTGAAGCGTCAAGGGGCTCTCTGGCAGCATCCCGAGGTCCTGTCTGTGCCTGCTCCAGGTGCTGTACCAGGATTGCCACATGGTGGCTGTCAGTGCCCCATACGTGGCTGGATTCCTGGCCTTCCGAGAGGTTCCTTTCCTGGTGGAAGCTGTCCAGAGACTTCAGCAGGAGGAGCCCCAGCTGCAGCCTCAGGTGTGGTGTGTTTTCCTTGTCCTGATTTGGGGTGTCCTGGGTGCAGAATGCTGTGAAAGGAGATCTCCCTCTATAGCCTGAGCTGGTGGGGTGGGAGGGGCAGGGTCAGAGCTGTGTTGGAGCATCCATTCCCTTTCCTTAGGGAGCAGGGATGTGGAGCTGAGAGCAGCCAGGCCTCTCGTGGCAGCAGGAGCCCCTGGTGTGTGCAGGGCACTGCCAGTCCCACACTGCTGCTGGTTTAGGGTCAGGCAAAGGCAGAAAGAGCCTTACAGAGGAAATTGAAGAACTAAGAGAGGTTTCTCCCAAAGCCAGCATCTCTGGTTGCTCCTTGGAGTGCTCTCAGTGCCCTGGAAATAACATTTCTGCTTTGGCTTTTTCAGGTGCTTCTGGTAGATGGGAATGGCCTGCTCCATCCCAGAGGTAGGCTGTTCCTGGAGAGCCCTGCTCTCCTGATCCCTGTGCTGCTGCCTGGGATCCCTGTTCCCTAGTGTCCTGCAGTCACAGTGGCTCGTTGTTGGCAGGATTTGGCACAGCCTGTCACCTCGGAGTCCTAACAGATCTGCCATGCATTGGAGTGGCCAAGAACCTCCTGCAGGTGGATGGCTTGGTCAGGGATGAGCTGCACAGGGAGCAGGTTAGGCCAGGCTGGTATTTATTTCTGGTTTTTAACATCCCAAGGGAAATTGGGCAGCCACATACAATTACATCTGAATGACCTGACCTTGTGTGTGTTCATCCCTAGGTTCGTTCCCTGCAGAGGTCAGGAGAGTCATTCCCACTGACAGGCACTTCAGGGAAAGTCCTGGGCATGGTAAGCTGTCACTTGGCCACTTGCCACTCTCTTTTAGTGGGGCTGTCTCAGTGATCCCAGGGAGGATCAGGTGTGAACAGGTGACCAGTGACACTGCTGGCCCCTTCCTGAGAGCTCAGGTGGTTGTAGGGAGTTGGCAGCTCAGGTGTTGGGAGCATTCATGTCCATGACTGTGGCACCTGAGGTGCTCCAGCACCCTGGATTGTGAGCCACAGTCTGAGAGAGATGCCAATTCCCTGGCAGGTTCCTGGGATCAGCCTAGGAGCATCTGACTCAGAGCAGAGCGGGAACAGGCAGCTGTAAGACACTTCCTGTGTGTGCTGTCAGCCTGTACTGGCACATCTCCCTGCATCCCAGAGCAGCCTGAGGCGTCTGGGAAAGGGCCATGAGGGACAAATGGTCCCTGGAGGAGACACTGGGATGGAGATGACGTTTAGAAAGGCTGGGAGCTGCAAACACAGATCCACCACCTCACCTGAGGGGTCTGGCTGGCTCCTAATTCACCTTCCCCTCTGTGTGCATTCAAATGAGCCTCCTCAGTGCCTGATCTCTCCTGTCTGACTGCCCAGGCGCTGCGGAGCTACAACAACAGCTCCAAGCCCCTCTACGTCTCCGTGGGCCACCGGGTGAGCCTGGACACTGCCGTGCGCCTCGTCAGAGCCTGCTGCCGCTTCCGCATCCCAGAGCCCATCCGGCAGGTATGGGGGCAGGTCTGGGGCAGGCAGCAGGGTTTGCCAAGCCCGTGGGGTGTTGCAGAGCCTCGGTTTGCACCTCCTCTGCTGCTGACAGCCTCGTGCTGGAGTGCTCTCCCAGCCCATGGTGGTGTTTCTAAGGGAGTTCACCGATATTTCCATGGTCATTCTCCTGATGCAGCATTCCCAGCCTTGACTGAAATTCCAGCCTGAGTGATTTCCTCTCTGCAGGCAGCTCCTGTGGTGCTGGTGTTAATCCTCAGGAGCTGGGAATGCAGTTTTCCAGGGCACTTGGAGCCCAGCACAGCCCGCAGTGCTGCTCCTCTGGGCTTTTCCTGCTGCCGCACTCCGTAGGAGCCACTAACCAGCAGGTGACAGCACTGCATCACTGTCACCGAGCTGCAGCTGCCACCGAGGCTCAGCCTTGGCTGATAAAATCTCAGCAGAACTTAGGGAAAGGCTCTGGAGGAGCTCAAAGGCTCCAGGACTTCTGGCCTGTCAAGTTCTTCCCTTCTGCCCAAGGTCACTCTACTGGTGGTGGCTCCACAGCCCAGAGCCAGGAGTGACCCCAGGGCCTGCCCAGGTGTACCTGTCCCTAACGCTGCCCTGGGACAGCCCACTGGCATCAGTGCCATGCAGGGCTGGTGGGGTCAGGGGTGTGCCTACCTGAGCAGCTCCCAGGGCAGCGCTGGGTAATCCTGCTGGGCTCTGCACCAGAGCTGCAGTGTTCCCTGGAACTGAGGCTCTACTTACAAACCACCCCAAAATCTTACTCTGTGGAGCAAGACAAGCCTTGGGTGTCCATAGCAGAGCTGGAGTTTCCAATCTCAGCCCCAGTACCTGCCAGACCGGAGGAGGCTGGTGGAGTTCCTTATGTAATGTGCTCCAGCCAGGGACAGATGCCTCTGCAGAGCTCCGAGCCAGCTCTGCAGCTCGGCATGTTCAAAGGCAAGGGAAAAGCATTCCCTTTGGAAACAAAAAGGTGTCTTGGAGCTTTTCATCACCCTCATTTCGCTTCCAGCCATCTCCAGGATTTGCTCATGTTCGGAGATTCTTCCAGTTCTCTGTGACCTTTTTCTTACAGTGATGGAATGAATGATTATCACTTTTCTTACAGAGAGATGAAAAATCTGACAGGGGGCTGTGTTTACTCTGGAGGGATGGCAGGAGATGAGGACACTTAAGCTTTTTCATGGGACTTGTCCCTGCTGCACTTCCTCTGTGTGGTGACTGCCACAGATCTTGGCACAGGCAGAGCTGGAAGCCTCGGCTCTTGAGCACCTGGAGCTGGAATTAGGAAGTAAGAGGCTGTGGAGAATTCTGCCATGGGTGGCTGGCTTGGCCTTTTTGCCATATTATGTCCCCAAAATATACTTACAGACCTGATGGCTGAAGTGCTTATGGATTTGCCAGTGTCAGGAAAGATCTGTGTGATCATCAGGTCCTGGTCTGGAAGTTCTGGGAGCCCTGGAAATAAAATGCTCTGTGAGAGCTCAGCTGCCCACAGCTCCTGAGGCTGTGGCTGTGGTTTGTGTGAGGGCAGCATGTGCAGTGCAGCTGCTGTGGGAACTCAGACCTCCTGCTTTAGGGGCTGTGTGCTTCCCGGGAATGCAGCACTCTCCAGGCAGGCATCAGGAATGGTTTGATTTGCATTCAGCCCACAGTGTGGTTGTGCTGACAAGGAACTGGCTGTGGTGGAGATGAGAGAAGTGATCTCTCGGAGGAAGCAGAGGGATGAACTTCCCTTGTCACCTGCAATCAGTATTTACATCCCACTCAGTCTTCATTCCACGTGCCAGTGCCAGGCTCATCCAGGAGAGCTGTGCTCACTTGTGAGGTCCTGCACAGAGCTGGTCCTTCGGAGCTCCCAGGCAGGAATTCCTGGAGGCAGGAGCTGCCATCCCAGAACAATCAGCAGAGCACTCACCCTGAGTGGCCCTGGAACAATCCCAAGCCCTGCTGAGAGGGCTGCCCTTGCCTCCTGCTGGTAGAGGTCAGACCCCCTCCATGGTGCTTGCCCACGCTCCACACCTGCTCATTCCAAGGATCCCTGTGCACAGCAGGGAAGCAGAAGCTGGTGACATTGTCCAGCTGACAGGGATTGCACTGGGAGCCTGCTCTGCTCTTGCTGGGTCAGACTCCTGGTTGGCTGCTCACCAGCCTCCTGCTCACTTGGTGATTCCTTTAGCTCCCCGTGGCTCTGTGCCCAGTGGGTTTGGGCTGGCTGAGGAAGGGCCTGGTGGGACAGCCTGAGTTGCTCCTGCCTACCAGGAAGGACAGAAGGAGGCCTGCAGGTCACTTTCTGTGAAACACTGAACACCTGTCCTCAGGAGAAGAGACAAGGCATCAGCGTCCCCTCTGGGACTGGCTGTCAGTCGCTGGTGTGTGGAGATTCCAGCTCCCTCTGGGTGCCCCTCTCCAAGCTTGCTGAGCACAGGGACCACCCTGGCCCCTCAGAAAACAGGCAAAGCAACAATTCCACAGCCAGCACTCATCTCCTCTGAAAATAGCCCAAATCTGTGAGGATTATTGCAGGACAGTGATCCATCTTATTGAGTAGCCCGTGGTTAATCACTGCGTTAAGCTGACTCCAGTGCTGTGTTAGAAGTGAGCCCTGCCTGGGAACTGCCACCTCATCAAGCATTAGCTGATGTTCTCAGCAGAATGTGGTTGGGGTTTTTCTTCCCTAGAAAAATATTTGGTAGCTATGCTCCTGCTCCTTGGTCTCCCCATGGGGACTATCAAGCAGCCTCCTTCCCTGGTTATAAAATCCATCACGTAATCGCTTATCCTGAAGAGTGATCAAAGTTATTTGTCAGTTCAGTTATGAAACTGTCCAATTATAGAGAGAAGGGGAAAAAAAAATCTCCCAAACAAACCACCCCTTATGTAACTCTCTCCTTCTCAGCTGGCAGGAGGCTCTGCAGTTGTGGAGCAGGTTCCAGCAGCAGGCACAGCCTCTGCTGAGGGCTTGGGGTGAGGGGCCTGGGGGCTGCCCGGGCTGCAGGAGAGGCTCCTCGGGAGCAGCACAGTGGGGAGAGCAGCAAATGCTTCAAGGACAGTCCTCAGGGATGTGTTAACCCACTTTCTGGGCGTCGTCACCAGACACTGTGAAGCTTTTCCAGCTGGGAAGGTCACATCCTGCTTTGTAAGTGGGGAGAAACACTCTGCCTTTGAGGTGGGCACAGCAGCTGCTCGGAAATGTCACAGCAGTGTGTTTGGGAAAGGAGATTCTAAAAAAGAAAAAAACTTTGAAGGACTGCAAAAATCAACTGCCAGTCCTCAGAATTGTCCAGGAGCCTGGGATGCGCTTGTGCTGGCATCAAGGGTCTGGTGTGGTGCAGCACTGGAGAACTGAGCAAACACCTCAGAGAGGGGGAAAGATCACCCAGAAAATGCCCAGCCACACTTTCTAACAGCTCCTGGGATGTTGTTGGTGCTCTCCTTGCCCCAGGCTGTCCTGTCTTGCTGTAACACTGAGCCATCCACTGCTCCTGGTGGGATGTGCTGACAACAGGATGGGTGGGACACACTGGGATAATGGAGGAGGCACCAGCCAGGCTGATCAGCCCTTTCTCACCCATTTTCCTCCTTGATTCCAGGCTGACATTAGGTCGAGGGAGTACCTTCGGAAGCAGCCCTGTGCTCCGCTGGAGGTGCTGGAGACTCTCCCTGCCGGCCCAGAGAGGTGGGTGTGTGGGCAAAAGGGGATCTGCTCATGGAATGAGCTGCAGTAATGGCATTAAAGGTCCAGGCAGGGTAACAAGGTGAGCTCAGTGAGGAGATCAGGACATGTGCTGCCTCCAGGTGATTTCTGGTCCGTGCGGCCACACCACCTCACACATTGCTGCCGACAGGGCCGTGTCCTGAGCTGGGGAAGGGCAGAGAGGATTTGGTCTTTTTTCAGCACAGGTCATAAGCAAAGCCCTAAAGCCCACAGGTGTGACCTGAGGGTGAACAGAAATACCTGCAGGAAGCTGGTTTTGGCCCCCAGGTCTTGGGGAGGGTCAGAGCCCCCACTCTTACATAATGTGAGCCACTGGGTGTCATTTCAGGGGCAAATCCATGGCAGGTCCCTTGAGGTACAGAGCTCCTTGTGCTGTGGCTGTGCTGCCTCTCCAGTAGAGTTCACAGGAGTGTTGGGTTCCCTCAGGACCAGGCTGGACAGACACCAGGTAGCCCTGCTCAAGGGCTGCTCAGGGCTGAGCCAGGTGTCCCTCAGATGGGCTCTGAGGGACCAGAACTGGGTAAGGTGGCTGGTGGTGGCATTGGGGATTAACACTGGCTGAGGCAGCTCTTTTGGATGGATTCCTTAGGACACATGGATGGTATTGAATCGTGATCAGCTCCTCTGTTCTTTGATTTGAGCACCCAAGGGCTCTCTCTGCTGCTGTGGTGGCACTTCTCAGCATGGCCACATGTCCCCAGTGTGTGCTGGAGTTCATCTCTAGGCGCTGCCTGCCAGGGCAGTGCTGGAGCTCACACTGCCTGGTTTGGAGGGGAGTGCACCCCACACTCATTCCAGTTGTGACCATGTCTCTCACACCCTCTGTATCTGAGCTACTTGGTCACCAAGTGCCAGTTTGTGATTGTTGGTTTGTACTTTTTTTTAAAGTCTCTGACCCTTTCTCATTGTTGTTCCCAGCAGCATAAAGGAGGCTGAATTGGAGGATTAGTCTGGTGCCAGAAGAAACTGCAGAGCTCCTCTTGACCGGATCCTCTCCTGCACCAAGGCTAAGTCCTGCTGGGTGCAGGAGCCCAGTGCCACCCTGAGGGACAGCTGTGCCAGGCTGTGTCACTCAGGACCACACCAGCCACTGCTCAGGGAGAATCCCTGCAGTGGATTTCTCAGGGTTTTTTTTCAAGCATTGTTGAAATCTTTGTGTAAGCAAAGGCTCATGTGTAAGTTTGCAACACCTCACTGGAGTCCTTGGGCAGCTGCAGGGGGTGATTTACAGAGATGTTGGGGCATTTCAACTCCAGAGCCAGCCTGTGGCTCCCACCACACCTCTGTGGCACAAAGGCCTCCCTTCCTGTTGCTTCTGGAACATCTTCTCCCTGTCCCTGCAGCCTGGGCTCTTCCATTCCCTGTTCACATCTCTGGGGAGCAGAAGCCAAATTCCAGCTCCAGGCAGAACAGCCCTGCTGCCCAGCTCTTCCTGAAGGAAGGATTATCTCAGGGGAAAGAATAGGAGAAACCACCTCCCAGCCAGGAGGAGGGGGAGGGAGGGACCTCATTCCTGGCAGAACACTCCAGGTGCCCAGATCCAGGATGGGGTTTTGGCCCAGCCCCAGCTTGGCCTGAGGAGCAGAGCCCAGAGCTTCTGTGCCCAAATCATCCTTGACCCTTGTCCAGCCTCCTCCCCTGGTGTCCTGGCTGAGTTTGGCAGGTGGTTTCTGGCTGTTCCCGAAGAGCAGCAGGAGCAGAACATGCTCTGGGAGTTCTTGATGTGTAAGATCCTAGCCTGAAGAGGAAGAAGGATGCTTTCCTGGGATTGGGGTGGGGTGCTTGGATCAGGCCCCTGTGGGCTTTTTAAACCTCAATTTTGCATAAATTTGTTGTACAACTTCTGTTGAGTTCTTTTCTCTGTCTCGGAGCTGCTCTGGGTGGGGAGGACAAAGCCCAGCCTGCTCTGCCTCTGCTGTGTTGGGATCTGGGCTGCTCCCTCCTGAAACCTGGGTTGGAAAAGGGAGGAAGCAACAAACCCTGCTGCCCCAGGGCCCATCTGGGCAGTTTTGGGGCTGGTCCTGGGAGTGGTGGAGAGGGGAGCAGGCACTGACCATGCAATTCCCAAAGAAGCCTTTGTTGATATGTTTTAAAAGCTGAAGCTGCTGCAGCTCCTGGGCCCTGAGCAGGAGCCTCCTCTCCTGTGAAGCCTCAGAGCTGTTTCACACCAGGGTTTGTATATGGGTGGACAGAGACTGGCAAGGGAAAACCATCACAGTGGAAGATGCTCCTTTGATCCTGGGGATGTGGGGGGACCAGGGCTGCTGCCAGGCCTGGGGCAGAGGGACCATGGGGTTTGTCTCTGGTGCTGGCTTTGGGGAGGACAGGGTGGGGGAACAGCCCACCCAAGCAAAGAGGACACAGGGACAGCTGTGTCCTTTCCCTCCATGGACACAGAACTTCCTCTGCTGTGGCTGTGTCCCCATCCTGAAGGAGCAGAGTGGGGACAGAGCCATGGCAATGCTGCCAGCAGGGATCAGTTCATCCATTCCTCATTCCAACTCCACACAAACCAGCGATTTCACTCACCATGGGGAGTCTCCTAAAGCCTGTCACAGACTGAGGCACAAGTGACACAGTGTGGGCAGGGGAGAGCTCCTTCCTGGACCTCATGGACAGAACACCAGAGAAATCCATCCAGGTTTTCTGGTTGCTTTGGCTTGTGCTGGGAGGCTACAAGGTCATCCCTGGCTCCCAAATTCCAGGTGACACCACTGCCACTGCAGATTGACCCCAGGTCTTCTGAACGAAGCCCCTTCTCTGGCTCAGCTGTGCTGGAGGAGGCTCTGTGGGGAGCAGCTCCAGGATGGCCCTGGCAGAACAGGGAATAGATCCCTCAGCATGTGGGACTGTGGCTTCTCCTGCCCTGGGGATTGTCTGGGTTTAATCTCATGTTTAATCTTTAATGTCTGTGATTTTAATCCCTGATCTATTGGTGATTTTTTGGTGCTTCTAGTTGGTATTTGACAATGAGAGATTTGGGGTGGGCTGGTCAGGGGAGGCTCTGCAGCCAAAGCTGTGATTTGTGTGGAGACTCAAGGAATTGAGCCCAGGTCCTTGACAGGAACGCGAGGCTGTGGCTGTTCAGGGTCTGTTGCTAGGTGTTCCCGCTGGGATCTGGGTGTATTGATGTGTGTAGGGTCTGTGTGCTCAGCCTGGGAGGGATCCAGGGCTGGGGACACTCCTGTCCTCAGCTGGCCTGAGCCCCCCCAGCTGCCTCTGCTTGGGGGGTGAGGAAAGATCACGTAAAAAGAAAACAGCATGAAAAAGTCCAAGCACGTGGCTCTGCATCACTGCCCCAGCTTCCCTCTCTGTGAGGCTCTGAACTCCTCTTGTTCCCAGTACAGGTAAACTCAGATGACTCTGGATTAAGTCACCTGGTGAGTGTTTAGGAGGAGGATGGTGCTGCAGTGTCCTGGCAGCCCCCTGTGCAGCCTTGGGGGCTCTGGGCTCCTGGGTTTGAGGTTTGCCTGTGCTGTGGGATGCTCTCCCAGCTGCCCAAACCCGGGGTGCTTAAAGGAAGGGACTAATCTCTGTGTTTGGTGTCTGCTTGTGGCTCTTTGGACACAATAAGGGATTAACTTGGTCTTTATCTAATTGGTTTATAACCCTGGGAAGGGAAAATCGCTTTGTAATGCTTCAAACCTCTTAATAGAGACTGAAGCTTGAGTGTCCTTCGAAGTAAACTCATACATGGCTTGTCTTTTTTTAACTCTCTGCTTGCTGGAAATTGGGTTGAGTTGTTAGGAATCAGAGGAAAATGCTTCCTGCTGACTGGTTATAAATCCTCTTGTTATCACTGGGGTTTTTTTCTCTTTACCATTTCCATCTGTGACTGGGAGTCTCTGGAGGTGTCTCAGGGCTTGTCACCCCCCAGTTCTGCTGGGGAATGAGCTGTGGGGCTGGAGCAGGGATGTGACTGCCCAGTGACAGCTCCTGGGTGACAAACTGGGGCAGAATTGGTTTGGAATTGAGTTTCCTGACTCCCAGCTGCTGAATGGTTGTGCTGCAGATTCTCTGGGTCTGTTCTCTCTGTTTTATGTGTACACCTGGACATCAGCAAGGAGCTCCCTGCACCTGCCTTGTTTATCTGGGGTCCCTGGAGAAGGGAGAGGAGATGCTTTAGGATGCAAGTCTGTTTGTTCTCCGAGCTTTGAGGAAGTCTGGATGAGCAGCTCCATCACAGGTGTCTGAAGCTGGGTGGGATGAGTTCCCACCTCCATGTCTGGAGCTTGTGGCAGTGTAGGTGCTGCCTGTGCAGTTTGAGCTCTGGTGACTCAGGGCTTGTATTTTGGGACACTCCTGCCAAGGACAGGGGAAGTGTTTTTTTGGGGTTTCCCCTCTCTCTACCCTCAGTTCTCATTCCTCTTCCCTTTGGCTTGGCTGGGTGGCTTTAGGAGGAGTTGTTTCTCTCCTGATTCCCCAAGCCAGGTCCAGCTGCAGGGCAGAGCCATGGTCTGGGTGCTCCCATCGGATGTGGAACTCCATCCCAGGCAGCCAAGCCCCCTCTGCCTTCCCACATTTCCAGAGCATTTGGTGTTTGTGGGGCAGCTGTGTCCCTTGGCTCTCAGAGCATTCTGCAGCTCTGGGCCCTGCTCTGGCTCTCAATGGGCATTGATAGTGTTGGTCCCTGCTGTGGCAGCTGAGGCCTCTTGGATTCCATAGCTCCTGGACAGAGCCTGGGTGTGCAGAGGGAGCTGGGGAACATCATGGCTCCCTTGCAGGCTTTCTTGTTCTTTTTTTTTCCCCTTCATTTTGTCCTATAAATAGTTCCCTACCCCAACTCCTCTTCCCGTTGTTGGTGTCAGTTGATCCTCCCTGATCCTCTCACCAGAGCCCCGCCAGCCCCCCGGCTTTATTTTAAGGCCCCATTAATTAAAAGCAAATGAGTGGAATTTCTCTTGACAAGCAAATTAATAGCAAATGAGATGATTATGAGCTGTGTCATTAGGGTGATGGAGCAGCTTGTGCAGGGCTCAGCCCAAAGCAAGGCAGCAAAGCCGTGGGGCAACAGATCTCTCCTGTTGGGGGGCTGAGGCTGTGTCTCCCCAAGGGGGGGACACGGAAGATACCTGCTTCACCTCTTGGACTACTGGGTGGAATTTTGGTGGCCAAGAAGCCATTGCTGCTGAGCAGGGCTGACTGAGGTGATGGGGTGTGGCTGATCTTGGGGGGTGCAGCCCCCCACCCCACCCACGGATGCTCTGTGGGGTCCTACATGAGCTTGTTCCTTCCATGGGGACACTCTGGGAGTGCCTTGTCCCCATCCTGACAGCCCGATCAGCTTCAAAAACACAAACCAAGGCCATGAAACCAGCCGGTGATTAATTCCTGGGTTAGTTCCCACCTCGGGGGCTCGGTGGAGGATGTTTCCTTAGGAACACGCTTTTTCCTGCTTTTCTTGGACTGGCTGCTTGGCACGTTGTGCTTCTGCCTGCAAAGCCCAGCTGGTCACTCCCCGCCGCTGCTGCCCGGGAGCTCCAGCACGGATCCATGGATTTGTTAGTGATGTTGTGTTCATGGAGCTCTCTGGAGAGCCCCGAGCCCGGGCAGCCCCCGGTGAGCGCCGCGCTCCCGGCGTGGGAGGTTCTGCCGAGGGCACCGGCAGCTCCCGGCTCCTGTTTTGACTGGAGCCGTTTCTCTGGTGAGGGAACAGCTCCTGACAGCTCTGGGGAGGAGGAGGAGGTGATCAGCCAGGCTAGGGATGGAGGGAGAGCCTGCGGGAAGGAGAAGGAAAGGAGGAGCCGGCTGTGCTCCTGTGCCATCACCTGGAGAAATGTCCGGTGTCTTCCCGAGGAGCTGCCTGTTAATAAAATATCTAGCGATTCTTGGGAGAGTGTTTAGGGTCTGTGATAAATCTGGTGGCTTTGTAACTTGCTGGAGGGATGGTGGGCAGCGCGGTGATTAAAGCGCTCTGATTAACACACAAACCTTGTTTGTAATGAGTGGGATTGGGAGGGCGTGGAAATCCATCTGGCGTGTAATGAGGTTACTCCAACAAATTACTCGGATATCAATTACTCGGCTAGGTAAATGTCACCTGCCTTCTCTTTGTTTGCAGCAAACTGGGATCCAATTAATTCGATGTGGTTCTTTGTCGTGCCTGAACCGCTGCGGCCCCGGGGCTGGGCAGGGCACCACCGGGGCCAGGGACATCCCCGTCCCTTGGGGACAACATCCTAGCCTCTCCTGGCACTCCCTCTGAGCCGAGCCCCCTCCACAGCCCGAGGACGAAGCTCCCCGGTCAGTCAGGTCCGTGTGGTCCCCGCGGCCGCCGGGAGCCTCCTCACACCTCCGACTGCAGGTGGATAAATTCCATTTTGCTGGAAATAGGCTCCCCCCGCCGCGCCGCCGCTGTTCCCCATTCTCCTCCCCGGGATGTGCCAAACTGCGCTGGGACAGCGCGGCTGCAGCGCCGGGAGTAAGGGAAGGGACGGAGGGAGCAGGAGCTGCTCCCGAAATTGCAGTTGGAAAGGAGAGCAGAGCTGCAGCAGGAGCGTGTGGGGAACGGCGCCCTGTTCCAGCCTTTGGGAAGGGCCCTGGATGGCGGGAGTGCGGGGTTGGGAAAGGGTCGAGCTGGGAACTGTGAGGTCCCGGCCATCCCGGGGGCTGGGGCAGGCAGGATCACCGTGATCCACCGGGGCTGGAGCTCCTCTCCTCTCCCAGCCCTGGATGCTTCCAGAGAACTCATGAATATTAATGACACCAACATATGGGGGCCTGGGGAGGGAGCAGAAGGGAGCCGAAAGCGTTGCCAATTGTGGAGCACAAGCCATCCCAAATCCAATGTCGGTGCATGAAAACCCGCGGTCCCTGGGCAGGGGGAGGCTGGGGAGGAAAGGCTGATGCGAGCTGGGCAGCATCACTGAGACACTTGGGGTCCTGCGCCGCTTTTCAGAAGGAATACATCAGTATCGCTGTGTCCCTGTGGAGTTTTCCCACCCCATCAGGTGTTAGGGGGAGATTCCAGGTGTGTGGGGGATTTTGGGGGGGATACTCTCATTCCCCAGCTTCCCCAGGCACTGACTCAGCAGCGCGGTGGAGCCCCGCATCCCTGCTCATCCCTCCCTGGCAGGAGGGGATTTATGGGCTGATCCGGACCTTCCCATCCCTCCTTCCCTCTCTGCCAGCCGGGCCGGGGGTGGCCGCTGGTGTGGAGCTGCCCTGTGGCATCTCCCACTGGCACCAGAGCCTCGGCAGGATGAGCAATGCTCAAATCTGCTGCAGGCTATCGCTGACCTAATTTCCAGCAGCGCTGTGGAGTTTGGCATCTGTTGCTGGCAGGGAGGGAAGTGGGGGCGTGGGGACCCCCCAAGTGTGCTGCCCCCTTACCCCCAGTCCCGGACAGTGCAGGGAACCCGGGGGGAGCTGGGGGTGCTGGGGCAGGACAGGGTGGGCTCTGACCCCGCTGCACCCCCACTCCGCCCCATGTACCCCCTCCTGTGCCCACTCTGCTCCACAAATGCTAATTAATCAGCATAATTAGCTTGATGCTGCATCTATTTTTAATCAGCTTTGCAAGACAGAGTCTTGCTCTGCTCCGTGTTCACCCACAGACTCTCCCGGGGTGGAGCAGGGCTTAGTCGGGGACCCTCTGGTGGGAAATGAGTTATTCCCCTCTGCGCCCCCGGGATGGGGTTAGGGTCCCTCATGGGATCCCCAGCCAGAGGAGGACCCGCCCAGAGCTCCTCGGTGGAGTCAGAGATCCCAGCCGCTCCATAATCCATGAGGCTGGATCGGAAGGATGGAGGAAGCAGCTGTCAAGGTGACGTTTGACAGCAGCTGGGAAAATCGCAGGAGGAGGAGCCCGGGGAAAGGCTGTGAAAATATTCTGAGAAGGCAAAAAGGGGGGCAGGCCGGTGTTCCCAGCAGCTTCCAGCCCCCCGTGGGGAAGCGATGGGGTCTCCCTGCTGCTGGGAGCTGCCTGGAGTCAGCCCTGGCTGGGGAAGCGTTACTTTGGAGAGGCTGCAGGGTGTGAAAAGCAACGTTTGCTCTGGAATTGCTGGTTCCCAGTGGCCCGGGCCAGCTCTGGTTGGCTTCCCCGGGGAAAGAAGGGTCGAGGAAGCCCCTTCCCCGCTGTGCTGGCCAGGATGCCCGGGCAGTGCCTCGGGGTGTAGGAACCGATGCTCTGCCAGCAAAGGCTCCTGAGTGGCATTTGAGGGACACTGTCACAGCCAGTGAGTCACGCCTGTGACCGGAACGGTCTGTCGGCCTTGACTCGGTGCCCGGGGTGGTGTCCAGCTGCCTGCAGTGCCCCGGCCGGTCCCTGTGCTCCGGCCCCGGCAGGGCTCCCCCGCGGCCCCACAACTCCGGGGATCTGCTCCCCGCTGCCCTCTCAGGCAGGGATCCATCCCATCCTTCCCTTCCCCAAGCCGGGATGTGCCCCAGCCCTGCCCGGCTGCAGTGTTTGCTGCCCATCTCCCTGCTCTCCTCCTCCTCCCTTGCCAGCCTGCCAGTGGCTTCTTGGAGCCACGCGGTGTCCCTGGGGAGCCTCGGGTGGGCTTGGGCAGCCGCGACCCTCCGTGTGGTGCCCAGCGCCGGCTGAGCCCCTCGGCCCCTGCTCGGGGAGTTCACGTTGGAGCTGGGAAGCGTCATCCTGCAGGATGCTGCTGCTCCGAGCCCTGCCTGGGATCCGTGCTGGGGAGGGGAGGATGTCTCGCCCTTACAACACTCCCCATCGGCTCCCCCAAGACAGAGGGATTTCTGCAGCCACGTGCCCGACGTCGCTGTGGTTTCCCCGTCACAGCCCAGCCCAGGCGGGGAGCTGAGCCCCCCTCACTGCTCAGGGGGCTCTTCCCACCGCTCCCTGCTCCCTGGCTCATGCATATTTAATCCGGGTCTCCTGGAGCCATGTGCTCCCTGCAGCCGGCGCGGGCCGGGCGCACGGCATGACACATTCACTACTAATTAATCCAACAACGGCATTTATTAAGTGCCTCGCACGCCTCGGGCGCTGCGTGGTGATGATGCTCTGGGACGGAGCTGGTCCCAGTGCCGCAGGCAGCTCCGCTTGCAGGCGGCCCCAGGCGCTCCCGTGCAGGCAGGGATGTGGGAAAGGCCGTTCCAGGACACGCTGTCTCCGTTTTTCGGGGGTGTTTCGCTGTGAAACACAGCAGATTTAATTTTTCATCTCCCCATCACCTCCTCTCACCCCTCGGAGCCCTCGGAGGAGCTGTCCCGAGCGGGGGGAGCAGAGGAAGCACCAGGATGCAAAGTGCCCGGCGAGGCGTTTCGCTCCCATGTGAGTCTCCGGCAGTGAGAGGAGCCGGATCAGAGCTGTAAATCCCAGCTGTGTCCTGCCCTTAAGGACTCTCCCTCGCCCACGTCGGTATTTCTGAGCCATCTCCCGAGTCCTGGGGCCTGTCCTCACGCAGCCCAAGATCTCCATCTGCTCTGCTGCTCTAAAAGCTCCTGGATTTAGTGCGCTGGGGCGGGAACGCGCTCCCTGATCCCAGCGCTCGCGGGGCTGGCTGTCACCGGGGAGAGCTGGTGCCACCAAACAGCTCCCAGCCCCGAGCAGCAGCTCCTGGTGCGGCGTGAGGTGTCAGGCCGGTGTGTGATTGATGGGCCAGGCTGCTCCTCACCTCTCCCAGGATCCTCCTTCCTTCCCGCAGGAGCTGGCACTGCTGCAGCGGCCGCGGCGCTGGGACAAGCGGGTCGTGCCTGGAGCTGCTGCAGTGCCGGGCTGGGATGGGGACATGGACAGGGAGGGACAAGGATGGCTGGCGCCGTTCTGCCTCTCTTCTCTCTGCCTGAGCTCACTGCAGCCATGGGGGTTCGATACTCACAAGATTTTGGGGGGCTCAGAGGAATTCAAGGGTCCCTCTCAGCCCTGGGGAGCCCAGGAGGTGATGAGTGGGGAGGTTTGTCACCCTGTGGGTGCAGGAATCTTGACTCCCTCAGCCATCACCCACAGCTTCCCATGCCCCACAGCCTTGGGGAGTGGGACAGCCCCACTTCCACCACAGCAGTGTTTGCCACATACCCAGAAAAACCCAAACCCGCCTGTTAGCGTAATTTCGGAACTGCAATTCAGATTGTAGAGCAGCACAAGACTCTGGCTGGGGGACTGTTCCCTCTCTGGCAGCAGTGGGTGGGCACTGGGGTCTCACCTTGACACGGGGAGGACCGAGGGTGGTGTGGCAGCACCCCAGGGCCAGGGCCCTGCTTGGGGCTGGGGGCTGAGAACGAGGCAGGAGCTGCCACCCGTTCCCTGGGTATAAATAGCATCCCCTTGCAAGGATGTAGGCTGTTCCCAGTGACATGAAACCCAACAGCCTGTCCTTGGAGCAGCTGGTTTTTGGGGGCGGGGGGGGGACAGCGTCTGCATTGCCAGCGAGGGCTGAGCTGCCTTGAGGGCTGGGGAGCAGTGGTGCCCGGGAGGGGCTGCCGGGGGGGCTGCAGTGCTGCTGTCTTTGTGAGGCTGGAGAGATGCTGCTCTGAATCCCTTCTGCAGTCAGGGGGGGATCTGGGAAACAGGGCAGGGGGAAACTCGTTGTTGCACTCTTCTCCTCAACACCTCTTCAGTGCCCACTGTGTCTGCATCGCTGCCCACCCTGTCTTGTTCCCTCAGCCCTGGCTGTCCCCTGCCTCCCCTCTAACCACTTGTGGGGTGATGGAAGGGCGGCACATCACACTCAACCTGTCCCCATGAGCTCAGTGAACTGCGCTGAAACAGTTCTGATGTGTCTCCTCTCCTCTTGCCCCCAGAAGATTCCTGATGCTGACTGTCCCCTCCCCAGGGTGCCCAGCACTTGTCACTCTGCTCCTGTCTGTGACTTTTGGTGTGAAAAACCATGCCAGGTTCCCAGCCCTGCAGTTTGGCTCGAAGCATCTCCCTTCACTTGCCCTTTTCACTGTATTCCAAAGGCTATGGCTTGGGGAATCCTGGAAAGGATGTGGAGCAGCCACAGGAGCAAACCTCACCACAGCCACCACCATCAGCAATGTGGCCATTGCTGTGACCCTCTCTGTGACCATGGCCAGCCCCTGGGAGCTGAGACTCGCTGGCCACAGCAAGTGGCATCAGCAAGGGCTCTGCTGGGTTCCACCAGCTGCGTCCCTCGGGGTTGTCACTGTGTCCTTGCTCTGATGGAGGAAGGAGGTGCTGCTGTCACCATGTCCTGCCTGTGCCCAAGGCAGCAGCACTGGACTGGATCCACATGATTCCCGTTCCCAGCTGCAGTGGGATGGGGGTGTTAGTGGGGGGGTTGTGTGTGAGATTGGTTTTGGCTGTTTACAAGGAGTAAGTGCTGATTTTCCTCCTTGTATCTTTGACGCTGAAGGCAATTCATGTGGCAGGCAGCTCTGAGGAAGGTGTGTGACAGGGGGAAGCTCCAGCACTCGGGGAAAGCTTTGGGGGCACAGGGGTGGCCTGCAGCCACCTCACCCTCTGAGCCACAGGCTCAGGTTTCCCCCGGGAGCTCTGCCTTCCAGGAACAGCGTCTGGAGCCCAGCCTGGCTCCCGAGGGACGAGCGGGGAGGGAGCGGAGGCAGCCAGTCATGGGGGTTTGTTGTGATGCTCACACTGGGAACATTCCAGCTCCATGCAGAGCCCCAGGGATGCCACTGTCCCCTGCATCAGCCTGGCAGGACCCAGAGAGAGCTTCCAGCCACTGTCCTGCGGAAAAAATACATCAGTTTGTGTGGTGTGTTACATAAACCAGGGAAAGACGTGGTTTAAGGGTACAGGAGAAGGAGACAGCCTGGCACAGAGGCTCAGGGAGTGCCTGAGCCAGCTCCAAGGGGAACTGGGCAGAAAT
This sequence comes from Lichenostomus cassidix, assembly GCF_008360975.1. Lineage (NCBI taxonomy): Eukaryota > Metazoa > Chordata > Aves > Passeriformes > Meliphagidae > Lichenostomus > Lichenostomus cassidix. The sequence goes on along the minus strand of NC_139498.1, from coordinate 3,032,706 downwards.
CCCTGCTTCATGCAGGCAAAAAACCTTCCTGTGGAAAAAGACGAGCTCCTGCGCACTGGCTGCTCAGGAAACAGACACATGTGAGAGAACCCGGTGTCTTTCTTCACGCTTTATTGTGTAAAAATAAAGTCAACAATTCATGTAATCCCAGCAATAAAATGGAAAAAGCATGAGAATCCGTAGAAACAGTGCATTGTCAGAACTGCCGATGCGGGCTGGATGCACGGGGTGTCAGAACCCCTTCAAATCCCAAAGGAGACAGAGCCAGGAGTAGGAAAAATGTACAGCTTTGGTTAGCAAAATAATGACAAATTAAGATACATTAATTCTCTCCCCTACTGTACACTATGTACACTGTGTTGACATCACACCCTTTCGTGGTTTTTTTTGGCAAATCCAACGCACCTGGGGCTGGAGGTTAAACCTGTGCCGTGGTCTCGTTGTTCTCAGCAGGTTGTGCCTGTGGTCGCCGATGTGAACAGGGGCTTGGGAGGAACTGAAATTAACTCTCGATGGTTTTGGGTTGTTTTTTTTTCTTGCACCAGGAGCACGGCCGAGGATCCGCTGCCCTGAGCCGTGCGCGGGGTTTCGCTCTGGGGGTGCTGCTGCCTGGGCTGGGTCCCCGGAGCAGCCGAGGGGGGGTCAGCTCTGTGCCCCCGGCCGGGATGGAGCTCCCGGCTCCGCACGAACCCCTCCGCTCCGCCCGTCTCTTTGCCGCATCTTTGGAGTTGGTCGGGAGGCTCTGGAGCCCCGGGTGAATTCTCTGCCTCATCCTCCACTGCCGCCCAGGGCTGCCCTGGAGGGGCAGGAGGAGGGCTGGGGAGTGATTTCTGCAATCTGTAGTACAAACCAGGAGTTTAGAAAAGGAAACCATACAAAATGCATCTGTTATCTCAAAATACGCTTCTTTATCTCTTTTTATCCCGCAGAATCTCAAAGCACGTTTTTTTTCTCAGGGAGCACTGATAATTCTGTTATTTTTATCTTCATAAAAATACCCTTTTTTTTTTTATTATTGGTAATAAACTTCCCTTTACAGTAAGAGAAACAAGAGAGTGTATTATCAAAAGCAGAAAGGCTTCAGACCTGTCAGTGGGAGCTGGACCGGAGGGGACGGTAAAGGCTATTTGTCACCAGCTACGGCGCGTAGGAGGCCTCTGGGGGGCTGCAGGCGGCGGGGCCGGGGGTACCTGAGTGCGGCAGGTCGGGGAGCGGAGCCGGGGGCTGTCCCGCCGGGGGTCCCGCCCCGGTGCCCGCCGCAGCCCGGGGCTATGGCTGTGGTGCTCGGGAGCAGCGCCGGCCGGGGAGAGGGGCGCGGGGCTCACCTGGGAAGGGGGGGCTGCTCATCACCCGGGGGTGGGAAAAGAGGGGTCTGACCCTCCTCGGAGTCCCAGCTGCTGTTGCCACCCCGGGTTGGAGCACAGCTGGGGCGGGGGGGTTGTTTCAACCTTCCCCCAGCTCCGGGGGTACCACCCTCCCGGGGGGGTCAGGCTGGACAAAGAGGAGCCCCGGGGGGCTCCGGGCCGGGCCCCGCAACCTTTTCAGGCGCCGGTGCCCAAGGGAAGCGGCGGCGAAGCAGGGGCCGGGCCGGGGGGCGGCGGGGGGGCGCAGCCGCGCCAGGCCAAGGCACGCAGGCGTTGAAGGACGTTGGCAAGACAGAAACCGGAGGGTCGTGGGGCTCCGGGGGCGAGAGCCCCAAGGCCGGGGCATCCCTGCTCCCGGCACAAGTCGGGTGGCTTCGTTCTCGGTTGTTTTTGCGCAAAAAAAGGAGGAAAAAAAAATTAAATAAAAGAACCCGCTGAGGAGGTTTCTCTCGCTTGTCCGTGGCCCTAGTTGAGCTGGCGACAGGCCTCGAAAGTCCACTTGGTGGCCCCGCCGTAGATGTCGATGTTGGACTCTGCCCAGGCGATGACGTTGCCCGCGAGGGCCTTGGAGCTGCAGGTGGCCAGGCCGTACACCTCTCCTGGGCTCAGCTTGCGGTCCCACACGTTGAAGTGGGCCAGCTCCCCCACGAAGGCCTGCGTGGCGTCGAACCCTCCGCCCAGCGTGTCCTGCAGAGGAGCCGCCGTCACCGGGGACACGCGGCCGGGTGGCCCCGTTTGTCCCCTCGTCTGTCCCCAGCCCGGCAGGGACCCCCACACCTGCCCCTCCCCCGGCTCTTACCTGCTCCTGGCCCAGGACCAGGACGCCCTGGGGCTTGATGGGGTGGTAGGGTGCCAGGTTCTCGCCGTTGCCAGTCTGTGTGCCATCCTGGTAGGCTTCCCACACGCCGTCCCGCGTGGTCCAGGTGACACAGATGTGGTGCCACTTGCCGTCGTTGATGGCAAAGGGCAGCTTGGCCACCTGCAGACAGCGGGTCAGGGTGGTGCACACAGCGGTCCCCTATGCTGTCCCCCAGCCCGTCCCCTCTGCCCAGCACCCTCCCCACGCCCTGGGGCTGTACCTTGTCATTGATGAGGATCTCCATGGGGTTGTTGCCCCACTCGATGAGCACCAGCTCGTTCGCCTGGCCGGGCACCGCGTAGGAGAAAGGGGTGCCCATGCCGGGGGAGGCGCTGGATTTGATCCACATGCAGATGCTGAAGGCATACATCTCGGGCAGGCTCTTCTTCACCTTGGCGTACATGTAGTTGGTGCGCAGGGGGAAGGTGAGCTGGAACCTGTCCGGGGGCCGGTTGTCCTTCTGGCCTGTGGGAGTGCAGGGGCGGTGGGCTCCTGCCGGGCCCCCTTTCTGCCCCTTTGGGGGTTCCCCCCCTCCCCACTCGTTATGTAACGGGCCTTGAGATGGCAGCGAGGAGCAAATCCCTCCGGCGCCGCACAGCTCCCTAATCCCCGAGCGGGCAGCGCCCGGAGCATCCCCGGCTGCGGAGCCCGAGGGCACCGGCAGCCTCGGGAATCACCGAAAAAGGAGGGTTTGGGTTGGGATAGAGCTTAAGGATCAGCCAGTTGCTACCCGCTGCCACGGGGAAAAGCAAAGCTGGGGAAGAGGGATCGCTCCCGGGGTGGGCAACGGGACGGGAACGGCAGATCCGCCCGCGGGAGCGGCTCCGCATCGTCCGGCAGGGCCCGGTCCCCGGCGGCGGGGGGCTCCGGGAGCCGGCCCGGGGGTCCCGCGGGAGGGCGGGCGGGGGTGGGCAGTGCCCGGTACCTTTCTCCAGGTCGCTGATGCGCTGGTGCAGCGAGGTGAGGGTGCTCTCGATCTTGCCGCGCTCCTCGGACTCGTTGCGGGGGCTGAGCTTGCCCTCCTCCAGGCTGTTCACCCGCGACAGCACCTGCTTCTCCAGGTCATCGATCTTGTTCTGCAGGATGTCCTTCAGGTTGTTGGTCTGGCTGGAGGAGTTCATCCTGCTGAACTGCTGCAAGGGGCGAGCAGAGGAACGGGCTCTTACCACCGGGCACCGGCTCCCTGTGCCCGTCTCCGCGGCTGCCCTTGCCCGGCTCTCGGTGCCCGGCTCCGCGGCTCCCCGTGCCCGGCTCCGCGGGTCTCCCGGTGTCCGATGTCTGGTTGCCCGGCTCCCCCGGTACCCGGCTCCGCGCTCCCCGTGCTCGGATACGCGGGTGCCCCGGCTCCCCGTGTCTCCCGGTGCCCTGCTGTGCGGCTCCCCGGCTCTTCTCGCGTACCTCCAGGTTCTCCAGCCGGGTTTTCAGGGACTGCAGCGTCTGCCCCAGCTGGCTGAGGGTCTCGGCGGCGGCCGGCCGCGACAGGTCTCCCATGGTGTTCTTGGAGAAGCCCTTCCTGCCCTTTCCCTCGCCGGGCAGCTCCAGCACGCTCTGGCTCTCGCAGCGGCCCAGCTTGGCCGTGAGCTCGCGGATCGTCTCCTTCTGGTTCATGATGGTCTCTTTCTGCTGCAGCACCGTCTCCCGCAGCTGCAGCACGGTGCCCTTCAGCTCCTCGGCCGAGCCGGTGCCCAGCGCCGAGGCGGCGCACACATCCCCGTCCAGCGGCACCGAGGTGCAGATGAAGCGCGTCTGCCCCAGGCCCTGGCCGAGCGCCGGCCCCAGCGCCGACCCCAGCAGCAGCAGCAGCGGCAGGAGGCGGCGGCTGCCGGGCGGCCCCGCGGCCATGGCTCCGCTCGGCTCCGCTCGCTCCGGGCCGGCTCCGGTGTCGCTGCGGCGCCGCCGCTTTTATCGCGGCCGGGCGGGGCGGCGCGGGGCGTCACGGAGCGCGGAATCCCGGCCCGCGGCGGGGGGGCCCCGCGTGGGAGCGGGGCGAGAGTGAGAGTGTGCGATGGTGATTCTGTGAGCGTGAGAGCGTGTCCGTGTGTCTGTCCGTGTGTCTGTCCGTGTGCGGGAGCGCGGGTGGGCGGCGCGCGTGGGTAGAGCAGACTGAGCAGGGAGGGGCTGCGGGGAGTGCGTGTGTGTGCGAGGGGTGTGTGCGGGGGATGTGTGCGGGGTGGGTGCGTGTCTGCGCGGGTGTTCTTGCACACGTGTGTGCAGGGTGTGCACGTAGTGTGTCTGCGGGGTGCGGGGAGCTGCGCGGCGCCGTGGGTGGAAGGGGCAGCCCCGCGCTCCCCGCAGGTCCATGGGTGCCCCGTGGGTGCCCCGTGGGTGTCCCGTGGGTGCCCCGTGGGTGTCCGTGCCGGGGTCCCGGGGGTGCGGCCGAGGGTACCCGGCTGCGGTCCGGGAGCAGCGGCCGGGGCAGCCCCGTGGGTCGGTGCCAGGTGGAGCAGGGGAACCCGCAGCCACGCCGGGGCTCCGTGGGGAGGACACGGGTGGGCTGTGGGGCTGATGGGCCCCTGTCACTGCGTGTCCCCGCGGAGCAGCTGCTCCCAGCTGGTGCCGGTGTCCAGCTGCACTGTGGATGCAGGGGAGCAGTTGCTGCTCTGCTTCTTCCGTGTTAATCAGGGAAAAAACCTCTCAGGTAATATCAGGAGCTGTCCTTGGTGGAAACAGCTCACGGCTGTCGGAATTGTCACTTTTATCATCTTCAGCACTTCAGCCAAGGCCGATTCTCCTTCAGCAGCAAGCGAGCTGTGTCCCCTGCCCTTGTTACCAAATCCTACAGTTGGACAGGACACTTGAGCACGAGTGGGACTGTCCCAGCTCTCTGAGCCTCTCCTGCCTGTTGGCTTTATCCTTGTCTTCTTCTGTTGTGTTGTGACAGGAAATACCTGACCGGGAGAGCAGTCTGCTGGGGTAAATGGGGGTTTGTGGCCCCCTCAGCTCAGCTCAGGGCTGCAGCAGCACATATGGCTGGAGTATTTACATAATGCCAAGTTATCCTGTGAAATATGAGCAATTAATTTTGATTAGTGAAGTGGGTCAGTAAAATACAAAGGCTTTTTGTGCATGGATCTGCAAAAGATAAAACACAACCACTCCGTGGTCCTTTCCCCTTTGATCTGCCTGGAGCAGGCCTGAGGAGCCCTTGCTGGGGCTGGAGCTCCCTGATCTCCTCTCAGTGGTACCTGTGACTGGTTTATGCCTTTCCTGCAGCAGGTCTTTATCCAGCCCCGGGTGGTTTGTGACACACTGACGCGGCATGGAGTGTTTCCTCCTCAAAGACAGCTCAGCTGCCTTTGGGAGGCTCTTTCCCCATCCAGCCGTGCTGTGGTACACTTAAAGCAGCATTTCATGGCCAAACCCAGGGGCTTGAGGCTGTCAGCAGCAGGAGGATGGCAGGCTAGCAAACCATCTGATGTTCTGCTGTCCATTTATGCCAGCCCAGGGAACCCAGGGCAGTGCTGGGACAAAAGTGGCTGAGAGGTCAGGAGCTGTGCCAGGGTGCTCAGCATCTCTGGGCACCTTCATGGACATCCTGTAGCGCTTTGTTCCTGTCTCCTTCCAACCTATCCCAGGGCTCGTGGGGACTGAAGAGATGTGAGTGTCATTTGGAGCCTTCCTAGGGCTCCTGGGTCTCACTGGTGATCCTGCCTGGGCAATTCAGACCCACCTGTGGTGCTGCTCACCTGCGGGGTGTATGCTTTGCTGCAGGAAGTTTTGGGGCAAAATCTGCATTTCCAGCAGGCTCCTCCTTCTGGATTTACCGGCCTGGTTACTGATCCTGCTGCTGGCTCACTGTGCTGAGCAGAGTTTCGGTGCAAAAGGAATGGGGCAGAGGGGGGATAAGGAGGGGACAGACCCCATGGTCCCCCTTACTGGGCAGACCTTCTGTGCTGGTTTAGTTTGGGGTTTTTTGGCAAAAGGAAAAGCTGAAAAGACTGCAGGTCTAATCCTTCTGCCACAGGCAGGAACGCAACCCAAAAATAATGTTACTGCAGGCAATAGAATTATACCAGTGTAAACCAGTGTGAGAGGCAGCAGAGCCTGGTCCCACTCCTGCTCACATCTGCACGGTATTGACAGAGCTGAGTGTGTCACTGAACCAATTTCCCTCGCAATCTTTTGTCATCCATAGCACATTATGCGGAGATGAGACCAAGGTGACAAATGCAATAAAATAAACACTTGGATACTATGGTGATGGAGACCAGGAAATGCCTGGATAGGAAAAAACAACAAAGCTGCACTACAAGAGATAAGCAAAATAACCCCCGTGGCTCCTAATGCAAAGAAAGAACCAGAAAATATGATCAAGATTTCAGCTTTCCCAGAATCACTGAATCATGCAGTAGGATCTGTTATTGCTTCTGTAGATTTAGGAGCTGTGTGGCTGTAATGGAGTAATGGAGCCCCTATTATTTTTAACTCTTCTCTTGCCTCTTCCCAAGCGCTCAGCAGCAGCTGATTTATGGCTCTGTAGCTGGAAAGAGCTGAGCACAGCTCTCAAGGACCCTCACAGATGATTTAGCTCTGAACAGGAGCCAGCAGGCACATTTGTATTTGTGATGGACGACGATGGTTTTGGACAGCCCAGGGTGCTCCCGGCAGCCCCGGCCGCCCATGGCCTCTGCCCGTGCAGAGGTGAGGGATGTAAATCTGTCTGCTCCACACTAACCTTTATGTGGGAACAGCAGAATCACGAATGCAGAAAGGACAGTTTTTTAAGTGGACAAATCTCTTTAATCCCAGGAGCTGGAGCCCCAGGGAGCAGGCAGTGGAAGCTTTCTCTCCTGCTTGTGCAGTGTGCTGTACATAAACCATCTCCTGTGGGGTGATGCTGATTCCGCATTTAAGTCTCCTCTGCGGAGTGGGAACAATGCGATCCATTATGGGATGAAGGCAGCTTTAAATGGGAAACAGCAATGGATACACATCAAGGGGCACAGCTCCCTTTGTCTGTGCGTGGAGCTGCTGGTTGTGCCCTGTTGTCACTGAGGTTCCTGAGGGATTGTCCCCTCCACACACCCTCATCCCCAGCAGGCTCAAAGCAGGACAGGGCAGTGACTATGAGGCTGTTTTGTCTTTTTTTAATATAGGGAATTGTTCATCAGGGAACTGCAGCAAGGACAGGGTGTCTGGTCACAGCACTGCTGGCTGTGCAGAGCCCAGATGTGGGGGGAGCAGGATCATCTCCAAAGCCTTTTCCTTCTGCAGCTGGACCAGGCACAGGGAACGAGTCCCCAGCTGCTCCATGGTTCTGTTTGAGAATAATGTATGTTCAAAAAAATATTTTGGTGCCTTCTAAACAGTATAGCTGTTACTAGAGCAGCTCAGGCATGGGGTAGAGCAGATACTGTGTGAGAGATGGAGTATTCCCTTCTGTGACAGACACACTTTGGACTGGAGTTGGGAATTTTGCTGCATTTTGCTGCAGTCTTTCTTTGCAGATCTCTCCCTCTCTGTTTCTCTCCCTCTCTCTCTCTCCCTCTCTCACACATTCACTCTCTTCCCTTTTTCCCTTCCCTTGTTTTCATTGTTCCCATCTTGCAAGTCAGTTTCCTCCTAAATTGCCTGACATTTACACTCAGTGAGATTGGGGAGTGTGGTCTCTGTACTAGTAGGTCTCTGTGATGCTATAGGGACACAGATCCTTTCATTACAAATAATTAATTTAGCTCTATATTGCATAACATCCTAAAAAGCTTTCTAGGGCAGTCTCATGCTAGCTGGATGCACAGTTCCTATCAATATTACATTACATTTGGGTACAACAGTTATGAAGTTTCATTAAAAATTTAATTTGTGGTTTAAAACTGCAGCATTCCCTTAAAAGTGTAGCAGAGAAACCATTCTGGCTGCTGGAGGACTGAGCTGGCATTAGCCAAAATTGCAGGGAGAGCTGCAGAAGGGGCCTGGGATGGTGGAGATATTCTCTGCACAGAGAGAATATCTGTGCTGGGCTGGAGCAGGAGGATGCTCAGGCTTGGTGTTGCTCTTTGCTGGGCTCCTGCCATCTGAGGAGCCTTTTTGGAGCAGGGAGTGAAGCTTTAACCTGAGTGTGCACAGGAGAAACCTCATCCCATCCTCACTGTGCCCATCTACGGTGGATTTTGGGTGAGGAAGGTGATGCATGAGGAGCACAGAGCTAGCAGCATGTGTGCCCAGGGCTGTGAGGTGGGAGCTGGGCTGAATCCCAGAGCGGAGAGCCCCAGGGAGGAGGCTGCTGCCTTTGTACCTCGCAGGCATCTCTCTCTGGCGAGAATGAAGCATCTCCTTCCCGGCAGCAGCGCGGCCGATGCGATCGGGCGCTGGGAGGCGGCGCGGGAGCAGGGCCGGTGTCATGTTTAGTTAATGAGGGTTTGCCGTGACGCCTCGGCAGCGGAGCTGAATGGAGGCAGGTTCCCACATCCCACATCCGCCTCTCCCGCTCAGAATTGATTTGTGCAGGAATTCCCCCCTGTCTGCACACACACACGTCAGAAGAGCCAGCAGCTTTTCCTCCCAGACCATCCCTCGAGTCGTTTTTCAGCTCTGCCTGGATTTTCCTGCAGTACGAGAAAGCGAGGTGCCAGCTGTGGGATGGATCCCAGCTGTGGGGTTTATCCTAGCTGTGGGGTGGATCCCAGCTGTGGGATGGATCCCAGCTGAGGGTTGATCCCAGATGTGGGGTTGATCCCAGCTGTGGGATGGTTCCCAGCCCCTCAAAAGACACGACCCTCGCAGTCCTGCCCAGGTGTTGGGGTTGGCCCTGCTGCTCCTGGCTCTGGCACAGGGATGCTCCATCCGGGAGCCCATTGGGGCTCACAGAGCTTGGCCACAGTACCCACAAGTGACAAATGATGACTCCCTGTGTTATAAACCCCACATTTGTCATTTTGCCCCCCTGTTCAACAAATGTGGAGGAATTTGCAGCCAGGATGGGGGGTTTGAGAAGTCAGCACTGTGCTGGTGTTTGCTGTAGGTCTGCAGAGATCACTTCCCCTCCCCCAGTGAGGATAATAATGGGGAGTGGGTTCCTAAATCCCTTAAGCTTCTTTGATAGCTTCAATATTTATCTGTAATCCTGCTGCTGCTTCTGAACAGACACAGCTCTGTGTCCCTGTTGCTCTGGAGCTTCTTCCCACCTTGCAGTGTTCCCTTTTTGTAGGAGAAGAGGCAGGGCAGGATGAGAAGGGAATATCAAAAGCCAGCGACGCTGCTGTGCCCTAGTTTTTTCCATGATTATTTATTATTTTGCAGTCTCTTGCTCCTTTTCTCCCACACCCTCTGTTGTGTTATGTTAATGTGCTGTGGTGGGTTGACCCAGACTGGACATCAGGTGCCCCCAAAGCTGCTCCATCACTCCCTCCTCAGCTGAGGGGGAGAGAAAATAGAGCAAAAGGCTCATGGGGCAAGATAAGGGCCGAGAGAAATCCCTCAGCAATCACCATCACAGCCAAATAGACTGGACTTGGGGAAATAAGTTTGTTACCAATCAAACCAAAGTATGATAATGAGAAATAAAAATGAAATCTTTAAACAGCTTTCCTTCACCCCTCCCTTCTTCCCAGGCTCAACTTCACCCCTGGATTCTCTCTGTCCTCACCCACAGCGACACAGAGGGATAAGGAACGGGAGCTGTGGTCAGTTCATCCCATGATGTCTCTGCTGCTCCCTTCTCCTCACACTCTCCCCCTGCTCCAGCCCTCCTCCTCCATGGGTCACAGAAATCACCCCCATAGCCCCCTCCTACCAAAACCTTGTCACACAAACCCCAAATACCTCTGTGGATGCTGGGAATACTTCAATGTGCAGATTTGGGTTGGAGGGGAAGGGAGGATGGATGTGTGGCAGGACAAACCTGGAATGAGTTCCAAGTGCACATGGGGCATGGATGCTCAGCCCAGGTGGGACAGGTGGGTGTGCAAGCACAGGGATGGACATCAGGGAACTCTGAGCTGCCCCTGCTCCCAAACAGGGGAAGCTGGAGCAGAGACAGCGAGGTTTGGAGAGGCAGCACTGCCTAGAGCTCTGGTCCTGGGTCCTGGGTGGGAGATCCGATTGTGCCAGAGTCAATTCATGTTTGTGCCTGTGATGGTTTGGGGTTAAAACACAGACGGTTTTAAAACCAGGACAGATAAAAGCACTTCAAGGCAACAGGGATTCCCTGTGTTTGCTGCTGTTTGACCCTGAGTTCGAGGGCAGCTTTTAGTGGGAAAAGGGGCTCTGAGGACACTGAGATTCTCTGGGGGTGAGGCTGCATTAGGGCTGGGGGGGCATCGATTCCTCTACAAGGTCAGAGGCTCCAGAAGCTGCAGAGAGAGTGAGCCTAACTGGAATGGCCCAGGAGCTGCTTCCAGGCACTGAGTGAAGCTGGAGACGCTTTGGCTGCCGCCTGGAGCTGGCAGTTCCTGAGCTGGAGATGCAGGGGATGGCAGGGGCCCAGCCAGCTCTGAATCCCCTGGATGGCAGTGGGAGCCTCAACACCAACTCTTCTTCAGGCGAGAGATGTGCTGGCAAAACTCTGGGCTCCTGCACACCTGGCAGGAGCTCATTTGGTTTGTAGTTTTTCACACTGGAATTGCAATTCCATCCCTGCTCCCTAGGGCTGGCACTGGTGAGGTTGTCAGGGGGTGCTCTGGTGGGGGGAATTGCCTTGTGCTGTGCCTTCTTAGGTCTCTTCTACATGGGAAATGCAAAATAAATTAGTTGGGAATCTAGAGTCTGCTGGCTCTGCTGCAGTGTTTCCAGGGACAGAAACTCTTGGCATGGGTTGGGGAAGTGGAGTCAGCCTGTTGTCCATGCCACAGCCTAACTGTTCCATCAGCAGGGAAGTGGGAAGTCTTTAGTCTGCTATAAATTCTCACTTTACATTTATATAGTGTGTATTTGGCCATGCAAAGCCTTTATTTCCCTGCTGGGTGGATGCTCCTCAGTGTAAGTGACAGAAGAGAAGTTTCTGTGGATGTTCAGGCCGCTGCCATAAATTGTAATCAGACTGGTCACACCATGCCTTGTAAACCCACTGAACTTCAGCAGCAAACACATGAGCCATGAAACCCACCAAGAGTTAGGAAATGGATGTTGATCACTGTGTCACTCTGCATCAGCGATCTGGGTTTGAAATATCCTCGGCATGAGGAAAAGGTTTCAACTGATGTATTTAATGAGAATTGTATATTCAGGCTGATTCCAAAGGTAATTGCATTTCCCAAATATAGGAAGAGATTTTTGGGTTCCTCTATCAAAAACAACATTACTGGTTAACGCTCCATAGGCGAGCCAGGCTGGATTTCTCCATTCTGGGATTCTTTTGGTGGAATCCCAATCTCTTGGTCGTTGCCTCTGCTATCACAGCTAATCAAACCAAACCAGTTCTGATTCCAAAGCAATCTCAGCATCACTGGGCTGGAATTTCCAAAGGCAGCTCCATGAAACAGCTTCCAGATTCTCAAGCCCCAAATGAAGCCATCATGAGAAATCCCTGTAAAATGCTGAATTATTTCTTATTGGCCGGTTCCACTGTGCCTAAAGGAAATATCAAGTCCTGCCTGTCCCGTGGGAAGGTGGGCTTGGCGAGGGGTCTGCCAAAAGATCCTCCAGAAACCATGACTTTTGGGCTGAATGGGCTGAAGGAAAAGCCGGGAGGAGCCAGCAGAACTCCGTGGCTCCTATTCCCGGTGCTTTGGGGTGGTTTTGTCGCTGAGTCAGAGCCGATACCGATCTACAACTGCGACATGGTGTTTAAGGAAACATTTCTGCACTTAATAATGAGAAAACCGGAGAATATCTGCCGAGGTGACATCGATCACGTGTTGTTAAACACACATAGCCCGATCACCTCGCAAATTACCCGGCCTGCGAGGAGACAAAGGGAGATAATGATAACAGATGAGCTGCGGGGCTGCAGCGTTCCGGAGATGGATGGCCGGGCGCTTTGAGAACTCTATTAACAGCTCCTCCAAACCCTCCAATCTATCGCATCCCCAACGTATTGAGTGCAGCTTCGCTCAGGCTTTATGAGAAAAACAGCTCCATTAAGCAGCCAATTTTTGTCAGTCTGCGGAGGGGTCATTTCAGTCTCCCCTGTGCCGCCGGGAACACAGAAATCTTTACATTTGTGGTGAACGGAAGTCGCCTTTGGGGTCAAACGAGGCGGCTGCTTCACGGTCTAAATGACTTGTAACTTGTGTACTACCTGGAATTCAAGGATGTCAAATACTCTCATTAACTAAACTCTACAGCTTCTGAATCATCAGGAAACTTGCCCTTTTATAGTTCAGTGGAGGCAAAGAGAACAGAAAAAAATGCCCAAGTGTTTTGCTTCCAAAAGCTGCATCACCTTCCCTTTCTCCCTCTATTTTCTTCCTTGGGTGAAAATTTTCCCCTGATGCCAAGGTGTTTCTTCCACTAAAATGGCAAGGAGAGATTTTTGACCTAGTATTTATCCTGGCCTTTTCACCATGAGAAGAGAACATGAATCCCTGTCATATTCCCAAAGGATGCTGCTGACTAAGATGCCACTTTACACCCTTTTACCATATTTTTATGGCAGTTTGACTGTGCTCAAAACAGCACATCCCATCACATCAGTGGCTGAGGCACCACAGAACAACTGGCAGGGGAAGAGGAGGATCAGGGGGACCTTTTCAGTCCCTAAAACTCCCTGACAGGAGGGTGCAGCCAGGTCGGGGTCAGGCTCTGCTCTCAGGGAACGAGGGACAGGATGAAAGGAAAAAGCCTCAAGTTGTGCCAGGGGAGGTTCAGGTTGGATATTGAAGAAAATTTCTACACCAAAAGGAGGTGGTGGAGTCCCCATCCCTGGAGGGGTTTAGCAGCCATGTGGATGGGGCACTTAGGGACATGGGTCAGTGGTGGCCTTGGCAGTGCTGGGGAATGGTTGGACTCAATGTTCTCTGAGGGCTTTTCCAACCCAAGCTGTGATTCTGTGATTCTCAAAGTAGTTCTTGTCTGGGCAGGGAAAACCTCAGATTTTCTGTTCCCCCCAGCCCTGCTCCCTGTGCTTGGAAAGCCAGAGCTGCAGCAGGAGCTTCTCCCCTGGGCCAGGAGCACCTGTGGCAGGTGGGGAGGCAGGTGCTGCAACAAACCCCACCTGACAATTTTAGTGCTCCAACTGCTCTCCCAGCTCCAGAGCCTGTGCGAGGACACGATTCCTCCCCTGCAGTGTGCAGGAAGCGCGTCGGGAGGAGCCAGGAATAGTCCCGTCTGTTCTGTCTCGCAGAGGAGGTCACTGGGAGGCTCCACGAGACGGGGAGTCAATTTTATGAATCATGTTTTGATGTGTATCGGATTTGGCACATAACAGCTCTCGCCCCCTTCTCACCTGCCTCCCGATCTCGTCCTCCCCAGGCTCCCATTCCCGTTCCCAGCCCCAAATCTCCGACTCACATTTGCTGTGAAGGAAGGAAGGAAGTCTGTGTGCTGCACATGCATAAATAATACAACTGAAATCAGACTTAGTTAAAAATAGATATTCTTCCTAATAAATATTTTACCTACTGTCTTTAGGCTGTAAAGCTCCCCTGACTGAAGTGTTAAAACAAACCTCGTTTTTGGCCCCTAAATGCCTAAAACACCCACGGCTGTGGCTGTGCAAACAGTGCTGGGCTGAGGGGCTGCTGTGGGGAAGGAATGTGGTCACCTGCGCACTCAGGGACACAAAAACCTGCCCTTAAAGCCTCAGAAAAGTGGCCTGGTGGCCTTTTGGCTCCAGGAAAAGACCTTTGCATCCGACTGACTCATTTGGTGACCTGTGAGTTTGACTAATGAAATTGAAAGATAAGATCTCTCATGATATTTATGAGTAGCATTCTTCTTTCCATATCTTTATTTCTTCCTGCCCAAAAGTGGAATTAGAATTAGGTGGCTGAATAAGGCAAAACAAAGGACACTGACAGAGCCTGAGATAGGAGGATTTTTCATTAAAAAGAGTGACAGGTTGTAGAATGCATCTAAGTGTGTTTCTGGGAGATAATACTGCATTTTGGGTTTAGGGCATCACTCACTGTGCCTTACCTGACATGGTGTTTCCATTCCCCAGATCCTCTGTGAACCAGGGAGCAATTTAATCTGTTGTTCTGCCCAGAACCTGTGGCTGGAGGGTTGACTTTACATGGAAAGGGGGCTCCTGAAGGCAGCACTGGCACCACATCTGCCTTTGGCACAGAGCCCCAGCAGCAGGGAATCCTGACCAGTGCTGCTGGGAAAGGGGACAATAAGAGGAGACAGTTGGTCCCACGGGAGCAGTGGAGTGGACAGCTGGTCCCACGGGAGCAGTGGAGTGGAGAGGCCACACTGAGATCCTGTGGGAAGTGCTGTTGTGCCCACAGGAGCAGGGCAGGGCTGATGGCTCCCATCCCACAGCCAAAGCATCACTGCTCAGCCAAATCCTCTCTGTCCCCTTGCCTGTCCTGGAGCTCAGTCAGTTGAGCCCAGCAGCAGTGCTGGATGGGCTGGAGGCACTGGGGGCACCCCAGAGAGGCAGGGCAGTGTTTTTCAGGGAAGGACACACAGTGCAGGGATAAAGGAGCACATGGCTCTCTGAGTCCAGGCCGTGCCCGGCTGGCTGGGAACAAGCTCTTGATCCCTCCTGCCCAGGCAGGGAAGGAGGCAGATGCGCTGTGCCCGCTGCCAGCTGTGCCCTTCACGGGGATTTCTGGCCACAGCTCCGAGGCTGCCCTGCAGCACGTTCGGGCAGGGCTGGCACCAAGCCTGGCACACGCTGCCCAAAGCTGTCGGGAGCTGGGATTAGGGTCCATCTGTGCAGCCCCAGGCGTGGGATTTGCCACCCTGGGAGAGCCAGGGACTGGGATTTTTTCAGGTGGCGTGTTGGGATTGTTACTTCTGACCCCACAGCATGGCTGGAGGTTGGAAATAGAAGATCTTTATGGTCTCTTCCAACCCAAAGCATTCCAGAACTCCAGAACTCCGTAATTCTCTGATTTTGTGCTGCTGCTGTTGAGGAATTCATTAAAGGTTAGCAGAAACACAGCCATAAGCATTTTCTGCACCCTGGCAGCTTGTTCTGATAACAATCATGCAGTTATGATCAGCCATCAGCACAGAGCACTGCGAGGCAATGAATCAGCTCCTCAGGAAAGGGAAGGAGCAAAAGCAGACATTGGCCACCCCAAGAAAATTTGTCAATCTTCCAATCTATCGTAAAGAAATGTCTTTGCATTTAAAATACTCCATGAGTGTAAACACATGGAAAGTATTAATGAGAATTAATGGTTCTGTAAATCAAATTACACATGTATTCTTCCATTTCTACTTTGAAATAATTTTTTGCACGTTCAAGTATTACAAATATTAATGTGGTTGGGCTCGATTACTGCCAGGAGCAAACACCGAGGAACTTCATTAGTAGCAATATTTGATATTCATTAACCTTCAGTTTAACAGCAAGGAGGATCTATGCCTGAAATATTTCACCTGCCTTTCCTCATGTGTGGCGTGAACATGAATCAGACACAGCTTCTGGGGGCTGTGCTCAGTTTCACCATTCTCCTGCTTTTTTTCTCCAGAATAATGACCATACAATACAAAGAGAAGTGAGGTCCAAGAACAGGCATGGTCATACCTGTGCCTGGGTGTGTTTGGAACACCAGGGCACACCAGTATGAGGCTGCCACTGCTCTGAGCTAGTTTCTTGGCACCAGGGATTGATTTTTAGCTTTATTTAAGGAGAATCTCATCAGATCTGTAAGCGCAGGGCAGCTGATCCGAGCAGTGTGTGGGGTTGCTCCCAGGGAACCAGGGACTGGATGAGGGAAACAGCCTCGATCTGTGGCAGGGGAGGGTCAGGCTGGACATCAGGAGGGATTTCTCCACGGAAAGGGTGGTCAGGCCTTGGCAGGAGCTGCCCAGGAGGGTCTAGAGTCCCCATCCCTGCAGGTGTCCAAGGAAGGCCTGGCTGTGGCACTCAGTGCTCTGGGCTGGGGACAAGGTGGGGATCGGGCACAGCTTGGCCTCGATGGTCAGGGATGTCTTTTCCAACCTCACTGATTCTGGAATTCCCGCGCCAGCCCGCGCTGTCCCCATCGCAACGCGCTGTCGCCATGGCAACGCGCTGTCACCACGGCAACGCGGCGGCGCGCGCGGCGCGGCGTGTCCCGCACGGCGGCCCGTACCGCGGGGCATTGTGGGCCGGGCAAGATGGCCGCCCCCGTGCCGCGGTGCTGAGCCCAGCCGCGCTCGCCGGCGCCCCGGGACGCGCGTCCCGTCCGCCGCCGCCCGCCCCTGGAGCGCAGCTCGCCGAGCCGCCCTCGGCCCGCCGGTGTGCGAGGGAGCCGCGATGGGCCGGGCGCGGTGCCCGCCGCAGGGAGCGCGGGGCCCGCGGGGGTAGAGGCGTGAGGGAGGCCCCGGGCCCGGTCCCCGCCGGCCCCTCGGTCCTCCCCGGGCCGCGCCACCGAGCCCGGCCGGGGCCGCTGCCTGCGCCAGGTGAAGGCGCTGCGTGCCCCGGGTCCGTCCTTACCCTCCCGCCGGGGAGCGCCGCCCCCCGCTGCCCTTGCCCCGTCCTACCCCCCTCCGGCCGGAGGGACCCCCGGCCCCGCTGGGTGCCGGGCTGGACATCGCTGCTCACGTGTTGCCCGGCGCTTCCCCGCCCATGGAGTCTGAGATGCTACAGTCGCCTCTCCTGGGGCTCGGGGAGGAGGATGAGTCCGACCTGACGGACTGGAACTTGCCCCTGGCCTTTATGAAGAAAAGGCACTGCGAGAAGATCGAAGGCTCCAAGTCTTTGGCTCAGAGTTGGAGGATGAAGGACCGGGTAATGCTCCAGGGCAGGATGGGGTTTGGAGGAGGAGCAGTCGGGGGACAGGTGAAAAGGGAGTCAGAGCTCGGAGGGCTGCTGAGCTGTTGTTAGATGAAGCTTTGGGTGTTGATCCGTAGTTTCTGTCCCACTCATGTGGAATCAGAACCTGCAGATGTGTCAGAAGTACTGATTCGATGCTCTCAGTACTGGGCTCTTTGTGCAGCTCCATCATTTAAGCTCTCTGAATGAAACTTTGCTACTTGGTGTGTTTTAGGCAAGACAATAAAATGAATGAGGTCGGAAGGTGCTCTGGGGCCCAGCAGGTGCATGGGGCAGGCACCAGGTCAATGGGTGCAGGAATTGCAGCTGTCTGGAGGTGAAGGTGCACAGGAGCTGTGTGGTTTTGGAGCTTGCCAGCAGCGTGTTATTTGGAATGTAAAATGAAGGTGTCCTTGCATGTGGAGAAACTGAGATTATGGGATTTTGGAGGCAGGAGATAATTATCAGCTGAAACTCTTGTGTTACAGCAGGAGCTGCTGTGTTTGGGGATGTGTTGTATGTTAAACTGACAGTGCTGAGGGTGACAGAGAAATGTCCCTGCTGGTGGTGTGGAATCCTCTGTTGCATTCATCTGCCAACTTAAATGTTTCAGTAAAGGGCAAACAAACCACCTGAGAAGTGTCATGGACAATCATCTCCCCTCATTCTGTTCTTGGAGTCTGCTTTGGATTCCACTTTCCCTGCGTCTCAAAGTTCTTGTGCCCATAACTTTGTGTTCATAGATATTTATGAATTTTTCTGGTGACCAGATTTCTGTTACGTTTTATGATCCCTCTTGTAATAGTGTGGAATAACTTCCTGAAACTCCAGGCTGTAATTTCTTTCCAGGGGCAATGTGACCAGGCTGTCCCCAAGTCTCAGTGTTCTCAGAGTGGTGATTATATTTCTCAGACATTTGGAACCACGAGGAGAATTGTGTACTGAAAATGGGACTTGGCAGATCATTGCTGGGTTGAACTGAGCGTTTTCAGTGTGTTTTACAGGCAGCACAGACACCACATTGAGTGCTCTGCTCCAAAGGGTTCTGGCAAAGAGGAGACTTTCTCCAGTAGACTGTGGAGGTGTGATGAGCTTGCTTGTCTATTTTAGTGATCCCTCTGCCTTCCTGGGACACTTCCCATTCCCTTATTTCCTGATCTGCAAAGTTGCCTGTTTCTAATTTGGGAATGACTTTGCCGAGGTTGGGCTGATCAATAGGTTGTGCAGCAGCAGCACAAGTTCAGGGGGGATGATCAGGGGCTTTTCTGTGGCTGATGTTAAATGTTTCACGTGCTTGTTACCATTACTGAATGTCACAGCCCAGCAGAAGGTGGAGGGCAGCTCACTCATGCTGCTGTTTTCCCATGGCCTGGCTGGAAGTGGCAGTTGGAGTGTGACAGGTTTGTCCAGTGAATTGAACACCTGGATAAAAACCCAGGAACTTGGGGTTTTCCTATGAAGCAGTTTGGAATAATCATGTGAGGGCAATGACCTGGCAGCCTGTGCTGTCAGGTTGGAAACTGATGGGCTGTTGATTTTCCCCCTTTTTGTTCCTGACCTGCTTTGTTTTGCTCTCTGGCATAATAAATTAATTCCCCCTTCTTTTAGCTGTCTCCAGGAAGTTTTCTCTCTTTCCTTGTACTCTTTCCAGCACTGTTCCCCAGTGACCTGAGTGCTGCTGCAGCTCTGTCAGTGGCCACAGCCCCTGATGTCCATCTGCTCATCCAACCCACACCCTTCATTCCCTGCAGTCCCAGTGTGTGAGGGTCTCTCCCATTCCCCTGTAGCTTCCTTTGTCTCCAGCCTCCCTTTTGTACAAGCCAGGGCTGATGGACTTTGGCTGTGCTCTTGTCTTTGGGATGCTGTTGCAGGAGGTTTCCTGAGGGCTGCGGGGGATGTGCCTCTGGCTGTGAGCTGAGCGTGGAGAACTTTCCATTTCTTTGAATTTGATAAATGAACCTGTCACGGCTCAGGTTGGGGACCATTACCTGTCATTAGACACCCCAGCCTGTCTCTAAATGAAGAAGTTCTCAAAGGTCAACCCAAACAAGGCTCTGTCAGTCCCAGTGGAGGTAAATCTCTAGCATTTTCTCCTGTGAATCACAAAAGCCCCAAGCAGTGGCAGATTTTGCCTTATTCATCGAGGAGTCATGGGGAGTGATCCGAGCTCTACTACAGTTAGGGGAAGTGATTCACAGATTTGGAAGTGGAATGATTCTCTTTTTCATCTTGCTTTGTTGCTCTAAAAACCCCAGAGTTTATATGAAGTTGAAGGTTCTTTAGAAGGCAGAGCTCTGATAAGGGGAGAATCAAATCAGCAGAGTAATGAGTGGTAAATTTAGAGAAAATAAGTGAGAATTCACTGGTGTCCCCCGCCCCTTCCTCCACAAGGGCTTCTCTGAAAACATTTAATCCTTTTTCTCCCCCTTCCATGGACTGCATATGCCATCAAAGTGACAATGCTTTGATCTATTATTTATTTAAAGAATATTTTTAACACAAGAGGGTTGGAATTATGCTTTGTGTATTGAATTAAATCTCTCAGCCTTGGTAGCAACCAAAGCATATAACTTGATTTAAAGGAAAAAACTCCCAAGTACACCAGGTTTTACTGACAAGTTGCTATTAAATTCAGAATATTTAAATTAAGATTTGCTGTATTTATATTGATTTCTAAGATAAGCAGAGAGCAGCAAAGCTGATTGTAATAGTTTTACCTCAACATTTTTTTTCCAGCTGCCTCATAACTTGCTGAGTGAGAATTAAATCCTGTTTTTATGAGAAGAGGAATCCACAATTAGGTTTCTCTAGAAATGCAGATTAAAGCAGGACTGCATACAAATGTGCTTAATTCAGACAAGCAGAGTTTACCTGTCTGCACAAGAAATCATGGAAGTGTCCAAGGCTCATGGGCTGGATGGGTTTTCTGGGGAGTTTGGGGGTTTGGCTATGAGGTTTTTTTTTGTGCTGTGTTGACCTTCTCCCTCTTGGCCTGTCCAGAGGTGATTGTTGGCATAGCATGGCCTTGGGTGACTGGGGGGTTATTGATCCTTCTGGTACTTAGAGGTTTAACTGGCACTGCCAAATTTGATAAACCAGTACATTTAATGTTTGTCTTGTTCCTCTGTTCTTCTCTAAAGAATGTTCTGTAGATGCCCAGCTTTGTGTTAATGACATCTTCAGTGCAAGGCCATGGTGTGGGATGTGATAGGTGACAGACAGGCTCAGGGGCTGAAGATTCCTTTTATCTCCTTGTCTCAGAGGCTCTGCCAGCAACGCCCTCACTTGTATTTTTATTTCTTTATTTGTACTTATTAACTGTTCCTTGCTGAGCTGTGACAGGGTGACCTACAGCCTTCTTTAAGTAGGGATGGAGTGGAGGTGAACTCAGTGTAATTAGTGCAGTTGTGGGGCAGTGCCCAGAGGAGTGAGCACAGACTGTGGGAATAGCCAAGGGTGGGTCAATCCACCCCTCTCCCTGGCACTTCACTCGAATTTATGCCTTGGTCTTGTCCTGATCATTTTCTCCTGCTCTCTCCCATAAGCTGGGGAAAGTTCCTGTTCTAGGAAGTCATTTGCATGTGGAGCAGTTGGCTGTGGCTCAGGGATTCCTCTCAAACGAGACGGCAGCTCCTGATCAAACGCTCCGTGTGCATGCCGTGTTATTGACTCCCCAAAGATCTGAGAGGCCGTCTAGGAATGATTTGAAGGAATAGTTTGTAAGGAAGATCTGAAGCTGCATCAGTCAGTGCCTGGGAAGATGGACACCTTTTAAAGGCAGTGCTAGACAGGAGTGGGAATGCCGTGGAGCAATGAGGAGAGGCTTGCAGGAATGCAAAGCAGAGGCGAGGAGGAAACCCCTTGTCACAGATAAATGGGGAGTGACATCTGGAAAACGGCTCTTGTCAGTTCTTTTGCATGTTGTGTAAAGAAAGCAAAGATCATAGGAGTAAAATACTTGCTTTCTATTATTTTCATTATTTTTAAGAAGTGATTGACAGGGAAGGAAACACCATTTTGGTTCTAAGCGTCCCAGAGGGGTTGAAAAACAGTGTTTGGCTGCTGTGACAGAGAGGATCAAGCTGCTCGAGTTTGGAGTCTTTAACACTGAACACAGTCAGTCACACACAGTCACCTTGGATCTCTGAGGGCTCTGGGCCACAGCATGTCTGTGGATGTCGCTGCTGTCACCCAAGGAGCTGCACACTGTCCCCAGAGCAGGTGACTAGGAAGTGGCTGTGGATACCTGGGGCAGTGATCGACAGCAGTAATTCAGCCATGAGCTTAGGAAGTGCTTATAAAATAAACACTGAGAGTAGCAGTCAAAGTGTGCTTTGTGGGGAGCTGGAACTCTGTGTAGGAAAACGAAGACATCGGGCACAATAAACCTCTGAAGAAAATTCAGAGTATTAGTGCTGAATTCAGACGTTAGAGAAGGAAAACAAACCCTGGGGAGGAGTTGATCTAGGAATCTAGAGCAGGCTGGAACACCAGGAACCGACTTTGGGCTACAGATGGCTGGAGACAACCTGCAGAGCTGTTGAATTATTAATGTTAACTTGAAGGAGTTCTTTGCATTCTACTGCTTTTATTGCTATGGAGGAGCACACAGAGGGTTTTTTTTCCATAACAATTTATTTATCTTAAACTTTACATTAAAAAAAAATCCTTGAAACTGAAAGCTCTTCTTTTTAGATGCTTTACCTTGCAAATGGTACAGGAGATGAAGAGGCAGCAGGGATTTCTATCCCCCTGGGTAGGGGAAAGTCGTGTCCGTGTGGGATATGTTGGGAATCATTCCTTCAGGAGCCTTGTGTGATTGAGTGGAAGGTCAAGGCTTTGTTTGCCTGTTCAATACCTTCAGCCTTTTCCCTGGCTGATTTCAGACCTGCATTCTCAGTGGAATGTGGTGCCAGAGCCCTGGGAATGATGCCTGGACAGAGTGTCACCACTTGTCACCTCTCAGCAGGGAGCCCAAAATGGAAAGGGTTGGCAAAGAGCAAACAGGAACTTCTGGTGTTGCAGAGTGAAGTGGAACTCAAAGGAGAACAATGTTTCCTCTTGTTCAATGTTGCTGTTCCTGCTCTCTTTGGAGATGTCCTTGTTGAAGCATTTCATGGCACATCTCCAAAGGAGGCAGCAGTCAGGAGTTACCTGAGGAACACCTCGCTGGGTTTGCCCGCTGGTGAAGAGATTTCTATTAAATCTGTAAATGTGTGTAGAGAAAAATGTCACAAAAAGGCTTCAAGAAGGGAATGAATTTCCTGCACAAGCAGAAAATTGAGCCTCTTGGCCAGTGAGGGATTTCAAATGAGACTCATATGAGGATTTGGAATTTGGGAATATGTCCTAGTATCTGTATTTAATGTTGATAACTTCATCCTCAACTCTGTAAAATAATGTAGCAGCATATATTTCACGTTTAATGCTGACTTAATCTTGTGTTTGTATTAACTCCCAGAAGCAATTTGAACTCACTGGCATAAACCCAGGCCGGTTTCTAACACTTGAGTGTTCATCTGGGTAATGTTTAAGCAGAAAGTTTTCAGCTTGCAAATTGCAGTGTAAAAATCAAATATTAATGTGGGTTTAAAACATCCAGTCTGAAATGTACCACAAAATGCAAAATTTCTCATAAATGCACTGTTCTTGGTATTACTTGAGCTAGAATATAAAGCAGTTCTGTGACTCTGAGTTGCAAACGTGTTCTCACTCAGGCTGAAATGGTTGTCTCGGTGTCAGCCTGGGCTGGAATCACTCTCAGGGATGCTCCAATGGGATCAGGTGGGCTTCCTGGGATGATAAAACTTCCCTTTTTCAATCAAACCCAGAATATCATGTTTTTTTCCTACTTGAAAATAACTGCACAAGTTGCACTGTACTCACCTGCAGATCTGTTTGGCCTCTAAATGAAATAAGAGGTGAATTAGGAATATTTTACAAGGTCTTTAGCATAAGATGTAAATTTTAGTGTCAAATGCTTTAATAAGCACCTTCTCTTCTGAGCAGATACAGAACTGCTTCTGCTCCCTGAGTCCCATTTCTGATGGCTTTGGGATGAATTCAGTGCCATCACTTCTCTGCAAGAGCATTTTGACTGAGTGGATTTTGCCATTTAAGTATTGCAGGTTCTGACCCAGAGTTATTAAATCACTTTAAATAGGATGCAGTACAAGCTTGGGAGTTGTATCCCATTTTTTAACATACAAATGACACTCCAAAGTGCAGAGCCCACAGTAAGAGCTGCTGTGGTTTGATCTTGAGCCTTTGCTGACAAAGCATTTTAGATACTGCTTTTCTTACCAACTTGCCAAATGTTCTTCTGCTTCATTTTTTAATTCTAACAAAAATCCACGGAAGTGTATTCTGATGGATATGCTCCCGAAATGAGGAAAAGAAAATTTCCACTGTCTTAATGACAGATGAGAATGTCCTCATACTGCTTGTATTAAAGCTTTAAATATGCAGTGAAGTTTCTGGTGTGTTCCAAAAGAGTTTAGAAATGGGAAAGGCATATTGGTTTTTTTTTTTTTTTATTGGTCTCATGCATTGTTCCCCAAAACCCTGCTTAGCCTAGGCTGACCCCCAGCATGGGCAGCAGGAAAGGGGGGATTCTGCCCCCTCAGGTGAGACCTGCAGAGCTGCCCCAGCCCTGGGCCAGCACAGGAAGGAGCTGGAGCTGCTGGAACCAGTGCAGAGGAGGCAGCAGGGTGATCCAAGGGATGGAGAAGCTCTGCTGGGAGGAAAGGCTGGGAGAGCTGGGATTGTTCAGCCTGGAGAAGAGAAATTGGGGTGAACTAATTGAGACTTTCCAGTACCTGCAAGAGCTGACAAGAAACATGGACAGAGACTCTTTACAAGGGCCTGGAGTGACAGGAGAAGGGGGAATGGCTTCAAAGGGACAGAAGGCAAGGTTAGATGGGATACTGGGGAAAAAGTCCTCCCTGTGAGGGTGGTGAGGCCCTGGCACAGGTTGCCTGGAGCAGCTGTGGCTGTCCCTGGATCCCTGGCAGTGTCCAAGGCCAGGTTGGTCAGGGCTTGGAGCAACCTAGGAGAGTGGAAGGTGTCCCTGTCCATGGCAGGAGGTGGCACATGGATGAGTTTTCAGGTCCCTGCCCACCTAGGCCATTCTCTGATTGACCCTCAGGATGGATGTGGATGTGGAGGAGCAGTAAGAGGGGAGAGGAATGAGCTGTAGTTCTCAGGATATGCTCCTTGTTAGCAGAACAAATCATGTGGAGTGCAATGCTTTACATCCTTTGGGGGAGGTGGCAGAGAGGAAATCACCCTATTTGTCTCTGGGATCAGTTCCTGTTCCTCTCGTGGGTTTGCTGTCAGTTTTCCAGAAGAAACACTTATTTAAAACCCTGAAGTTGGGAGTGGAAAATAAATATCAGCCCGTTCAGCATAAGCCACCAATCAGATGTTACCAGCAAAATTCTGAAAAATAAGTCAGTATTAGACTGCAAATGGGAAACAATAAATAAATGAGATGGTGAAGATTGCTTGGCAGGATACTTCCTCTTGGAAGGATGATTTATGCGTTCCCACGTGTAATAAGTTACTTTGTGTGTAGTTTTCTGTGTCTCCCTGGGGGTGTTCAGTGCGTGTGTGGCAGTGTGTGATGGCTCTGCCAGCATCCATGCCCTTCCACACCCTGGCTGTGCTGAGGCCCTGGGAGCTGGCGTGGGAAGGTATCCCTGTGGGCAGGGCAGTGCCAGGGGTTGTGCAATGGTCAGGGGGTTTTGGGTGATATTTTTGGGTCGTCCAGACCACTCTGAGCTGCCCAGGGTAGTGAAGGGTCTGCAGGACTGAGCTGCACCTTGCAGCAGCCCCTGGTTCTGCCAGTGACTCTGCTTTTACTGTGGATTGTCCTTCACTTGGATCAAATGCTCTAAAGCACATATCCTTAGTGCTAAACTGCAACTGTGGGCATCTCCACCCCATCCATGGGCACTTCCCAGGAGCCCCTGTGGAATCCTGTCCAGGGAATTCCTGTTCAGGCTCTTGTTTTCATCTCTGTGCTGGAAAGTGCTGCTTACTCCTTGGGAACTGCTGGGCATGAGGAACTCCTACAAGATTGCAGGGTTTGTTAGCAGGAACATGGTTTGGGATGAAGCCATGAAGCACAGTTCTTGCTAATTTTTTATTTCATGTTTCCCATCATGGCCACGGGAGTGAGGAAATACTGCAGGATTTCTGTCCTGGTGTAGAGCCTGTCCCCCCTCTGTGGTGTGAATGGTGTCTGGCTGCTCCAGTTTCTGTATAAATTACACATTTATGTGGCTCTAGGGTTTTCTCTAGAGTGTGAAATTTGGGATTTTTTTCCCCCTACTGTTGTGGATTGCACAGAGCACCCTGGGGAAGTGGGAATGTGGGTGGCCTTGCTGCAGGCAAGCCCTGAGTGCCTGGAATCACTGAGAGCCTCGCCACTGCTTTTGTTTTCCTTCTGTGGTTTAGGTGTTGGGATGAGGGAATCTAGAAGAAGAACCTAAAGATGTGAAATAATAATTTGCAGGCAGTATTTTTAGCTGGCTAAGGTGGTTTGTCATTTGTTTAATGCAGGTTTTGGGTCACGTGTGAGGTTGGGTGGGTTTGGGTTGAGCACATTTGTGGTGCCCAGGTGAGATAACCCCATGTGCTGTCAGGGCAATGCTGGAGCTGCAGCTGAAGCCACACTAGGATTTCTCCTTACAGGGCTCTCCAAGAAAACTAAGATGTGAAGAAAACTAAATAAAAAGTGCACTAAATGTCTCTGTTTTGGTGTGTGTTTGTTTGTTTAGTTTCTTTATGGTTTCATTTGTCACTTGGGGGTTTTTCCATTGTAATTCTTTTAGTTTCAATATTAGAGATCATGCACTGCATTATAATATTGGTCAGGGGCCCTGAATAGCATTGCCTCATGTTTTAATAATGTGTTTCAGTTGGACAATGGCTAATTTAGGATGAGTAGCAGAAGTTCACTGGTGTCTATTTCCATGCTCAGAAAGAGAAGAATGGGCTCTGGAAATAATAACAAAAATAGTAACAAAGGGTCTAAGTACTGTTCTAACCAAAAATATTAATAATATCATCAGTCAGGCCTTGCTTAAAATAGTCCATGTGAAACAGCAGGTAAGAGAGGTCGGTTAAAACCCTGCAGAAGTTCTGGGGCTGGTAAAGTCTGAACCCCAGTGGAAGTTGCTGTTGTTCCTGCACTAAGGAGCTGTGGTTTTGCCTGTCTTTGCAGATGAAGACTGTAAGTGTTGCCTTAGTTTTGTGCCTCAACGTTGGCGTGGACCCCCCAGATGTGGTGAAAACGACTCCCTGTGCCCGCCTGGAATGCTGGATTGGTGAGTCCCCAAGAGCCTCTAGGCTCCAGCTTCCCTGAGTCTCACAAACACTGAGTCACAGCATGGAATTCATCCTAAAGTTGTGCATTGCCAGGGCTTAAAACTGGGCTGAGCAGGAGGAAATCTGGGATCTGATTTCTCTCTGTCTGGGTTAATGAAGAGTCCAGCTCTGACTGCTGCCATGGGTCATCTCTCCTGCTGTGTTCTGAGATGAGAGACCATGGAGAAAAACAGCTGTTAATGAGCTGCCTTGCTTTCTTGTAATTTTTTAAGATTTATAAATATCTGAGGAAATCTCTGAGCAGAGATACCTTCATAGTGCTGGGATCTGCAGAGCTTTAAATCTGCCTCACTCTGCCTCACTCAGCAGAGCAGTGAGGTTTGTGAAACACCTTGCTGTGTTTTGAGGTGGCTGCTCCGGGGCTTTTTTAATTGGAACCATTCAGAAGACCTGGAATTATTCCCAAGGATGTCTTGCCAGCAGTTCCAACACCTGGGTTTGCTACTTTCATGCAGCACTGCACTGAATTCCTAGGGTTTTTTTGTGAAGAAATTAAAAGTTCCCTTGGTTTTGGAGAAAAAAAGCCTAATTATCAAGATGAGACAAATCTGAAGTAATATTAGAAGGGAATGTCTTGTGTACAAAGCTTTCTTAGAGAGATTTGATTTTTATGTAGGAATTGGGAATGTTCAGCCTCTAGCACGTCCCACGCTGGCCACTGTAATCCTCAACCTGGGGCTTAGACAGGCCCCAGGAGCAAATTAATCACTGCACAAACTGAATTGCTTAAAAAACTTTCAGAAGCTCTTGTTTCTAACCGTGCATTACCTGCTCTGTGAATCACAGCATCTCAGGTTTTTAACCTAGAAACGCTGATGAGTTTAAAGCAGCTGAAAGCCCTGAGCAGGCACAAACAGGTGCCTCAGAGCAGTGCAGAGAACAGCTCTGATGTCTCATTGATACACCAACAGAGGAGCATTGCAGAGTCATTTAAATAAAGTCATTAGTGCCTATCATTAGCAAAGAGAATTTTGAATGCAGTTTTGTAATTAAATTTTCAGTGTGTTTATGTACACAAGTGCTCCTTCTGCTTCCAGACGACTTGAAATTTCTGAAAAAGGTGATTGGGGAAATATGTGATGTTTTCCCTCCTGTCAGGCTCAGGAGCAGTGAGTGGGGGGTGCAGGAGTGTCTGTGCCAGATGTGCAGGGTCTGGGGAACTCTCTGGGGTGCAGTTGCTGCTGTTCACACCTGAGCTGTGGTCACAGGTGGTCACCCTTGGTGACAAATGGCCACTGAGCAAAGCAACGTGCAGGTCCTGCTGCACCTTCCATGTGCTTTTGTTCATTGAAGAAAAATAACTCTCAAAATCCTGCTTTCATCCTACTTTATTATATTTTGTTTCTAACAAAAGCAATCCTTTCATTGATTTGGTTTAGTGCTTTTAAAATAATTGATATGAAATAGCAAAATATTAGCTTGTAGGGTCTTTTTTTAAAACTTGTTAATTGTTTAATTATATGTCCATGGTATTTGAATAAAGCACATGGGCTGGAATTGTATTGCTATGTATGGATTGTGGTAATTATCTAGCAATGAAATTAACTTCTTAAATATTACAAATGGCACACAATCTCTGAAGCAGGAAGCAAAGGAAGTAAATGAAGCAGGATTTTGCATTCATCAACAGAAAATGTTTGTCATCAAATATTTAACCAATTTGAGTTCTTGTCATTATTTACAATAGAAACCTTATTTCATTATTAAAAGAAACAAATGTAATGCCTCTCCTGTCTTTCAAAACAAAATTGTGTTTAGTACCTCAGTGAGAGAAATCTTCCACATTTGACAGTCTGTAATGGAACTGGATTTTTGTCGGGCTGAAGAATTTGGGAATAATTCTTGGGCGTTGCCCCTGAGTAAATTCCAAGACGAACAAGGTGCTAATGAGCTTGAAATTGATAATGAAAGGAACCTGCGGGAAAATATCCTGAGCTGAGTGATGCAGCTGGGGTGAGAAATGCTGCTGTGTGTTCTGTTCCCAGATCCTCTGTCCATGGGGCCTCAGAAAGCTCTGGAGACCATCGGGGCCAACCTGCAGAAGCAGTACGAGAACTGGCAGCCCAGGGTGAGTTTTTGGGTGTTCCTGTGGCTTCCCTGCCTGTAGAATCACTGCTCTAGTGCAGTCTTACTCAACTGAGCCTCTGGCTCCGGGTCTTTCTTTTTCTGAAGTGGTTCTAAGTGTATTTATGTCAGAAGGACTTGCCTCCGAGCGTTTCTGGCAGATATTAGTGTGTAGTTAAGACAAGAGCATTTCCTTTTGCATTTTTCCTCGTGGTACATTGACAACTTTTAAATCTCAACAGCCCAAGAATTTAGCAGAAAATCCAAAAAGTGCCTGAAATCAAACAGGAGAGTAAAACATCTTGGTGCAAAGGTGAAAACAACCCTTTTCCTGTGCTCTGTATCAGAGTCTCTGGTTCTGAGGGAGGAGGGACAGGTCAGGAGCAGCAGGTTCTCTGCGTGGGCATGGTGGAGGCAATCCCAGAGCTGGGATGATTCCCTGGTTCCTGCAGGAAATCACAGCCCCTGCCACATTGCAAAGCCAAACACGTCCTGGTTTATTGCACTCCACAGGGCTCTGGAGCTTTCTGCAGTAATAAAGAGAGGTTGGTGTGCCATCTGCAATAAAACAATAGGAACATTATTGAATTTCCTAGAGCTTTCATATAAATACTAATACATCCACTTTTGTCTGTTTCTTGGGGGCTTGGAATGGTTGAGGAACGGATAGAAAGAAGACAATTTGGGGAAAACCAGGCAGTCTGAAAAAAAGACCCAATCATGAAAATTGTCTGAAATAGCCAATATTCCCTGGCTGTCAGTTCCTTCCACCAGGAGCTGCCTGTCATCTGTCCCTTGTTGGGAATGCACAAGTGGTGCTAATTGCTGGCAGTGGATGGTGGCAGTGATGACCACTATGTGACCAGTCCTGTGGCATTGCTGGTGCTGTTCAAACATACCCCTTTTTGCTCAATACAAACAGCTTAACTGAAAGAAAACTGTAAAAGAGGTAAAGCATGAAAATTCCTTGTTTCTGGAGGCACCCAGCCAGGCTGCACAGCTGATGGATATTTCCTTCCAGGTCTTATTGAGCCCCTTTCTAAATAATTTATCAGCTTGCCGTTGCTTGAAGTATTTGTTCTGATTAAATTTAAGACTTTGCTTTATTGTTGTGTAGCTACATAAATTTGTGTGCTGCGGGAGTAAAAACCACTTCAGCTGTTGTTTCCTCTGCAAAATCCTGCAGTTAAGCAATATTCAGTCATTTCATGCAGTTCTCAAATGAAGATTGTACTGGGGGAGAGGGTGGGAGATGACAGAGCTGTGGGCTCGATCTGTCTTGATAAAGAGTTCTCTGAACGAGTAAAGAGTTCTTGCAATTCAGTGCAGAGATAATTGAGGTGCTGGTGAAAAAGTGGAAGGAAAACCGAGACAGCTCTACACTGACACTCCCTTGGGTTTGGGACTTGAGTTTCACTGGGCAGGGAAGGGGTTAAACCTGAGGGTAATCTGGAAAGAGGCTCAATTACAGGGATCAAAGGGGCTGCTTAAGCAGCTGAGAATGGAGGAGAAAAGGGAGTGAAAGTGAAGAGCACAGGACCTGGTAATGCCTGACTGGAGGGGAAAACCTTCCCTGGGTCTGCTCCTCTGGTTTGGGAATCTGGGTGGTGGGTTGGGAATGGCTGGAGGAGCTGAGTGGAACTGGAGCTTGCTGGTGGCAGGGCCTGGATCCCCAGGGAGCACCGGGAAAATACTTGGAGTTTCTATTGGAGGTTCCTTGCATGCTCTGTATTTAAAATATTTAGATAAGGAATTGATCATACTGAAATGGGATTTCTCTGCTGCTGACCCTCGTTCAGAACCCCCTGCAGAGTTCTGCTTGTGTGAGGTGCAGCCCTGCAGCAGGTGCCCAGCCCAGAGCTTTGCTGTGCTGGCAGGGAGCAGCAAATATTTCCCTGTTGTAGGGGTGTAAATTCAGTTTTCTTGGCAGCACTGCATGTTGTGCCGCTGCAAAGGCAGGGACTTGCCTTAGTTTAAGAGTCAACAGCCTTTGAAAACAGGACTAATGGACTGCGAACTCCAAGTGCTGCTGCAGTGGGATGCTTTATGGAGGTGCAGGAGCTCGTGGGGATTTTTATGAGGACGAGTTACTGCTCTGCAAGTCCCAGTTTGTCAGAGGAGCTGGGCCCTGGGCCCTGTGCTGCAGCCCTGCAGAGCTGGGTGGGAGGATGAAGCTGCTCTGGTGCTCAGAGACTGGTTGGAGGGAGTGAGTTCTCTGCATCCTCCTGGCTGGAATTGTCAGAGCTGAGCCCCAGCACTGTGTGTGAAAGCACCCTGTGCTCTCTGATCCTTGTACAGAGCCTGTGGGATGAGCTTGGAATGGAAGTGCTGCCTGCTTCCTCAGGAGGGTGCCAGGCTTTGTTCCTCCTGGTTCTCCTGAGGGACATCTCCTTCCTTGGCTCCCAGCCTTCCCTGGACAATCCAGAGCCCTGTGCCTCCACGCCTGTGGATGTGCTGCAGAGCCAAAGGCTTGGGTTGGATGAGGCACAGTTTACATAATTCAGGACCTGGTATGAAGTAGTCTGGAGCATATGCTTATTAAATTTGCATGAAATTATAGATTTTTTTTCCCCCCTCTTTGTTGGCTTTGGCTTTTGGCCAGTTTATCTCTTTAACTCTAAACTGCCCAGAGCACTCACAGGAAGTTTTTCTCCTTTCTCTCAGTCATTTTGATGCTTCTGTTGGGATTTTACTGGTGCACATGGATCCCAGAGGTACTTCTGCACCAGGTGCTTTTTGCAATTCTGTCCTTTATTCTCTGATGAACTTTCCCAGTTGGGCCAGGAAGGCCAAAATCTTTAGTTCATAACTATTCCTAGGAAAGGTGAGAAGATTGCAGACACACAACTCCTCTGTGGCTCCAAGCTGTTCTGAGGTCCTACTGAGCTGTTTCAGTGGAATCTTTTGTAGAGAGACCTTCCAGTTGAAAGTCAGTTCTTCTGCAGAATTTGGGTTTTTTTACATCCTCTGATAAGTAGTTTAATGGAGAGGTTTGTACCCAGCAAGGCAGTAATTTGCCATCACCACTTCCCTCCTGCCTTTCCAGACAAGGAGCTTCAGGGCTCCTGCAGCCTCTGTGCAACAACCAAAATCAGTGAGGCCAAGGGCTTGAAACATCACATCCCAAAGAATCCTTCCCCCTTACACCCACTTGCCTAAATAAAACAAAGTCAATTACAGTATTGATTTTTTAATTCAAGTGCTACCGTTTTGCCTCCCTTTTTCTTCTCTCAATTTCCTCCTTTTTCGCTAAGAGAGTCATTTGGGCTGTTTTAATTCTCTCCTGGAATGAGTTGATTTCATTATAGCTGAATGGATTATACCTGAACGGGCATCCCTGGGGTGAAGGAGAACTGTGAGCCATGAAGGGGAGTAAAAATCCTGGGTTGGGAAAGGACTGGGGAAGTCTAGAAGACAAGATTAAATAAACTTTTTGAAAGCCTTTGGGAAGGGTGGCTTGAAAGCAAGTGCTGGTGTTTGGGAATGCCTGCAGCTGGAGCATCCCTGCTGAGGGTGGGATGGGCACTGTAAGGCAGTTCTGCTTCTGTCCCTCGTGCAGGTTTTAAATAAAGGAGTTTCCCATTTCACTCTGATCCAATCTCACCCATTGTGTGATGCCTCTTGCTTGCAGCAGTGAGTGATGGTCTCTGAGGACACATCTACAATATGGACAGATTATCTCTTTTGTGGCAGGCCTTCAAGGAAACAGTGATTTTCTGATCAAACAGGCTGCTTCTCCCTCTCTTCTAGTCTGCTTCCCAACAGTTTTCTCTTAATTTCAAAGCAAGTACAGCCAAGATACTTGAAATGGATCACTGAAAGCCTCTACCTTTTAGTGCATGTTGTCTGTTGTTGATGCTGTTGTTCCCCTCATTAGAGATCTCTGGGCTTTGATTTGGTGTCTGAGGTTTCATTCCTTCATTGCTTTTTTCTGCCTAATTAATTGGGAAGTTGCTGCTGCACATCAAAGGGGGAGCATTTCCTAAAGAGTAACTACTTAAGCATGAAAACTAATTGAACACATGACCTAATTATTGGTCTCTCAGTGAGTCATACTTTTCCTTTATTTCTGTAGGGTTTCTCTTTTAAAACAACAGCAAATACTAATTGGTCCTGCAGAAGAAATACTGTAGAATTCCAAAGGGGAACATGGAAAAACTGGTGCTTGGTCTCCAGTAGGAGATACCTGCAGATGTAGGAACATGTAAGAAAAAATGAATAAGAAGATAAAAAAACAACAAAAAGACAGTGTGACCTTGGTTTTCCTTAGAGGACTATGTTTGTTGGTTTTCATTACCCAACAGCCTCTTGAATTTGGCAGCTATTTCAGGCTCTGCAAAATTCTGCTGTATCAATCCTTTGCTGTCTTGTTAAAGATCAACTGTCTTCAGCATAAACCAGCAGGTTTTTTTTCAGGAAAAGAGAAGGAAGTTGGTCATAGAAGTGGAGTCAACAAGTCTAATTGACAAACCCAGTTATTCCCATTCTTCTTCTGTCTGCAAACCTGTCGTGGTCAGAGTGTCACTGTCAGCCAGGGGCTGTTTCACTAAATACCCCTCTGAAAGCATTGGTCATTTGGCCAGAAAAGCACAGATTTCAAGTAGGGTAAAGGATGAGAGAGGCACTGCTGATCTGCCTGCCTGCACAGGGAGCAGCTGGACATGGAAAGGCCCCCAGAGCAGGGATAGATTTGAGATTTGGGATGGATTCAGGATTTGGGAATTGGCAGTGCCAGGGGGAAGCTCCCTGCTGTGGCTCTGGGCACAACTCATGTTTTAATGAGTTTTTCTCACTTTTGAGAGTGACAAAGAAAACCCTGATAAATCTTTAACACGCCACTGAAAGTGGAAACTGTGAAATTGCAGCAATAATATACTTAATACTGATTTCTCTGAGATTCTCCTGGAAAAATGAGTCACAAAAAGGAAAAAAACCATAGTTGCAGGCATGAAGTGATGTGCGGAAGTGTGTTCAGAAGCTGCAGAGACAAGGAAGTGGCATTAAGCTGTTCTGTGAACTGAGCTGTTCATGCACTGCAGATAGCAGGGTCTGACATTCTGGAGCTAAGGCAACAAACTTGCAAAGTCAGTTTAGTGGGAAAATCCTGTGGGTTTTGGTATCCTGCTGCAAGATTGGAGCTCTGTGGGCAGGATGTCCTCGAATGAAGGAGGTCACAGCATCTAAACTCCTGTTAATTTTGAACTTCCATGTGGAAGGCAAGCTTCCCATTCCCTTTCACAGTTCTGACAATAACATAATTTCGCATTCTATACTTCATGTCTGTTTTGTTTTGTGCTTTGTTATCAAAATGGGGCCAGAATTGGCAGAGAGCAAGATTTGTGCTTTCCTGTGACCGTTGATGTTGGTTTGTCTGAGAGGGGAAGAGTGAGCTGATATGAAAAGGCTCTCGAAGAGAAAAGCAGCTCTGCCTGGCAAAGCTGATTAACGTGTTTCTGTAATTACCACCCAGCTCTGGGTGACCTATTTAAAAACACCTTGTCTTTGTGTTGGGTGGGAAGTGGTGAATCTCTAGGATGAGGGACAGGGAGGAACCTCCTGCAGATCCATTGGCAGCATCCCTGGTGCTCTGTATCCTGTAAATAGCACCAGGATCCACTGGAGACTGGGATATGCAAAGGATGCTGTATTAGGAGCTTCTTGCTAACAAACACCACCAGTTCTGTGCAAAACTTAGAGATTAACGGAGAAAGCTACTGACATTTTTATTTATATTCCTGCTCCTCTCTAAGCCAGAATAAGAAAAGCCCAAGATGCTTTGTTTTTAACTCCTTTCCTATGGAGATTAGCAGAGCATAAACCTTGGAATGATTGGTTTTCCTTCTCCCGACTCGTTAAGGTGTTTTTAATCAGAAAATTGCTTCATTAAGCAATTACTTTGCAGTCAGAGGAGAACTTTGAAATTACTAAGCAATTATTTAGTATTGAGAAGATGAAGTTCTTGCCCTGCAGGGCTCCAGCCTTGCAGCTCCTCCCTGGAGCACGATGCATTTGGGCCAGGGTATAAAGAGACACATTTGAGAATTCACCAGTTTGTAGTCCTGAAGCCTGAACTGGGCTCCCAGTAATATCCAAGTTTATATTTAAGAAACAAGAAAATGCAGAGCCTGAAACTTCAGAGAGCTCCTTAAACTGAGGTTCTGGAGAAGGGATGTAACTAAACTGACACTGATGCTTAGGAGTTAGGTTGTTTGACTAAGCAGGTTTGAAAGATGTGACCTGGGGTGTACTTCAAATCCTGTTAGGGCACTCTGTGATGTGACCCATCGAGCTGTCACCAGGCTGAGGGTGCAGATCTGGCATATGAGAAGCAGATTTGAGTTCTTTTACAATTTCATTTGTTTCAAAGTAAGCAATTATTTACACAGCCCTCTTATTTGAGCAGAGAGGAAAGGATTTGTACCAAACGGGGGAGGCTGGTGGGTGGAATTTCTGTGAACTTTGGCACAAACCTGCAGTGTGAAGAAGCTTGTAACTGCTGAGGAACACACCTGTCTTGTGGATGTATTGTAGCAGCTACTCAAGGTTGGCTGTCCTGATTTTTTCTTCCCTGTCAACATCAGTTCTCATGAACAAACTGCTCAAAGGCGTTTTTTTTGGAAGTGTTATTGGATCCTGAGTCTGCACAGTGAGGATTAGGTACTTTGGAATTCATTTCACATTGGACTTGAAAGCAAGGTCAGAGACTCTGCGGAGGGAAGGTAATGTCCCCACTCTGCTGGCTCCAGGCAGGGGAGGGGACATGCCACACTCAGGGCTGGCTGCAGCCACCGTCCTGTCCTGTCCTGGCATTAGCAGGTCCAGGAGCCCAGGGCTGCTCCAGAGGGAATTAGCATGGGGGAGATGGAGAGGGGTGTGAAATGCACCCAAATATCTGCAGAGGACTTGCCTAAGACTGGCAAGAATCTTCCTTTGGCTTAGTTTAGTATTTAAATTGAAGCATCTCTAAGTTATAGTATGTCTTCACTGTAATTAACATTTTTCAAGGTAGCAATGACTAATAATTTTGTCAGTAATGTTTTCTCCTGGCCTGTGTTAACCAGGTTAAGCTGCTGTTGTAACGTCAATTTGGGATTTCCAGCACACTCCCTTGTACTTAAATATGCAGTTTTTATTATCTTGGCCTAATCCTCATGAATTTGCATCAGGGTAATTTCATGTGCCCACAGCCTAAAATTAAAACACCTAAAAGGAGGTGGTGGGGTTTTTTTTAATATAAAATTAAGCAGCTTGCAGTCTGTGGAGATGGTTCAGAATAATTTGTATTTGCATGATGTGTCTAACCCAAGAGTTATTGTGGCCATATCAGCGTGGGCTTGAGGTGATTGGGTTTGTGACTGATGGATAATGGGGATGAATTGCAGTCTCTTCTTACAGTGCTGAGTTATCTCTGAACTCATCACACAACAGATTTGTGCTGCTCCTGTGTCTCTGCTCCCTGTGCTCTGCAGCCAACCTGGGCTGAGATCCCATCCTGGCACTGCTGTGTCCTGGGGTGGGATGTTTATTGTGGAATTGTGGAAAACCAAAAGTGTTCGTGTGCAGTTCTAAATTTGTCTGTCCTTTGATGTGCCTCCAAAGCTAGTGTAAATGCAGGATCCTAAATCTTCCTTTGATGCAGGAAAAGAGCTGTGGTTTAGTCAGTATTAAAATGAAATCACAGTGAATTGCAGGATTGGATTATTAATCACCGTTTTGGAGGAAACGAAGAACAAAGTATTTTTGTTTGTGAGTGAAGTCTGTAGTTTTTCACTAGAACAGCTTCCCCCTCAGCAGGCCTGGAAACAGGCCAGCCTGGCATCACATGGAGACAGAACACTGGGAGAAGTCTGTAGTAATGGAGTTACGGAAAAGAATTGGTGAGTATAAAGCGTCTGGTTGCAAAAATTCTCTTCCAGACCTCTGCTGAGCTCTGCCCATGGCAGGGTCTGCCTGCAGGGTCTCTGGGTCACCTCTGCCAGCAGCAGGCAGAGTGTTCCTGCCCCCTCCCTGTCAGCAGGGTTTGTTAATGTGTTGGATGAGTCAGGCTGCAAAACAGATCCTCTTGGAACTTCCCAGAGACTTCCCTCTGTGGACAAAATTAGGGATTCTCCCCCACCTGCATGATTTATCAGCAAGTCTTTATATATGGACTTTTCTCCAAATCCTGTGTTGAGATGTTGCTAAGTATCCTCTGGGAATCCAAATGGGTTTATATCAAAAAGATACTTCCTCTCATCTCCGTGCTCTTTGATTTCTTTAGAAAACTCTACAAGATAAGAGTTTGATTTGAAAAGTCTGGCTTCTCATTAGAGATGCTGAATGGGCTCTTTCCTGAAGTGTTTGTTCATGGTTTTGCTTGTTTTTTATTATTCTACCAACGTGCCCAGCACAGAGCTCAGCCTGGATTTCCTCTGCATTCCTTTAAAAACTGACATCATTCTTCCTGCTTTCCCCTTTCCTGCTACCCAGGTGCTTTCAAAGGGATTTTTACCATCTACATGTAATGCTCAGTAATTCAGTGCTTGAGTTAATTTAGTTTATACTTTGTGGTTCCTGGAGATGTGGAAACTGGGGGGGTCTCACTCTCTGTCACCAGCAGTGGTAGGGGGTGGCTGCAGCATCTCTGGGCTTTTCAGCTTGCTGAAATTGTCTGATCCTATTTTGGAGTTTTGGCCATGTTCCTGTTTGTTGTTTAGATGCTCCAGTGTGTTGAGGAGGTTTAAAAAGTAAAATGGTGTTGCTTTGCTGTGTGGCACCACATGTTCATCCTGGCTGTGAATCTTTGACATATATGTGCCTGTTTTATGTGTCTGAGCCCCAGTTTGTTCCAGACACTCTCAGGAACATGTTCCATCAAACTGGCAGCTGCCTCTTAAAAAGTGGAATATGAATTAATTCAATTTTATGCACTTCACTTACAGGAAAACTTAATCCAGGATTTTTAGTGTTCATTTTTAATTGGTCTTCAAGCGTCTGAGAAACATCTCTGTCTGGGGGTGGGTTTATCCTTTGCCTACCCTTGGCCCTGGAAGCTGCTGGTGTCATTCCACTTGGTTTTTAGTCACTTACTACTTTGTAAGGCATCTTAAATTTCAGTTTTTCCAATTTGGGCGTTGTTCCAAAAACCCCTCTCTTGAAATAATTAGCTTGCTTTGATTCCCTTTAATTAAATCATGTGAAGTAGGCTGGCTGTGTGCATGGCAGAGTCACAGGTTTAATGTCTTCTGTGCATTTGGAAACTGGGAGTCAAATCTGCTCCAAGTGGCAGCTGCACCCAGGGATGGTCCTTGGAATTTGGCTGTGTTAAGAAAAAGTGTTGCTAGGGATAAGGGCAAAGCAGCACTTGCTGTGGGTGTTTGGGATCTGCTGTGGGGAGGCTTTGCCAGGGGTTGGATGGCTCAGGATGTGGAGGTGATTGATTCTGCACTGGGATAACTGGGGTGGGATTGGGTTCCTCCAGGAAATCCCACCCAGCCCTGCTTTCTGAGCTTCTGCAGGACAGGAAACCTTCCACTCCAGTGGGTTGTCCTGCAGATATGGAATCATGGAATGGTTTGGGTTGGAGGGGACCTTAAAGACCATCCAGTGGGCAGAGACACCTTCCACTGAACCAGGGTGCTCCAACCTGGCCTTGGACACTTCCAGGGATGGGGCAGCCACAGCTGCTCTGGGCAGTACTGGGCAGTTCAAGAGGGAATATTAAAACCTCAAACACTGCAGCTGTATTGACTCTGTTTTATTTCTTTTACCCACCACAGTAACTCACCACATGCAGTGCCTTGTGTGTGCCATTTGCATTTGGGATTCTTTGTCACCCAGAAGCTGTTTCAAAAAAAAACAATCTTCAGCCAAATAAAGCTTTTATATCTCATTATAGATTCTGGGTAGGAGCATCCTTCTTCTGCAAGGAGGTGTAAAAGGCAGTTTCAGTATAAAATACTGAATGTTGGAGTAGTTTCTTCTGTGGATAAATTTGGAACACATTCAGTAAGGTATCTTAGGGATAAAAAGGGAGTGACTTCAGGATTTGTTCTGCTGAATGAGAAGAGGATGATGTTATACCTTGTGAAGAGCACAGGCTCTGGATGCCAGCAGAGACATTTGTCATACATTTTTCATACACTTTTGGATCTGCTGTGCTGGGGGTTGGGGTTCTGCTGTGGAATCACACACACACTGTGGTCTGAGTCTTGTGGAGCCTTTCTGGAACAAAGACTGAGGTCTTGGGCTGCAGGAAAATGAAAGAGGAAGGCTTGAATTTATAGCTTTGATGAGATAATAGGTTTATCCTTGTGTTTCCTTAAGGGGAAAAAATCCATCTCCCTGATGAAGGAGCTGTGGTGCTCCAGCAGTGCCTCTTGCCTGTGGTGATGGGAACCTGGCCTGGCTTCCAGAACTTTCTCTCTCCATTGCCGCTGAGAGTTGAGCAACGTCAGCAACTTCAATCCCCTGTTCTCACCCTGTCACCTCTGGCACTCTGCATCCCTTCCTTTTCACGGGACCTGATCCTGAGCTGAGTTTCCTGGACTCAGCAGCTGGCAGAGTGAGCAGAGCCGAGTTTGGGAGGTGATGACGAGCCAGTTCTGGTGTCTCAGGTGACAGCAAAGCACTTTGGCACAGCCACGGAGCTGCTGCAGCCCTGGCTCCCTTGGGAGAGGGGTCTCTGCCTGGGGATGCTCCTCAGAGTCAAACTTATGTCTTGGCCCCATTAAAAATTAAAGGAAAACCTGTGATTAGGTGAAGTTTCCAAAGCCAAGCCATTAATTTAAACACAAAATCCAGAGGACTGTGGGAATTTCTGCAGCCAGTGCATCCTGACATTCAGTGGGGTAGGATTTGATGAATCCACTGAAGGGGTTTTTCCCCTGCAGACAGACTCATGTTGGAGAGGTCACTGCTGTACCCAGCTCACCAGGGAACATCTGGGTGGTTTATTTTTCCTTTGAAAGCAGTAAAGCCCTTGTGAAACAAACAGACAATAATTTGTGAGGTCATTCTGTGAGGGGGTGTCAGGGAATGATCAGCGCTGTGGCTTCAAGGGGGACCATCTCACTTGACATTTCAGCATGAAACATGGGTAATGTCCACAGGAAAACCACTTGGTGCTACCCCCAAACAGGCTTATTTTCCAGGTTTGGGTGCCAAAACTCTTTTCTATTGAAACTCCTCGTATTTCCTGCAAATTTGTCAATATAGTGCTTTATCAGCCCTGAAGTTTCAACAATGAAAGGTGAAATGGCATAAAAATTGACATCCTAACTGTCACAAGTTAACAGGAACAGGTTGGATAAACCAAGGAGTGTTTCACAGAAGTGTGGCACTAACCAGGCAAAACTTCTAATTTTACCTGCATGAGCAGAATAATGAGAACCTCCTGGATCAGGCGACCACGTTATTGCTTTTGACAGGAGCTCTTCAGTGAGAGAGGAGGTGATCAGGAAATCACATTCCCACGGAAGGGCAGCTGACATCCCTGTCAGCACTTCCCTGTCCGTCAGGATGCTCCGGCCAGGATTTGACAGCTCTGCTGCTCCAGATGTACCATCCTGGAGGCAGCAGCTCTGGCTGGGCAGCAGCTGCAGAGCAGGGCAAGGCTGGAGTGTCCTGGCTGCTAATTGTATCAGGAAGCACAGATCTGTGCCAAACTCCAGGAAATACCTGTCACCAGCACCTGATGAAAGGCAGGAAGGGCAGCATGGTGCTCAGGGCCAGCAGTGCTGGGGAACTGGGCAATGGCTCATAAAAACAGGGTAAAACAACCTAAAGTCTGGGAGTGTGTCTGTGACATTGACAGGAGTTGCTGAGATTAAGCCCCACAGAGCTCCCAGGTTTTGGTTGGAGTCTGTTACCTTTTGTACTCATTAGTGCTGGCAAGCTCCTGCTGCTGGGAAGTGGAGGGGAAGGAATCAGCACCTTGACAGGGAAGGTAAAGGAATAACTATGAGAGGAAAGGAAAAAGACAAAAAAGGCACCACCTGGGCTGGTGTCTTACTCAGGTACCTGGTTCTTGTCATTCCTAAAACTCCCACCTGAGTCCTGAGCTGGCAGTAGGACTCAGACTGTGCTTATTCACAGGCTTCGTCCCCTCCTTTCCATTCTCCTCGTCCTCTTGTTTCTCCAGGCCCAAATGATCTGTTTGCAGTTTGGAAATTGAGATCTACAGACTTTAGAGTCTGAATCCACCTCCATTAACTGGGAGCTGTGTTTAATATTGATGCTCCAGGGACGTGAGGAGGGATGGAATGAGCCTGTTCTCCTGTGGAAAAAAAGCTGAAATTCCCCAGCACTCTGGTTCTGGGGGCTGATGAAGCTGCCAGCAGCCGGGCTGGGATTTAAGGGGCACATTTTTGCAAATCAGCGTCTTCATCACTACCCTGAGCACAGAGAGGAGGAGGTGGGGGATCCGTGGGAAGATTAATGCAGCCTCTTGGCTTTCCTGAGTGCCGAGGTTCCCGGAAAGGATGAGGGTGTCACATCACTGCTGCTTGCTTCATATTTTTCCTCCTTTTGCTTGCTTTTCTTGGGTGTTGCCATCATTAAATGCTGCCATTCATTTTTCCTTTTCCCCTGTTGGCTGGAGACTCTGACTGTTAATTGAGAAGCACTATATCTGCTCTTCAGGCTTCTCAGATAAACAATTAAAGTTCTTCATAGTCTTTTACTGTGACATTTTAAGACATTCTTAACTTTGCCTGTCATAGAGGAAAATCTAAAAAGCCCAAACTTCTGTGGCCTTGGTTTGTTTTATAAACAGGCTCCCAATAGCAGGTTTTGTAGAGGTGTGTTTTACCTGCCCTTAAACTTGGGTCTTTATTTCAGTACAGCAGATGGAAGGTTTTTATTATGAGTCTGGATTTTCAGTCCCTGCAGCTCTGGAGAAGAGAGAAAGAACCAGGCTTTTGTCTTTCAAAGGACAGTTGAAAGACTTCTGTTATTATTTGGCCTTGCTTCAAAAAAATGCAGTTTCGAGTGTGACAAACCAGCTCCTACCTGGACATCTTCAACTCGGCCAAGTTAAAATGGGTTTGAAGCACTGGGGTTTTTGCCAGTTTGGTTTTCCTTCCATCAGAGCAGTGTGCTCCGAGTTAGATGAGTTTGGCTGAGTTTGGCTTCCCAAAGTAACCAGTTCCTGTCCACACTGGCATTAGCAGTGGGGCAGGCTGTGTGCAATGATTCTGTCCTGTGCTGTGTCCCAGGCCAGGTACAAGCAGAGCCTGGACCCCACAGTGGACGAGGTGAAGAAGCTGTGCACGTCGCTGCGCCGCAACGCCAAGGAGGAGCGCGTGCTGTTCCACTACAATGGGCACGGCGTGCCCCGGCCCACCGTCAACGGCGAGATCTGGGTCTTCAACAAGGTGGGTGTTGGGCTCAGCACAGTTCTGCCAGGTGCTGAAGTGTTCTGGTAGAGCATGGCTGGGGTTTAGAGTTGTGGAGTCACAGACTGGTTTGGGTTGGAGGGACCTTAAAGCTCATCCAGTGCCACCCCTGCCATGGGCAGGGACACCTTCCACTATCCCAGGTTGCTCCAAGCCCTGTCCAGCCTGGGTTTGCACACTTTCAGGGATTCAGGGGCAGCCACAGCTTCTCTGGGCACTCTGTGCCAGGGCCTTCCCACCCTCACAGGGAGGAATTTCTTCCCAGTCTGTACCCTAAATTTCCCCTCTCTCAGTTTGAGCTCATTGCTCCTTGTCCCATTGCTTTTCCAGGCTGAGGACATGTTCACAGGTGGTTAGTTCCCTGTTTGTGTTCTTTGTGTTCTTGAGGCTGTGTGGCCAAACTGGCTGTCTCTGCCCTGTGGGGCACAAGGGGCTTTTCTCCAGTGCACTGAAGCAATAAATTATTGGCAGAGAGGTTGAAGGGGAATGTTTAAACTTGGAATTGTACCTGATATCCTGTAGGTTGCTGCTCTGACTCACTGTCTAGTGTGGGCATGCCAAGGGAGCACAGAGACAGTCCCTGGGAACTGGTTACTTTGGCATTTTCTGGCCTTTTGCCGCATGTTGAGGTTGCAATAACATTTTTCATGTGTTTATTGTGAGTGCTGTTCTATTAGTAAGGAGCAATGCTCTAGTTTAGCTACCATTTTTTGAGAAAATCTCAACGTGGTTTCAAAATTATAAAATCCAACATCCCCCAACTTCAGACATGTTCATTCTGACATTTTGAGGAGCTTCTCTGCAAATTCCGAAGGCCGGGTTTGTTTTTTTTTCTAAATATCTCCGAGTTTTTCGCTAAACAATTGGGGACAAAATCTGTTCACAACAGAGCTGTCGTGTCATGCCTGTGAAGAGGCACAGAGGGATGGTGGGAGCAGTGTTGGAGCAAAGACTTCTCCTCCAAGCCCAAGCCAGAGAACAAACCGTGCGTCCAGCCCAGTGTGGCAGCAGCATCAAAGCATCACCCTGAGCAAATGTGCTACAGAACTCTTGTTTAACACCCCTTCTTGCTTCAAACTACCTCATTTACATATCATTAGCAAATTTGATGTTTTATGTGACCCCCACAGTAGAGTTGGAACATAAAATTCTCCTGGTTGGAAATACCACAATATTAATCAGAGCCATAATCCAATCTTAACTGGAACAAGATGCGTTAGAAATATAAAGATAAAACAATGCCTTGCCCATAAAATGTCATCGGTGAGATGTCTCAGAGCAGGGTTTTTATGTGTGACTTCCTGGGGTTGGAATGTGCTTCACGTGAGTGGTGACCTTAAGAAAGGGCTGTGCTGAGGACAAGCTGTTCCTACCTCATTCCACCCTGCAGTGATTTGCAGAGCTCCCAACTCCCTAAAACTTTGGCTTTTATAAACAGTTTTTCCTATTAATGTTAATGAAACCACCGAAACTGTTATATATGGGCAAAACTGGGTTTGGAAATGCCTTACCCCTCCCTACCTTATGTAACACCTGGTTTATGATCCCTCCTGTCTTTATCGACGCTGATACGTGTCCTTGAAAATTTGATTTTTGTAAAAAGTTTACTGGTTTTATTACAGCTATTTTAAGTCTCTTGAATTTAAATGAGAGTTATGATCCCATCCATCATCCTGCTGATGTTAATAGGAACATCACAGCTTTTCCTGAGGATTTTGGGCCGGGCTCAGGGCTGGAGGAACACCAGGTTGCCCTCTGCCTGCAGCTGAGAAAGATCTTGCTGGCAGGCACTGGGTATTTGGTGGTGACTCTTTGCAGGCAGAAATCTGTGGTTTGTATTTTCAGCTCACTTAGTTCAGGATTGGCTTCTCATAGCTGATTTTAAATGGCTGGTTTTTATCCTCTTGCCTCCAGTTATTTGGGGGCGTTAAGATGGAAGACAAGGAACAAGATCCTTCCTATTTAAGGGGAACTGTGGGTACCTCACTCTGTTGAAGGCAGCTTTGTTGGTTTAATTTTAATGGATAATTTGGAAAGTTGCACAGAAGCTAAAGCTGCAATAAAATTATGAAGCATCTCGTTAGGCTCAGGCGGGGTAGTGCTGATGGGCTGCAGGGGCTTAATTATCCATCCTGATTTATTGATGGGGTTTTCAGTTTAAGATGTTTGATGTTAAATTAAAGACAGCTGGTTTGCATCCTTTATCAGTGTTGCAGAAATTTGGGATAAAATTGGACTATTAAATGCTGTTTGGAGTTGTTAGCACATATCAGAGCCCTAAATATCTGATACTGAAAACTCTTGGCGGAGTTTTGGGCTTTTTTTTTTTTTTTTTTTTTTTTAGAGTTGAGTGTTTCGAATAATGCCACAATAAAATCTGCTTGTCATTTGTGTTGACTTGGGTTCATGTCCTCATTATTGGAAGATATTGACTAATATTTGTGTTAATTAATATGTTCAATGTAGGTTTAATTTTGGGATTTCAGAGCTGGGATTTTGTGGGTGTATTTTATTGCCTCACCCAGTTCATGTTCTGTTGCTTCTGTGCCCCGTGGTAACTGGAGTGATGCTTTTCTCCTGGCAGAACTACACTCAGTACATCCCACTGTCCATCTATGACCTGCAGACCTGGATGGGGAGTCCTTCCATCTTCGTCTATGATTGCTCCAACGCTGGCCTGATTGTCAAATCCTTCAAGCAATTTGCACTACAGAGAGAGCAGGAGCTGGAGGTGAGAGCTCAGGCTGCAGGGCTCTGCTGGGGCTCAGTGAACACAAATGAAGTTTAAGCTTGCTTTGCTGTATGCACTGAAAACTGTG
This sequence comes from Lichenostomus cassidix, assembly GCF_008360975.1. Lineage (NCBI taxonomy): Eukaryota > Metazoa > Chordata > Aves > Passeriformes > Meliphagidae > Lichenostomus > Lichenostomus cassidix. The sequence continues at coordinate 2,988,037 of NC_139498.1, read as the reverse complement.
TTTAAAACCATGTTGCAAGGCAAATTAATTTGCAAATAACTTTGCCACTCCAATCTTTCTGGTTCAGTTTGCTACCCCATTAAACTGGGAACGATTTTTAATACAAGCACTAATTAAATGTTAATGTTAATAGAATCAACTTGGGCTCTAATGGTCCTTTCTGCTGAGATGAATGCTGAGGTGAACAAGACATCATTGTTTTGGTTGCAAAATTCTGCAATATCCGGGGCTGTATTTTGATACAGTTACAGTTTAGTGCTGTTGAAGTGAATGAGAAAATGTGAAACAACAAAAACCTGATCCACGGAGGGATTGTCCTGATGGTTCCAGTTCGGCAGAGAACACATTGGCGTGTGTTTCCAATGAAAAGGTGTCTTTGGTTGCAAATGGAATTAGTAATAAATTTATTGAAGCAAATCTGAAATGCAGAGTGGAAGGGAAGGAGTTGGAATGTTCTGTGCTGCCTCCCCCCTGCTGCCTGTAGCTCACAGGGAGAGGACATTTGTAAAGGTTCACTTCTTACACTTCTAAGACTCTGTATTAGAAATCCCAAAACTTCAAGGAAGGAATATTAATTAATCAGGGAACTGACTGTCACAAATACAACCTCCAAACAGATGTTAAGTGTCCCAGCCTGTCAGCCCTTTCCTTCTGAATTCCGGTTTTTAGAGATGCTTTAGTGGGGATTGTTTGGCAGGTGGAAATTCCATTGTACTGAGGAAGACAGTCTGATAGCTTAGGATATGCAGATCATTCCACAATTCCTTCTCTCCCACCAGTGGTAATTCCATATTTTGTAAGGATAAGAAACTGCCCAAGTCTGTGGCTTGGGAATAGCATTTAACTGCAATACAGGGATCAAGAGAATTGGTAATAGATGCCTTTTGAAGTCAAAGAAAGGTGGTTTGGATACCCTTTCCCAAATTTCCCTATCAGCCTGTGACTTCCACTGGAATATTTCTGGGGCCTTTCTCCTCTGTTTATACAATGCTCTCTTCAGCATTGTATAAAATTTTGATTTTGGTTTCTCATTCTGCTCCCAAGCAGGTTAAACAGGTCTGACTTCACCTTCCCTTTCCCTTTCTTCATGAATTTCCTTTTCCGCTTTTCTCTTGATGAGCTCCAGAGGGACTTGGAGGCTGCTTTGGGAGGGAGGCAGCCCCAGGGGACTCTGCTGTGAGCAGAGCCACTGCTCAGGTGGAGCTTTTGCAGGAAAACTTTTTTGCAAGACTTTTGCAAGTCTGGCCATGTGAGAAGGATGAGCACAAATGATGATGTCAGTCTTTATTTCAACAAACATTAAATTCCATCTTCTCTGGGATTTTTCATCTTGTGCAGTATGTGAGGTTACATGGGACAGCTGCTTTAGTATTTCTGCTCTCGCAGCACAGGTTAACACTGCCAGTTAATTTGGTTATGAAAATACTTTCAGGGTTATGTGTCAGCTTTTCATTCTATCCTTAGATTTCATTAACTCCTGGTGCCTGACTGAGGTTTCTGCTCGTGGGGAATAGAAAGCAAAGCCTTCGTAAGAGAGAGAGCAGAGTGCTCACGGCGTCATGAGAGCATGGAGGGGAATTCATTTGGAAAATTATAAATTATCCAATTGTTCAAATTCATGAAAAGTGAAGTAAAGCTGAAACTGGTGCTCCGGAGGGGCTGCCAGAGTGATCAGGATAATTGTTCCCCAACTCCCTGCTAGGAGATCAGAGGAGTTTGCTGTTCCCTTAATCTGCCAGAGGGATTCTGATCTTCTGATTCCATAGCTTGCCCTAATGAAAAAAATGCAAAATTTTGGAAAAAAAATTGATGGTTGAAGTTTACTTTGCTTACCTGGTTCAGAAAGGTGCTGGAAAGATTGTGTTTTCATTCTGTGCATTATTAGTCTCAAAGATCATATTCTTAGTCAAACTAAGTAGGAGAATCACCGTGCTTTTGGGAAATGGGAATGTTGGTCTATAGGGTATTTTTACTTTCTAGACTGAGGGTTGGTCTATAGGGTATTTCTAGACTGACATTTGGACTTAGCAGTTGCATGCTGTTAATTAGATATGAGTTCAAGCTGTGGCTGGTGCTGCCATAGTCACAAAGTTCTCCAAACCCAGAGCTCTTCCCAGGTTATTTCCTTCTGCTGTAGAAATGACCTTCCCTGACTCCCTGCCGGGAAATTCCCTCCTTCTCTGCAGGTGGCTGCCATCAACCCCAACCACCCCCTTGCCCAGATGCCTCTGCCCCCCTCGATGAAGAACTGCATCCAGCTGGCAGCCTGTGAGGCCAACGAGCTGCTGCCCATGATCCCAGACCTCCCTGCAGACCTGTTCACCTCCTGCCTCACCACCCCCATCAAGATCGCGCTGCGCTGGTGAGTGATTTCCCCTCCCTGCACACCCTGGGGACCTGCTTGGGGCAAGGGAGGGATTTATAAATCCAAATGCTTCACCTGACCCAGAGCTCCCCTGCAATATCGAATAGCAGGGTTTGAACTGTGCACTGGGGACAGCAGCTTATTAATGAGAGCTAGAAAGGTGAAAATATTGTTATCTTCTACTTATTGTGTTTTAGTTTCCAGCTCAATATCTAGGTTTGCTCAGATTAAAGGATTTACTGTTCTGGGAATTAAATATCTGTATCCTCAGAGAGCAGGAATGGTACATAGTGCAATACAACTTTCTGTAAACTGTCCTTTGCACAAATCATATTCCAAATATTGCGGTTGCTGTAAATAATGCAGTAGCTTTAAACACTGCTGGAGTGAGAGGAAGGGAGTGATAAACCAGGGAAAGCTGTTCTGGAATGACAAACCAAGTTAATTAGGCAGAAAGTTAGAAAAGGCTGTTCCAGAAAGCAGGAGCTTTTCCAAGAGCAGTGTTTTACCTGACACCAGGGATCTGTGGTGCTGGGAGCAGCCTGGAGCCCCTAGAGCTCTCCATTCCCAGAGGCTCTTCCACAAGTTCCTCTCAAGGTTGTGACTGGTTCAGAATGGAAAAACTTCAGGGCATTTGCTGGATGGGATTTGAACAGGCAGAAGCCCGTGGACACTGTAGGTGGTGGTGAGAAATTGTCACCGCAGCTCCAAGAGTTACTCACTGCCCTTTGCAGATATTTGTAATAAATCACAATTCTTTAAACTCTTTCTATTTCACATTAGCAGCAAACCGAGCACATTCCTTTGGCCAGGCTCTGCTTTGGGTATGTGCAGTTCTGCAAGAGAAGTTTTTAGGTGGGTTTTGTTTGTTAGATATGCTAAGAAAGGTTTTTTTCAGACACTGTGATCTGTTCAGGAATTTTCCGTTCCTCATCTCCATGGGAACATGGCTGAGGGGGTGAGCAGGGCAGGTTCTCCATAGGCTACACCTGCATGAGCACAAGAGATTCTCTGAGTTGTGTCTCAGGGTGTTTGACAGGAAAGATATTTGTAAAACTGCAGCTCAGGGGAAGGATTTAAACACCTCAACCTCAGCTGGCTGATGCTGAAAGGTGCCATGGGAACTCCTGGATAGTGAAGGATTTCTTCCCACCTCCAATCCAATGATTGTGTGGTGTTTGCTGCACACTCAGGAATTTTATTCTCTGATGAAGGTTATGCTCCTTTTGTGTTCCCAGTTGATTGGCATTATTGTAGGTGTGGTTTTACCCATGCAATCTCGTAAATAATAAGTGCTGCTTGTGGATCATTGGTTTTCACTGATGTTAAACACAATAAATGCAAAGCCAGATCCTCTGCTGCATTCTAAGAGTTTGATTCAAGCTGTGTGTTGGTGTCCTAAAGCTGTTAACCAAAAATAACCACAGAGACCTTTGCCATTAAAACCTCCCTTTTCTTTCAGCTCTGCCCTTTTCCTAAAGCTGACCCAGAACCCTGTGGAATTGCTGTTGAAATCCAATATTAGTGCACTTCCAGACTGGCATTCTAATGAGGTTTCATACATGGAATTTATGGGCAAATGAAAGTTTGAATAAATGTTTATCCATCCCATTTTGCTCTCCGTAGCGAAGTCACTGAAGGACAAAATCCTTCATCAATTCAGGCTGCAGCTGCAGCCACTTCTGTGTAATTTCGGGGGAAGTAAAATTGATGCTGGGAAGAGAAGCACAGGTCAGCCAAGCCCTTGGGATGTGGGGCATGGAACTCCTGACGCCAGCCTGCAATTCCAGGAGCCTGGAGTGTGCCTTGGCTGTGTGGATGCTGATTGTCCTTGTGTGTAGTGACTGCTGTGAGCTGACGTGTTCCAAATAGATCCTGTAACTATATAAAGCTGCGTGTGAGGCAAATTGGGAGCTAAGCTGCATGGATTGTTAATCCTGACGGATCGCGCTGTCGGGAGCAGCCGCGGCTGTTGGGGAAACGGGCGGCGCTGGGTGTGTTTGGAGCTCTGATTTACGCAGATCTGAGCGTCTCGCCGTGTCCAAGGCACGGGCAGCTCCGTTGGAGGCTGTGCTCAGGGCTGACTCATGTGCCTGCCTCCCCATCGCTCCTGGAAGGTGCAAACAAGCTGCACTCACACATCCGGAATTCCGCGAGGCAGGCGAAGGCTGCGCTGGCCTGAGCTGACTTTGGGGCTTTGTGGCTTGGAGCTATGCAGTCCTGTCCATAAAGAGGGGTAGGGATCCTGAAATGTGCTGGAAAACCCCCAAAGAGCAAGGAACAAAATGTTCCTGCTCAGCCTGGGGAGTTTGAAATGTGTGGTTTGTTCTCCAAAAGGCTCAGCTAGCACGGGAAGGGCACAGGAAAGGGCTGGAGCCGTGGCAGCTGATGTGTTTAAAGTGTTTTGTGGGCTTTTCTCCCTAATGCGCTGATTTTGAATTTCTGCTTGAGATTTTGAGGTTAACTCAGCCAATCCTCTGTCCCCCATTACACAAACCACACTGAGTTTCAAAGTATTCCAGTGATACTGAGCACCATTTCCTGCTTCTCTGGGTTTGGGTTGAGAGGACCTTAAATCCCATCCAGTGTCACCCTGTGCCATGGGCAGGGACACCTTCCACTATCCCAGGTTGCTCCAAGTTGGTCTGGGACACTTCCAGGGACACCCTTGTTTAGAGGCAGCAAGTGTCACCGTGCAGAGCTGTGCTGCTCTCATGATCCTTCAGGCACAGCATGATCTGGAGACACCATCAGGAGGGTTCAACTCTCCCAGCCTCCCCAGAGTGCAGAGAGGCTCCTGGCTGCTCCCAGGGACCTTGCTGTGCCCGGCTGAGTCTGCCTGTGGCTGTTTAGGAGGGAATTTCCCTGCGTGGGTCTGTAATGCACTGTCGTAAGAATTTTATATTTCAGCAGATTGCACAGGGATCCCACTGCAGTTCCTGGGTTCTTTATGGCTTCTTTTTATGCTGGATGACGCACGCGTCAGGAAAGCAGCCTGGGGACCACGAGCTTTTCAGAGCTTGTCCCAGTCCTTGGCTCCAGTGGATGCCCTTCAGGCAGGGGATGCCACAGGAAAGCTGGGGTAGTCCTCATGATTTCAGAAATGAGCTCTGCATGCCTTGTCTTTAATAAGTAATTGTTCTCCCCTTTATCTGGGGAAGAGCCTTTTGGATGTGGGTGAGGTGGCTCTGGTGAGGAGAGATGTGGGATGTGGGAGATGGGATTTTTGGGCAGCTGAACCCTTGTGGTCCCACAGAACTCTGGGCAGTGTGGGGCAAATGTTGGCTGAGATTATACTGAGGGGTAAATTCCTCCTTCAACAACACAGAGGAGATTCCTGAGGGACTGGAGCAATGGGCTGGGAATGTGGTGCTGTCAGAGGAAGTCATTTCAAGTTGGATTTGCTGGGTTCCCATCCTGGAGCTGTCATTCCCACTGCTGCCCTGTGTTCCCGGGAGGGTTGGAGGAGGGAGGCAGCACTCAGAATCCGGGCTGGCAGCATCCCCCCTTCCCACACACTCCTGGGTTTAGCAGCTTTGGGGATTTTCCAGGCACTGCTGACAGGACTCGGCGTTTTCCAGGGCTGCTGTTCCTGGAGTAGTGGGATTTGTAAGGCTGAGGAAATGGAGTCAGCAGTTTTTTTAATTAAATAACGGAGGTGTCTGAACCTGACGCATTCCTCCCGTTCCCTTCCCTGCCTGCAGTGCCAGAGCTCTCAGGGAAGCCCAGCCAACGCTGATCATTATTCCAGCAGCATCATCCTCCCCAGCTCAGTGTCATGCTGCTCCCGGGAGGCTGTGCTGGATGCCTGTGAGCCCTTTTCCCCCCGCTGTGTGTTGGAACACTTGTCACCCTGACAGTTACAATGGCCCAGTTTTGACACCTGACGGTGGAAATGGCCACAGAATCACAAGGGTGACAAATGCTGAGGGCTTCATTTGGCTCTGATTGTGCCGTGCCAAAGTTTCCTACCTAAACAGTGCTTTAAAAGCAGAAACAGTGCAATAAAGAACCCTCCTTCTGCATCCTCTCCACAGCACCTTGTCATTAAACACTCAATTAGTGTGTTCTATTTTACTGTCTCTCCCCAGGTTCTGCATGCAGAAGAGTGTCAGGCTGGTGCCAGGAGTCACGCTGGATTTAATAGAGAAGTAAGTCAAATTTTATATGTGTTGGGGCATCCTGAAGGGGGTTAGGAGAACAGAAGTCTGCATAAGAAGTGTAAATTCTGAATATGAAAGTGTTTCCAGGCTTTCCTGCTATTTGGTGAGGAGCTGCATGGTGTGGGGAAGTGGAGCTGCCAATGGCACCTTATTAGTAATGGGATGACATCATATCAGCTCCAATTTCTTGTTCAGTTTTTGCATCTTTTCAATCAGCTGAGGTTCAAAAAGCCTCTCAGTGCTGACAGCCCTTCCACACAGGTGTGTTGGGTCAGCAAGGCTCGTCAGGAGTGTTAAGCTTTTTAATTGTGCTAATTTTATATGGGAAAAATTGATTATCTCCCCTCAGCTGGGGAAGGTAAGTGATAATTTGTATAAAGCTGTATTCCAGAAATACTCACAGGACCAAAATAAAAAAAGTACAATTTACAACTGACAGAGCAGAGACAAATACTGTGTCTCAGAGGAGGTGTCAGAGTGGTTTTCAGGGAAAGGATCCACCCCTGGGTTTTGCTTTCTCTGAAAGCTCTGGGGAAAGTGTGCTGGGGTTTGGGTTTCTTGTGACCTCAAAGAGATGGGAAGCAGTAAGGAAACCTTCCTGGAGCTGACCTCGGAGCGCCAGATGTGTGCACAGGTTTGGGGATGAGGAGGAGACTGAGGCCAGCTCAGGCCACTGCATAAACAATGGCTGTGGTGTGTTAATTAATGAACAATTGCTACAAGAGTGTCTCTAATCAAAGACGTGGTGAGGTCGCTGAAGGTCTGAGCCAGGCAGCTCAGCCTCGCAGAGCACTCGGATGTGCTGCTAGGTGTTAAATCCTCTTTGAATGGAGGTTTCCTGGCAGAAATAGGCTTTTGTTCAGTGCTCTTGGTGTGTGCTGTGCCACAGCACATGTGTGTGTGTGTCACAGTCTCCTTCAGGGGAAGGGTGCCAGCAGCAGCTTCCTGTGGATATCAAATATTTAAACCTCATCATCTTAATTTGATCCTTATATCAATTATAGAAAACACAGATTTTTATTACAGTCTCGAGATAGAGCTGGAATAATTCCTGGATTGCCTATGTGTATATTGTAATTTATAATTCAGTTGTCTTTAAAATTGGAGAAGGAGTTTATATTGCAATTAAGCTTGCAGACTTTGAGGCTAAATGAAGCTGCACCTTCTCCGAAGGGCTCCGATTTCCAATTATCTGGGCTCAGCCCACATCCTGATGAAGGAACGTGTAGTGGATCCTGATGTGCATTTCCATCACTGATCTTCAGAGATGAAGCCAAAACAATCCCTTAGATTAGAAATAAAGATCTTTTCTGGAGCCAGACAGCAAAATATAAAGGAATTTTGGTGGAGTACTGGGAATTTGGGAACTTCTGGCTGCCACTTTGTGAGACCTTTTGTTGGCAGCATGTCTGTCCATGTTCCTGCTGCCTTGGGGGGACTTTTCTGTTTGATCCCAAGACTTCAGATCATCTGTGCTGGTGGTGTAGCTGCTGAGTAACATGAACTGGGCTTTGTTCTGCTTTTTAAAAAGTTTGGAAAAAACCCTAAGGAATGATTTATGGGAATAAATCCATGGTAATGGGAATTCAAAACTGGGTGCTGAGAATCAGGGATGGACAAGGATGCTTTAATCTCTGCTGCTGCATTGGGCTCCCTCTCTTGAAATCCCACTCTCAGGGGACCAGGAAGGATATCTGGTATTCCTGGAATTTTTAACTTGAGTCCATCATGCAGAAGGAGGGAATTCTAAACAAAATTCCCCTGAGAAGTGGAAAACAAAAAAAGCCTTGAGAGCTGTTCCTGCTTCAGATGGGGCTGCTTAGACGAGAGTCTGTGCCAGTCTGAGGAAAAGCCCATGGGTCTGAGCCCAGCTCAGTGTCACTGTCTCTGCAGAGGAGTCTGGTCCCTCACTGGCAGGTGACAAAGGACTCCTCTGAATGCCATGACATAGAAGGTCCTGGTGTGGCTGGTCCAGAGCAGAGCCTGCTCCAGGCTGTCGTGCACCAGCACCACATCCATAAAAGTCACCAGAAATAACAAATGTGAGACTAAAATTAATGTTTGTTTCCACTTGAAGCATTATCAAATGTCAGGGGTTGGAAATTGCTCATGTTTTAACGTCTGTTCAGTATTGATGGGTGATGGTTCAGTAGAAGCCAATTTAAAGATGAAGGAGGAAAAGAAAATCCCAAGAGATCAGCCCCTAGATCATCTTGTAGAAAACTCAGTAGAAGCAGTCAGAGCTGATTTCAGTGTCTCAGTGAGTGCTCCTGGCCCCAGTGCCAAGGGGCTGCTGTGCCTCAATGCCCTGGGAGCCAAGGTAGCTCTGGGCTCTGCAGGAGTGAAGGTGAGGAGTTTCCCTTCCTCACTCACTCATGTTTTGCTGTGCTGGAGTGGCTCCTTTGTCACTGCTGTCACAGGGTCTCAGGCAGTGCAGGCACAGCCTGTTGTGAATGCAGAGTGAGGATGCTGCTCCCAGGAATGGTTTTCATGGCAACGCTCTGCGCTCACATCCTTGCTCCGAAGGCTCTGCAGCTCCTGCACATCAGCCCAGAGCCTTTGTCTTCCTCAGAGTTTGCCAAGCTTTCCCAGCCCAGGCATAGCACACCTGGATCATCCCTGGATTTGTGGTGGGCACATGTCTCTGAGCACAGGAGCTGTGTGGGTCCTGTCTGAGCAGCTCTTGCCAGGTCAGGAGATTTTACATAGAACCCCTGAGGTTGGAAGAGACCCCTGAGATCACCAAGTCCAAGCTGTGCCCAATCCCCATCTTGTCACCAGCCCAGAGCACTGAGTGCCACATCCACTCCTTCCTTGGACACCTGCAGGGATGGGGACTCCACCACCTCCCTGGGCAGCTCCTGCCAATGCCAGACCACCCTTTCCATGGAGAAATTCCTCCTGATGACTGAAAACTGCCATGAAAGTCACTGTCACCCGGTGTGAGCTGAGTGTCTGGCTTGCTGGGGAAGCTCAGCAAGGATTCCTTTGGTTCCCAAGTAAGCCCCTCTGGCTTGGGGAGCTCTGCTCTGCTGCAGAGGGTGTTCTGCAATGCAAATATTGACGGGGAATCCTCACCAGAGCCTCTGTGGCCTCGTGTTCCCTGCGCTCGCTCCGGGGGATCCGTTAGCAAACACTGCTTCACAGATGTGTATTTTTCCTCTGTTACCAAGACAGACAGGATTTTTTTATAAGATGTTAATTTCTGGCTGGTTTAGAACTGTATTTATACAGGGGAATGTGCTGCCTCTGAACTTGCATGGGAATGGTGCTGCTGCACATGTCAGAGGAGTGAGTGGCCACAGAGAGGCTTCCTGTGTTGGTCCTGATACTTCTAATATTTAAAAACTTGTCACAGAAAGGAAATTGGGTTAAATTAGGATTAAATCCATAGGATGTCTTACCAGGTCGGTGCATGTTTTTGAAACTTCCACATCCTATTCCTGATACTTTCTCATGAGGAGCAGAGCTGTGCTTGGGAGTGCCAGGCTGTATATTTTATATTGTGCATCTGGTTATTAACAAGGCAGCCCAGCACTCAGTCTGTTGGTCTTGGTTTGTTGGGTGAGTTTTTTCCTTCTTTTGTTGTTGTCTTTGTTTTTATGAGGAGCAAATAAACACTGACAAGCATGTTTAGGGAAGCTGGTCAGGATGGAGGGAGGAACTGAGGAGAGTGAAGAACTCGTAACTCTTGTCTTCCCTGAGTGAATGGAGTGTGTGTTGATCCTGGGTCACAGGGCTGTCACCTGAGCTCTTCCATCACAGCAATCAGGTTGCCTTGTGGTGCCCTGGTTTGTCCTTGTATGAGAAGTTTATTCAGCTTCAGGATGAAAACAGTTTGAAGGACCTTTTTACAAAAACAAGATGCTGAGCTCTGGAGAGCCTGATGGAACAATGCTGTTTCTCCTTTAGTGAATGTGCTTTGGCCAGGCTGTTGTCTCAGGGATGTTGGTGCTCAGAGTTATAAATGTGAAGCCCAGAGGGACAATTGGTTTGTCCTCTCTGACCTTCTGCATGTCTCAGACTATGGAATGTCCCCAGGCTGCGACTCAGAGGAGTCACAAAGCTCCTGCTCCTCTGAGCTGGCTGTGCCTCAACCCTTGGAGAGTTGAGGATTGAATCACTTCTCTTTCTTTTAGTGGTCAAGTGCTCTTCTTTCTTTCTTTCTTCCTTCCTCCACTTGTGAGAAGTATTTGTTGGCGCCAAGATTTCTGTTGTAGGTATTTATCCCAACATTGTTAACTTTGTTCCTTGGTAGGATGGATAGAATGACCTTAAATCTCTCATTCTGTTACATTGATTCAGTTTTCAAAGCTTTTTCTGCATCCTTTATATTCTGTATATCCTGGTTTTTCTCTGTTTAAATTAATGCCAAAATGGGAATATTTGGCAAAACATTCTAGTTCCAGTCTCAGCATACAAGGCCCAATCTCCTCTGCCTGCTGCTCCTTGTAATGTTGATCCATGCCCAGTTCCCTGTCCATAATCATGTCTAAATGCCCAGGGCTCTCCCAGCTAAACTGGTGTTTCTTTGGAGTGTGTTGGCTTTTATTCTGTGTTTACCACTTGCTGAATCTCCATGTAAAAGGAAAACATTACAGCAAAGAGTCCCTTTCTCTCCACATCTCATTCCAAAGCCTCAGAAGTGTGCATGAGTGTAGCCCAAAACAACAGGGGTTTTATTGAGGGTTTTATTTCCCCATTTGCAGGATTCCTGGGAGGCTGAACGACAGGAGAACTCCCCTGGGAGAGCTGAACTGGATCTTCACAGCCATCACAGACACCATTGCCTGGAATGTCCTGCCCAGAGGTAAGGGGGAGATGAGGAGTCAGATCAACAAGACACTGAAATAAGGAGAAAATTAAACCCTGAACCTGGAAGAACAGATCAGGATGGATCTGAAAGCTAGTTTGTTTTTTATTTGTTCTTTGTACCAGAGCATTGCAGAGACCTGATCATTAGAACCCAGAAAAGGTTTTTCTGTGCTAACACAATTGTTGTGGCTTGAATAATTCTCTTTCTTACTGTATTTGTACAGAGCAATCTGTTTTCTTCCAGCCTTGGTTAGTAGCATAAATAAAGGGGTTTTTTTCTCCTCTTTGCTGGTAAGGCAGTTTTGCTTCCCATGAGTAACTTCATCCCTCATTTCTCTACCCCTGTTCTGCTCTGAATTGGTGCTTCTGGAGCACAGGCAGCCAAATTTGTCAACAGTTCTCCAACCCTCCTCTTCCTAATGCTCACACAGCATCAATTCTTCTCTGCCCTGTAGAAGAGAGCACATTTGCTATCTTTTCAGCTTCATTTTGGCTTCTCATAAGCACATCAAACTGCCAGTTAACAGATGGATAGTTCTTGATTAAACAGTACACAGAGGTCTTGTTCTCCCTCAGTAATTTTCCAAAAACTTAGTCAGGCTGAGCTGAAATGAAACACCAAAAGGGGGATTTGATCCAGAAAAGGCAGAAAAGAACCTGAGGTAGAAAGGGTTTAATTGTGTTAATGTAGAATGGAGTAGCTGTGGTGCTTTGAAGGAGCTCTGAAGGCAGAATTTCCCTTTCATTGTTCTCATATAATGTCCCTGCAAAACTGCTGGAGATTCCTTGTTACTGGAATAAAACATTAACATGGTGTTATGTCTTAAACCCTTTTTGCACATTACCTGAGGTGCTGAAATGTGCATGTAGTGACTCCTGCAATCTCTTGGCAGATCTTTTCCAGAAGCTCTTCCGGCAGGACCTGCTCGTGGCCAGCTTGTTCCGTAACTTCCTGCTGGCAGAGAGGATCATGAGATCCTACAACTGCACCCCCGTGAGCAGCCCCAGACTGCCCCCCACCTACATGCATGCCATGTGGTAAGTGCCAGGCACTGCTTGGAATGGGATCTTGGGAAGGAATTTCTCCCTGTGAGGGTGGGGAGGCCCTGGAATGGAATTCCCAGAGAAGCTGTGGCTGCCCCTGGATCCCTGGAAGTGTCCAAGGTCAGGTTGGATGGGGCTTGGAGCAACCTGGGATAGTGGAAGGTGTCCCTGCCCATGGTAGGTGTGGCACTTTAAGGTCCTTTTCAGCCCAAACCATTCCAGGATTCCATGATTCCACTGAAATCTCTGCAGTGCTTCCCTGGTTCAGTCAGTGGATCAGGAATGGAACAGCTTGTGGCAGCCTAATACCCATCTCCAAAGCTGCTTCTGCTCTGGGCATTCATAATTATCCTGTAATTCTGTGGTGCAGGAGCTTCAGTCCAGCCCTGTCATCTTTCACTCCAAATATCAAAGAAATGGGTCATCTGCTGCCTTCATTTTCCCAAAGTGAAGCTGATCCCTTGGGATTGTGCAGGATGGGAAGAGCCAAGGGCCTGAGGGAAAGATAACTTGCATTGCTGAAGTTGAAGAAATTCCTGCTGCAGCATTCCTCTACTTTTACTGTTGCTTGTAAGATGATTAATGGAAATGGAGGTGGCACAGTTATCAAAAAGCTCTTAAATGTAGTTTCTGACTATCAAAGCAATGTCCCATGAACAATTATAGTAAAAATAATAATAATAACAGTAATAACAAAAATGCTGGCTTTTATTTTCTTACTCAGTGTGATTAATAGAGCAGCACCAAATTGGTCCAAGTACAGAGTGGTACAGTGACACTGAGGGGGCTCCTGGGGGACAGAGCAGAGCCTTGCTAAAGGCTGAGGGAGTGACAAGTAAAGGCAGCTGAGGGGGTTCAACCTACCTGCATTTCCTGAATCCTTTTAATAGGTTTCCTCCATAAAAATGTGGAGGAAGGTGAATGTAGAGGAGGGATGAAGGGAAGATGATGAATGAGTGTAGCACTGACAGCAGCGTTGAGGAACTCAGATTCTCAGAGCAGCCTGGGATGGTGGGAGGTGTCTCTGCCCATGGCAAGGAGTGGGGCTGGATGGGCTTTAAGGTTCCTTCCAACCCAAAGCATTCCATGATCCCACGTGGTTCCTGTAGGGGATGGAGGCAGGCTGGCAGCAGGGAGCCCCAGGAGCCTTTGCAGGTGCAGGCAGACACCGAGCAGGCATTTGCTGGTACCACAAAGCTGCTTTAATTATTGAAAATCCTGGAGGGAATCAGGGAGCCTTTGGCTGGAGTTGTCAGCAGTTGGGCAGCTGAGCATTCCAAGTTCAGCAATGGCAAACAACGTCCCTGAGTGCTTTGGATCAGCAGCTTCTGAGGAAAACTGCTCCAGTCATTTGTGAACAGGGTGAGCTGTTTTATCAGTGTCACCAGGGGGCTGGGACACTTGTAAGAGCAGAGCAGGAAAAGCTGCCCAAGTGCCCGTGGTGACTCTGAGCTGCTGCTGGATGTGGCAGAGCTCCAGCCATCAGCTGCAGCTTCCAAGTGCAGGAGGGTAGGACTCGGTGTTGCAGGAATTTCAAAATTAAACCAGTAAATTTCTGGAGTTATTTATAGCTTGCTTTTTGCCAGCGTATTAAAAATCTATATTTTCTGTTCCTGATAGGAATATAATTCATTCTTATTGCCAGCCTATTAAAAGCCTATGTTTCTGGTTACCTATGGGAATATGACTTTACTTGGAGTTGGTGTTGCCAATGGTTGAACCCCAGGAATGAAACTGGGAACTCCTGGATCCCATTTTTTTATCTCTCTGACTTGCATGGCAACGTGATGGGCTCTAGAAACACATTTTGTTTGCTCATAGTGTGGTTGTCCTGGAGCAGAATGGTGTTGGAAATTCCTTTGGGAAGCTGCAGGATGGTGCTGGAGACACCTTTGTGAAGCCCCTCAGAGCACAGCACGTTGGTGCTGCTTTTTAGGATTTACCAGGAGAAATTCCTTAAGAACAATTACACAAAGGGCTCTTCTCCTTGTGAATCCCAAACACTGGTGAAGTAGAGAGCAAGGGAGCAGGGAATTGACACACTTTATTCAGTGCCCTCCAAAAAACATGCAGTTTGTAGCAAATCCAGCAAAGGGGAAAATTCCACTTCTGTCCGAGGTGGCTCAGTGCGTTATTAGGAACTTTTAGTAAGGACAGATTTAGAAACTAATTTAGGGCTCGCTTAAGTATTTTCTAAAAATAATCACTTGTCTGTCACCTTTCTCTCAGGAATTTTCTAATGGATCCCTGATCTGAAACCTGCAGACCCATTTTACAGTTTGGGTGGGCTGAGTGATGAGATGAGGGCAGGGGAGTTGGCCACAGGGTGCTGGAAAGGATGAAATTCCAGGCAGGGGGTTGTGGGGATCCCGTGGAACCAAGGTCTGCAGTGCTGGGCAGGGGCCAATCCAGCAGAGTTTTCCAGACTTTCCCCAGATTTTTGATCCCCAGGCAATGTTTTGGGGAGCAAGTCTGGCTGCCATGACAAGATCTGCATGTGGTGGGAGTGGCACTGCAAAAAGTCCCTTATATTTGAGCATCAATATTTACCTCCTGAGTGATTCCCACTGCCTCTTCTGGGGCATTAAATCAACTTCTGCTCTCTGTCTCCTTTCCTTACCCACATCTCTGCCTGTTGGAGTTTTCCCCAAGTCACATTGGGTGGCTCCTGGGTTGGGGATCTGGCACAGGTGTAATAGAAGTGCTGAGGCTGCTGCAGGTAGGAGCTGCTCTGCCTTTGGCTTTAGTCCTCTTAAAAACAGCTTTTTTAAAATTTTAACCTTCCAAGTCGGTGTTCTGGCCAATTCATTTGGGAGATCACAGTATTCTTTTTAGCTGGAACTTGAGGATAAGTGAAAACTTTTATTTTTTGAGGGAATATTTGACCCATGAGTCTCTTCACTTCACCAAGAAGGGCATTGTGTTTTGGAGTCAGGAGAGCTCTGGTCTCTGTGGCCGTGTTCTCTTTGGCAGAATCTGACATGTTACTTCTGTTTTTCCTACTTTTATTGGCTTTCTGAGTTTTCCTTGCTCAGCCCTGTCCCTTGGGGCATGGGCTGACTGTGTTTTTGTGGTGCCTCTCACTTCAGGGTCTTGGCTGCTGCAGGCACTGCTCTAATACAGGATTAATATTAACATTAATATTAATATCCATTGATTGGCTGGCTCTGCTGTTCATTCTGCCTATTGTGCATGAGAACAGAGCTCTGTCAGCACCTTGATCTCTGCTGTGATGGATTAGGGTTTATGCATTACTGCTGTTGCCAGCTGCTTTTATTCATGGCCTTTGAAAAGACCTAATAATGCGTTTGGAAATATTTCCTAACGCAGGTCGTATATTAAACCCCAAGTACCTTAATTATGCTTTGGAAGAGCTACAACCCATCCCTAATAGAAACACCATGGTGTGTTTGCAGGCCATGAAATTCGGGTTGAAAGGAGTCATAATGTACTGCAAATACAACGAGCTGGAGATTCTGGCTGAAAACAAAACCATAATGCAGCAACCCAATTACAGGTGGAGCAGCACGGGAGAGTGCAGGATGGATCAGGGCTGCTCAGCCATCCCTCAGGGAAATGAGCCTCAGGGAGCTGCACTGAAACACTCGGGGGCTCTGCAAGAAAAAAGTGATTGTTTGAAGAGGTATTTGGAGCTGTTTGACGTTTGAAGGATTAGATTAGTTCAGATTACACCGTAACCAGATATTTTTTTGTGTCTATGTGTTAGTCTTAACATCTCCAAGTCCTATTATCGGACTACAGAGACTTTGATGTAGGATGGAAATAGCAAAGCCTGTGCTCTAAGTTGTGGCTGGAGCAGGGGGATGTGCTGGGAGAAAAAAAGGATTTCAGGCTTGTGCCAAATATTCATAGCAATAACTATTTTTTTAAAAATAGCTGGTCTGAGCAGCTTCCCAGCTGTGTCCTAAAGCAGCTTAGGGAGGTGACAGGGTCACTGCGACACAGGTGAGCTGGGGCTGGAGTCACACAGGGCTTGGCTGGCATTGGACTGGCAGAACAAATGTGGAGAGTCTTGTCCAACAGACTTGATGAGCTCGGAAATACTGAATGGCTCCAGAAATAGGGTTCAGAAGGAGGAGCTGCCCTGAGCCCCAGGACTGCACATGGCCTCAGCCTCCCTTCAGCTGCTCCTCCAGGCAGGAACACTCCTGTTCCTGGTACATGTGTGCTGCCAGGTAATACACACCATTCCCAGAGGAAAAGAGAATGTTAAGAGACGTCAAGAATACGTTATTAAAAAAAGAAAAGGGACATGAGAGTTAAAAGCGTTAGACATTGAGTCAGCCATGAAAATTTGAGTGTAAGAAAATCAGCCTCCGTGAGCTGCCAGCTAATGGGTACCCGTGGGTGCAGACAGACACACAGCTCTGACTGGGCTGAGTTTCTGCTCTCTGAGTGTTTCTGGGGGTTTCCATTGCCTGGCAGTTTGTGGGTTTGGGCAATAAACCAGTCCCTGAGCAGGGCTGGGACTCTGCCTTCTGTTCTTTGCTTGAAGTCCAAACTGTGCAGCACCTCTGGGAACAAAGAGGCAGCTGATGAGTTCATGTTAAATTATTAAACATTTAAACAGTCCTAGTGTAGTAAAAGGGTGTTGGACTGAAGTGGGGAATGGATTGAGAGATGGACAGAGTTCCACCTAGAGACAGATGTGGAGGCTTGAGAAATGGGGCTTAGGACTCAAGGGCCAAGAAAAATTGAGAATAAAATGCAAAGAGAAATCCATGAGTGTGTATTGTGGGAGAGGAGTGTCTGTGCTGGGATCCAGGGAGCACTTTCCTTGTTTGATATGCACTGTGCAGTGATGGAGTCGTGCCTGGGCCTTGTGACTGTTCCCCCTCAGAGTCCTGCTCTCCCAGGCAGGAGGGGCTGGCTCTCCTACTGTGGATCCCTTGTGGGGCTGCTGGATCAGTTTCCTCCACAGACCATTCCTGCTGTGGTGCTGTCTTGGCTTTACTTCTTGGGGATAAGCAAAATCACTTTTTTTAACCAAGTTAATCTTCCTGCCAAGGAGAGATCTTGACTTTGTGTCTGCAGAGCAATTAGTTCAAGGTAGTGTTACAAAAAAACTCTCTTCAACACCTTCTTTCATAGTATTACTGAAGTTGAAGCAGTGGGGTGTTTCACAGGGTTGTCACCCTGTGGGTACATCACGGTGTCACCCTGTCAGGGTGGAGGATCTGGAGTTACTGGAACAGTGAGGAGGGAGGGAAGAATGATGCTGAGCCCTTTTTGTCCCAAATGCAGGGAAAACATATCTTGCAGAGCACTTTGCAGACAGCAATCTCTGCTGAGGGGTTGCACTGATCTCTGGCTTGGCTTTCATCAATCACTTGTGGGATGCAGCAGCACCCATCCTGGTTCCCTGCTGCTCCCAAATTTATCTCTTGTTTGTGTGATGGGAGTTCAGGCAGCACATCCACCTTTCCCCTTCCCTCTGGGATATTAAAGCTGTCAATCACTGCTCCTCATCCCCCCAGCCATCACTGTCACCAGCCCTGTGACACTGCTTTCCCTTGTCTTCCTCTCCCCACCCCCTGGGATTTAGTCCTTTCCCATTCACTTGTGGCTTGGTTTGAATCTTGTAATTATTGTAACACGTGTTTGATGCCATTGTCTGTTCTGCCAGCACATTGAGTTAGCTGTGTGTAACCTGTGTGCAGCCCTGAGGCTCTGAGGAGGGAACAGCTGTTCCAGTGGTTGGAAAAAGGGAAGTTTTATTTTGGGCAAACCTGTTTGTTGGTGTCTGTTGGCTGGGAAGATTTGTATTTTCCACAGACAGAGCAGAAGCAGCATGTTGGATGGTTTGGAAGGGCTGGAGAATCATTTCAGGGCTGGTTTGGAATGGCTGGAAAAACATTTGAAGCATTTGACTTGAGCAGAGTCTCTTCCACAGTTGTCATTAAACAGCAGCCCTTGGTTGTGGAGAGCAGGAATGTTAGGGTTTCATGCTGGTGGTTTTTGTTTTGGAAGGTTGAGTAGGGTTTGAGTTGAGAAGGTTGGCAGAGGTTTGAATGGTTTTAGTAACGTTGGCAGAGGTTTGAATGGTTTGAGTAACGTTGGCTGTGTGGCTCCATTGGTTTCTAACAGCCTGTTTTTAGAAGCGTAAAAAAGAGATTGCGTTTTAATCTACTCAAATCTCTTTTTACATTTTTTGTTTGTTCTTTCAGATAACACTTAAACCCTTTGAGATCTGACCTCACGGGGCTGCTTTGGGCATTTTTGTTGCAGTATTAGTGCTGCTTACCTAAAATTACTGTGAAGAGCTCAGCATCTTCTCTTTGTGCTGCTGCAGTGAGTGACCCCCAGAATCCTTTTGTGGGCAGCCAAAAACAGAGCAGTTGTCTCTGATCTCTAAACTATTTTCCTTCTGCGTAGTAAAACTTACCTCAAAGGCCCTCTGGGTTGACATTCTCCAGTGCTGCAGAGAATTTCTTTAGTTGTTTTGCCCATTCCTCCCTGAAAATAGGAAATATTGAGCACTTCTAAGCCAGTCAGACAACACTGTCCACATCCTTGTATGGTCAGAATTTCAATATCCCTTGTTATTCCTTACAGATAACTTTTAATGCCTTCTCTTCCCTCTCTCCCCTTCCCTCCAGGCAAGCCTGGGACCTTGCTGTTGACATTTGCCTTTCCCAGTTACCCACAATTATCGAGGAAGGAACTGCCTTCAGGGTAAGTTGGGGAATGTCTCGAGACGTGAGCCAAGTTTCATCCCTTCTCTACACCTCAGTTCAGCTCATCACTTCTGCTAGTGCAGTTTAAGGGTTTATGTTTTTGAAAAATTGTAAATGTTTGGCACAGGAGAAGCTGTGGCTGCCCCATCCCTGGAAGGTGGGGTTTGGAGTAACGTGGAATAGTGGAAGGTGTCCCTGCCCATGGCAAGGGGGTGGCACTGGATGAGCTTTAAGGTCTCTTCCAACCCAAACCATTCTGGGATTCTGTTATTCTCCTTTAAAGGGACAGACAAATCAAGTTTAAGCTCTTCTCTACTGCATGATCCACATGAGGGGGTGAGCAGGAAACTCCTGCCAGTGAAAGTGGAGCCTGAGACCTGACTTGGAACATTCCAGAGCAATTCAAACTCGACCAACAATGTTGTTACCCAAAAACTCCCAACAATCAGCACAATTTTTGAAATTAAAGGCTTGAATGGGAAAATTATCTCTTATTAGAGTTCTTTTCAAACATAAAACAGAGTTTGAGGGTATGTGCAGATTTCTCCCAAGCTCAATGTCTTTAACAGGAGTCACTGGGGTGTTTTTCTGCTTTATTTAATCTCACAGAGCAGAAAAGTAAAATTTTTAGTATTATATTTAGCTTAAATTCCTTTATTCAGAATAGATTTTTCTTGATATTCATTTAATATTTCATGAAGTGAAACCTTTAAATAATAATTACTGTGCAACTTCAGGTACCTGTTCCATCCTGATGTGTCTCTAATTTTCAGTAACATTTTTGCAGTTTATTTATGTTACCAAACTTCCAAAGGTTTTCTGGCTGTAATTGCAGGTTGCCTCCAAAGCCCTGAGTGCAGGAGGAGAACTGTGGGCTCCTGCCAGGCTGGGGGTTGATCAGGATGCCCTGAGGCCTTTATCCTCCCACCCCTTGCCTTCCTCACTCTGTGCTCTGCTTTAGAACATAAAAAATACGATTTTTCTTCTCCTGGCTTACGTTCATTTTTATTTTCAGTCTCTAACAATGTCATTGGAGGCTTTTTTATTAGTGTTAACCCTCAGCTGGGCATTCTCTGTCAAGTGAGCTGAAATTCAGGAGATTTCTGAGTGTTTTGGGGTGGGAAGAGGCAGAGACTTGCTGGGGATCAGGCAGGAGGTCAGCGGAGAAGAGTGGTCATTCTCAGCTGGAGATCGATTCAGGGAAGGCTGGGAACAATTTACAAGCTGGTTTTCAAGCCTGACAAATGTGGTTTATTGTGAATTTTGGCTGGAATTGAGGCAGGTTGAGCCATCAGTGTGCAGTTGGGGCTGTGAGTGTGGCGAGATTCCAGCCTGGTGGGAGGTTTGGCTGGTGCTGGCCAGGAGCAGGGAGGAGGGAAGGGGACAGTCTCTGTGGTCACTGCGGCCACTGTCAGCCTGTTCATCCCTGCCTGGCAGGGCAGGGCTGGGGGTCAGGGCTGGGAACACTCTGTGAGGCACAGGGACCTGCTGGGGGCTGGCAGTGCAGCGTGCCCTGGGTACATCCCTGGACAGCCCCTCGGGGGTGGTGAGTCTCAGCAGCACATCACAGACCCCTCCTGTGTATTTCCAGGGTGGTTTTGCCTGCTCAGACCTGGAAAATACAATAGCCTGGTAGAGAAGGGCCTGGGGGCTCACAGTGCTCATGTGGGGGTGGGTTTGGGTTGGTTTTCTCTCCCTCCTCCATCTCTTCCCTCCCTCCTTCCCCATTGATTTCTGATTCCCTGTGGATTCCTACCTGGAAGCTGCTGTGTGCCTTGGTCAGTGCATTCTCACCCTGAGCTGGTGTCACATCCTCAGAGTGATGGATGACACGAGGAATTTATTTTCATTGCTCTTGGATTGTTTCTCCATGGACTGGGCAGAGGCAGCTCCGAGTGCTGCTGCGGGAGCGAAACGGCCTCTGCAGAGCAGATAAATCCACTGCTGCTCCATCTGCTGCTCCTGGGGAGGGAGCAGCCACATTTCCCTAAGACCTTTGTGGTCACTTCTGTTTCTCTACTCTTTCCTTCTCCTTTTCCCCCAACACTTGTGTTTAAGGGGACTGCTGTCTGCTCAGCCTTTGGGAAGTTTTTATGCATTTAGCAACCCCCAGACAAATGTATCAATGTCAAATCGCAGCTTTAGGAAACAACAAAGCCCGTAGGTGCTGAAACTCTTGGCTTCACTCGTTGTTTAACCCATGCCTGCATTCCCACTTTGCCCCCACAGCACAGCCCCTTCTTCGCCGAGCAGCTCACGGCGTTCCAGGTCTGGCTGACCATGGGCGTGGAGAACCGCAACCCCCCGGAGCAGCTGCCCATCGTCCTGCAGGTCAGTCCTGGGGCTGGGGTGTCCCTGCCCATGCCATGGGTGTCCCTGCCTGTGTCAGGGGTGTCCTTGCCTCTCCCTGTCCATGCCATGTGTCCCTGCCTCTCCTGCTGCTCAGCATGGAGCTGCCAACCCAATGGCCTTCAGGAACATAAATTCCTTGGGCTGCTCCAGGACTGTGTGTTCACCAGACCCTGTGGATGAAGCCCAAGTGCTTTTTCTGCCCCATCCCATGGCTCTGGTTGAGCCAAGCTCCTGCTCTGGTCTGCGTCCAGCTCTGCTGCCTCAGGAGTCACCACCTCTCTCAGAGCAGCACTCCTTCATTGTCTCTCCTCTGGCATCTCCTGTGTATCCCAGCTCTGTCAGGCAGACACTTTTATCTTCCCTGTTTTCAGAAAGTGGAAGTTACTGCCGCGTAAATAGTTAGGAAACGGCTCTTTTATCCATCTGGTACAGCCTGGAAAGTGTTGCCTTTAATGTGGGGCTGAAGTTTTACTGCAGGAAGACAGAAACAAGCAGACCATGCCTGGAGGAATGGGGGATTCTTGTAGGCACTGCTCAGAGAAGATAAAGTTCACATGTTTAAAGGAGAGGTAAATCCAGCAGAAGCAGAAGGCAGCATTTCAGCTGATGTTTTATGGCAGGGCCAGGATTGCAGCTGTCATCTGTCACCTGCTCTGGCCTCCCCTCCCCTGGAGTTTGTGCTGAGAGAAATACAAACCCTGGCCCAGCTACTTGTGGGCTCTGCTCCACCAGCAGCACAGTTTAAAGCCTTTCTTTTAAAGGAATGTGATGCCAATCCCTTGTACAGGGATCTGTGAGGAGACTACCCTTCCCTGTCAGCTAGGTCTGTGACTGACAGCACCATCCATCTCTGCAAGACCAAATTTTAATTTCCTGAGTCTCCCAAGCCTTGAGAGATGAGGTGGATAAACAGATGTGTGGTTTGTCTCTGTCACTGCAATGGAAGCAGGCAGGATTTTGCTCCAGCTCCAACTTTGCTGCTTTCCAATGGATTGTTTGGCACCAGCAGGCTCTGCAGGAGTAGGACTGCAGTGGAACTGAGAGGTCACCTGGCAAAGGAACCTGTGTTCCTGCCTGGAGCAAAACCAAGCTGGGACAGCGTAATTGTTGTTATAATTATAGCATATTAATTGTACAGTGGAGTAAAATTGGTTAGTAACAGCTCTGAGGATACTTGGAATCCAAGCCCAGCTGATCCAGGGCAGGAAGGGAGGGAGTTCCAGACCCTTTTTTGGTATCTTTTTGCTTTGTCCCCATGGGAGTGCTCACACCCCAGGGAGAGAAGCCGTCAGAGAGCAGGCAGCACACACAGCCTGGCCAGACCTCAACCCCTGTGGAGATTCCCTCTCTGTGGGATCTCCTGTGCTCAGAGGGCTTGTGGGCATCACTCTGCAGTCCCTGCCTTTGTGAGGAGCTGCCTGCTAAAATATGGACTGTTATGTGTAAATGATGCCCCTGTGTCCTGGTTAATCCCTAACTTGCTGTGTGGATGTAATTCATTCCCTGTTTTCTGTTTGGGAACCATCATGGATAAGTGCCAGTGACGCAGGGCTGTGTGTGTAGAGTGGCACAGGGGCACCTCCATTATTCCACCAAAAGGTCAGGAATTGTGCACGGAGTCCCCCATCCTCACCCAAGGCTCTGGAATCTGTGTCAGCTTGGGCTGCAGGTTATTGTGCAGATCAGCTGGGGGGAGTGGGGATGAGAAATCCTGCAAGACCGAGGGCTTTGTTTGGGTTAGACAATGACAAAACGGAGCTTTTCAAGTCAGACACAGATTGCTGTGATGGAATGTCCTGTGGGATGGCAGCAGTGTGGAGCTGGGGTTTGTATCCTCACGCAAACAGCCTTTTCAATTAGATCCATTTCTTGCCCCTTTTCAATTAGATCTATTTCTAGCTATGGCAGGATTTGGAGTTCCTTGGTTTCTCTGCAGGTCAGAGGATCCCAGCAGTGTCACATCAGTGCCTCCTGCCCCTGCCAGGTCCTGCTGCTGCCCCAGCCTCCACCTGCCCTACTCTCTGCTCTTACTTTAATCCCAAACAGCTGCTCCAGTTATTCCTGGGCTGGTTTATGGAATAGGCTGGTGCCAACTAGGGCAGGATGACCAAAATCCTTTCTCTTATGACCTGTCCTGAGATCTGAGCTCTAATATTCAGAGTGTAACCATTAGAGTTGTCACATCCCCCTGCTTTCTTCTGGACTTTTCCTGCACCACCTCAGTATCCAGTACCAGTCACCCAGAGTGTGAGACATGAGCCAAGTAATTTAGTTATTCTTCAATATTAAACATGAAAAATAATCTAATTTCAATATGCAGCGTGCAAAAACACTGAGAAGGGGATGGAATTGGGGAGGTAAATCAAGGAGTCTCTTTCCTGGAGATCCATGCTGAAGGATGTTCCTCAATTTAAACTGAGGATTAAATGTTGCATTCCAATATCTTACATCTGTTAAGGAGATTAAGAACTGCAAGTCTATCTGTTAATATTTCACACCAGGGTAGGTATAAGCCAGTAAAGCACCACCTCATTAGCGTTGTCAGACTCCATTTTAATGAGATTTTTATTAACGACCAACATGACCTTTTGCTCCCTCTTAAGTCTCTGATATTGATTTGCCAAGGAAAGCAAAGCCTCTTCTCCTGCTCCTGAGCTGTTGGGAGCAGTGGGAGGCTGGGCTGGCACTGCCCTTTGGGTCCTGCTGCAGGAAATCACCACAATTTTGGCTGGGAACAATCATGAGCATGGCTGGGAAAGGCAGCTGGAATCCTTAGGAATTGCTTCCCTTGTGTCTGGAGCAGCTCCAAGTGCTGCAACGACCCTGAGGCCTCTTCCCTGTGCTCTTCAGGCACAGGGATGTGTTTTCCCTGGACAATAACCCTCATCCCTCTGCCCTGCAGGTGCTGCTGAGCCAGGTGCACCGGCTGAGAGCTCTGGATCTGCTGGGGAGGTTCCTGGACCTGGGGCCCTGGGCTGTCAGTTTGGTGCGTGGGAGCTGCACGTGGGCCTGAGCACTCCAGTTTGTCTCAGCAGGGGTGATAAATGCAGCTGGTGATTTAGGGAAGGGAGGTGGGGAGGATAATCCACAGACCTGACAGATGACCGGGTTTGTGTGCTGGTGTGTGGGAAATGGAGCGAGTGTCCCTACAAGAACAGAGGTTTATGTTAATCAAATTCGTTCCTGTGCTCGTTTCCATTATGGCAAAGAGGAGTTCCTTGGGAATAGTTGAGTGTAAAATAATGTAAGGAACAAACCAGGAGGAAATATCTGGGGCAAGTAAGGTTTGTCATATAAAATAAATAGCCAGAAAAAGTGTATACATTTATTATGTGCTCTTTCAGCTTACTGGCTGCATCATTTTCTTCTCCTCCTTTATCTGTTTGGTGTCTGGATTTTACAAGGTCTTCTGAGCAGGCAGCAGCTGTATTCTGCAGTTTGGAAAGTGGCAGCACAGTGTGGGGCATAAATAAGAATTAAACAAAGGAGCAGTTTAAAGCACTCTTATAAATGGAGCTGTTTGTTGATAAAAGTGATGAAGATGAAGCACCAGCTGGTCCTGGAGTAGCTCAGTGATGGGACTTGTAGTGGTTTGCTCTACCTCCCTCCTGGAGAGGCACGTTAATTTCCAGTGGGAAGGCTGGAATTCCTGAACTTTGTGAGGTGTTTAGTTGGGAGAGCCAACGGCCCCAGCTGAGGGAAGTGAGGATATGGAGCATAAACCAGCCCAGGCTGTGAGGAAAGAAAGCTGGTGCTGGATTAACTCAGAGTCTCCATGGACCAAATGAGTCTGAAAATACCTGGTGACAGTCAAGATTAAAATGAGCAATAGACAAACACACAGGGATCCCCTCTTTACTAGAAACGTGTGAAATAATTTTCTACCAGATTTCCCAGCTGTGTCTGTAAAGCTGCTGCATCCTGGGCTCTGCCCTGGGGGGCTGAGCTGCCCATGGAGGGTTTGTTCACAGGGTTTTGCTCACAGGGTTTTTACTCACAGGGATTTTTGTCTCTGCCTCCCAGGCCCTCTCTGTTGGCATTTTCCCCTACGTGCTGAAGCTCCTCCAGAGTTCAGCCCGTGAGCTGAGACCTCTCCTTGTCTTCATCTGGGCCAAGATCCTGGCAGTGGACAGTGTGAGTATTCCTGCCCCTGCCTGCCTTGTGGGTTTCAGCAGTGCTGCCTCAGCCAGAGCTCTGCTTGGTGGGGTTTCAAATCAATAATTAAGCTGGTAAGTAAATGGAGATAAATTTGTAGAGTCGTATCTGTGACTCAGTGGTTTGTGGGTGCAATTAGTTGAGCACTATAAAATTATTAGGAGAGGTACACACATTAATTCAGGCGCAATTGCAAGTCTACATAGAATGTCTGAACTGCTGTGGATGTTGGATCTTTTGTCTTTGGGGGTTATTTTTGTACATCTCCTCCATTTCAGTAGAGAGAATAGTACTGAATTTGTGAAGTTTTTCCTGCTGTTGATCCAGCACTGTCAGATTTAGTTTTATAACAATATTTTCATTAACATCCTAAGAGGATTTGGGAAAGCAAAGAAAATGAAAACTATTCATCGTGGAGCTGTTGTGGAAAAGCTCATTTCTGGTGCCTCAGCCCCAGGTGTGTGTCAGGGGCTCAGGTGTGATTCCCATGTGGTGTTGTGCTTTCCTCCACGCCAAGAGAGCTCTCCCCCCCTGCTCCTCACACATTCCCTCCCATGCTCTGGCATTGCCTCACTTGTTTGCAGGCTGTGCTTTACAGCAAACCACAAAAAAAAATACTCTTTAAATGGTGTGTTTGGGTTTCTTTGTGCTGTTTCACTCACTCATTCCACCAGCACGTGGTAGGAGTGGGAAGCAGGAGGGGGCAGCTTCCACAGGGAAGTGCCATGGACATTGCTGAAGGAGGAGACAGGCAGCAGCTGCTTGCAAATAGAGTATTTTCTGCAAGTTCTGAACTTGCACACCAAGCCTGCAGCCTGGTTTGATCACGTTGTGTTATTATTCACAGTGGAGCTGCTTATTCCATGAGGAGGAGAAGGTGTGAGTGGTGCTGGATTCCCATGTTGTTCCAGGATCTCAGAAGGGAGGGGTTGATTTCTGGCCTTGTGGCCACAGCCTCCCTCCCTTGAGCCCCAGGAATTTGGGCAGCACAATGAGTGTGGAGCTGGGCAGCTTCCTCTCTGCTGGCGTCCATGTGCCTGCATGAAAGCCAAGGGATGGGTTTGTGTGAGGAGCAGAAAGTGTTGACACTGGGAGAGCAAAGGGGGAGAGCAGCCTGGAGAGTGCAGTGGCACAGGAGCTGGGGAAGCCTCTCGTAGCTGCAGTCTGGCAGCAATCCAGGCCCTCTGCTCCCAGCTCTGCCAAAACCAGCAGCTTCACTCTCTTCAGCACTAAAATATTCTCTTGCATCTCTGCCTTGCCATCCCCTCCCCTTTCAGCAATTAGTTCCCTCCTTCACCTTCTCCTCCCGATGAAAAATGCATGATCCTGTCTCTGGGAGCTGAGTGCCAAGTCAGGGTTTCCTCCCTTCCATTTTCACTTTCTCAGTGTGTATCCTCTCACAGTGACCCCAAAACGTCAGCCTGGGGCCTGAGCTGGTGTGGCTGCAACCCCCTGTGCTCTCCACTGAGCCCAGCCCAGGAACCTGCCTTGTGCTCCCAAGGGGCTGGGCAAGGCCAGAGCTGCTCTGCAGTCTGGGCTCCATGTAGTAGGAGATAAAAATGTGCTGGGGAGGTTTCATGTGGCACAGAGATGGCTCCTTCCCCACAGCAGGAACTCACATTTCCAGCTGCTCTTTGTGGCACTGTGGGGGTGGCAGAGAGTTCCCTGCTCCATCCCCATGGGGATGTTTGGTTGCAACCCTCAGGAAGGGCTTGAGCTTAATTTTGCTTCTCAAATGAAAACAAGATTGGAGCAGAATGGTTAAGAAAGGAAACATTTCTACATCACTGAGGAACAAATGTGTGTATTGTGGTTCTCATTGTGGTTTTCTTGGTCTGTTTTTCAGTCGTGCCAGGCTGACCTGGTGAAGGACAATGGACACAAGTATTTCCTCTCGGTCCTGGCAGATCCTTACATGCCAGTAAGGACAAGTCACATTTATTCAGACTCTTCCCTTGTTTTAGCTGATGTGCTGCTGTTCTGGTGCCATGTGGGGCTGCCTCCCCCTCCAGTGGCACCCAGTGCTCTACTGGGCAGAGTCACTGCTGAGCTGTGTGACACTGGCAGCCAAACCAGCCCAGGATTTACAAACTCATTTGGAGTTCTGTAAGCAGAGTCTCTGGGAGGGTGGGAGCTGGGGGCTCCAGGATGGCTGCAGGGTTCCCAAAAGGGGTGTTTCTGAGTCTCCCCAGAGCAGGGCCAGGCTGGCTGGGAGGATCCTGTGGGCAGCTGGGGAAATGCCACAGGTATAAGAGGGCTGATGCCAAGAAAGAGGAAAGAAAGCTGGAATTTTCTCATTCTTTGAATGTGGCAGAAATTGCATTTGGAATAGTGCCATGTTTTGGGGGGCTGTAGCTGTTCCCTGCCCTGTTCTCCAGGTAACCCTCAGTCTGTGTTGTTTCCAGGCTGAGCACAGGACGATGACAGCATTCATCCTGGCTGTGATTGTCAACAACTACAACACTGGGCAGGTGAGTCCCAGCAGCCTTTTCCCTTCATTCTCTCCCACCTCTCTCTGCCTCGTGCCTTTGCTTTGATAAAAGTCTCCTGGCTGGCATTAAAGCCCAACCCTGAACTGGGAAACACAACTAGGAGGTTCTTTTATGTTATTTCTGTGTGAATTAACAGAAGACTTGGCCTGGAGGTGTGACAAAGACATTCTGTACCCAGCACAAGGACAAGAGTCCCTCCATAGCCACTGGCAGGCTGGGAAGAAAAGAGTGCCTGGTCCTTTCCAGTGGGAATCTGATGGCAGGGAATGGTCTGTGGAAGGAGCCATAAACCTTGGGGCTCTGACAGGTGCAAGGAATGTTTCCAAAGAGGAAAAAACAAGTTTTATTACAAAATAATAAATAATCACAAAATTACAAATAATTTACAAAATGCATTACGAAAAGCATTTTGATGCTCCACTATTTAACCATCTCTTGCAAAGCTGCCTTTCCCTTCATGCTGGTATTTTGTGACAAAATCACTCTGGAACGACTAAAAGATTATTTTCTCTTGGCTTCCTGTCTTCTTCAGAAATAGTCCTCTTCTGTGGGGACGAGGTGGGAAGCTCTCATGCCAAACAAAAGGCTTGGTTTGTGTTGCAGGAAGCCTGCCTGCAAGGGAACCTGATAGCGATCTGCCTGGAGCAGCTCAACGATCCCCACCCTCTCCTCAGGCAGTGGGTGGCCATTTGTCTGGGGAGGATCTGGCAGAACTTCGACTCAGCCAGGTGGTGTGGAGTGAGAGACAGCGCCCATGAGAAGCTCTACAGCCTCCTCTCTGATCCAATCCCAGAGGTAAAAATCCAACTGCTTTGGTAACTTCACTTGAATTGGCAGAAGGACAGAAGTTCCTACAAAGCAAGGCCTTCTAGAGCTTAATGTTTGTGTCTGGTTCAGAGAAAGATCTTGCTGCTGTTTCTTCAAGGTGATGCAAATCAAACAAGCCCTGCAAGAAGAGCTTCCAAAGAAATGCAGGGGGAGTTCACAGAGCCCCAGACCCCTGGGATCTGGACATTGGAGTTAGGAAATGCCATGGTTTTTCCTTCCTTACGTATCAGAAGTTGTTAAAAATGTGGTCCCAAAACTCACTGTGTGTTGCAAAAAAACCTCTAGTCTTTTTGTCCGAGTATAAAAACTGTTCCCCCCCTGCTCTGTGTGAAAATGCATCTTTAATTGGCTGAGTTTACCTTTGTGACACTCCCAGGAGAGGAGGGATTGTGCTGGGCCTGGCAGTGACTGACAGAGCCTGTCAGACCCAGCACATAAACACGGGGGAGAAGGGAGCTGAGATAAACACCTCTGATAATGTGCAGAGATTAAAGATGAGATTCCCCTCCACATCCAGTCTCTGTCCTGCACCCTCCTCCTCTTGTCCCTGTCCCCATTCTCCCCACTTTCTGAGCAGTGTTTCTGCAGAGGTAGGGTGGGGGGCTGTTCTAAGTTTTCCCTGATTTTTCCCCTTTTTTCCATCATGTTCTACCTTCCTCACCTGAAGACTGTAGTCAGCACTCCTGTTAAAGATCCACATCCCAACAGGAGCTCTGTGTGTACCTTATTCCCTTTAATTAATATTCAAAGCAACACCAACTGGAAGAGTCACCCATGGGAAGGTCACTGAGTATTCTGGGAAATTAAACACATCCTGCATCTGTGAATACTTCAAACTGTTTGCTGAGGCTGCTGGGGTTGTTGCTCCCCACGGGTTCCCTATTCACCTGACACAGGAGTTCAGCTTTCCATTGCTCCCATTTGTGGGGATAAATGAAATCCCCCATGGCAGCAGAGGGAACACCCAGGGCTGTTTTTGTCCCCCAGGTTCGCTGTG
Source organism: Lichenostomus cassidix (assembly GCF_008360975.1). NCBI lineage: Eukaryota > Metazoa > Chordata > Aves > Passeriformes > Meliphagidae > Lichenostomus > Lichenostomus cassidix. The sequence goes on along the minus strand of NC_139498.1, from coordinate 2,958,128 downwards.
CTGCTGTCTTTGCTCTGGGGACCTTTGTGGGCAACTCAGCAGAGAGGACAGACCACTCCACCACCATTGACCACAACGTGGCCATGATGCTGGCCCAGCTCATCAACGATGGTAGCCCCATGGTCCGCAAGGTATGGGCAGGGCTGGGGGGCTCTTGCTCCTCTCTGGGCCTCCCACTGCTGCCTCAGCCCAACACACTTCCCAGTGGGTGTGACTGTGGAGAGAATGTGAGAGCTCTGCTCAGTGGAAAGGTCTCCCTGCCTTTAGAACCCCAAGGATTAGAACCTCAAGCTCCAGAGTAGCTCCCCAAGTCTGGGAGAGTTATGGTTTTTGATGCACCATCATACATCAATAGTACACTGAATGGTTTTTGACATTCTGGATTGGTTTTGAGGGCTGTTCTGAAGTGTCCTAATGCTTGTGTTTACTTTACTGGAACATCAACACCCTGGCAGTTGTCACCAGCATTGCAAAGATTCATTTCTGTTGTCTTGTTCCAGCGTTTAATCAGTTTAATTCAAGAGAGAGCTGCGTGTCACACTGAATGCTCTGTGAGATTCATAAATCTCTCCTTGGGAGATCAGTCCCTGAGCAGAGACAGCAGTCAAAGCTAGCCTTGTCTCCTGTCTGCTGCTCCCAGGGCTCAGGCAGGAGGTGCCTTCCGGAGGGGCTGAGCTCTGTGTGGAGCTGGGCAGTGCTGGGAGGGTCTGGCCATGCCATGGGGTGCTGAGGGCACCCAGCCCTGGCACAGCTCCTGGCTCTGAGGAAGCCACACTCATCCTGGGGGCTGGGGTAAGGTCAGGGCTGTCTGTGACACTGCATCAGTTGATACCATTGGGCAGAATCAGCGACAGAATCCCAGGAGAGTTTGGGGTGGGAGGGACCTTAAAGCTCATCATGTTCCAATGCCTGCCATGGGCAGGGACACCTCCCACTAGAGGAGATTAATCAAAAGTGGGTGAGAGCCTGTCCGGGTAGAAAAGGTTTGTGAAGAATTAAGTGTGAGACAGAGCTGGCTTTCTGCAGTTCATCCCTGTGAATTAAGGGAGAATTATCACCCTGGATGACCACCCAGTTATACCAACAATATTGGTCTGTATTTGCCTTCAGTCCCTGGTTTCTCACCTGTGTAACTATGAGATGCCTCTTGTGCTCTTTCCCCAGGAGCTGGTGGTGGCCCTGAGTCACCTGGTGGTCCAATACGAGAGCAATTTCTGCACTGTGGCCTTGCAGTTCATAGAAGAGGAGAAGAATTACCCTCTCCCTTCTCCAGCTGCTCCAGGTGGGGCTTTGGGGTTGAGTGGGAATGAGGTGCAGGGCCTGAACAGTACTTGGGAATTATTTAAGGAGTTTTTCCAACACAATGAGTTTCATGCTGGTGGGGATTTATCAAAGAGCCCCATTGTGACATGGTGAGTGACAAGGTGGGAAGATCTGGTGTCTGTTCAGCCCTGTGAGATCTTGAACTGTAGAAATCCATCTTCCACTGAGTCTCCACCTAAGCCATGGCTGTAGCTCACCAGGAACCTCCTGCCCCATTCAAAGATTCCTTTCACGTCAAGGCTGAAGGATATTGGTCATGACTTATTTTCTTTTCCCCCTCAAATAACACCTGAACATTCAGTGTCACGTTGACCTGAGAGCTCCAGCACACCATCAACCAGCCCTGCTTGGTGCTGCTGTGAGAAACTCTGTGCTCTGAGCCTATGGCCTCATCCCTTTTGTTGTCTGTGGCTCTATGTGAGGAATGAAATGTCCCCGTGAAATTGTCACTTACCTCACCTTTTCTTTAGATTTAAACTGCAGTAGAAATCTTGAAGGGTAGTGGGACTGTTGGAACAGAAGCTCAGAGACAAGACCATGTGCTGTCTCTGTACAGAGTGGTTTAGTCTCCCTGTTCTCGGAATAACTAAATCATATTGCCAAATGAGCTCCTCCCTATTTGCTGCAGGAAATAAACACTGCATGCAGTTTGTGTTGTGCTTTTCCTTATCCAAAAGCACTGACAAGGCTGGGCTCACCTGACCTTGTTGGATGTCCCAAACTCCCAGCCTGGACAGCAGAGACACAGGGTCTGTGCTGGATCCACCGCCGTACCTCATTCCCTTTCAACCTGACAGAAAATGACTAGATTCTATTCATGTTGGTGGTGTTTCAGTTACCTGTTCGCTGGGAAATAACCAAGTGCTGTGACTGGGTTTGGTTTCAGCCATAATTGCTCACTCTTGCCTCGCAGAGGGTGGTAGCCTGACCCCGGTGCGGGACGGACCCTGCACACCACGGCTGCGCTCCGTCAGCTCCTACGGCAACATCCGCGCTGTCACCACGGCCAGGAACCTCAACAAGTCCCTGCAGAACCTCAGCCTCAATGAGGAGTGTAAGAAACACTTCACAATTCTGGTTTTCATGCCCCTTGTGCGAGCCAGGAAACGCCGTGTGCAGGGCAACGCAGGCTGGAACTGGCACTTCAGCCCAAATTATCCAGCTCCGAGGGTTTGGATGAGGAGCCCCCCTCATAATTAGTTTCCATTTTCTGGTCATTAGTATTGATTTTTCTGAGTGTTTGGGGACCAAAAATGTGCCTTCCAGCTTACAAGCATAAGTGGATTTTTAACTCAATCTTTTGCTTATTCCGTGTTTAATCATTCCATATTAAAAAGGGGAATTGTGGCTTTGCCCCCTGGGTAAGGGGTTTCCTTCCTGGATTGTAGCAGGATTTAGAAAAGGACTGTTATGTCTGGGTGAAAATTGTTCTCTCAGCAGTCCTCATTCCAGCATCTGCTGTTTTGTCCTGGCAGCTGGAAGCTCTGTTGCATTTTCCCCTGGGAACCTGAGCACCAGCAGCAGTGCCAGCAGCACTCTGGGCAGCCCCGAGAACGAGGAGTACATCCTGTCCTTCGAGACCATTGACAAGATGAGACGAGTCAGCTCCTACTCCTCACTCAACTCCCTCATAGGTGAGCACAGCCCCTCCTGCCCTTCCCTAGGGTCCCCTGTTCCCTTTATGGAATGTTGGGATTGTGGTTCCTGCCTGATCTTGGTTGAAATACCTCCAACAGCATTTCTCCCCACACCAGAAGCTGTTGTGTGTGGCTGGGTCACTCTGGTGGAGGCATGGGAGTGGGAGCTGTTGGCTCCTGTTCTAAGCTTTGCTACAATCCTGTTAGGAATTTAAGCTCAAAAATGTTGGGTGCCACAGCAGCTTTGCTTTAAACTACCTGTTAGCTTTTCGAACAGTCTAAGCCATTTTGGCACCATATCACAGGCACCATGCAGAAGGACCTGGCTTTTGGAATGGCCTCCTTCCAGGGAAAGCAGCATGCTCAGAGAAATGCTGGGGGAAGTCTCTGTATTTCCTCTGTAATGAGTAAATGGGCCCATATTTTCACAAATCTCTGTGCTAAGAGAGTGGTGTAATTCAGGGAGGAATCACCTGGGTGATAGAACTGCCTTGACCAAAGAAACATTTTGTCTGCTGTGTGTTTCCTGAGAGAATTAATGGTGATTTGGCTCTCCTGAGTTGAAAGATTCAAGGATTGTAATTACTGAGCCCCTGTGGCAGTTTAAAATCATGAGTTCATTAGGAACTTGATCAGTTAATTTGCTTTTGATTATCAGTAATGACATTGGATCTTCTGAAGCATGGCAGGGATGTTGAGAAATTTCTCTCCATCTTGAGCTAGGACTTCAGTTTTCCCATTCCCTCTGGTGTCTGCTTGATGGCTGGTGTGTGTCTCACAAGATCTGTGCAGCACAGCTGGAAAAGGCTCTGGAGAGGAGCTGGAGGTGGTATGGGGAACTTTGGAAAGAGAGAGCAGCTCTCCAAGGCCTCCCTCATTCCTGTTCCATCAAAGAGCTCAGACCCAGCTGGAAACGCAGAGCTTAGAGAAGCGTTTAAAATTCATGACTCGCACAGAATCCCATTACCTTCCCATTTGCCTGCTGCAAGCCAGGCTTTTTCTCATTCCTTCTGAAGCATCACCATCCTCCAGCCCTGTCTCCTGCTCCCCAAGGAGAGATGCCACCAGCCCCAGCCACCCCCACAGCTCTGCAGCCTGGGTTAACCCCATTCCTTAATGTCCTGACATGCCTTAAGCTGCTGCTGCTGCACAGCCAGCGAGGGGAGATGGAGGAGCCCACCTGAGGCAGAGACTAGTTGTGACTGAAGGAATATTTTGCTCTATTCTGTGTCTTCTGAAAGAGGAGATGGGGCTTTGGCTCTGCAGTAATGCCTCTGCCAAGTGCCTGAGACAAACAGAATGAAAAGTGAAAAGGATGTTTTGGGATTGTGGGAAGACTCCAAGTGAAGCAGAAATCTGGTCTGTAAGAGTGAAAGTAGAAATTTCCAGCCTCAGCTTGTGTTCTGTGCTCTGTATTCCCTGAGCTGATTCAGTGATCACAGAATCCCAGAATGGTTTGGGTTGGGAGGGACTATAAAAATGATCCAGTGCCACCCCCTTCCACACCTTCCACTATCCCAGGCTGCTCCAAGCCCTGTCCAGCCTTGGCCTTGGACACTTCCAGGGATCCAGGGACAGCCACAACCTGCTGGTGCTCAGGTCTTTCTTCCTCTCTGGCAGTTTCGGAGTATGGTGTGTGAGGGATTGTTCTGGATCAGTCTCTCTGCTGGCACTGAGGCATCATACAATGTACTTCTTCCCAAAAAACTTGAGGAAAACCTCTCCATTCCTCCTTGTCCCGTTTTACAAACAGTTCCTTAGCTAACTGTGGGCCAAATGTCCCCATTATTGCTCCCCAAATGCAACAACACACAGTCTCAGCCGAGGTCTGTGTTCTCTGGCAGCTGCTCCTTGGCCAGACAGGCCAGTACCAGGAGAGACATTTATTTCTGGCCCAGTTTTCCAGCTGGCAAGAGGCAGTTTGTGGTTAGTCAACAAGGACATCATTTTGGAAGGGAAGCTGAGCCTTGCTGCTTTTCCATACAGCCACTCATTAATCTTGGTGTCCTGGAAATGTTCAGTTTTAAGATAGGAAAAGGGATGGAATTAAGATGGGGGTTTGCATACCTTGAGGCTGATTATTCATATCTAAACTGTATGATGAAAGCCTTTGTCCTACAGAGAGCTTCGCTGGAAAGATTATCTTAAGGAGTGATCAAAGAAGGAGGAAAATAAATCTTGGAGTGATGAAATGGAGGGGAATTGTTGTCTTTTCCAGCAGGAGAGGCTGGGGGTGGAGAACTGTTTGCCATTTCCCAGGGTCTGCCTCAAAGAACCAGTGAGGGTGGGAGGTTACTGCAGTGAGGATGAGGAGAGCAGAGCTGGAGGTGGACAGTGAGGTGCAGGGAATAAAGAGAGTTGGGACAGGGGAGCCTCCTGCTCTCTCTGTGTTTAAATTCCCTGAGAAAACAAGGAGGAGCAGTGTTTATAAGTGGTAACATGCTCAGTGGCAAAATACAGGGATTTGGGTGGGATTTGGAAATGGAAACTGCTGCAGAGGCTGCTCAGAGGGGGGCTGTTCCTTGCTGGTGATGCCAGCCCTGGCCCGGGGGTACCTGCCCTGCAGAACTCATTTTTAATGAGCTGCTGCTGGCTTGTGTGGAAGCATGAAAGGCTCCAGCTCTGCCATTGGCAGTGCCGTGGGGTTAGAGTCACCTGCAGGGCCAGGTGAGGGCTCAGGTGGGCTGGGACTGAGCTGTGGCTCCCTGGCAAGGGACCAGCCTGTTCACCCAAGCAGAGCTCACAGAGCCGTGGGGATTTCGTGTATCCCCTTCCCATGGGGTCCCTCCTGGGAAGAGGAGGGATTTGTGGGGTGCACATTTACGGAGCAGGTGGGGCTGGCACTGATGGGAAGCAGCTCCCCGAGTTCTGGGGAGTCTGCTCAGCCTGAAATATTTCAGCTGCATTTCCCTGCATCCGAAGGTTTCATTCCCTGTCCCTGTGTGCCTGTCTGAAGGTTTCATTCCCTGTCCCTCCGTGCCCATCCAAGGCTTCAGTCCCTCCCCAGGAGCTGACTCGGGGCCAGGTGAGCAGCAGCCCCGGAGCAGCCATTGGTCTGTTTTTGCTGCGGTGCCAGTGGGAAGTGGAACTGCCCCATCTGTGGAGGTCGGGGCTTGAAATCACTGCAGTGATTTTTACAGGGGATTGGGAAGAAACCCTGTCCCAGCCTGGCAAATCAAAGGGAATAAATAAAGCCATCAGCAGTCAGGTTTGCATCCGCTGTGGCTCTCCCTGGAGCTGCTGGAGCCTGGCCCGTCCTCGGGGCTCGCAGGTGAGCTGAACCCCACGTGTGCAGGGAAAATCAAACTCGGGGCAAAGGCAGGCAATTTATTTTTGACATTCTTAGCAGAGAGGGATCATTTTGTAAACATGAGTCCACACTGCAAGGTGCACTGAACTGGCTGGGAGTCAGCGTGACTAATTACAGAGCTGTCTGCTTCGATTAATGCAGACCCCTGCTCGGCTCCTGGTTTGCATCCTGGGGAGACTTTGTGCATTGGAGTCCTAAACGTGAAATCAAGCTGCTGTTCCTCCTGCCACCTGTGCTGTTCCCCTTATCCCAGGGACTGGAGCTCAGGATTTGACAGGGAGCTCTGTCAGATGTGTCACTCCTGCGTGACCAGCGCTGGCAGCGGGAAGGACCAGCTTTGGGAGCAGCAGCCCTGAGCCCCAGGTGCCTTTGTAGAAATTCCCTGTGTTCTCCTCAAAGGCTGCCAGGTGAAGGGGGAATTGCACTGGCACAGTTCTGCTTAAAATTTGGTTTTTCCCTGACACTTAGATGTATAAAAAATGTCGTTGGGTTTCTTTCTCTGTGAACGAGGTGGTTATCAGAGCCCCTGGGAAATCTACTGGGCACCCCCCTCACTCATCCTCTTCTCCCTTTCCTTTTACTCTCTTTCAAGGGCTTTAAAGAATTGAAGGCATCCAGATTTCCCACTGGTGCTTATGTAACAGGCTGGAGTGTGGGAGGCACAGCTCTGGGCACAGCTCTGGGCACACCTCAGATATTACCTGGCTGCTGCTTCATGAGCTGAGTCTTTTTTCCTCCCACACCTTGTAGCACTTTGCCTCTCTCCCTTCTTTTTCTTTATCCTTCCCCCTCCAGTTCTTCTTTCTCTGCTAATAGAAACTTCCAGGATTTAACATTGTTATATATTTACAGCCTTTGCAATTTTACAGTATTATATAAATATTATACTATATTACATAAATACATGTTTACAGCCTTTACAATTTACAGCCTTATAACAATTTACATTGTTGCAGGTTTTACAGCCTCACCAGTGCCTAAAGGGGCTCCAAGAGAGCTGAAGGGGGAGTTTACACAATGGCCTGGAGTGTCAGGACAAGGGGGAATGGCATCCCACTGCCAGAGGGCAGGGTTAGGTGGGATATTGGGAAGGAATTCTCCCCTATGAGGGAAGTGAGACCCTGGCTCAGGGTGCCCAGAGAAGCTGTGGCTGCCCCTGGATCCCTAGAAGTGTCCAAGGTCAGGTTGGAATAACCTGGGACAGTGGGAGGTGTTCCTGCCCATGGCAGGAGTGGAACTGGATGAGCTTTAAGGTCCCCCGCAACCCAAACCATTGTGGGTTTCTCTGATTTGTCAGGCTCTGTCCCTGACGTGCCTTGGAAAGGTTGGGATCAGCTACAGGAGTCTGTGTGAGTCACCCCCAGCTCATGAAGAGCACAGTCCAGGTGGTCCCTTCATAAACACTTGTGAGATTTCCAGGTGCAAATTTAAGCAGATGTCACTTGGGACATCCTTTGGATGCCAGGTGAGAGGGTGACCCTTTGCAGGTGGGGTGAGAGGGAGGAGTTGGGTTATAGGTGTTGCTGTGGCCCTTTGTAAAGTGATTTGTCACAACGTGGGCACTTGGGACAGAGGAAGGTTCACCTCTCAGATAAGCATCCCCAGGGCAGCCTGTGGGCTCCTGGAGCCTGGTGCTGCCCTCACCCTGTGCTCAGAGCTGCTCTGTCCCAGTCTGCTTTGCTGCTTTAAGGATCAGGTTTAGCTCTGCCAGGTGAGGAGCTGCTTGGAGCCCTTTCCTCCCAACTTTATATTTAGATGCCTCCAGAAAACACAAGAGGAAAAGCAATAACAGCTTGATCTGTCATTTACCACTGATTGTGACTCATCTGAAATCTCTATTTTAGCTCCTTTTTTTTTTGTTAGTGCAACCACTTTAACATTGTCCAAATGGCTCCACTCCCAACCAGGGCGTTGCACGATCAGACACCGGCAGGGTTCGGAGGCAGAATAACAAATTCTCACCCAAAAGCAGCAAAATAAAATGTTCACAGGATTTTGTCAGTTGTTGCAAATGCTTATTAATTTGATTTGTACTTTGAATCTGTCAGTCCCTTCTGCTGAGATACCGAACAGCTGATATGCTCATTAAATAACAAATTGGAGAAATTGATGCAAAAGTCAATAGGAAAGACTGAGTTGGACTCGATCTTCCCAAAGGCTCAGTTCCTAAAGCTTTGCTCAAAACATTTTGTAAACTTGTAGAGTGTACAAACCCCTGAACAATTCAGTAAAAATAACCCCAGCAACATAAGGCAGTAACTGTGGGTTTATACCATTAAATATTTCAACTCAGGAAACCCAGACATTATCCACTTGGCCTTTCCAGGTGATTTGATTCAGGAGCTTGGAAAAGCAGGAGCTTGACTGGAGGTGATTAAGGGAGTCTTCAATTTATTTTGCTTCCTCCCACTTTGATTTCACAAGCCCTTGCAGAGTTCACAGACAGGCAAAAGGGAGACAAAATGCCCACGTGGGAAGTTTTTGAGCTCCTCTCTTGATGTTCCCTGAGATGTCATCGGGTTGTTTGGAGTTCTAATGAATTTTCTCACATCAGATCAAAGAATTGGAGTTGCTGGATTGTCATGTGCTGCAGGGCTTTGGGGTTTGTTGTGTTTTTTATTATTTTAGGTGTGAGTTTCAACAGTGTTTATACCCAAATTTGGAGAGTGCTCCTTCACCTGGCTGCTGACCCCTATCCTGACGTGTCTGACCTGGCCATGAAGGTTCTCAACAGCATTGCCTACAAGGTATGTGGCTGTCCCTGCTCACCTGTGCCTGCCAGGTGTTTGGATGTGGATTTTTTCATGCTTAGGCAAGGCTTAGGCAGACTGACCTGGATGGGTCTGTTGGAGGGCTCTGCCTTTTGCAGAAGGAGCTTTTAATGCTTCACCATGATAAATTCTGCTCTCAACTCTTGATCAGGTAAAATGAATAACTGGGGGAGGGCCTGGGGTTGTTCTAGGGTATAAATTAGGTGCAGACCTCCGACAGTAGGTCTGGTTTAGAAGTCTACTTGTCTAGATCAGTCCCTGGGATAAACCTTAAGTATCCTTCATTAAATTATCCGTTTGCAAACTGATTTAGATAATGCAAGTGGGACTGGCCTGCAGACTGAAGCCACAACGGCTCTCCAACCCAGGTGAACTAGTACATGTGAGTCAGCATGCAGACCCCTGCCACTCCTCACCCCAGCCCAGGCTGGGTGCCTAAACCTCCATCCTCATCCCATCTCATCCTGGGGGTGACAAGATGTCCCTGGTGGTGCCACCCCTGGGGCAGCACCTTCCCCCCGCCCGGGCCAGGCCACCCCAGGACATCTTCTCACCCCATGCGTCCCCTGGCTGGGCACAGAAAGCTCTCTGGGAACCTTTCTGGCCACTCAAGCATCCAGACCATGAGCCATTGCAATGGGACCTCTCTTACTGGGCGTTTCCAGGGAATAATCCCAAATCCTCAGCCTGGGGCTGCGGAACTGAAGCTGCAGTAAGAGATGCCAGCATTGTGCACTGCCATCTTAATGCCTTAGAGATCTCTGCTTTGAAATCACATTTTCCCTTGAGACAATAGTTACTGACCTGAACTCTGATTTGTTTGAAGTGCACGTGCCGGTGAGTGGTAAGGGCTGGGTTTGGGACAGAGAATTCTCTTGGCAGTGGGGGCAGCAAGCTCAGCCCTTCCCTGGTGAGACTGGGGTACAACAAATGATTTCCAGGCTGGAGATGCCGAATGAGGGGAAGAAGGAAAGGAAAAGGTGGAAGATTTCCCTCTCTCTGCTCTAGATGCATGAAACTGTTTCAGTTCTGTGTTTGGAAGGCTCTTTGCAAAATGAGATGTTGCTCCTACTATTTAAAGGGATATAAAGAGGAACCAGATCTGCTTTTCCTGACTTAAATATGTTTTCCGGAGTTGCTCCCTGGCCAATGGAGAGCTGGATCGGTATCGATATTGATATCGATGCTGCTGTGCCAGCAGGAACTGTGATCATTCCGTTGTCATATCCCAAGGGAATGTTGTGACTGATAGGGGGAATTCTGTGTTGACTCTGACAAGTTTGGGCCTGACTGTGCTGGTGCTGACCCAAGTCCCAACGCTTAAGTGATGAGTCTCATGCATCTCACATTCTGCGGCTGAGCCAGCTGCTCTGCCCCTGCTTCCTAAGGCTCTTCCAAGGGGCTTGGAGAACAGGAAGCATTCCCATTTACAAGGATTTTTATCTGGGGATGCTTCAGTGAACAAAGTTTATTTGTTCTTTGCCTTGGCCTTAAGATCCACGAGGAAAGTGTTGAATCCGGGATTAGTGCCGCGGCTCCGGCGGCTGCTGTGCATGTCGGGGGCTTTGCTTTGGCCAGGACCACCTGGCTCGGGTGGCTTCTAACAAGGCTTTCTAATGAAAACAAACACCCCCAAACACCAACCAACCAAGCTGTTAACTGCCCACCACAGTGGGCTTTAAGGCTCAGATCCTGGTGTGGCCTTTACTGGTCCCGTGTCAGCTGTGTCGTGAGCAGTGCTGCAGGACCACACCGAGCTCAAGGCTCTGCTGGGAGCTCAGGCAGGAGCTGGCTGGGATCTAATGCAAATTAGTGACAATTAAATCTTTGCTAACTGTGTCCTGAGACCTTTCCTTGGTGCCGATGGAGCTTTGTTGGATGTAGAAGGGAACACTGGACCCTGCTGTGGGCATTGCTCCTCCCCAGTGTGTGCAAGCACTGCCCACATCGGGGGTTGAATTTTATCAGTGAATGCAAACAAAAGTTTATTTTCTTGCTTAAACAAAAATACTGCTTCAGGTGATGTAAAACACTTGAATGTTCCAGGGGTTTCATGTTTTGGTTTAATTACTGTAAAATTCTGGGAGGGAGAGGCTTCATTTTGGAGCTGGGCCAGCTGAGGTTTTCTTCCACTGGCACAGCTGGGCAAAACATCAGACTGGGAGACCTGGCAGGGGTTGGGGGCTTCAGTGGGAGCAGCTGGGCAAGCTGTCCGTGGGCTTCCACCTCTGGAGGGTAGTGGGGGACTAAATATTGTAGAGCCATGAAATGGTTTGGGTGGGAAGGGACCTTAAAGCTTGTCTCGTTCCACCCCTGTCATTGGCAGGGACGCCTTCCACTATCGCAGGGTGCTCCAAGCCCCAGTGTCCAACCTGCCTTGGACACTTCCAGGGATCCAGGGGCAGCCACAGCTTCTCTGGGTGCCCTGAGCCAGGCTCTCACAAGCCTCACAGGGAAGAATTTCTCCTCAATATCCCACCTAACCCAGCCCTGTGGCAACATTCCCAGTGCCCCTGGACACATTCCTGTGTCACCTGCTCCAGGTGCCCCTGCCTCAGGGAGGTTGACCTGGATGATCTCCAGAAGTCCCTTCCAACCCCACTATCCTGTGATTCTGTGATTTTTTGTTACCAGACGAGCCCAGACCATCCTGCTCAGGTTTTTTACCAGAGCCATGGCCACAGATCCGTTTCTCCAGAAGGGCTGCGGGGCTGTGCTGGGTGTGAGCAGCCGGTGTGTGGGCTGCCCAGGCGTGCAGCCTTCCTGCAGGGAATCTGCTGCTGCTTTATTCCCTGGGCTCATTAGGCACTGCCGGGCCTCACCCAGGCTGCGGCTGCCTTGGGATTTATGTTTATGATGCAGATGGGAATGGTGCAGTTCTTCTTCCCGGCCTGAGCCTTGGAAAATGCCCAGGCGTGCTTTTTGTGAGCAGCAAAACAAACAACAAGGACCCAGTGCTCAGTGTTGGCCTCTAGAGACTTTCTGAAATCAAAAAGTCTTAAAAGGAAAGTTTGCTTCATCCCAGGTTGCGTCATCCAGGTGTTTTTAATGGAAGGCTTGAGGCTGAATTACAGAATCACAGAATTCTTCAGGCTGGAAAAGCCCTCTGAGCCCAGCAGCCATTCCTCCAGCGCTGCCAAGGCCACCACTGACCCATGTCCCCAAGTGCCACATCCACATGGCATTTAAATCCCTCCAGGGATGGGGGCTCCACTACTGCCCTGGCTAGCTGTGCCAGGGTTTGACAGCCCTTTCAGGGAAGGAATTTTCCCCAATATCCAAGCTGAACCTCCCTTGGCACAACTTGAGGCCATTCCCTCTTGTCCTGTTGTTTCCTGAGAGGAGAGCCCAACTTCCCCTGGCTGCACCCTCCTGTCAGGGAGTTGTGGAGAGCCAGAAGGTCCCCCTGAGCCTCCTTTTCTCCAGGCTCAGAACGTGTGTGATTTATGCTCATGGTGGGAGCTGCAGGACTCAGTCATGAGGTGTGAGGGAAAGGCTGGTGGCTGTGGGGAGCCCTGGACAGCTGAGGGGACCCCAGACAGTCCCCCTGCCCTGTGTTTGGGGTGCTGGGCAAGTCCTGGCTCAGGGAAAGGCTGGCATTGCTCAGAGCCATTTCCCTGCAGGCAGCACAGGGCACTGTCGGGTAAGTGTTTCTGCCTGAACAAGCAGTGAAAGCACCTCATGTGTTGGGAGCAGCACAGGGGCTTTGTTTTACCCCACAGCCCATAGAGAGCTCCCTCCCTGCCCCAGGCTGGCTGTGCTGGGGTCATGTCTGGCCGTTCAGGCTCTGTGTGTTCTCCCCAGGCCACGGTCAACGCTCGCCCCCAGCGCATCCTGGACACCTCCTCGCTGACCCAGTCGGCCCCTGCCAGCCCCACCAACAAGGGCATGCACATCCACCAAGTGGGGTAAGTCCTGCACAGCCTTCCAGCACCTTCTGTGGGGTGGGAGGGATGCTCCCTGTCTGGCCCCATCCTGAGGAGCTGCCCTAGGGACAGGGAATGTGGCTCCTGGTGTCAGCAGGGCTGAGGTGTTGAGGAAGGAAAGCTCTGAGAAAAGGTGGGGAGTTTCTTCCTGATTTCTTTTAGGGCAAAGAGTAACAAGCCCCTCTGGGTGTCTAAAGGTGAATTGCAAGGAAGAGCTGACTTTGGCTGGTTTTACCTTCCCTGACCTGTGGTGTCCAAATTCCCACTGATGTCTAAGCTGTGTTTGCTGCACTTTGAGCTGATAAAAGCCAGGGTTATCTGATGGCCAACACACCCTGCCTAAAACTGCAGGGAAACTGAGAGTGGTGTGGGCAAAGCTGGGGGCTGACAATGTGGTTATTTCCCAAAACTTCTCTCCAAGAGCAAACACCACACAGTAGCTCTGCTGGTCCCATAACCAGTGTGCACCAGTAAGGTTCCAAGCTGGAACAGAGGGCCCAGTTTAAATTCAAATGGTTTGAAGCTTCAGTCCCCCCATGGAAATTCAGTGCCTGGCCAGGGTGATTTAGGTCAAGCATCACAGATTCCCACAATGTTAAGGTTCATCCCCTCAGTCTAGAGTTGGCACAGTCAGGGTTCACTCTTGGTTTGGGGTTTGTTTGGCCTTGGGAGGGGATGTGGGAATTGTGATGTTTCTGTAGAGGAGGCACCGCAGTGAAACACAAATCCTGTGAGAAAGAAAGAAAGTAAAAATAACATAATTCACATGCAGAAGCCTCGTGTCCAGCGATAGCTGAATCCTGTCCCTCTGTTTTGTCCCTCAGAGGGTCACCTCCCACCACAAGCACAAGCAGCTCCAGCCTGACCAACGAGGTGCCCAAGCAGCCGGTGAGCCGGGAGCTGGCATCTGTGCGCCCTGCCAACGTCACCAACGTGGGTGTCCAGTACACCCCCCACTCCCACCAGTTCCCCAGGACAAGGAAAATGTTTGACAAAGGCCCAGAACAGGTAAGGAAACGTTCCTGGCAGCTCTGACAGCTTCTCCCCACTGGGGTTTGTCCCACATTCTGTTGGTTGTGGTTTATTTCTGTGCATCTCTCGTTTGCTCCCAGCTGCTGCTAATCCAGATTGGCTTCCTCTAACCAGCCAAATAAAAATTGATTAATTTATTTTCTTCAGGATAAATGATGTTTTATAGCTTTTGATAGGGCATTATTCACTTCTGCCACTAAGCAATGTGTCTAATCAAAGTCAATGGCTTATGCTTCTGTAAACATTTGTCTGCCTGAGTGAAAACCCAGAGTCAGATCCCTGACCCTCGGGGCTGCACTCCAACCTCGGCACAGCAGAGACATGGGACAGGTGTGATCACAAGGGGAAAGTGCTGCAGCCTCAGCAGCAACACCTTCCCTTCTCAGAGGTTTGGCAGCACCAGCCTGGATCATATTTCTGAAAACCTGGCTGAAACCTGAGGGAATGGAGCAGCTTCCCCCTTTTCCCTTGCGGTGTCCTGTGCTGTGTGACAGACACTGATCCGTGTGCACCTTGGCATGAGCTGTGTCTGCATCCTGAGTCATCCTCACTGCTCCCCACACCAGATCCTTGGCAGACTGTGACAAAACTCCCCCTGGGACCTCTCTGTGGTGCCATAGGGCTGCTCCAGCCCTGATCCCTTCAGCTGAGGGAATGTGCATCTTTCCAAGGAGCAAAAGTAACACCTGATCCCCAAAGTTGGGTCCACGGAGTTCCCTGTCTTGGGCAGTGTGTTTGGGGCTTTTCCTGCCTGGCTGGGGCAGTCACCGTGGGTGTCCCTGTGGGTGTCCCTGGCCCCTGCAGGTGGGTAACCCCTGTCCCCTCCCCACAGACAGCCGATGATGCTGATGATGCTGTGGGACACAAGAGCTTCATCTCAGCCGCGGTGCAGACAGGGTTCTGCGACTGGAGTGCCAAGTACTTCGCCCAGCCTGTCATGAAGGTAACTCTGGTGGCCTTTGGTGGCCCCTGGGCTCAGCCCTGCCTGCCCTGCCCTTTCTCCTTTCTCTTTTCTGCGGTCTGGGGAGGCAAAGGAATGCATTTCCTTACATCTGCTGCTCTGGGGAGCTGTGACACCACCTGTCAGTAGAGGGAAGAAGTGACCAGAGGGAGCAGAAGGGTCACTGAGGGTGGGACAGTGGGGTATGGCCAGGGACAGAGCCCAGAGGAAAAGCTCTGCTCCCCGTGGAGCACAATCCACAAAGAATGTAGGAATGAGGAGGTTCTGTACCCAGATCCCCCAGCTTTGCCTGGCTGCACTGCAGAGTTGTTCCATCTGAAATGTTGTGCTTCTCTACATACAGAAAATTGCATTATAGTTAAAATTAATTGGGTTTTTAAAGAAATAAATGGAATAAGAAAGGCTCTTTTCTCAGAAAGGGCAGTGAGAGGCCGGAGAAGGAGATGCTATTTTCTTTCTGACATTCCAGCTGAATTTCCTGGCTGTGGTAAAAGAGGCAGAGAAATGGAGGGAGGCCATGGTGTCCCAATGGCAGCAAGACAGAGCCTCTGCCTCACTGTCTGCAGGTAGAATTTAGGAGCTGTGCTCTGCTTCCAGTACAGACACCTTTAACTTACAGACGAGAAAGTGAGAGTGGCTGGATGCCCACAAGTGCCTGGGGAAAGCTTGGGAAAACAACCCATCATTGTTGGGTTTTAAAGTTTAAAACATTCTTAAAAGTTGTGTTACAGCTAATAACAAGGGTGGTAATGACAAATCTGTACCCAGGTCTCTTCGGTAGTGAGTTGTTTGGATAACTAAGTTGTCTCTGTGTGAAGTGAGAGAGAAACTGAAGCCTTATTCCAGGAAAAGCCCAAACCAAAGCTCTTAAAAGATGGGCGAAGATCATCAGTGACTGGAAAGAGAAGCTGTTAAATTCCCGGAATGTTTTAGCTGTTAAATTCCCAGAATGTTTTAGCCAGAGCTCAGGTTTCAGGTTTAAGTATGAAACAGAGCAAGCAGCAAATCTCCTTCATTAAAGGCAACTTTCAGGTGCTCTGGGAGTCTCAGGGAGCCCAAAAGGTGTCAGGATTTTGAGCTCCATCTCTTGGAGGAGTTGCTATGCCCGGCAGGGACAATGCCCAAGCTCCATTAATGCCTCTCCACAACGGATGTTTGTGTCCAAGCACTGCTATTGAGATCGTGGTAATGAGGAAATTGTGTGGTTTTAGTGCTGCCTCATCCGGGAGTTGGGGCTGAGCCATCATCGCTGCTCTCCTAGAGTGTTCAAGTGTTTGGGGTGAGGTAATTGCCCAAGTTTGAAGATATCAGAACAGGGCAGACTCTTGATTTCCAGAGGGAATCACGAGGAGGAAGCAGTGAAGTGATTGCCTGACACTTCCTCAGCTGCTGTGAAATTCCCTTTCTGCTGAAACCACCAAGTAATTCCTTAGGATGTCTGGGATGTGGGGCTGGGCTGCCTGGCCAGGCTTCAACCAGGGCTTTGTCTCCTCAAGATGAGTTTCAGTGTCTTGATTCAAGTCCAGACCAGAGCACAAGAGGAGGAAGATGATGTTTGAGCTCTTAGTTCTTATTAAAAACATTTGTCTGCTCCTTAAGGAAAGCTCTTCCCAGGGAAGAGGGGTGTCTTTATTAATAAAATAAATCAGAATAGGCAGCCAGGCACGGGCAGGGGCAGTGGGGACATGGGGAGCTCTGGGGGGGGGGTGGCTTTACTACTACTTCCTGCACATAAAATAGACTAAATTGCTTTAGGGGGAGGCAATAAAAACCATGGAGTATTCCTGTACTAATTCACAGAAGCCAGGGAGGGGAGGCATGGAAATGGGGGTTTCCTGGAGGTCCAGAATGCTCCATGTCCCTCAGGGAACAGGAGCAGGGCACAGTTGTGGCTCTGGCAGCAGCTCCTGAGTGTCTTGGGTTGGGAATTGCCCCTGCCTTGGGCTGAGGTTCTGACAGTGAACTGCCCTCACCAGCAATGGGTGAAGCTTGAACAAAACCAAATCTATGTTTTCTAATCAAAAACGGAGATAATTGATTTCCCTGTTACTTCTGCAAAGCAGCTTTGAAAGGCCAAGGAGAGGAGTTTTCTGCAGGAAAAACTGGCATGTTATCCTGTCCTAACAGAATTATAGGTAACTTTGGAATGAGAGTGGCTGGTATATGAGCAAGGGACAGGGAGAAACCCCTCTGTGAGAACTTTCTCTGAGATTTCCTGGCTGGAAATCAGGACTGACAGCCTGGGTGCTGCCTGAGTTTCCATGGAGTCTCTGTTCCTGCAGTCCCTGTTCCTGCAGCAACAGGGAACAGTCCTGGCTGGTGGCTGCTGCCTTTTGGGAGCTTCAGCCTCATGAAAAAGGCAAAGAGGGAAGTGTACCAAGTCCTGATAGAAAAAGATGACATTGATGCTTAATTCCAGCCGTTCTTTTGGAGCTGCTGCCTGCCTTCATAAACAGGGAAAGACAAGACAACTGTTCCTGTAATGAATAAACATAAAATGACTGTGAGTGCATCTTAGTCATATTTAATTTATGAATTTAGTTTTGCTTCATGGACCTTGCCCTGAGAATGCTTTGACTGGAAAGACTGAGGGATTAATTTCCAGCGTAAATCAGGGGCTCCGTTTCAAGCCATCATTCCAGGTTTGATTTATTGATTATCTAATCAAATAAACGGAGAAAGAAAACGCTGCATTATAAATTCTCCATGTGCCAGGAAAAGCAGGTCCCTACCTCAGCTCTGATTTCTGCAGAAGCTTTTCCTCTTCCTGCAATCCCTCGTGGCACAGGGCTGTTCTGGGAGCCACGGGGCGCAGGAAAGCCTCAGTGCCAGCTGTCAGGAAGTCCTGAGTCAAGGAGAGCGGGAGCCAGCATCTGTTATTTCCAGGGCTGGCAGAACATGCAGGCAGGAGCTGGGAAGGATCCTGGAAGGTGAGAATTACATAAGCAGCCCTTCCTGATAAATCCCTGCCGGAGCTGCAGCACTGTGCCTTGGCCGGTGGTCGAAGTCCTGGGAGAGGAGTGAGATCCCTGCAACTGCTGCAGGAATAGTAACCAGGGAAAACTGGATTTACCTCTGGAGCTGTGTGCCAAATCCTCCCTGCTCCCCTTCTGGCACCCAGTGCCACAGGGAGAGGGAGAGACACAGGTCAGAGGAGGAAAACTTTGCTGGGAGGGTTCGGGTGGTCACTGCTTCCTGTCTGGTGGAAGCTGGAGTCCTTGGGAAGCTCTGGCATGTCCTGGAGCAGGAGCTTGTCAAGGGAAGGGAGCAGAGCTGGGCTTCATATTTTCATGGATTCTCCCTCCCTTCTGGCAGGATGATCCCCAGACCCCCAGAGGTGGGTGGGTGTGGAGGCCAGGACAGCCTTTACCTGTGTTCTCTGACTCTGTACTGGTGGTCCAAAGGCTCTTTCCTGAGCTTTCTTTAATTTCTTTCCAGAGAAGCTGCATTTTCATTAAGGTGTAGGTGTCATCTCTCCCCTCTCAAATTCCTTTGATGTATTTTAGCTCAGGTTTGTTTATTGCTTTTCATTAGGGGTTGTTTGTCATAGCCTTTCTAATAGGTGTTGTGCTGAAATAAAGTGCTTTTTTTTTTTTTTTTGCCAAGAGGAAAGGCAGAGGGTGGACTTCTTATTTTTTACTTATTTTAAAGATGCAGAAGTCCAGCTCAGTAACAGCTGTTTTCCAAAGGCTAACGTGGTTTGAAGGCAGTGTTTGTAATAGTGACAGCTGATTTAAGGACTTTCTTATTCAGGGAAAAGGGGGTGTTTGTGGAGCACAGAGGAGTGGAAGGACTTTGTCTTTCCTCTCCAAGAGTTACTCCTTTGGAACAACCAGCATCAAAGGAAGCTGGATCAGAATCCTATAGCTCTGCTCCTTAATTGATCCAAGGATGGTTCTGGAGCAGGACAGCCATGGATAATTTTTTAAGTATTCAAAACACCTCCTTTGTAGCTCCTGCCATGGTTTGGGGTGAAATCTTACAAGTTTACTCCTTTTGATCCTGTGTTCTGAGTAAGGGTGGGAATACCCATGGTGGGAGCAGCACTGGGGCTCCTCCCATCCTGGGCAGGAGCTGCGAGTCCCAGCCTGGCCTCGTGCCTGGAGCACAGGTTTTGCAGGGAAGCCATGGAGTGCTGAAACTCAGAGCTGTGGGGTGTGAATAAATATCATCAAATGGCTCAGAGTGGCTGTGACTGCAGGACCACTCTTCAATTTCGGGGGGAATTTTGTGTATAATCAAAGCCAGGTGACACAGAGGCATCGTATTCCAGATCAGGGAACCAAAACAGGGGCTGTTCCTGGTAAATGGTAGTGGGAATCTGAGCATCCCAGTGATTTGGGAATGCAGCCGTGCCCTTCTCGGCCAGCAGCCCTTGATTAGAAGGAAAAGAAAGATTTCAGTGTGTTTTGAGCTGGCTGTACCAGGGCTCTGCTCCCTCTTTGATCTCAGGGTTGCTACGTGATGCTTTTCAGCTGAGGAGAGTTAAGAGAGAAATCTGTGTTGACAGAGATCAGACCTGCAGTGTTTAGAGGGGACAGGAGCCACGCACTCTGTGGGATCACTCAGCTAATTGCTGGAGTTCTGGTGGTCACTAATTGTGGTTTGTGTGTGTTCCTGTCGTGGCAGATCCCCGAGGAGCACGACCTGGAGAGCCAAATCCGCAAGGAGCGGGAGTGGCGCTTCCTGCGCAACGCCCGCGTCAGGAAACAAGCCCAGAAGATCATCCAGAAGGGTGAGTGGTTTGAGTGGTTCCCTTTTTCAAGACACTGAGCTGTAAAAAACCCCAGTTAGTGCTGAGCCTGTGCAGCCCCTCACACTGGTGCCTGTTTGCTCTCAGTGCAGGGCAGGTGATGATGCTGCTGCTGCAGGGCTTTCACTGGAGCTCTCCCACCTTTCTGTTCTTAGCTGCTGGATTTGGTCACCAGCTCAGGTTCTGTTGTTAAAGGGATGGAAGGTTTGATGCTGTAGGATAAACTCCAGAGCTGCAAGCTCTGTGTTTGATGTGGGACAGAGAGGTCACAGCAGACCAGCCCTGGAGCTGCTGGACCTGTCCCCCCCTGCTCAGGAGACACCTCAGGGATGTCTCTCACATTCCCTGCTCTACTGAGCTCTGTAAATGATTGTTTACTCCATATGTCCCATTATATTTTGAATATTCGTGTGTGTGGTTTGTGTGTGCTCCTCCCGACGTGCCTCAGCTCCGTGCTGCGTCAGTGGGAGCTCCCCAGGAACCTGGCGTTGCGTCTTTTTAGGGCTCTCTGAGGCAGCTTTGGGCTGCAATTCTCTCAGCACAGGAATTTATTCGAATAAAGTGAAACCTAATGAAGCTTCCCGAGGAATTTGCATTCCTCAATTATCCCTGCTCGTGTGCCCTCAGCAGCAGAGGCTGGGGAGCCACAATTCCAGGAGCTCCTGGCATCCTCCCCGTGGCATTCCCGGGAGCAGGACTGGCAGTGGGGGCTGCTCCTCCCCAGGGATGCTTTGTGAGGCACACAGAGCTGGAAATCCCAGAGTGCTGAAGGAAAAGTGCCCTGGGCTCAGCCCTAGCACTGGGAAGCTGCTCCAGTGAGTGCAATGTGGAGCTTCACGCCGGGAAACTGTGAAATATCATCAACCAGAGAAATAGAGAAATGATCCTGGAGCCCAGGAGATGGCCTGGGAGATCTGTTGGAATACAAAAAAGGGGATTTTTCATGCTTGCCTGGAGAAGTTAAATCTCTTTCTAGGCAGTGTTCGTATTTGGTTGCTTGACCTGAGTGACTAAAATGCTACTATTCATTAAAAAAATAATGAAAATGTGAAATATTAAAAATAATTAAAATAGACTTACAAGCTTTTAATGAAAATTAGATTCAATGGATGCATTCTAAAACAAACTCGAGCTGAATGGATGTCTCCTGGGCTTAGGGGTTTGTGTGATGAATTCAGAGTGTGCCAAAACCCAGCAGTGTCAGGGGTCCCAGCACTGTTTGTGAATAGCAAACTGCTCTGAAGACAAGATGGGAGAAGTCTTTACCCATCGTTTTAAGGTCTCCGTGGAAAATACATTTTTCATTTGCAAATTAACCTAAAATTTAAGGGAACTGAAATGGAAGGTTAAATAAATAATCCACAAGCTACAGTGAAATGCCATATTTTAAACTGAAAAAAAAAAAAAGGCATTTTCATATTTTATACTTTGAAGAAATAGTGTTGGGTTTTCCCTCAACACAAACTGCCTTTTCCCTGGGTTTGGCCATGCTTGTTCTCTTTGGTTGCTAAGGTGAAGGATGAAGGGTTTGTCACCACAGTTCTTGGTTTGCATCTCAAGACCTGAGACAGTCAGGGGGGTCTGAGAAGCTCCTGGAAGGAGGGAAGTGCTGGGGATGTCCTGGTGAGAATGAGGGCAGGATGAGCAGGGGGTGACACTGGGAAGCTGGGGATGGTCTGAACCCCATCCCTGGGGGGACATTCCCTGCGTGAGCTGAAATCCCTCCTGTCCCTGCAGGCATTTCCCGGCTGGATGATCAGATCTTCCTCAACAGGAACCCAGGTGTCCCCTCCGTGGTGAAATTCCACCCCTTCACCCCCTGCATCGCCGTGGCTGACAAGGACAGCATCTGGTGAGAGCTGAGCACAAGGGGGACACGGCAGGGACAGCTGGACCTTTGTCCTGCTTGCCTCTCAGAAGGTGGAGGTGTTGAAATCCTTCCCTGGGAGGGTGGGGAGGCCCTGGCTCAGGGTGACAGACAAGCTGTGGCTGCCCTGGGATCCCTGGAAGTGTCCCAGGCCAGGCTGGACAGGGATAGTGGAATATAGAGCACCCTGGGATAGTGGAAGGTGTCCCTGCCATGGGATGGTGGCAATGGATGGGCTTTAAGGTCCTTTCCAAACCAAACCATTCCACGATTCTGTGACATGTTATTAATCAAATGATGCCAAACTCTAAAGGAGAAATCCAAATTGAGCTGATAACCCATGAGATACAATTGGATAAGGAATGCATCTCTTCGCAGCTTGCACAGAGAACTGAAAACTCACATGCTGTTTCTTCCTCCCACAGTTTTTGGGACTGGGAGAAAGGGGAAAAGCTGGACTATTTCCACAATGGGAACCCTCGGTACACCCGGATCACAGCCATGGAGTACCTGAACGGCCAGGACTGCTCCTTGCTGCTCACTGCCACAGGTAAAGGACACACTGTCCCACTAGTGGGGCTACAGTGGGGTGGCCTTTGCAGAATCCCAGCCCAGGTGAGCTATTCTGGACCTCATTCTCTCCCCTCCATGGATTGCTCCCAGCCTGACTCTTCCCTCCCTGCACTTCACTGCCTGGTCTCAGCTCAGGAGGCCATTTCCAGGATCAAACTTGAAAGTTCTTTCTGGCAGTATTGAAATCTCTCAAGTAGGTGCTGCAAAGGCTTTCCAAGGACTGAGCAGTCCAACACTTGCTGAAGCCATTTCCAACTGAGTCTTTGCTTGTCATTGCAAGGTTGTGGTCACTTCCTCCTGTAGAACACCTGGGGAAAGGTGATTTTAGTTGGTTAAAGCTGCTGTCCAGAGCTGAAATCGTGCAGCAACCAAAATACAACTCCAATTCTGTTCTTTGTGCTGTTTTTGTGTAGAGCAGGCAGGGGTCAGCTTCAGCATTGAACTTCCCAGGTAGTTCTGAGTTTCTCTCTCTCATATGTGACCTGAGCAGCTCTCCAGAACATCCTCTTGCATCAAGAGGGTTGCATGAGGAGATCTTGCCCAGTCTTTGGTCTGCAAAGCTGTGAGTCAGATCTGCTCCTTCTCCCAAGGAACCATTCCAAACCTGGCACTCAGAGTGTTTTCAACAGCTTCTCCAGCTTCCTGCTCAACTGTACAGGTTGGGTGTAATTAAAGGAGGGGGAAGGGGAGCTGAGAGGGCCTTTAGGACATATTTCTTTCAATTTATTGATTCTTAGAACAAAAATTTCACAGATGGGGAGCAAATTGAAAAAAATACACAATGTTCTTGAAAGATCTGCTGCTGATGGGCTGGGCTTTGATGCTGCTGCTTCCGTGGGGCTGTTTTGTGTTGAGTGGGACACGTTTGGCTCTTGGCTCCAATCGTGAGGAGGACAGGAATGAATCCTGGAGAAAATGAATGTCCAGGAAGTGGAGACACATTGAATTTAGGTGTATTCAAGTGAGGAGAAAAACTCTTTCAGAACAGCTCCAAAAGAACAAAGCTTTAGGTTTCTTGTATGTAAATTTGAGGGGAAAAACAACCCTTTAACAAAAAATGTTCAAGTGTCACTCTGAGTTTTGGGGTCTGTGTGACTTCAGTTCTGCTTCTCCTCTTCTTCCTCATGCACAAGGAACTGTGGGAGCTGCACCAGCAGTGACTTTGCTTTGTGTTCTCTCTCTGTGCTCCCCAAGACGATGGTGCCATCAGAGTGTGGAAGAACTTTGCAGACCTGGAGAAGAACCCAGAGATGGTGACAGCCTGGCAGGGCCTGTCAGACATGCTGCCAACCACACGAGGTGGGTCCCACTGAGGTTTTTGGGTTGTTTTTTTTTTTTAAATCAGCCTTTGTGCTGCTTTGCATTTGGCACCCGTGACCTCCTTTAGCCCCAGCTCCAATTTTGGCACTCGTTCTTCGCTGTTTATTGTGGGTCAGGAGCTGGCAAAGGAACGTGTGGTCTAAATCTGGCACATGCAGAAGGACAGCACAGTGAGACATTGGCCTGCTTGGAATGTTAGGAAAGCTGGGTGGAAAAGGGTGTAAAAAGGAGCATTGGCATCCAGCCACACATGGGACGAAGCCAGAAAATCAGTTTGTGTAACCCTGAAATCTCTTTTAGGACATTACAGGAAGGTTTAGGATATTGCAGGAGGTTTTACAGCATTCCAGGAGGTGGATGTTCCGTCCTTCCCAGACCCCATCAGGCACTAATGCTCTAATGGCAATTCTCTGTCGCTGGAATATTTTTAATCAAGGCTCCAGGTTTTTGTGTGTGTGCTGTGGTTCAATCAGCACTTTGTGGGATTGATGGAGGAAGTGCTGGATGAAGCTGCCTGGCCTGTGCTGTGCAGGAGGTCAGACGAGATGACCATCATCATTCATCCTGACCTTAAAAGCTGACAGTTCTCATTTCTGAGCTGATGTGGTTCATCCCAGGAGCCTGACACAGCTCTTTCAGCTATTCATTGGATTTTCCCAGGGCTGCCTTGTGTGTGTTGTTTTTCCCTTAACACCTCCCCGTTTGTCTCAGGGAAGAGGAGCTTTGTTTGAGGCTCTGCCTCGCTGAGGGCTGTGCCCAGAACTGATGAGCACTTGCTGGAGGTTCAGAGCCTGCTGTGCAAATGGCAGAATCTGCCCTTTCTAAGGTGGCAGCAGGAGCAGGAGGAGCTGCTGTGAGCAGGCAGGGCTTGGCTGTGCTCGGGCACAGCCAGCCCAGGAGTTCTGACAAGTTGCCCTTTGTAGTGTCATTCTGTATTTCTGTGCCAACAAACACTAGCATTCCTGGATGCTGGTTGTTTGCTGCTCCTGGATTCAGGATCTTGTTTCTTGGGGCTGGGAATGCCCCCAGACTGCCCTGGCCACGGCTCTGATCCTGGTCAGGGAGGATGCTGACACTGGAACTCCCTCAGCCCCATCCCATTGTCCTGCCTTGCTTTCCACATGCACTGTGCCAGGGCAGAGCCTGTGCTGGTTGTGTCTCACTCTGGACAGGATTTAACTTCCAGAAAGGATTGTCAATGCCCTCTGGACAGGATTTAACACCCAGAAAGGATTGTCTGTGTCTGACACTGCAGGACAGGCTCAGAGCTGAGCAGAGCTCTGGGAGCTGGATGGTTGCACTTGCCAAAACAGGACTGGGAAAACATTTAAATCTGTTCTCTTTAGGACTGGGGCTTTTTTTCCTTGGCGTTTTCCTTATGGACTGAAGCAGTCTGGGGCCTGTTTCCTTTGCCTTCCACCTTCCCAGCAGGTTGGGCAGAAGAGAAGGACAGATCTGTTTGTGGAGAGAGAGCTAATGTAGCCACTTCAAAAGAGCTAAGTGGAGCAAGTCCCCATGGAAATGAGAGTCTTCAGAGTCATCTGCTGCCAAGACCACAGCTGTGGTCCAGCACCGGCTCAGAAAACTGAAGATGCATCTTTGAAGCTGCAGAGCTCAGGAGTTTTTACTGGAGTTTTGTTTGCTCCCACTATTGATTTCCTTCCCTCCTCTCCCAGCTTTTCCCCTGTGTCATATTGTCACACTCACCTCTGAATTGCTCTTGAGAACAGCCAGAATGTGACCAGAGCATGACTTTCCTGGGCCATTTTCCCACTTACAAAAGGAGAGAGGGATATGTAATACTGAAATACATCCTTTGGAAGCTTGAAAAGCACCCCTGGGTTGTCCAGGCAATGGGAGATGGACAGTAACAGACTCAGGGGCTGCCTGAGAGGGGGAGCAGCCCAGGTGAGGCACAAAACTTACACATTTCCACTGGGAGGTCAGAGCTGAGCTGGCACAGCTGGGTTGGGGCTCAACTTGGCCCCAGCTCGTTGCTCTGAGTAGCTGCCTCAGGGTAGGTGAGTCTGGATTTCAGCACTAGGTCCCCTCTTTGTTCTGTGTGAGGTGTTTTGCTTCTGATCTTGTTTAGAGCTGATGCACTGAGAAAAAATTCTCTTTCAGTGAAGATCAGTGTGTTGAAAGCAGGATTGGTCCCTTTGTGAGGCAGGGACTGGGAATCTCCAGCATGAGAGGTAGAGGCAGCTGAGGGAAAGGCACAACTCCTGAGTCTCCTGGGGTTTCAGGGGAGAGGGAAGAGCAGCATTTTCTCTTGAGCAGCGTAGGAAGAACATTGTCCTGATGTGCTCTGAAGCTGTGCTTTCACAACAGGAGACTTTGGGAATTCAGGCAATTTCCATAGAAAAGGGTGTTTGCAGGCTGTGGAGCAGCACAGGGACTGTGGCCTGGTGTGAGCTTTGAAACAGCAGCATGAGCAGATGTGCCACGGTTGGTGTGGTGGCTCTGTGACAAGGGAACAGCCACAGCTCCATGGGCAGAGTGGCTTTGTCCTTGAAAGCAGCACAGTTCTGGAATTTGGGAAAATGCCCAAGTGTGACCAGCTGGCTCAGGATCACCAACCGCTGGCCGTTCCCCCTGGCTCCTGGCAGATTCCTGCGGGGTTTTCCCTCTCCAGCTCAGTTAAGGGGCTCAGGACATCACTTCTGAAGGGCTTGGCCATGTCCCTTCCTGAGCACCTGGAGCTCCTGTGCAGGAGAGGGAGATAGGCCCTGGCACAGGGTGCCCCGAGCAGCTCTGGCTGCCCCATCCCTGGAAGTGTCCATGCTCCCATGGATCTGTACAGATCCCAGGAGTTACTTGGCTTTCCATCTGTCTCCTCGATGTACTCGAGAGCAGGGACCAGCTGAGGCAGAGGATGCTCTCCTTGTTCCTGAGAACTGTCAGCTCTGTGCTGCTGTCAGCCAGCCAGGGCCTCGCTCCACACACGGGCTGCTGGCTTCCTGGGAATGCTGTGCTGGAATGAGTGATGGAGGCATGTGCTGCTCTTTCATGTTCTTTAATTTGAGTTGCTGTTTCTAATCCCTTTTTTAAGCTGGTTTTTGCTCTGGCTGACTGACAGCCTGAGCACCAAGCCCTGATCCCTGTCTCCTCACAGGTCTGGCCCGAAGGGTGTCCATCTATCTTGACAGAAGTAAGCAGGGAGGTGAGTGCTGTTGCTGTTCCCTGTGCTCAGGTGGGTGGGCAGGAGCCCCTTGGAGGTGTTGGTTGGGGTTTTTGGTGTGGTTTGAGTGACTGCTGGATCCCTGTGGTTCCTGGGAGGCATTGCTTCCACCTCTCCCATCCCCTGCCTTGTGTCCATGAGAAATGCAGGGAGGGATCTGTGCTCCCTGGGCAGGCACAGGCCCTGCTGGGATAAGGGAATCTTCATGTCAGTCTCTCTGAGCTCCCTGCAGCCACAGGAGGTGTGGGGGGCATTTGGGAATCTCTCTTTTCCAGGGAGACTTCAAAGCATCCTTGGACAGAAGTGTTTGAGTGGCAGGTTCCAAATGGAGCCACCATAAAGCTGCTGAGGGTTTGACTGGGGTTTGTTTGTAGCACACCTGGGCTGCAAAGATCCTGTGGAAAGGAGATGCTGGAGAGTCTTCCCCCTGAGCCTCAGGATTGTGGACCCTTGGCAAAGATATGCCAGAAAGGAAAGAGGGGAAATTCAGGTTGGATCTATGGGAGTAATTTGTCCCTGTGAAGGTGGGGAGAGTGCCCAGAGAAGCTGTGGCTGCCTCTGGATCCCTGGAAGTGTCCAAGGCCAGGCTGGACAGGGCTTGGAACAACCTGGGACAGTGGAAGGTGTCTCTGCCCATGGCAGGGATGGGATGAGCTGTGCCAAACCCGTCTGGGCTCTAATAAATGTCACAAATTCTACTCTGTCACACAGAAAGAAGGTGAAGGAAGTCCTCAGCCTTCATCCACAGAGGCTGTGCAGGGTCTGTCTGTGTGGCTCTGGATCCTGACCCCCTTTTCCACAAGGACTGGGGAGCAGATGGTTGATGTGTCAGGGAACCCTGGGGGTCTATCCGGGGCTGCTCACAGTGACGTCCTCACCTCAGGATGTTCATCAATTATTGATATTTGCTGACTGATCAGAGCTGGCTGTGTCTGTACTGATTAATCACCCGGGCTGTTGGCAGGGGCTGATTCAGAGCTCGTTAGTGGAGTTCAGCAAATCTCTGTGTGGCTGTGGGAGCTGGGGCAGGAGCGAGCAGAGCTCATGTGTGGCTGGTGCTGCCTGCCCTGAAATCCCCCAGCAAAGGCTTAAATTAGGACTTGGCTGCAGGGAATCCCCACTCAGTGAGCTGGGCACGGAGCAGTTTGAGGGAAAGCCGGGGCTGGATCGATGCTGCTGCTGCCAGCCCACGGCAGGCCCAGCTCAGGGGGAGGGCAGGTCGATAAAAACTGCTGCTGCTCTCCTGGGGACAAAGGCAGTGCAAGCATTCCCCCTTCCCAGTGAAGAACTGTAAAAAATGTATGGAATTAGTGCTCTGCCTGACAGCAAAGTACATCAGCAGTGTTTAGATATTGCCCCTATGCTGGAAGTGTCTCAGGCCAGGCTAGATGGGGCTTGGAGCAGGGGAATGGCTCCAACCTGCACCAGGAGCTGGTCAAGGGATCAGACTCAGGCTCATCCTGGACACCAAGGGGCAGAGGGAACAGCAGTGAGGCTTCCCACATCTCTCAGGAGTCCATGCCATGCCTTTCAGGAGGGAGGACTTTGGGAGAAGCACTGTATTTCTGGTCAGATGATTTTATTGCAATAAAATCATTGGGGAAATCGCAGCTCCAGGGGTTTGTGTTCTTTTAATTGAATTCCCAGCATCCCAGCTCCTGCTGTCCCTCACTGCAGAGTCCTTGGCAGGAGGAGGGTGACACTTTTTGAGAGGATGTTGTAGAAATTAATGATGAGTGAGGTCATCCAACCCTCCCACTGCTTCCTGGAAATTAAAGCAGGGATGTGCTTCACTGCTCAACCAGGAGGGCCCGTGATTAAAAGATGATCAGTCAGAATCCAGGATGCTTTTATATTTTGTTCCATGTTGGTATTCCTGATTCCCCTGAAATGCCAAGGACACACTGGCCACTTCCCTGTGATGTTACAAGGGAATGCAGCTGCTTTCACCAGCATTGGTACTGGAGTTTATCCATGGAACTGTCCTATCCAGGCAAATATCTCTGGCTCAGGGGCAATCCTGAGGGAACAGGCATGGGAAGTTCCACCTTCAGGAACAGCTGTTGGTGTGAATAAACTCAGCCATACAGAACTGCCAGTGCTGGTTTTAAGAGGCTCAAAACCAAACAAGCAAACCCCAAACCAAAGAACAACACCTCCACCACAGACATTTAAAAATTCCTTTCCCTGAGCTGTGGAAGATTTGTTGCTCATTATCTAAGAACATAATATTCCTTAGGGGAATATTGTGCTCTTAGCTCCTGATGCATTGCAGCAGTGCAGGGCTGGTTTCTGCAGCTCTTGGATTCTGGGAGCACCAGGATTCCACCACTGCCCTGTGTCAGGGGCTGGCTGTGACAGCACTGTCCCTGTTTGCTCCTCTAAGGAGGTGTGAGGTGACAGGTCAAGCAGAGCCACCACCAGGGCTGTGCAGGTGCTCAGAGCAGCACCTGTGGGCAGGAGGGGCTGAGGAGCAGCTCAGGTGCCAAGCCCAGGAGCCAACACCCTGCAGGTGGGCTGCAGGCTCAGTTGTAACATCCTGGAGTAGGACCTCTGTTAATTAAAAAGGAAATGATCGTTAGTATTCAATCCCACGTTCGCTCCTCATCCCAAAATACTATGAATTGAGCATGGAAACATGAGCCAATCCTGGATCATCTCTGCCATGCAAACCTTTGCTTGTACATAGAAATAGTTCAGCTATTTCTGTCTCGTTCCATACTGTGAGTGCCAGCTCTGGATGGAACATTTCACAGTCGGAGGAAGCTTTCCTTCCCCTTACACACTTCCAAGTGACTTATATTTTGGGTACAAGGGCTTTTCTTCTCTTCAGACAGGTTGGAATTCTGGTTCAGCATTCCCAGTTGCTTCTCCCTTTTGGTCAGGGCATGACTTTGGTGCTGATCAGACAAAAACCTTCTCTTCAAACTGGGGAATGTTACTGGGAATGTGAGAGCTTTAGAGCTGCCTGGGAGCTCTTTGCCTGCTGAACTCCATCAGGGATGGTAATGGCCAGATCCATCTCAGCTGCCAGGTTTATCCTGTCACATGGGCCATAAACAGATGACAAATGCAAACACTTCAGTGGTGTTTATCATCTCCATCACTGCCTGCTTGTTTGCCTGGCTCTCCAGCCCTGCAAGCTGCCAGGCAATCTGAAGGAACAATCCATTTGACTAAACATAAAGATCCAAGCTCTCAGGTCAGCCCAGAATCCCGAATTTCCTGCAGTGAGGTGATGGACTGTCAATAAACGTCAGCCAGCTCCTCCCTGGATGTGGCAAGATCCAGAATCAGCTCGGATGTGATGCTTAGGAGGGGGAGAGGGGCAAAATGTTTTATCTGAAGCTGTGTAAAACAAGGTCATTTCGACATGCTGGAGGAGAACTCAGTGTTCATAGGATGTGTCTGCTGTGTCCTTTGTGCTCTGCAACAGTGGATGTTCTGGTACAAGGTACTTGTGGCCCTTTGGTGACAAAAGAGCATATTGGGGCAGGCTTAAATTTCCTGCTGGGGATAATTCCTGGCAGTAAATCCAGACAAATGCACGTTTTTACCTTGTGGACAAGCACACTGTGGAGTGGAGACACAAGGGATGGTGCTGAAGGCACTTTGAGTGCTCAGGGCAGGAGCTGCAGTCCTGATGCATTGCAGAGGGTTCTGACTCCAGTTCTGTGTGGTTATGAAACACTGCTCAGCACCAGAGACTCGGTTTGGCACGGAGGAGAGGGTGGACAACTGTTCTGGGAGGCAAGGATGCTGTTCTGCAGGGCTGGATGCTGCTCTGAGAGGCAGGAATGCTGTTCTGAGAGGCAGGAATGCTGCTGTGTGAGACAGGGATGCTGCTGCTGCCTCTGCCCTGCCCTAGGGGCTGGAAACAGACACCAAACCTGGAGTTCTTCTCTGGTTCCCTCCTGTGGTGCTCCCGGGGTTTTTGTTTGTGTTTTTAATTCAGCGTGGATGGGATGTTGTCCTGAACTTCCCCTGGAGATTGATCTGTGCCCTCAGATGAGCTAAAGCTCTGGTAAGGGTGTTTGAGCTGTTGTCACTGCAGGCTGTTCCCCTCCTTACCAGTCGGTGCAGCAAACTGGTTTGTGCTCCCACCAGCTGTTAAATTCACTCTATTGCAGCCCTGGCTTTGCTGTTCCTTTTTCAGGAGCATCTCCCATGTCTTTCTGATAGAACAAGGAATCAGTCCAGGAGCTCTCAGGTCTTGTGTGTGAGGTGTCCTCAGCTGAGGCTCTTCCATCAGCATTTAATGTTCTCAGGAAGTGCTGGACACTGCACTGACCCCTGGGCAGCCCCCAGCAGTTCCTGGAAGTTTTGCTCCCTTCCCACAGGGACCTGCTGTGCTTGGTCTCTCTCAGCACTCAGACAAGGGGGCAAAGGAGTTTTGGACTCAAATCCAGCAGCAGCTGATCCAGTCCCTTTTGGAGGATGTGTGGGGTGTGTGTGTGTGTGGTTTTACATTTCCTCTGGTGGTGGCAATGTCTGGAACATGAGGTCAGCAGAGCTGGTGCTCCAAGGAGTTCAGCTCTGCCTGTGCTGGCACTGACTTGCGCCCTTGCCTTGTTGTGTCTCAGGAGCAGGGATGGTGGTGGACTGGGAACAAGAAACTGGTCTCCTGATGACCTCGGGAGACGTGAGGATAATCCGGATCTGGGACACGGATCGGGAAATGAAAGTACAGGTAACACCTGCATGCTTGTCCCCAGCACCTTTTCCCTCCCAGAGCACATCCCATGGGCCAAGAGCCCCAAAGCACCTGGAGCTCCTGCTTCCCTGCCCCAGGGTCACATCCCAAAATCAATAAAACCACACAGATACTCAGCGAGTGTGTCAGGGCTTTCCTGGAAGCTGCTGTTCTGAGTGGGCATCAGTGTTTGGGGAAGGTGAGGCTGTGGAACCCAGAGGCAGGCACTGGGATGCAGGCTGGATTTCATCCTAGCATGTAACTGAAATAATGTAAAAGTCTGTGAAAGCACTGACAGCTCTCTGTGCTATGTAACGACAGAAAGGCACTGCCAGAGTTCATGTCAGCCACAGTCACATGGAAGTTTCTCAGAAATTCCAAGGAGAAGCAGCTGGTCGGTGAGAATGGAGGCACCATGCTGGAATAAAAAGGAAGTGGAGTTTTCAAAGCTTCTCGAAATTAATTACCCTTGGATGAACATTAATTGCGACACTTTGACCCTGCGATGCAGGATAATTAAGCCTCTGTTCATCTTAATTACTTTCACATATTATTTTTTTTCTATGCAAATTAGGGAGCGGCAAAATTCAGGAGGCAAAAATCTTTTAAATGATGATGATTAATGATTGCACCGAAAGTATCTAAAAACATGTTGTTTCTTTTTTTAATTGCAAAGATTGGGTGTGTTGAAATTCAAGTGATTGGAACTTCCTGACTCAGTAACTGGGAAAGTGAGAATCAGCACAAAGAGCAGGAATAATCCGGGCGGATAAAGGTGCTTCCCTCTTTGAACTACAAAAACCCACACCTCTGGAAGCACTCGGGCTGGAGCTGGAGGAACAAGTGCTTCATTTGCACTTCTGCTGAGTGTTGCTGCTTCAAAGGAGGAGCTGGGGGTGGGCAGAGGCTGGAGCAGCCCCAGGCTGGTGCTTCTCCTCACTCAGCCCAGGCTGGAAAAGCTGCTCCAGAGGTGAATCTGCACGGAGGCAAAAACAGGATTGAAGTGAGGAATGAGCTCCTGCAGCTCCAATGGGGTTCCTGCACAGGGACCTGGAGCACCCTGGGCTGTGCAAGGTGTGCCCATGGCAGGGGGTGGAATGAGAGGAGCTTTAAGGTCCCTCCCAGTCCAAACCACTCCATGATTCCAGGATTGTCATTCCTGCTTTTGCAGTGCTGCTCAGCTTTTTTTACTAGTTTTAATTGAAAGCGTTTTTCCTCCCAACAGGCACAGGGATTATTCTGAGCAATTCTTTTGCCTCCAGAAGTAAAACAGGGAAGTGGCAGCGTGGGTGCACGGCGTGTTCCCAGCACAGCTGTCCCTGCAGCTCCAGCTGCCTTTTTCCATGTCACTTCTCCAACACACGCCGTGTCTGGCGTCTCTAATGAGATCTGCTGGATGTCCCTGTCACATGTGCCACAGCAGGGATGGGAGGTGGCACAGCACTGCCTGGCTGTCTCGGGGCTGTGTCAGGGCTCCAGAGCTGCCAGGGGCGAAAGTGTCACTGATGGGGCTCAGGGGCACTGGAGCTGCCTCACCCTGCTCAGTGTGGGGATGAGGGATGGGGCAGGAGCTTGGTTTGGTGCCCTGAGTGAAGTGCCCTGAAGCCATGCCATGGTCTCTGTGTGCTCTCTCTGCAGGACATTCCCACGGGAGCTGACAGCTGTGTCACCAGCCTGTCCTGTGACTCCCACCGCTCCCTGATCGTGGCAGGGCTGGGGGATGGCTCCATCCGCGTGTTCGACAGGAGGATGGCCCTCAGTGAATGGTAATTCCCATCCTTCCCGGGCTCAGGGGGTCCTCACGTGCTCTCCTCACCTCACACATGTCCCTCTTGTCCCCAGCCGAGTCATGACCTACCGGGAGCACACAGCCTGGGTGGTGAAGGCATACCTGCAGAAACACCCTGAGGGCAACATCATGAGTGTCAGGTACCTGGGATTGCACTCCTGGAGCTGTTTTCTCTTACACACACTTTGGTTTTTTTCCTATAAATTCTGTCCCTGGCATTCCAAGAGCTGGGAGGGTGAAGGTCTTGTGTTTGACATTTGCTTCAGTAATGAGCTCCTGCTCCAAACTCAGTGGAGAGGAGGCACAAAGGGATGTGGGGCTTTCCTTGGATGGCTGTTGGTGTGGTTTGGGAGTAAACAAGGTGCTGGACTCACAAGGTGTGTGAGGAGGAAGGGAGGGAAGCAGGAGCTGGATATGGAATATCTTGTGGTGGTGAGGCTTTACTGCCAATGCCTCTGTGGGGTCATTTGGGAGAGAACAGGAGGAGGAAGGTGGATGGTGCATCTGTCAGGCACATTCCTGGGCAGGATTCCTGTGCAATTCCCTAAATCCATTCCTGCTGGCTGGTAAATACTGTGGCCAGAGCAGCAGGTACTGATTTGGCCATTAAGGAACAGCAGAACAGAATTTATTGTTACAAAGCCACCGTTTGCACACAAAGAGCCTCTTTTTCTTGATTACAAAATGGAAACAAAACATAATTTTCTGGGACTCAGAACATTCCTGAGGCGGGGGATGGGCCAGCAAAAATGTATTAAGATTTTCAGAAAGGGGATTATGTGATGCAGCTGCCAGCTTTGTCGAGCTCCCATATTGGAGTTTTTAATCTTCCTCTCTGTAAGCTCCTCCAGCAGCTCTGGGGTCAGCTCCCTGTGCCCTGGGCTGAGGGCTGGTTGTCCCCTCTCCTCAGAGCCCTTCCAGCCTTGGAGCTGCTCTTCCTGGGGCTGCAGAGGTGTCAGGGAGTGTTGGGCTTCAAAAGGCAGGTCTGGGCTCTTCCCAGAGGAACTCAGATTGTGGAGTTGAGCCACCTCACTTCCAGTTCCTCCCAGTTCCCTGTGCTTCCACTGAGAGTAAAATCCAAGGAAAACAATTGTTAGGATGTAGTGAGATTCTGGTGCACAGACACTGGGAGTAAAGGGTGGCACCAGCACATCCCGTGTGCTCAGATGTTTCTCATGCAATTTCCTGCTGTGCAAAGCAGCAGGAATTTAGGTCTGACATGGAGCTGGGTGTATTGGTGTGACAGAACAGGGAGGGCAGAGGCAGTGAGGGATCAGCAAGGTGGGATCACTCCCAAGCTGTTATTTCAGCACAGAGCATGCTGGGGATGGGACCAAATCACAGCACTGGTGGGAACTCACAGCCATGTGTGTTCCCTGTCCCAACATCCCATGGAGGTGCTTGGCTCATGGACAGCCCTACAGCTCCATTTCCTGGGCTTTGGGGCCTGGCTGGGCACAGCCTGACCCTGTGGCTCTGTGTTGGCAGTGTCAACGGCGATGTGCGGTTTTTCGACCCCCGCATGCCCGAGTCCATGAAGGTGCTGCAGATCGTCAAGGGGCTCACAGCCCTCGACATCCACCCCCAGGCCAACCTCTTCGCATGGTGAGTGCTGCTGCCATTCCTGCAGCATGTGGAGCTGCTGGAGCGAGTCCAGAGGAGGCACCAGGGTGATTCCATGATCCTCGGAGAGGATGGTTTGTCTCCACAGACATCATTCATGAGGAGTTTTTGACTTGACTGTTTTTTCATCTCACCACAACAGTGCAGCTTCTTTCCCATATTTGCAGCTCAGGAACTTTATCTCCTTTTTATCCTATGAAACCCTGGACACTGGATCCCTGTTCAGTGTCTGTGTTTTTGGGCTCTGAGTGGGGGCCAGCAGCCACTCCACAGCCATGAGACCTGGAGCCTGTTGGGGATGCCCTGGGTGTGTTTGGACATCAGCTCTCCATGTTTTCCTGTCCCAGGTGACCACAGTTTACAGTGGTTCTGGCCACCAGTTAATGATCTCCCACTCATGGAACTCGCTGCACTCTGGTCAGGCACACAGCTCAGCCAGGGGCTGCAGCAGCAATATTGTCCCCTGCCAGCATTCCCAGTGACTCCATGTTCTGTCCTTTCCTTTCCAGTGGCTCCATGAACCAGTTCACTGCGATCTACAACGGCAACGGGGAGCTGATCAACAACATCAAATACTACGATGGGTTCATGGGACAAAGAGTGGGAGCCATCAGCTGCCTGGCCTTCCATCCTCACTGGGTCTGTATCCCTGCTGGGATTTGGGGTTGGCATGTCCCAGTGTCCCTGTGGGAAGAGGGGATGGCACAGAGACCACCCTGGTGTTAAGGGGGGCTGCCCCAGCCTGGTGCTCTGAGCAGACTCCCAGCCCAGCTCCCCAGTACTCCCAGTCCTCCAGACAACCACACTGGTGGTGCCTCTGGTGCTGCTGGTGTGTGATGAGCTCCTGCAGCTCCACAGGCTTCCAACACCTGAGCCCATCCAGCTGATGTGCAGTTCCCACCCCAGCTCTGCAGCCTGGCTCAGCTCAGACTCCTTGGCCGCAGGAATTGTCCAAGCTGACTGGAGAAGTGCAGGCTGACATTCCCAAATTCCATTTGCTTATTTACTCCCTGCCTGGCTCTGCAGCCACGTCTCACTGGGGCTGCTCTCACACCACCTTACGTAAGGCTGGTGCTGTGCAGGGGAAAACTGCACGTCAGGAAAATGGGAGAGCTGCAAAAATTAAAGGCATGAGCTGATAAAAGCTGGAATGAAGCAGAACAAAAGGAGGTTTTGGAGTATGTCACAGCTGAAGGGCTCTGCAGTAGTTAGAGAACCTGGTTGCTACTCAGGGAGGAGGGAGGTCCCCCCTGTATGGTGGACTTTGCTCATCCAGGGAGGAGAATAAATGGAGTTGGAAAACCTGAGAAAACAATTAATGGATGGGAAAAAGGAGGGAGTTACAAGAGTTATTTCAGAAACCTGCAGATCAGCTCACAAATATTTAATATGTAATGGGAAGAGAAGTTTGCTCTTTAAACAAGCAAAGCAAAGCCCTGTCCAGGCTGGGCCAGGTCCCCTCACTGCAGGAAGTGCTCATTTTCAGCCCAGGCATCAGCTCCTGAGGAGATTTGCAGTCATTTAGAGAAATTATGGTGGCAGTTGACAACTAATCGTGCCCATAATTTTTCCCTGTGGCTGAAATGGGCCTATAACTCCTGCAGAGCTGTGGAGCAGCTGGGTGTCCCTGCTGGAATGTCACTGTTACCTGTGCCTGTCACTGCTCCACACCTGGACCTTGGTCACAGGAGCAGCAGCTGAGGGAGCTGGGGAAGGGTCTGGAGCCCCAGGAGTGGCTGAGGGAACCAGGGGAGCTCAGCCTGGTGAGAAAGAGGCTCAGGGGAAGCCTTCTGCCTCTGCACAACTCCCTGACAGGAGGGGGCAGCCCCAGACAGGACAAGAGGGAACAGCCTCAAGCTGTGCCAGGGAGGTTCAGGTTGGACATCAGGAGGATTCATGGAAAGGGTGGTCAGGCCTTGCAACTGCCCAGGGAGGTTTGGAGTGCTCATCCCTGGAGGCTGACAATGCGGGGATTGGTCCCAGGTTGGACTCAGTGATCTCAGAGGGCTTTTCCAGCCGGTGTGACTGTGCCTGTGTGTCCCTTTGCTCTCCCGCAGCCCCACCTGGCCGTCGGCAGCAATGACTTCTACATCTCGGTGTACTCGGTGGAGAAGAGGATCAGATGACGGCGCCCGGCGTGGCCGGAGCTGCTCCAGGGCAGAGCCTCCCTGTACATAGAGAAATCATCGACTTGAATGTTTCGTGTTGGCTGCTGCTGCACCCCATAACTTGAACATTTGTTCTTCTGACTTAGCTACTGATGGGTTTGACAAGGGGAAGAGACAATCTCCTGGTTTTGTTTTGTTTTGTTTTCCAGCTATATCCTCTAAAAGCTACAGAAAAGGAACATTTATTTTTGTTTCCAGTGGTTGGCTTCTCTGTCAGAAACACGGCTCCTGATCTTGGAAGGACTTGGATGAGGCAACACCCTTGAGAAGGGTCTTGTTTTAGTCTTCGTTCCTTGTTTTGCTGGAATGTTGGTTCTTCAAGGACTGTCAGGACTCACCTACAGCTCCACGGGACCCTCCAGCTGCTGCCAACCCTGTGCCAAACCCAATTCCCGGGACAGGGCAGTGTGACCCAAGCATGGGATGTACCTGCTCCTGCACTGCTGAGCAGGGCCAGGGAGGCAGGGAAGTGTCTCCTCTGCATGAACCTCCTCCTCCCTCCCTGCAGCGTCCTCTCCACTGGAAGCAAGGACAGACGGGGACCTGGTGGCCTGGGCAGGCAGGGATCCTGCAGAAAGGGGCTCAGGGAGATGACAAGAACAGGGCAGGATGTCCCACACCGCAAAGCTGCACCGTGAAGTGAGGAAGATGAAGGAGGAAGGAGAACAAAGATCTCCAATGTCACAACGAGCCTGGAGCAAGTCACTGGTGTCACCACATTCCACCCAAGGCCACGGTGCTGGTGGGGAGCTGGGGGCACCTCAGGCACTGCCCCTCCTGCTGCCACTGTCCCTGTGCCACAGGAACTCTGCACCCACATCTGGGCCCTGGGGAGCTCTGCCCAGCCAGCAGGGGAGGCTCCAGGGCCCATCTTGGGTTATGTGTGCTCCTCATGGCTGCTGTGCACCGAGGTGAGGTCAGGATTTGGGCACTTGGAGCTGCACACACCATGTGGCCATGGCTGTGGCTCATCTGTCCCTTTGGAACCAGGCATGGAACCACCTGGGCACAAGAGAATCACTGAGGAGGAGGAAGGCAGCAGGTCACTGCTCTGAGCAAAGCACCCTTGTCCCAGCTATCCAGGCGAAGCCTGCTCTGTCTTCCACACCTTCCACATCTGAAAAATGAATGTTTTGTCCCTTGGGATCCGTGCTGGCTCTGGAGATGGGTGTGGGAAGGGAGAGCACAGCCAAAGGACAGCTTTCCTTCCAGAGGTGCAGCCAGGGGCAGAACTCACTCTGTGCAAAACTCACTGCGGTCCCCTCTGAGGGCCAGCAGTTCCCAGTCTTTCTTCCAGCCAGTCTCATGGGATCTGCAGGCTCCCAGCAAACTGCCAGCCATGCTGAAGGGAATCCTGGTGAGGGAAGGGGTGAGAACCCCTCTGTCCCTGTGCTGATGGCAGCTGCACCTCTGCCCCATGCCCACGGAGTGTCTGACCCATCGCTGCTGCTGCTGCTGCCCCTCGTCGCCGTGTCCGTGGGTGTGAGGCACCTGGGCCACGCCAGGGAGGAGGCCCGTGGCCACCCCAAGGTGCCACAGGCACGTCAGGACTCTGGCTTGGGAGAAGGTCCCCAAAGCACGGCGGTGGAGCCGATGTCGGGTTCCCCCCAGCACTGTCCCTGTCCCCCTGTCAGGGAGGCCGAGGGCCATGTCACAGGATAATGAATCAAAGGCTTTAAACTTAAAAACTACCTAAAAATCCACTTCTAAGCTACCCAAAGTTAATTATGGTCTAACAGAGCTGTGCCTCTTCCCGACCCACTCCTGGGCTGTCCACAGGAGTGGAGCCAGAGTTTGGGATCACATGTAACCCGTTAACATTCACAGCTTCAAAAACAATAGATTTTTAACTCGTATCAGTGTATTTGTGAAAGGAACAGGAAATTCTTGGCGAGAGGGGAAGGGGCCTGGTGGGAGCTGCTGCTCCTTCCCAGCTGCTCCCGCCAGACTCCAGTGCAGCCCCATGTCCAGGACGTGGGATTTTAAGGAATTCGGGCTGTTGGGCTTTTACCTGAGCATGTGTGGGCTGTGCTTCCACAGGTTTGATGCAGAGATTCAATCATGGAATCACAGAGTTTAACCAAGGATCTGGAGAGTGTCCTACCTTAAAAGTTCACTTATCTCTATTTATTTTACAAAAATAAAATTTAAAAAAAATATATAAAAACCCCCACACGATTGTAATGTGAGAGTAAAATGATTACAGACAAATAAATGGTTAATAAAAAATAAATGCAGAAACAGTTCCTGGTGTGAAGCTCCTTTTGTGGGGCAGGAGGGGGCTGGGGGCAGCTGTGGCCCAGGAAGGAGCCAGGTTGGATTTGGGGTTCTGGGCTCTGTGGGGTCTGGGCAGTTTCCCCAGGGAAGAGGACAGTCTCAGGTGGAGGTATTGGTGACAGACATGTCCCAGTCCAGGTGGCTGCTCCAGGCGGTGCTGGGGGAATGGTTGGACTCGATGGGCTCAGAGGGTTTTCCATGATTCTATGAAAGAATTGGTGCTGTCCCTGTAGCCCCCAGCCCCTACAGCCGCCCTCCCATACCTCCCATTCCCTATACCCCATTCCCTACATTATCCCCATTCCCTATAATATTCCCTTTCCCGATGTTACCCCCATTCCCGATATCATCCCATTCCCTTTGCTATTCCCATTCCCTGTATTATTCCCATTCCCTATAATATTCCTATTTCACATATTATCCCATTCCCTGTATTATTCCCATTCTCTGTATTATTCCCATTCCCGATATTCCCGTCCGCAGCGCGCCCCCACAGCGCCCCCCAGTGGTGCCGCCCGGCGCTGCAGGCTCGCTGCGCGCTGTGCTGTGCTTGGCCCCTCGCGGCCGCCGTCGGGGGCGGGCCGGGCCGGGCCGGGCCGGGCAGCAGCGGCCATGGGGAACCTGTTCGGGCGGAAACGGCGGAGCCGCGTCACGGAGCAGGACCGGGCCGTGCTGGTGAGCGGGGGGACACCGGGATGGACCGGGCCGTGCTGGTGAGCGGGGGGACACCGGGCCGGATCGGTGAGCGGAGGCAGACCGGGCTGGACCGCACCGGCCTGGCCTGGCTCCGGGCGCTCTTATGGGGTTTGCCGGAGCGATGGAGGGGCCAGGCCGGGGCTGAGCGACCCCCGGTGCCGGTGCTGTGGGTGACACGGCGGGGAGAGACCGGGTGAGGGGCGGAGCTGCTTCAGGGGTGCTGTCAGGGCTGAGTTGTGACCCGTGTCCGTCTCTCTGTCCGTGTCTGTGCCCCTTCCCTCCGTGTCCCTCTCTCCTGCAGCAACTGAAGCAGCAGCGGGACAAGCTCCGGCAGTACCAGAAGCGGCTGAGCCTGGGCCTGGAGCGGGAGCGGGCGCTGGCCCGGCAGCTGCTCCGGGACGGCAAGAAAGAGTGAGGGGAAGGAGTTACCTGGGGGCGAGGGCGGGGGAGAGCCAGTGCCACCTCCGGGGAAGGGAACACCACTGGGCTGTGGGAATCAGAATGCCCCAATGGTTTGGCTTGAGAGGGACCTTAAAGCCGACTTTGTTCCGCTCTCTGCCATGGGCAGGGACGCCTTTCACTTGCTCCAAGCCCCATCCTGCCTGACCTTGGACACTTCCAGGGATCCAGGGGCAGCCTCAGCTTGTCTGGCCAACCTGTGCCAGGGGCTCACCATCCCCACAGGCAAAGATTTATTCCCACTATCCGATTTGCTCGTCCTTGCTCTTCACAGGAGCAGCTCAGGGTTGCCAGTTCAGCTGCACTCAAGTTGTCCCCTTTTAGCAGAAGCACAGGACAAATATGTTTGTGATGGCTTTATTTGCTTCCTCCATGCTGAGTTTTTCTCCCTCTGTGTCTCTCAGGAAAGCCATGCTCCTGCTGAAGAAGAAACGGTACCAGGAGCAGCTTCTGGATAAAACAGAGAACCAGATCAGCAACCTGGAGCGGATGGTGAGCGAGGGCCTTGGGGTGTTCCGGGGTGGGGCTTCCCTTGGACCTTTGGAATTCCATTCCAGCTGGCATGTGTTTAGCCCTCTGTCCAAGGGCAAATGTCTCCAAAATTGTACGTGTGCCGCCACTGTTCCCTGAAGACACAGAGTGGTGTGTTTGGAATCTGCAGGTTACGTGTTAAATGTGCGTTTGGGAGATTGTTAAAACGTTACTCACAGTGGGGATGGCTGCACCTGGAGCTTCCTGGGTTTGTCTCAGCACTGTCATTTCAGAACTGGATGTGTTTGGATTTGGGGAGGTCTCAGCTGGGACTGGCAGCTGGAAAATCCGGTGAAATCGCTTCAAGGGCTGTTGGACCTGCTGGTGCAGCTGCCTGTGCTGAGCTTTTTGTGTGGATATTTCCTACTGCTGGTGCCATTGACAGGACAGAAAGGGCTCAACTGCTTCCTTCTTGCAGCTTCTCTGGTGGTCCTGGCAGCCTGTGTCTGCCTAATAATGGCAATCGTGGAATTATTTAGATGGGAAGAGCCCTCTGAGCCCATTGAGCCCAGTCACTCCCCAGCACTGCCAGGGCCACCACTGTCCCCAGCTGCCACATCCACCCACCTGTTAAATCCCTTCAAGATTTCCTGGACAGCCTGTGCCAATTCCTGGCCAAAGTGTGACAGGCTCTTCCCTTTCTCCTTCCCATTCCAGGTCCAGGACATTGAGTTCACCCAGATTGAAATGAAGGTCATTGAGGGCCTGAAAATAGGCAATGAGTGTCTGAACAAAATGCACCAGGTACGTGTGGCTGGGGCAGGTCAGAGGGGCATGCCTGGAGCTGCCTCCCTGCAGACACCTCCCACACCTGGATTTTGGCTGTTCCCTTCAGGTTATGTCCATAGAAGAAGTGGAAAGGATAATAGGAGAAACCCAGGATGCTGTGGAGTACCAGAGGGTATGTACATGAGGAGCTTCTGCCTCTACACAGGGTTTTTTGGATGTGCATTGTTTTAAAGAGCCATCAGGTTGGGAATTTAATGTATCCTTCCCTCTCACCCACAGCAAATAGA
Source organism: Lichenostomus cassidix (assembly GCF_008360975.1). Taxonomy (NCBI): domain Eukaryota; kingdom Metazoa; phylum Chordata; class Aves; order Passeriformes; family Meliphagidae; genus Lichenostomus; species Lichenostomus cassidix. The sequence continues at coordinate 2,916,222 of NC_139498.1, read as the reverse complement.
TGAGCTCCTGGCTGGCAGCCTGACTGAGGAGGATGAAGATGCCATTCTAGAAGAATTAAATACTATTACTCAGGTATGATTGTTCTTCTTGTAATTAAAATCCACATTTTCAGATGGCTGTTTGTAACAGAAGTTAAAGTACCTTTTTCCCACTCTCAGAGCTTAGTTTGGGGGATAATGTGGGACATTGCCACCCCCAGTCTTTGCCCACAGCTGTGGTCTGTGACACATGTGACACATTATCTTTAATGTCCTTGTAGGAACAGTTGGAGCTTCCAGAAGTCCCTTCAGAGCCACTCCCAGAGAAGATCCCAGGTATGTTCTCCTTGCACAGCTTTGTCTTCTCGTGCTCCTGTCATGTGCAATGGCCTGAGACCCTCTCCCAGTGTAAGTGCTGTCCTGGAAAATGGCAAGGAATAGCAGCTCCTGCAGTGGGGACAGGCCCAGCTGAGCCCTCGCTCCAGGAGGACCTGGGGCTCTATTCTCTGTTCTCTTGGCATCTGGTCATTCCCTTGGAGAGCTTCCTGTGTGGCATCTGCTGTTCTTGTCATGTCCTGTACCTGCTCTGAGGCCATCTCCTGCCTTGAGACTCCTCTCTCCATAAGGAATTCTTTCCTTGCTGGAGCCAGGCAAGGCTTGCCCCCCACAGCCCCAGTCTGGTCCTGTCATCACAGCACAGGGACATTGGAGTCACACTGCACAACACTGGATCTCTCTGAGGCTTGGGATGACTTCCCACCTCACTTCACAGTGATTTGGAACCAGCTGGATGAGGATCACTGGGGTCCCACAGCTCCAGGATTGTTAGAGCACAAGCTCCACACAACTGATGGTCCCTGAGTTATCTGAAACCTCAATGGATGGATTTGTGTGGGAATCCAGCTGGGAAGGGGGAGAGCTCACCAAGCAGGTGACCAAACAGGCCCTGGTGGCCCTGCCTGGTGGGGAAGGAGCCCACACAGGTGTATTAGGTGTCTGTGCTGAGGAGCTGAGAACTGGTGAAGACTCTTGGGACAGCAGAGCTCTGAGCTGTCACTCACTGGAGCTGGACCTCCCTGCTTGTGAAGAGAGGAACTGGAAGAAGCCATTTCCCTCTGTGGAATCTGCCCAGGAGCAATCTGGGATGTGGGGAATGGAGCTGGTTTCCTTGGAGCTTGTTTACTCCTAAACAGGGCTCAGATGTCAGTGTTGAGGCCAAACAAAACACAGCCCAGGGGTGTCAGGTCAAAGGGATGAGGGCAGAGCTGGCCCTGCTGCTGCCCAGGATCTGTCCCTGTGCTGGTGGCTTTGCTGGGCTGGCCATGTTCTGAAAGTCTGTAATTGTTTAGTGCTGTGGAAAAGGGGCATTTTCCCATGGGAATGTGGGATTATTTATAACCAGCTTCTCTTAGTTCAGGTGCTGTTCAAGCATTTGCTGCTCTGCAGAGTGGATTCCGTGCCTTGGATCCTCCTCAGGAGATGACTGCAGGATATTTGCATTCCCTGATTCTGTAACAAGTTTCTTTTCCTTCCACAGAAGTGTCACCCATCAAGAACAGGCCAAAGCCAGAGCTGGTGGCAGCATCTTAACTCCCAGTGCTGGGGATTCCCCCACGAAACTTTCACCCTGGACAGTTTGCCCTCCCAGCATGTGCTGGGAACAGGCAATGCCTTGGCAGCATCCCAGCTGTGCTGGGTGGATTGTGGAGCAGGATTCCCTGCACAGGGTGGGGAACCTCAGCTGATTATCGCTCTTGTATCAAGATTATTTTCTAGTGCTTTCTTTTTTTGTAACTTAAATTCCAGACTCACTCAGCTGCGCTGTCTCGGGATTAAACAGCAACTCTAAAACATCCAAAGCCAAATTTTTCTCCGTAGGTTCAATTCTGGTGGTCAGTCTGCCTTTGCTCTGGCCAAATCCCAGCAAATCCCACACTCAGAGTGGAGGTGTTTGTGCTGGGCATGGGCTGAGCAGGCATGAGCCCTGTGGGACCACTCTGGTGTCCCTCTGTCCCTTCTGTCTCCTGATTCCATCTGGGGATGGGCTGCCCTTGTGTGTCCTTGTCCTGCTGCACGTTGGGCAGCACTGGAGCTGGGAGTGCTGAGCTCCCACACGTCGAGCTCTGGTCTAGACTTGGTTCTGGCCTGTCCAAAACCAGCTCAAGGGGATCTGATTTGGGCCAGGCTCACCCTGGGAGCTCAGTTCTGCTCCTGCTGCAGCAGCTCTGGCCGGGCAAAGCCTGGTGTGCTGTGAGGTGAGGAGTTGGTCACAGTTCAGCCCCGGCTCTGGAACCCTGCAGAGCTGAGCAGCCCTGGGCTGGCAGAAATCGCCTGCAATGCCAGCAAGGAGCTTCTGCCTGTGTTAGGAGCCAGGATTCCTCCCTTGTTGGCTCTGCTCCAGCGTCAGAGTTCACCTTTGGCCACGATGGACTGATGGATCACATGGACTCTGCTCCAGCTGCTCCTGCCGGACGTTTCCTCAGTGGCCTGGACACGATTCCTCAAGCTCATGCTTCACCAGACACAGGGCCTGGAGCTTCAGAAATCAACACTCCAAAGACTCTGCTCCAGGAGAAGCTCAAGGGAGCCCCATCCCCTCTGAGGACAGTCGGAGCAGCACTAGCTCACTGGGATGCTGAAGGCTCTGGAATGCTGCCTGGCCAGCCAGGTGGTGGCAGATTTGGCTGCTCTTGGAAGCAAGCTCACCTGCCAGCTTGCAGATGCTCTTCAGGACACTGCAGATCTTTATTACATTCTTGAAGCCACAACCCTTAATCTGCATTTCTGTGACAGTGGAAGGACCAGAGGGTCCTTGGAGACTTTGGGAGGCTGTTGTTGGGCTTGTGGGATCTGGTGCTAGACAGAGTGATCCCAGGGACTGGGGTGCTCCCCTGTGGTGTTTGGCCCAGTGTGTGGCACCAGCACAGTGTTGGCAAAGCAGCCACTGACTCTGGAGCTGGATGGGGTGTTGGATGATCCCAGGGCCATGTTTCTGGTCACCCCAGCCTCTGTTTGACAGCCAGATCCTGCTCCCAGCCCTCCCAGGCTCAGGATCCTGCTCTGCTCTCGGTGGCTTGTTCTGTGCTGCAACGCAGCCCATTCCCACCAGAGAGAGCCTTGGATTCACCAGAGCAGTGCTGGCAGGAGCATTTCTGGGCAGCGTTTTTCCTTCAAGGCTCCTTCAGCCCGTTGCCAGGCTGTTGTTTGGATGTCGGTTTGTTTAATGTGCCCCTGATTAATCTGGATTCGTGGGAAGGAGTGCTGGGTGCTCTCAGGAAGGGATCTGTCCTGGGAGCACAGCTTCCACTGCTGGTGCTTTGGGAAAACCCTGATCCCTGGGGCTGGCATCACCACAGGAGAGGGATGAGGAGGGACAAGGGTGTGCTGCAGTCCCTCTGCTCTGGTTTTCTTTCATCCTGTCAGCAGGAGAGACATGAGCCAACCCTCCCCAGGGACAACCCTGTGCCAAGGCCAAGCCAGGTTCTGGTGGCTGCAGAGAGGGAGTGGGGCTGGTGCTGAAGGGGTTAATGCAGCTCCTTCCATTCCTTAACACAGCGGAGAGGCCATTTACTGATCCAACAAGAAAGTTTGGAGCAGATTGGCCACAGCTTCCTCCACTAATCCCTGCCCCAACAGCTTGTGCTGGGTCTCCTTGGAAAGAAGAGCTGGGAGTGGGCTGTGGCCTCTGTGCTGTGCTGTGACAATAAATTGGTTCCAATGGTTCTACCGACTCCTCTTCCAGCCTCGTGTTTTCACAGGGAGTGCTTTGGATGAGCACAAGTTGCCTTCTTCCTCCCTCCCCTCCTTGCTCCCTGCTCCTGGGAGAGATGTGGGCAGGAAATTTCAGAGCAGGCTCCGTGTGTGATACAAACAATCCTGTTTGATCCCGTTTGCCTGGATGGCCCCAGGAGCCTTGGATGGAGCTGACAGCGCTGGGACAGTCCTGGCACAGCCCTGAACCAGGTATGGCTGAGATTTTTGAGAGCCTCCACCACTGCCCTCCCCTCCTTGGGATTACAGTGAGGCCAAATGGGGTTTTTGGTAAGATTTACTCTGGAATTGTCAAACTGATTCTTGACCAGCCCATGTCCAGACTCAGGGCTCACAGGGACATGTGGCTCCCTCCTGATGGACCACACTGTCCTGTCCTGTTTTGCCACCCTCTGTAGGACTTTGTGCTTCTATTCCTGTGAGGTTGTCCAAACACCTGCCCCAGCCAACACCGAGCCCCTGTGTGTGACTGTCCCCGTTTGGAATGGGCACAGGGACTGGGGGGGACACGGTTGGCAGGAGCAGGGCAGCACCACCCCAAAGCTCAGCTCCAGTGCAGGATGAGGTCCCACCCGGGATGTTCCTGAGGCTCTGGCCATGCTTGGACACCAGCTGCTCCCTTGTTACTCTGGATTTCCATCTCTCCTGCTGCTGGAAGCAGTGGGATGCCCCCAGCTCCCTCCTGCCTGCGCCAGCTGGACCCTTGGCAGCAGCTCAGCCCCTCAGCCCGTCCTGCCGGGGGGAGTGCCGGGGGTCCCACGGCTCTGGGAAAGCAGCTGTGCCGAGTTTGGAGTGTTTAATTAGCACTCCCCATGCCCCTCAGCTGTGGCAGCAGGGTGGGAGCCAGCTCCCGCCGGGAGGGCTACACACAGAGCTCTTCCAGCTGTGTTTGAGTTGGCCAGATGTTGAGTTAGAGGAGTGTGGAGGCAGCGCTGCTTGTTGTTAATTAAACCCTGGAGAATAAGAACAAACCTCACGCTCCTGCCTCAGCTGCCCCCACAGTGCCTGGAGCTCTCCCTGGATCCCCCAGCCCTGGCACAGCCCTGGCCCCTGTCCAGAGACTCTGCAGAGGTTCTGGCCACTGGACAATGCCCACAGCAAACCTGCCCGTGCAGGCACAGCATGTGGGACAGTGACAGGGAATTTCAGCATTCCCAGGAGCATTCACTCCTCCTGGATCTCTGTGCTATTCCCAACACACTGCTCAGTGCTGGATCCAGTCCCGTGGCCTTTAATGTAGTTTGTGTGGCAATGTGGGATCCCAGCCCCATGCAGGGGAAGGGGAAACAAGGAGCTCTGCTGGGAGATATTGCTGCCCATTCCTTACCCCCCCCTAGCAAGGACATTCCCTGTTTCATGGGGACACTGCCTCATCCCATGGGATCTGCCTGGCTGGGACCACTGCCCTCACAGAGCCTTCATCCAGCATCCCATGCACCTGGGAGCAAAGGATGAGACTGGGGGGGAGCAGGAATTACTGCCAGCGTTACACAAGCGGCAATGCCTTTAAATAGAATCCTATTCCCTGTTGTCCAGGAGGCAGCAGAGCCACTGGGCGCCAGCAACACTCCCTGGGGCTGTGTTGGACCCTCCCCAGCCCCTCCATGTGCCAGGAGCTGACAGGAGGCTGGTTTGGGGCAAAGGCCAGGAGCTGCCTCCCCTCCTCAGCAGCCTCTTCCCTGGGCTGTGCGGGAATTGTGTAACGGGAGGCGGTGGCAGAGCCCTGGCAGTTTCTATGCCAACACAGCTGGATAGCAGCGCTGCCGGGGAGGGGGGGCTGCCAGCGCACCCCCAAACAGCTGCACAGCCCCCAAACAGCTGCACAGCCCCCAAACAGCTGCACAGCCCCCAAACAGCTGCACATTCTAACTCAGCTGCACCCCCTGACACGGCTGCACCCCCGACACGTTGTCATGCTCCACTGCCTCCAGTGTTTCCTGGAACACGCATGGAAAAAGAAAACGAGCTGAGAGTCCCGGAGGTGTTGGATCCATGGGCCTTTCCTCTGGGTCCTGTTGCTTTTTGGCACGAGTTCAGGGGCCCCAGGGGCTCTCCCTGTCCCCCCTCAGCAGCCCTCAGCTCTCACCCCTGGGGAACAACCTCACCGTGTCCCTTGTTCCCCAACCTTCCTGGCAGACCCTGACTCAGGACCAGACAGCTCGATGAGGATCTTTCATCCTCCTCCTCCTCTTCCTCCTCTTCATTATCCACACTCTGAGCTTGCCCTGACCCATGTGGGGGTCCCAGGGGTCTGGGGGCTGCCCACACTTGGGGGCACCACTGGGGTGCTGCATTCTGCACCCAAACCTCGCAGTGCCCCAATCCTGCCTGCCTGCTCGGACACACTGGGGACCAACCACTGGCTCCTTCCCTTTTCCATATTTTCAGTGCCCTGGTGTCACGCTGAGTCACCAGCAGAGCAATACAAGAGCCTTTGGCAGGGAACAAGCCCAAGTTTTGATAGTTCAACTGTGGGAAAAAAAAAAATCAGCGCAATTTCCTAATTAGAGCAGCGCTGGGAACAAAGCGGGTCTGTCCGAGCGCGGCACGGCCGCGGCCGGGAATGTGACCTTTGCTGGCTCGTGGTGCCAGACAGGAGCTGCTGGTGAACGGTGGTGCTTGGCAGGGGCTGAAATGCCTCAGCAGGGCCTGCTCTGACGTAAGAGCCAGAATTCCACCTCCTGGGGGATGCAGGACCCACGTGGATGGGTGGAAGGAGCACTGGGAGATGGCAGTTGTCCCCATGTCACCACTTCTGCTGCCCCAAACGGCCCGGGCTGCCCTGCCCTGCAGTGGAATGTGGCTCCTCAAGTCGTGGGTGAAGCCGTGGCCACGCCGGGTGTCCCCGAGGGCCACCGCTGCCTCGTGATGGGTGTCCCCAGCCTGTGTCCCCAGCCCGTGGCTGCCACTCAGCCAGCACAGCAGAGCTGCTCTGGGGCTGGGGGAGCCACAGCCCAGCACTCCATGATTAATTAGCAAGAGGAGGAAACGAGTGGAGAGCAGTCCCAGGGCTGGGCTGTGCTTTGAATCAGGAGGAGCCACATCCCTGTGGAAAGGCTGGAGATGCCGTGCAGGGAGCTGGGTGGCCTTGGGGCTGGAACAGGAGCAGTGGGAATTTGGCATCACTTCCTTCAGGCCCGAGATCCAGCGTTTTGCTGTTCCCTAGGAGCTGGGCTGCCTCAGCCACCAAAAGTTGCCACAGGACAGGCAAACGTGCCTGGGGAGGCTGTGACCAGCCCAGAGTCAGCTTGAGGGACAGAAGGGGGAACATGGGCAGGTGATGGCAGCAGGACCCGATCCTGTTCCTTCTGCCACCTCTCCGTGACCAGCTGGTCCTTCCCAGGCAGGGCTGGGCAGGAGGGAGGGAGCCCTCCGAGGTGCCACAGCCCCCAAAGGTGCCCACAGCCCCCAAAGGTGCCCACAGCCCCCAGCAGCACCTCGGCTCTGCCCTGGCCGCTTCCCCGAGCTCAGCAACGTGATGCAAAATCCTATCATGCCAATTATGCAAATCGCATAAACTATTCCTGTTATTCCGAAGGATCCCCAGAGAGCTCCTTAGCTCTGTAATTCAGCATTACTCACTCGTGAAACAGGCGCTGGGGCAGGTGAGGAGGGACAGGGGCTCGGGCTGTGCCCCAGCCGGACAGCGAGGGGACCCGGCGCATTTTGGGGTTCCCCAAAACACACAGCCCTGCGCCCCCAGCTCCCAGCAGGCATGGCAGAGGTCAGGTTTGCTGTGCTGCCCTCCCAAGCGTCCCACGGGTGGCAGCACGGCTGTGTCCGGCTGTCCCACGGCCAGTGCCAGCCCCGCTGCCCCTTCCCCCTTGTCCAGCAGCCACGGCCTCCCTGCATCCCTCATTCCCACTCGGTGCCTCCATCTTCCCAGGCCCCACCACAGCTCTGCATCCGCAGCGCTTTGTTCTCCCACCCACTCCTTGTTTGCTCCGTCATTCCGGCTCCTCCCTGTGCCTGCGCTCCCCAGGAGCCTCCCGGGAGAGCCGAGGCTACTCCGGCTGCAGCAGCCACATTTGGCCAGCCTGGCCCGTGGCGCCCGGCAGGGCAGGGCACAGGGGACACTCAAGGGACATGTGGCAGCGCCCTGTCCCCCCAGCCAGGACGTGGGAAGCAAAGCTTGCCAGGGCCAAGCTCCAGGCAGCAGGAGTGTCCCAGACACTGACCAACAACCTCCTCCTGCGGGCACTGGGGGGTCCGGGGTCCCTCTAGGGATTGCCATTGCTGTCCCCAGGGATCAGACCGAGTCCCCAGGCTCTGCAGCCCTCACTGTGGGCAGGGCCGGGTGTTCTGAGGCTGAGAGTGACACATGTGTCACATCGGGGAGCAGAACCCTGTCCAGCAGAGCTCCCTGACCGCAAATCCCTGGAAAGAGTAGTTTGCACTGCTGGGAGTCTTGCTCACCTGCCGCTCCCAATGGGATTAGGGAAACCCTGCTGATGGGGGATGATGAGGAGGCAGGTACTTTGCTGTGCCTCAGTTTCCCCCTTGGTGAAACCATCCCATCCCACTTTGTGGGTCCCACTCTCCCTGCGTGAGGCAGGAACTGGGAATCACTGGATCCAGCACTGCAGCTTCCACCCCACAGAATAAGGGCCTGAATTGTTCATCCTTGGCTAATCCCCAATAAATGGCTTTGCTTGGGTTGCCAGTGGCACTCAGGGGGATTTAGCTGCTGGGAGCTGCTGACACACAGGACGTCTCCAGCCCAGGGACAGCTTAGAAGTCCTGACCCTCTGAAGATTCACCAACAGTGAATACAATCATGGAATGGGTTGGGTCAGAACTTAAAGCTCAGGGGACACATTCCACAGCCCAGGGCTGAGGAGGGGACAGGCAGGAGACAGAGCTGAGAGAGGTGTTCAGGGAAAACACATCCTGTGCTCACGGGGGGTTGGTTTGGCTCAAACCCACCTGGCTGATTCCCCAGTGATCCCCAGATGTCAGAAAAATCACGTTTAGGTTATTTTAGAAATAAAAACTTCCTGACACAGCACAGGGAGGGCTCACAGTGATGTCAGGGCTCTGATGGAGAAGCCATCTGCCCGGGACCACAGGACAGGCGATTCCTGGGAATCTCATTAACACGGTGACACTCTGGTACACACCTGCCCCACTCGGGCTGTGCAGGGCACCGAGGGGTGGGTGGGCTCAGCCTTCCCCTTCAGCACATACTGAAAAGAAGGAACAGAGAGCCAAGGGCTGCCAGAGAGCCAGTGGGACTGAGTGAGGTGAGATGGAGATGGGGGCAGCTTCTTCAGCCTGCTCCAGTTCTGTGCCTGATCTCTCCTGCTTTGGCAGTGCCAGGAGAACCCAGTGACTGCTCGGAGCAGAGGGGTTGGACCTTCCTTAGGAAACTCCGAGCGTGTTCACAGGGAGCATGGAAAAACCAGCGCTGGGACCATGATGGTCCCTCTGCTTTCTCCTCTCTGTGCTGGCCAGTGACACATCCCGCTCAAACGCCCGAGGGATTACAACCCACCTTCATTTCTCCTCTCTCCATGTCACCGGAGGCTTCCCAAGGCACTGGGGATGTGGCAGCTCTCGGTGACCCTGCAGTGCCATGTTCCCCTCCCTGGGTAGTTATGCTGCCCTGCAGCACCTCCCTCCCGTGTCCCTCCCTGGCAGCCACTGCACCCACCGGGGAGGCATTTCGGGAGCAGGGAGAGTGTCCACAGGCTGGGAACATGGAGGGGCTGGTGGCCGGAACTGTCCCTCGGTGCAGCATCTGTCAGTGCCCTCGGACATCACTGCTCCAGCCACTGCTGCCCTGGCGGTCACTGCCCTCGGTTTTCACTGGTGGCACTGTCACCACTGTCCCGGCCGTGGCTGCCCTGTCCCCAACCCTCCGTCCCTGTGCCGGGCGCGTGACCCGGCCGGGAGCGCTGGTGTGATGCCACGCTGGTAATTAAGAAGGAACCTAATGAAACTTCGAAAATAGCACAATTTCCTCCCCACACCTGCAGCCGAGCGGGGAGGATTACATAAGTTATTGTTGCCACAGCAACTTCACTCCACCCGGGGCTGGAGGTGGCCGGTGCCGCGTGTGCCGCTGTGCCGTCACCCCGGGGAGGGATCGCTCCGGGGATGGGGCTGCTGCCAGCTCCGGGGCCGCTGCCTGCTCATCCCACTGCTGTTCCCAGTCTAGCGTGGTGGTTTCCCACACCGCACCCACGGGGTTTTGCCCCCGTAGTGGATGGTCCCGCCTTCAAAAAGGCACATGGAGAAGGCGCGGCGGGGATTCAGGTAACCCACGGGGACTGTGGCACCATGGTTACCCTGGGCACGCTCCAGCTGCCGCCGAGCCCCGGGGAGTGAATCACCCTGACAAAAAGGCAGCGAGCAACAACCAGGAAAAAAAAAAAAATAAAAGGCAATCAAAGCAACTGCTACGGCACGAGGCAACGGCAGGTTTTTCCTGCTGAGAATTCCCAGGGTGCTGCAGGGCGGCAGAGCTGCCTCGGGCTCGGGCACAGCTCCCGGGACATGGGCAGCACGGGCAGCCCCAGCGCTAGCTGCCAGCCAAGGGCTGGTGACATGGCAGGAGCCAGGGACAAGGATAATTTGTTCCATGCGGTTCTGGCTGTGGGGAAATGAATTCCCTGGCTGCTTCCAGCCATGGAGCCGCCCTGGGAGCAGGGAGATAGGAGGGAGAAAGGTTTTCAGCACTCGTATTCCGGGGGATAAGGAGAAGCAGAGCATGGGAAGAAAGTGGAGCGGCTGTCTGCGAGCAGGCCTAGATGCAAGAGATTCTCTGAGGGTCGTCCCAAAAGGCGTCTTTTATTATCAGAAATTACAAATCCTTTTATCTTCCTCACCAGAGGAACAGCTTGTTTGAATTGCTGGGCTGTCACACTGGAATTAGATGCAAGAACCCCCCACATCCATGACGTAGCGAAGAACTTACATAACGTAACTAAAAATAAGGTGATGGAGATGCAGAGAGAGAGGCACTCTACTCCTGGATGCTTGATCCTGAATCCTTCACCAACGCTGGAAACTAGGGAGGTGTTGGTGTCTGGCTGAGGGAGTGGCATCCCGACAGAGCTGACCACAGCCCAGCCATGTGGGATGGAGAGGGAAAGTGGCACCGTGGTGTCCCAGCAGCGATGCAGGCAGCCAGGCATTCCCCTGGGAACATCTCCCAGGATTGTCCTGTTCCCAGTCCCCCTGGTCCTACAGCTGCTCCTCTTCCTCAACCCCAGTGGGAAAGGGTTAACTAGTCACTCCAGAAACGTGAGAAAAACCCTTCTCAGGGGCTGTAAATTCTTTGCTGTGCTTTGGAGTGTGGAAGCTGTGAGGGAGAAGCCAAAACAGGACCCAAATGCAGCCGGAGGGAGTGGCTGCTGTCGGTGTCTTCCTGGTCCTCACTGGGGCTGGGAGGGAGAGCGGGAAGGGGAGCAGCAATGAGAGGTTTGGGACCAAGGTATCGACCTGGGCTCCTAGTTCTCAGAATTGATGGAGATGATGGAAAAGAACATGCTCAGCCACTTAACTGTTTCACTGCTTCTCACGGCAGAGAGGAGGGAGAGGAAGGTTCAGCTTGCGGGAACAGCCTGGCCGTGAGGCTCCATTTAACCACAGATCACCCTGCAGAGAGTGGCCATCCCGGTGGGGAGGGCTGGGAGGCAGGGAACAGGGATGGGGACACTGGCTCTGGGGCATGGTCCTGCTCCTCGTGTCCCTCAGGACCTGGGTAAAAGATACTGCCATTGGCCTGAGGGATGGGAAGGACAGGGATCCATGGCTTGGATGTGCCACAGAGACCTGACAGCCAGGATATCTGGCAGGAGCTTCCCGTGGGAATCCTGGTTCTCCTAGCTGGGACGGATGGTGGGACAGCCTGGGGACAGAGAGGTGGCAGATAGGGGCTGGTCTCTGTTGGGCTGAGCACCCCAAGCTGTACGTTGTGGTGACAGCTCATCCCACCTCTGCTCTCCCGGCCTCCCTGGACAGTGTGCACCCTCTTTCTCAACACCCCATAAACCACCAGCTGCTCTTCCTTTTCTGACTGCTTCTTCCCCATCCACACCCCGCTGCGTGGCTGGGGATGGAGCACAGCCCTGGGGGTGTGGGGTACAGCAGGGGCTGGAGTGTGGGACAACTCAGGGATGGGCAGTACAGCGAGAGATACAGGGTGGGGTAAAGTAGGGGGATAGTGTGCGGTCGTGGGCTATGGGGTGAGGTGTGGCAGCGGTGTAGGGTATGTTATGGCACACAGCAGGGGGTGTGGGATGGCGAATGGGATGGAGGACGGGCATGGAACGGGAATGGGATGGGGAATGGGATATGGCATGGGGAATGGGGGATGTGAAATGGGGGTGGGATGGAGCGCAGGGGGCACGGGGGACACAGCGCGGTGCATCCCTCTTTCCCCCCGCGGGGCTCGCAGCTCTCCCGCTACTCGCAGCCCCGCACGGCCCGGACGCGGAGCGCGGCACAGCCCGGCTCGGAGCGGCTCCTCCCCGCGGGGCGGTGCGGGGCGGGCCGAGGCTGGCCGGGGCGGGCGCTGCCTTCCGGGAGCTGATAAAAGGCACGGCGGCCGCCGCTCCGCGCTTTCCCCGCGCCCGCGCCCGGCTCCGCCCGCTGCCCCGCTCGCCCCGCTCCCCGCGCCGCCGCCCATGGTGCTGCCCGGCCCGCCCGGCATGGCCCGCTCCGAGGAGGTGCACCGCCTCACCGAGAATGTCTACAAGGTGGGTCCGCAACAGGTGCCCGGCGCCTCGCCTCGGCCTTTTCCTGTTACCCGACTTGTTTTAACGATTGATTTTCCCCTCCGTCGCTCCCCTCTCCGGGACGCGCGGCGGCAGAGGGATGTGCCGGAGCCACCCCGGGATGTGCCCGGAGCCGGCCGGGCGGCAGTGGCTGCCGGGGCCACTCCAGCCGGTGCCCCGAGCCTTCCCCGGGCTCCTCCAGCCTTCCCGGGGGATCCGCCGGCACCGGGACACGCGTGGGAATGTCCGATCCCGGGGTGGGCAGCGCTGTCCCCGCATCACCCCGGAGCGGGGCAGCTCCGCGCCGCCGTCACTCGCCGCTCTGGCACAAGCTAGAGCCATCAGAGCCTTCCCCGTCTCTTGGAGTTCGGGAATCTCTCCGTTTTTCCTTTCTGCTCTGCTCCCGGTGTCCTGAGAAAATACAATAATTTATGTGGTTTAATTTCCCCCCGAAGGAAGCAGTTTCTGCTCTGCTGGGTCTTGAGACCGAGGCTAATAAAACTGCTGTAGCCTAGCATGTAACGCAGGATGTCGTTTGTTAAACTGGGAAGCTTGCACGATTTCCTGTGATTTAAGGGGTTGGATTGAGTTACCTGGGAGCACAGAGCAGGAAAGAAAAAAAAAGATAGAAGAATGTAGTACAAAAAGTACCGAGGTAGTGAAGTTCTGAAGTCTCGTTTTTGGAGATTGTGGGGTGTAACAGCTGTTCAGGCAGAGCTGTGGCACCCAAAATCTTGGCTACTCTGAATCTTGGTGATATTTGGCTGGGGTCTCTGGGGCTCCCTCCTTGGCAGCTCATGTACCCAAACTTGCCACCATGCAGGCTGTCCTTGGTTTTGGGCAGAGCTGGCACGGAAGGTGTTCTGGTGTTTGTGCGTTGGCACCACTTGGCCCGGAGCCGCCTGGGCAAACAGGGCGAGAGCCACTGGGGCTGGGGACAGGGGCTGGGAACAGCCTCTGCGGTGACTCAGTTGTTGTTTGAGGTGTGTTGTCCTCGAAGCACGGGGCTAATGACAGGTTTGGGGAGCAGGTCACCATCTCGCCGGGCACGGCCCTTCGGGAGCGCGCGGGGCAGTTTGTGTTGTCCCAGCAGCTGCGCTCGAGGGGAGCCCATCGGCCCAAGAGATGAGAGCTGAAGGGAGAGTGCTGGTCGGTCTTTTTTCTTGCCAGAGCTGGAGCCCTTGGCCTGGACAGCATCAGCTCCATCAGTGCCTGGCTGACCCAAAGGCAGAGGGTGCATGGGGTACCTTGGCACCAACAGCCAGAGATGGGCTCAGGAGGAGTTCACAGGTCTCCATCAGTTGGTGAACACTTCAGTTTCTTGGGATTTCAGTGGGAGCAGCCAGTTGTAGGGAATGAGAAGATGGAACTGGTGGAGATCTCATGGGTTTACCCAAAATCGGTGTCTTGGTGCTGGGAGCTGGAGGAGGATGGTCCTGACTCCATTTGTGTTCCCTGTGGCGAACAAAGTCTCCTCTGCAACCAACAATGCTTTTCTTGGCCTCTGGAGATGGGTGGCATGTGGTGCCTGCAAGAACCTGGCATGTCCCTGTTCCATTGAGGACTTCAGCCACCCCTGAGCCCAGTGTGACTGCTGGGGCCTCAGGGACTGGGATCTTCTGGATCTCCTTAAGCTTTGGAGTCTCTGAATCCAAAACCAGTCCCAGTGCTTCAATCCCCATTACCTGGGTATTTTTTTAGCCCTTGCTTTCCTGGCCCGTGCAGGACCCTGAACGCTGCTATGGGCAGGAGGAGACAACCCCCAGGAGGGTGGATGATGCCACTGAGCCCCAGCCCGTGGTGGCCCAGGGTGGGTGACTGACCCTCGCTTTGCCTCCCGCTGTGGCCGCTGTCTCACCGGGGTTTTGGCAGCAGCAGGACCGGGGCTGGGCAGGTTCCCCGCAGGATCTGCAGCAGGAGCAGCAGCTCCCCATGCCAGGCACCCTCTCCCGCGCAGGCTTTCCCGGGGCGTTCTGCTCGGGAAGCCCATTGTCATCGTTTTCCAGAAGCAGCGCTCACCCTCGGAGTGACTGTGCTAATGAGCTGGTGGAGGAGCTGTCAGCCGCCCCCGAGCCGATGCTGCCACTACAGGCAGCTGCCTACACACGGGGAGTAATTACAGAGGGAGACGGAGGCTGCTGGCACCTTCCGCCAACGTAATCCCACCTTCCCTGGTGCTGATTCACTCCCAGGACCCCGGAGTAGCGGCACAGCTGCCGGGCTGGGCTCTGCTGTGAGCCCCAGGGCTGGGTGTGAGGATGGGCAGCTCCCTCTGCTCCATCCCCGTTCCCCACTCATCCCTTGCTCCGGATTGTCTTTTTGCAGAAAGCAGGGACTGGCAATTCTTCCTTCCCCCGAAGACAGATCTGTCTCCTCCTGCCAGATAAGATTATTGCCGTTTACAGCCCAACCTCCATTTCATTTTAAAGCCATTTTTTCATGCGGAAGATGGGTTTGCAGTGGTGTGCGAGTCGCTCCGCGTTTGAAGAGGTGTTTGCTTTAACAGCACCCCGAACTCGAAGCTGAATTGTCGTGCAGAAACGTGGACAGAATTCCTGACGGTCCTTTGCTCCCCATCAGCTGTAATCGATGTTACTGTGGTATCACAGCCTCTGCCTCCTTATCTCCAGGTCCAGAGGGATGGGAGAGATCCTTCCTCAAGCGGTTCAGGAGGGAAATTGTGGCTGGTTTGGAGTATTTGGCAGGGGAGGGATGATGTGTGTGGCGGAGGAGGAAGGAGCCAGCCTGTGCCACCCCAAATTCCATGCCCTGTACTCCCTGCTGTCTCTGCTCCCTGCTTTGAGGCTTCCCACAGCCCAGACGTGGGAAATCTGTTGGCTGCAGCCCAGGGGCTCTGAGCATCCTGGTGCATCCCGGAGATCGGTGGCACCAAGGCTCCATGGTGGGCTCGGCTCTGGCACTGCCATGTGGCTCTGAGGTGGGAATGCTGCTCCATCCCCTTTGCCTGCAGACTGGGAGAGCATTCCTGGCCTCCCTGGAGATGGGACACCTGCAGACACGTGGATGAGGAGGTGCTATAAAGCAGCAGCTCCTGTCTTGCCAGAGGTGTCCCAAACCACTCCCGGTGCTGCCGCAGCTCCTGCCGGAGACATGCTGCTCCCTGGGATGGAGGTGGCTGCTGCCTTTGCCTTCAGTGCTTTGTTGTGCTGAGGCTGCTCGTGGTTAAGGTTTCAGTGGTGCTGCTCGTGTTGCAGGGCAAGGCACAGGGCAAACAGCTCCTGCTCCGAGCTCCTCTGGACAGAGTCTGGGGCCATCAAGCCCCTTGGTGACACATGTGTGGGGAGGGGACAGGGGGACTCTTCTGGAAGATCCCAACCCTGAGGATGGCCCTGCCTTCCAGGAGTGACCACTGGTGGGTACTGAGAGGTGTTCCCAGAGTGCCAGGGTGCTCCATGCCTTGTGTGGATCCTCATCCCAGTTCCCTTCAAACCCAGACCCCGATACAAAGATGTCCAGAGCTCTTGCCCTGAAACTTGAGTCCCTCATCCTCTGGCATGACAGCAAGGAGAAACTAAGTGCCTTTAGATGGGGGCTGTTTCTTTCCCTGATTTTGCCTGTCCATCTGGGCTCCTTCTTGACAGAAACTTGGCTCTTGAAACCCCCAGGGCTGCTCCTGATGGCGCCAGGCAGGACAAGCTGCTGATGGAGGAGGCAGCACTGGGCTTTGCTGGGCATTAAATATTGATACTGAAATGATGAAGGTGCTCCTGGAGCAGGGCTGACCCATTTAGAGACAAAACTTCTTAGAGCAGAGCTGCTCCTGCAGTGTGACAGTGGCAGTGGAGAGTCCCCTGGTGCTGCTCGTCATGGTCACCCAGGGAAGCTGTGGGTGCCAGGCTGGGCCCAGCTCCCTGTGCAGTGTCAGCTCTGCAGGGAGCTATAAAATCCTTAAGAAGATTGGAAAAGCCCTCTGGGACTATCAGATCCAACCATGCCCTCAGCACTGCCATTATCACCACTAAGCCACGTTCCCAAGTGCCACATCCATGTGGTTTTGGAGCTTTTCCAGGGATGGGTTTGGAACATCACCCTTCAGGTGCTGTGCAGGACTTTCCTGTGCAGCAGAAGCCCTGAGCCACCTCCACTTCCAGCTTGGGTAGGACAAAAACTTAGAATTTAGGAGCTGGACTTCCATGATCCTTGTGGGCTCCTTCCAACTCAGGATATTTTATTTTTTTCCATGATTTTAAACTTTTCCTTACGGGCTGATTCTTATGGGATTGGAGCATCCTGGCTGTAGCTGGAGCGTGCTCAGAGGGGAGAAAAGAGACTTGTTTTGTGTCGCCTCTTCCCCCACCGAGCAGGGCTGTGTCCTGGAGACCTTGTGCTTTGCATTAGTTTCATTTTTGGCAGCTGAATAAAGCCGTGCCAATCCCGGAGAGCTGAGTGGTATTACCCAGGGAATTCAGCTCAGTGGAACAAAGCAAAGCCCTTTCAACCCTTGGCTGCCAGGTTTTGTGTCTGTGTTTTTCTGAACTCTGCCCAGGCAGCCTGTGGAAGGCAAACAACTTGTGGGTGCTGCTGATGGGGGCAAAATCTGGGGAGAGTGAGATTTGCTTTCACTGCCACAATGTCGCTGAATATTTGCTTTGCTGTTGGTGTCCTGTAAACCTGGATTCAACCTCTCCTGTGGGGGGACAGCCCTGCCAGAGCCCCTTGTCCCCTGTGGAGGGGGAAGAACCCGTGTTGTGATGGGAGCAGCTCCAGCACACCCCTGGGTGTGAGGGGTGATGCTGTTGAGCCATTCCATGGCACAAATCTGCTCATTTTCCACTATTTCTCCTTGGCTAGATCTCAGCCTCTCACCTGGAGGGGGATGCAAAGGCTGTGGAGTCACCTTCCCTTCCCACCCTGGGAGTGAGAGGAAGGCTTGGAAAAGGCTATTTTTATCTCTGGAGTGAGGAGCCCTTTTCACCGCTCTCATCCTGCCAGGCTGTTTTTGTTGGAGGCTCCAGACAATGTTTTAAAAACATTCACTTTCAGCAAACTTCCTCCCGGGGGTTGTCGAATTTTATTTGGCCAGCACAGAGTCACCTTCCCGCTCCTCAGCCCGTCCATGAAACCCTTTGGGGGCATTTATCTCTTTATTTGTTGCTTTAAAATGTCTCTTGTGGCTCAGTGGGGAGCAAGACCTGCCCTGAGCAGTGCCAGGGTTGGGCTGTGCTTTGATTCCCTCTGGTTTGGGGACGATGTGCTGAATTTGGGATGATGCTTTGTCTGGGGATCCTGTTCCATCATTAATTCCCGCAGTTTCATGCTCAGGACGATGTGTTTACACGGGCACTGCTGAGAAAATCACACTATTTACATATCCCTGTGCACATCCACGTACACAAACACTGCTCTGAACCTTCAAACCGCCAAAAAAAAATCTCCTCCCTGCAGAAATTCTGCCAACATTTCTGCTGCTCAAATATTGTTCAGCCTCAGAGTGCTCAGGCTGAGCTTGAGCGTGGTGGAGGCTGTAGCTGGGGATCTGCCAGAATTGGGGATGTGTCTGTGTCTCTGTCCCTGCTGTGGGCAGGGGGAATTGTCCCTGTCCCTGCTGTGGGCAGGGGGAATTGTCCCTGTCCCTGCCATGGGCAGTGATCCCACACTTCCAGCCTCTCTGTGGGATAACCCAGGGAGATTTTTGACTGGAGTTAAACGTGATGTGGGCAGGATGGAGCAATCCTTGTCAGTGGTAATTAACTCCTGTGCAATTCTCTCCTACACGTTGGAGAGCACCTGGCTTGTTGCTACAGGTTCATTTTCTCCTTTCAAGCTGAGCACATCCACCAAACTGCTCTGAGCTGCCCCAAAACAGCTTCCAGGGGCTCGGAGATGTTGGCCTGCAGCCTTAATTAGCAGGGCAGCTCCTCGTTAGCCTCGTCAATCATCTTCTGCCCTTTGCAGTTGTAGCTGGTGCTGTGAGGACCTGGGAGCTGCTGGGGACAGGCTTTGGGGACATTGCAGCCATGCTCAGCCTGCTGCTCCCACCAGCTGTGTGCTCCTGGGAGGATTAATGGGATTTTCTCCTGAAATACCAGCGCTGGGGGGATGCCACCACTCTGATGGGTGACCCACACAGAGTGCTGCTCCCAGAGACCCAAAAAGGGCTGTTTGGAGCCGGGAAGGCTCCAGCTGAGCCCTGCATACGTGTGGAGAAAATTCAGCTGTCAGACTCAAGGGCCAGGCAGCAGGAACTGGGATAAAAATGCCTCAGGCAGAAAATGAGCTTTATAGTGTTTGGCCAGCCTCAGATGAGGTGACAGATGCTTAATCAGCTTATTCCCCGTAAGTGTCTGCCTGTCTTCCCTCCCCTGCCCGGGATGGGACACTGCCAGCAGCCTGGGGGTGCAGAGCCCCCACTCCCCATGGGAATGCCTGTGGTGCATCCCTGCTCAGGGGCATTCAGGCACTGAACTCTGTTTTCTGGTGACACCTTGGTGGGAGGATGTCCCCGAGGTGGGGCAGGGGATTGGGACCAGCTCTGGGGCTGGAACTGGGCTGGATCCAGAGGATTCCCAGGAGAGAAGGGAGGTTGTGCCTCTCCCAGGATTGGTGTCGGGGTGAGGGCCCTGGCACGGAGGGCTGTGGCTGCAGGGCTGAGCACACAAAGAGCCCTTCTTCTCCTTGATCCGATTATTCCTTCCCCCATCTTAACTAAGGACCTTGGAGCGAGGCAGGAAAAGCTCAGACGGTGCTGCCCATGTTCACCCTGACCCTTTCTGGGCAGGTGGGAAGATCCCCCCGAGCTCTGAGGGACCCAGGTGGAATTCCTGGCATGTGGCTTCAGCCGTGGCTGGCACAGCTCAGTGCTGGTGGCTTCGCTCTGCCTCACTCCTGGGTGCACATTTGGAGTTCTGCTCTTCAGCCTTCCCTGCTTGTCCGTGCTGGTTCTGCTCTCCATGGCCATCCTGGGAGTGGGACATCACCTGCCACCCTCCCTCACTCCTTGGGACACCTCCCTGCTTGGTCTGAGGGCTGGTGCTGCCCCAAACAGCCACTTATGGTTGTTATTATGGTTATTTTTGCCATATCTGATAACTTTCTGATTGGAGCATTCACTTTCCTCTCCTGGGGAAGGATTTTGTGCCAGGGCACTGCAGAGTCTCCTCATTCTTGTCCCTCTTGGTGCTCAAACCCAGCTTGGTCTTAATAAAGATGCAGGATGAGGGAGGATCTTCCAGGGAGCTGGGAGGATTTTTTTGCTCTGTTTTTTGTGTTTATCAGCACAGAGTTGAGCATGGAGCTGTTCAATCCACTTCCCATCATCCCTGCTAATCCCAGCGATGTTCTCTTCCCTTTAGACGATCATGGAGCAGTTCAATCCCAGCCTCAGGAATTTCATTTCTATGGGGAAGACCTATGAAAAAGCCTTAGCAAGTAAGTGACATTGCACTGCTGGGATGGTTGGTGCTGGAATGCTGGGGGCTGCCAGGCTTGGGAGGGGGAAAGCTGGAAAACCTTTGTTTTTTGTTGAAAATATTTGGGGTTTTGTTGGAAAGTTCTTTGTTCCCGTGGGGAGGGAACTGGCAGGATGGTTCTTGGACCATGTTGGGATGTGGAGGTGGGAGGGATTCCAGGGAGAACACGTTGGGAGGCAGCAGGATAACAAAACACATCTCCAAACAGTTCATCTTTAAATGTTTGTTTAAAATATTGAGACTGGAGATTTTAAGCTCTGTTTAAAGAGGTGTTATTGAAATGTTTAAACTGCCCAGAAGAATGAAGAGAAGGAAAAAGCCCAAAAGTCTTGATGACAGCTCTTGATTGGGAGTGGAGGACCCTATTGGGAGCCATTAGGGAGGTGTAGATTTAAATGATCAAAAGGAAGCTAGGAATTGATTAAACCCCAGAATGGACTATTTTGACTTGAACTGGCTTTCTGCACTGCCTGGGCCCTCCTCAGCTGGGTTTAGGGGAGGTTTAAGCTTTACTCGACCCAGAATTTTGTTTTTCCAGTGAGGCCTCCACTCCCTTCAGAGCTACACACATCTCCTGGATTTTATTTTTCAATAATCCCAGTGCAAATGCCCGTGGGGGAGAGTCTCTCATCATCTTCAGCCAGCGGGGGAAAAATACTTTGGCATCTCATGTTCTCCAGTGCCAGGCTTTGGGATCTGACCTTTGGGAAGGATCGCTGCTCCCACTCCCTGCCTGGAGCACATTTTCATTCCCACAAGTCACACGAGGCTCCAGGCTGTTTCCATGAGGATTCTTTCATCCCTCCCCCTGTTCCCAGGTGCTGTTGCTGCCCTGGACGCTGCGTCCTGCCAGCGCTGGGCACTGGTTTGAACTGGGATTTAATGGATCACCCAGCCGTGACAGGGCGAGTGCCTGTCTGCCCTGGTCCAGTGGGCAGGGACTGGGGACTCTGATCCCCAGGGAAAGGGCACTGGGCACCCTCAGGAGCAGCAGCCTTTCCAGAAATTCCTAGGGATGCCAACAGAGTGGGGGTTCATGATTTAGGGGTGATTTTCCCTGCTGGTTCCCTCCTGGCAGCAGGGAAGGGGGCAGAAGCAGACTGACAGGGATTCCCCTTGGGACTGCATTTTTTATTTATTCTTCTGAAATATTCTGCTGATAACTCAGATTTAATTACCCGGGAGCTGCATCTGTTTATCCCGTGCTGTCCTATCCCACCAACCATGGCGTTTGGGATAACCCGTGTGATCACTGGGTTGGTGTTTTTCCCACATCCCTGCTGTGAAAACGCTTTGGAGCCAAAGATCTTCCTGTAATTTTTTAACTTGGCTTGGGTCATCCTTCCCCTCGAATCCCCAAGCTGGGGGGCAGCTGGAGGAAGTGCCAAACCCAAGAGCCAAAGCAGAGGCAGCGTTGGAAGGTTGGAGCTGGGGCTGTACAGCGTGTTCTGTGATTAGAGGAAACCCCCTGCTTATCTGATTAGAGTCAAGTGTGTAGCTGGAATGTCAACAAACAAGGCTGAACTATAATGAAAGTCTGTGATATTCAATTATTCCGCAGTGATTTCTCTGAGCAGCATTAGCAGCCTGATGCTTGCACTGCAATGCAAACCACCACACTCCTGCACGTACCTTTTTTAATCCTAAATTACCCTGTAATCTCACTGCTCCAGCTTTCTGTGCTCCCTTTTCCTCTGTTTGTTGTATGGTCCCTCCCCGTGGGGCTAAGCCCTTTGAGGTAATACCTATTTTAGTGTCTAACATCTCCTCAGTTCCCCAGAAGTTCCAACAGCCATTAAGGAGAATTTAACCTCCATTTTTGGATGCTTTTTAGGTATGACATACGCAGCAAAAGGGTACTTTGATGCTCTGGTGAAGATGGGAGAGTTGGCCAGTGAAAGCCAAGGATCGAAAGAATTGGGTAAGTCCCCAGTTTGCTGCTAAATGGAGTTGCAGATTCCCAGCCCAGGAATGAAACAGATCTTTGGTGTTGCTGGGGAGAACAAGCTCAGTGTGGAGCTGATCCTGCCTCGTCTCAGTGGTAGAAGTGTCTCTGTATTTACTGTGAATGTAGTTTGAAAAGCCCCCTGATATTCTCAGTGTCAGGAGTTTGGCTCGTGGTGTTTTGGAGAGCAGCTTTGTGGTGGCTTTGTCTGCCTTTGCAGAGGAGAAGCTGGGGCATTGCTGCCCATCAGAGGCCTCTGGAAGGGAAGGGGAGAGGAGAAATGTGGGGAAGGGGCAGTGTTGGCTGCACTGGGGCAGGGGCTGTGCTGGTGGAGGTCACCCTGTGAGTGCTGGGGCTGGGATTGTACCCTGGGTGCAGCAGCTCTGCCCTGCTGGAGCCTCCCTGTGCCCGCTGCTGGTGGCTTGTGTTTGCTCAATCGATGGCAAACGTCACGAGCTGTGACGCTCGGTGCCTCCTTTCCCTTTCTCACACTTATTTCTCCAGCAAATCCTTTGGGAGCTGCTTTTCCCATCTCCCCATTGCCCAGACATGGCTCCTGTGTTCTCCCTCCTCGCAGCCATGGTTTGAGGTGACCCTCCCAGCTCTCCCCATGCTTCCAGGTGACTCTCCCAGCTCCCCCTGGGATGCTGCAGCCTTGTTAAGGCTCTCCGAGTGAGATGGGCTTTGGTCTCGTTGCTTGTGCAGTCCCAGGTGAACCTCCCTCCTCCTCCTTCTCCTCCTCCTCCTTCTCCTCCTCCTCCCCATGCCTCCTGCAGCTCTGGCTCAGCAGCGATGGCAAAGTGCTCATTAAAGCATCTCTCCGGGGCAGGCAATTAACAGAGAGGTTGAGCTGAAACGACTCTAAAGGCTGAAGGAATTGGGGAGCAGCCCCTGGGCTCTGGATTTGGTGTCAGACCCCGCTCCCCCCAGCCCTGCTGCTGCCTTGGAATTGTGCTGGGAAAGCAGTAAGTGTCTATGGAAACCGAGTCGTGGATTAAAGCTGCCTGGAGCAATCTGCTTCTGTTTAATAAATAAAACAAAGAGCCCTGTGTGCGACGCGGTGGCTGCGAGGGCTGTGCAGAGCCTGCAAGGAGCTGTCTCTCTGGGGCTGAGGGACACCCCAGCTCTGCCCTCCTGGAAGTTTGGGGCAGCCTTATCTGGGGGAAGGAGCTTGAGGCATCCCCACCCTGCCAGCCCTTCAGAGCAGCTCCATGTTTGCTCACACTTAAAACCTGGATTTGGGGACTTCTGGTCCTGGTTCCTCACAGCAGGACAAGGGTTTGATATTCTTAATGCCATCTCCCCATGTGTGGCTCAAGCATTTTGGGGTTTAAAATGTTTCCAAATCTCTGCTCCTTCCCCCCTTGGTGTGGACACATCCCAGGGAGGCTCCTGGCAGATCCGGCTGCTCCTCAGCCTCGTGCTCTGTTGATCCTGCTGATATTTGCCGTGGCAGCTGCGCCGAGCAGGAGAAAGTTGAGATAAAATTTCTGGCTGCAGCTCAGTGGAGCTGATAACAGCTGGGACACAACCCCCTCCTAGCAGATGTGTAAACAGCAGCTGAGAAATGTTCTGCATCGGGGCTGTGCTCCCGAAGGTGCAGCTTTTCCTGGGAACACCTTTGCCTTATCACTCCCTGGGCTGGGAATGCTGATAGTGCCGGAAAGGAGCTCTGGGTTGTTTCATAGGATTGCAGACTGGTTTGGGCTGGAAGGGACCTTAAAGCCCATCCAGTGCCACCCCTGCCAGGGACAGAGCACCTTCCACCATCCCAGGTTGCTCCAAGCCCTGTCCAACCTGGTCTGAGACACTTCCAGGGATGGGGAATTCATTTTAGAATGGTAAACAGGGATTTGCTTAAGTGCTGCTTCCATTAATGTTGTGCCCCACAGCTCCCTCCCTGAGTGGGGTTTTCTTCCAGGAGTTATAGGGAAAATGGCTTCAAGGTATCAGGCAGGACCAGGGGATGCTCCAAGTCAGGATTGCAGCTCATGTTTCCAGCTTCCATGGAAAAAAACATCTGAGATACTACTTTTTCCTCCAAAACCCTTTCTTTCCTGAGCCTGGATGCTTTCCTGATGTCCTTTCTGGGACAGAATGTGTCCCAACCCCTCTGATGGCAGCAGTGCTGCAGGTTTGTCTCGTGGAACACAGAGTGCTCTGGAGCACTGCTCTGAGCCCAGGTCCTGGCTGTCCATGGGGCTGCTTAGCACTGTGCATTTTTTCTAAATTCCCCATCAGATTTTAGGAACTGTGTGTAGACGGGATAATCCCGTGTGGGAATGGAAAAGTGGCAATAATAACGTGCTTGAGCTGTAATCGGCTCTGGGGGTTGAGTTTTCAGGTGCAAGTGTCTGGTGGGGCCCGTCTGAACCTCACTGCTGAGCTTTGGGGTGTGCAAAGTCTGGGCTTTGGGGTGTTCTTCAGCACACTGATGCTCTGAGCAGGTCCAGGGTGGAGCTGTCAGTTGTCCCGGAGCAGCACCAGAGTCGCTTTGCTCTGTGCAATTCCCTGCTGGCCAGTCCCTGGCATTTGGGATCAGATCTGTGCCCAAAAGACCCCCTTGAACCAGGTTTCTCAGGCTGTTCTTCACCTCCTCGGTGGTTGTGGCAGTGACTTTAGGGAAGATGAGCTGGTGTGAGGAGCACATGTCTGACCGGGGGAGGTTTGTTCCCAGCTCCATCCTGCAATGGTTTGTAGCCCCTGCCAAGAAGCTCCAGCCTCATGCAAGAGTCCTCAGGTGACTTTGGCTCTTGTCCAGCTCCTGCTTAGGTCCCTTGGATGCAGCTCAAAATGTCGTTTCTTTTGTCCTTCTGGAAAACTAGGCCATGACAAAGTCATGGAAAGGGGTTTTCTTCTCCTGGTGAGCGGAGCTGGAGACATTTCCCCCGGGATGCTCTGCTGAGCAGCACCTGCAGGGAACACCCCCAGGGCTGGAGGTGGGTTTTGCTCAGCAGTTGTTTCTGGAAGGTCCCTTGAATGAGTGAAGCTGCTCTGGGTGACACATGAGGCTGTGAAAGGGCAGCACAGGCAGTAATTACTCGTCCATTGTTGAGCTGAAAGGAACCCCTGGCACATAATGGCTTTTTATTTTCATAATAAAATCAGGACCAGTGGCACCTTCAGGCTTGGATGGGAAGAGATTTTGCAGCTCATCCAGTTCCACACCCAGCCATGGGCAGGGACACTTTCCATTATCCCAGCTTGTTCCAAGCCCCATCCAGCCTGGTATTAGACATTTCCAAGGATGGGGCATCCCTGAGTTCCTGCTCTCTGCTGCAGCTCCAGGTTTGTCCCAGCTCCCGGCAGTTCTGAGGCTTTGTGCTGCACCGGATCCTCTGGAACAGGGATTAATCTGTTAATTGGATTTGTGGTTGTTTTGGGTAGATGCTTCCTGCAGCAGCAGAGATGCAGATATAGATCCCACGGGTGCCAAAGGTCGGCGTGGTGCTCCGAGTGGGATCAGGGACTGCTGGAGCTGGCAGTGCCTGTGTGTGTTTTGGGACCAGCAGAGCTGCTGGTGTCCACTGGGAACCAGTCAGAGCAGTGCCCAGGATGACACAGAATTCCAGGAAATATTTTCCTGTGTTGTGTGGTGGAGTGTCCCTGCAGTGAGGTCCCTCTGCTGTGGAGGTGGGATCTGAGATCCATGATGGGATGTGAGATCTTTTGGCATGATCCTTTAAATTTTGGCTTAACAATGCACCTAACGCCTTGTGGGTGACAACTTTGTGCTGGTTGAAGGAAGGAAGCTGCAGGAATGGGTTTGCTAAGGGTGCAGAAATAAAAGACAGTCCTCTCAAAACCTTCTGCTGCCTCAGGATGGGGCGTTTCTGCTGACTTCATCCCTCCCATGAGAGCAGACGGCTTAGGCTTGTTCTCACCAACCTGTGTTTGGGACGTGCTGGTGGAGGGTTGTAAATGAGCATCTGTGAGGGCCATGTGGCCTGGCTGGGGCTCCCAACGTGTGGCAGATGTGTGTAACGTCTGGGTTTCACCTTCCCTGGTGCTGGTGACAACTTCCAGGATTCCCACCTGCTGTGTGCCCGGCACTGTGCCTGGGAAGGATCCTGCAGGGATGCTCCATCCTTTTGGGGGAATGGAGGGGTCCTGTGTGTGTCCATGGGCTGGTTTTTGCCATCCATCAGTGATGGGATGAGCTTGGCATGTTTGAGGAAGGGTTTTGAGGGGGTTTGTGGCCAGCTCCAGGTCCTGGAGGTGTTTGCTTCCCTTCTGGAACTGCCGGCGGCATGCCGGAGGAATTGGATCATGTAGGGCCAGGCTGGGCAGTGGGAGGGTGTGTTCTCCTGTGCTAATTAACCCAATGCCACCAGTTCAGCTCCTGCCAGAGCACTTGGGCACTGGGGACTCGCTGCTCTGTGCATCTCAGTACAGATCCAGGGTTGATCCATGCAGGGGGGCTGTGGAGAGCACGGAGCATCCTGGTCTCTGATGTATCCCTACTGAAATTGTCAGTGGCAAGTGCCCAGCCTGAGGGAGCTGGGAACTGAGAACCCAAGCCTTGGGAACTTCTGCTTTTCCCTTTACCTGGTCTCTTAATAAAGTAATGAAAAATGGCTCGAGCTGTGCCAGGCAGGGCTGGAGCAGGGGCTGGAGCAGCGCTGAGCTCGTAGCGCTGACGAGTCGCTGATGAATTATCAGCACATCACCCAGTCCTCTAGGGCTGGCAGCAGCGAAACCGTTGTGGAGAGGAAAGAGATGAGTCAGCGTGGAGAAGCTGATTGTTTCCCCACACTCGTCTCCTTCCCGCTGCACACGGATCTTCCCCGCTGTCACATGGAGTGTCGGCACTCCTGGAGGCAGAGCCCTGTCCTGGTGAGGCTCTGGGCTGGCAGTGCTGCTGGGTGCTGGGGCTGGGAGCCTGGGTCACCATGGGCTGCTGTGAGGGGAGAGAAAAACCACTGCAGAAGTTTTCAGTGGAGTTTTCAATTGGAAAAGCCCTCGAGATCACTGAGCCCAGCCGTTGACCCGAGTCCACCACTAAACCGTGTCTCCAGGTGCCACATGTACTTACACTTGCTTTTGCCTTAAATCTGGCTGCATCAGATCTCCAGCACCGAGGTGTTGTGTGAGCAGGGCTATTGCTGGTTGGTTTTTAGGGGATGTGCCCAAGCCCTGACCCTAGGAGCTGGGACAGCCACGATGCTGTGGCTGGTAGGAGATGGTCCCCTGGCCACTGGCCACTGTCTCCTTCTGCCCTTGCAAGACAGCCTGGGCTGCTCCAGCCCTGCACAAGCATCAACATGTTCAGTCTCTGAGCAATTTTTGGTAAAAAAAACCTGTGAGCAAGTTGGTATTTTTATATAAAAATGGCTCGTATCTTGCTTGTGAATGGGGAAAAAAGAACTTGTAGTCTGACAGCACCAAAGCAAACCCCTGAGAGCTGGGTTCCCACTGCTTCACCTTCTGGAGGGGCATCTGGCTGCCGTGGTGCCAGCAGGGATGGGAGGGATGTGGAACAACCTGTTTGCCTATTGTGGGCTGGGTGTGGAAGGGAAGGGCCCACAATAGCTCCTATAGTTCTTCTCCCAGAACGATACTGTGAGTCAGCCGTAAACAGCAGCTCCTCCTCCCCGTGTGCTCGGCAGCCTGCAGCGAAGGGTGAACCCCCAGCTCTGCCTACTGCCCTTCCCCGGCTCTATTTGCACCTCTGGGTGTAGGTGAGATTCTTCACCCGGGGGTTCTTCACCTGTAGGATGTGTGTTTTGGCAGCTGGGCACGGTGAGCTGAGCTGCTGTCCTGCTGCACGGTGCGAGTTCAGGTGTTGCACTCACAAAATCCCTCTGGCAGCTGATGCAAAACGCCCCTGGCGTGGGTGGCTGTGCTGCTGCCAGGGTGTGTGCCCTGTGCTGTGGTCCCAGCCCTGCCCTGAGCTCTGTGGGGTGGTCCCCCCACCATTTCACGGTGGTACCCCTGGCACGGCGCCACGGATTCTCTTCCAAGCCAGATTTTGGAGTATTTAGGCTTTCCAGCTCCCTCAGTCACAGTTTAGCTTCCCCCCTGCAGCTCTGGGTTGGGTTTGGGGTGAGATGTCTGTTGAAGTGTCTCATGGTCTGTAGGTTTTTGTGAAGCAGCTCACAGCATGCAGGTATCAGGGTGTCAGAGGTGCTCTGTGGGAATTCACACCGTGCTGCTGCTGTTTTTAGGGGATTTACTTCAGATCCTGCTGGGGTCCCAGAGGCCACGGGAAGCCTGGAGCTGGTTCCTTTGGAGGCAGCTGTGGAGAGGCTCTGGAGGAAGCTCATGAGGCTCCAGGCAGGCGTCCAGCTGCCTTCCTGGCTGCTCTGGGGGCTCACCTTGGGCTCGTGGTGGTGGGCTGAGCACAGGGGGACAGCAGGGTCCCCTCACCAGGCTGGGACACAGGGCTGCTGAGCTGTGGGAAAGGCTCCGTGCGCTGCTGGCTTTGATGTGGGGCTGGAACGCCCCGATAGGAGCCGAGGGGGGGTAGTGGGGGAGAAAGTCGAACCCAAAAGATGAGTATCAGTGTTGAGAGACACACCACGAGCCACCCTGGCTGCTGGGAATGAGCCAATTCCCTGGGAGAGGAATGCCAGGAGAGGGGCAGAGCCCTCTTGTCCCAGTGCAGGGGTACTCAGGGCTGGATTTGGGGGTGTGGATGTTATTCCTCCCCACTCTCAGGTGGGTCAGGAGCTCGGTAACAGTGGCCAGAGTCCCCAGCCAGCCCCGTGCTGGTGCTCCTGGGATTTCCACTCCAGCCAAACGGGAAGGGAGAGGGACAGGGGGTGGTGCAAGCTTTGGGAATAATGAGAGAGCCAGCCTTGCATCGATACCCCTGACAAAGCCACCTCAGCGTGACGCCAGAGCCTCCTTGCAGTGGGAATTCTTGCACTTCCCACCATTGAGCTGTCGCAGCCCCAGCAGGAGTGATTTCCTGGCAATCCTGCGGTGGTGACCCCTTGCCTGGACCTCCCTGCTCACGTGTGACATTGCAGACGTGTGTGGTGGCCGGGTGTGAGTGCTCTGCCTGGCTCAGCACCTGGAGAACCGGCTGGAAAAGTCACAGCCCGCTCGGTGGCCGTGGAAATCTCAGTTTCCTCATGGAGGAGCAGAGCTGCAGCTCTGCCATCTGGTCACCTCTCTCGTTGTGGGATGCTCTGGCCATCGCTGCTCTCTCAGGGGGCACAGGGGGACGGTGGCCCTGCCACCAGCCGGTGCCACAGCCGGTTCTGTCACTGCAGTGTAGGAGCCTGTGCCTGCCAAGGGATCGGATTGTAATGTTTGCGGAAGGGTTTGAGACACAGTGTATGGTGCAAAGTACAGATTGCTCCAGCCAGGAGAGCAAAGCAGTGTTGAGGCAGGTTGTTCCTGGTCGGTTGGTGGTGTTGACACTCGGCTGGCACATGGCCTGTGTGCCCAGGGAAGTGGGGGGACATGAGGGGACAGGCTGGGCTGGGGTTGGCAGAGAGTCCCACTTGTTCCCTTGTCCCAGTGAGATGCTGTCTTTCATTTGCAAACGGCTCCACTGGGGCTGGGAGCCTCTTGGGAAGCTGCAACTTGCCATGCTGCAAGGAAAAGCTTCCAGAGCCAGCCCTGAAAAGAGCTGACAGAGCTGGGCTCTCCCCGAGGCTCGCTCTGATCCAGAGACAGGGCTCTTAGTGCTGGCTGCACTCCTAAAAGATGTTCCCGTGTGCATGTCTGGCTCCAGCCACGCTGGGGCTTCTGCTGAGCCAGGACACAGCCCTTCCTCCGGGAACAGCACTGGGTGTGGGGCTGGAGTCCTGCACTGGAGAAGAAAAATTAAAGGAAGTGGCAGAGCAGAGCTGGGATTCCTTGGCTGCAGTGGGGGTCCCTTGGCCCGTTGACCCACAGTGTTGGTGGCAGTGGCAGCTCTGGCTCAGCCCTTGCCTGGCTCAGCCCTGTGGCCAAACAGGTCTGGTGGTTTTGAGGCAAATGCCAAGCCAGGGATTAGCCCAGTGTCCTGTGACCTGCAGTGAGTGCCAGGGCTGTCTGTGTGCTTGGCCTGGGGAACAAGGGCTGCCCCTGCTGTTGGGGTCCTGCTGCTGCTCGTCCTTGTTTCCCTCCCTGCTGCACAAGGTGTGTCCAGGTGTCTCAGGTGAGCACTGTGTCACTGCAGCTCCCCAAAGGTGGGCACGGGGGTACTCCAGGAGCCCCCTGGCTCTGGCTGGGGACTCCTCCTTGCCAGCAGGGTGCTGCCTGCCCCAGCCCCAGGTGTCCCCTGAGCTCAGTGCCTCCAACCCCTCCCTGTGTCTTGTCTCTGCAGGGGACGTGCTCTTCCAGATGGCAGAGGTGCACAGGCAGATCCAGAACCAGCTGGAGGAGATGGTGAGTGCCCAGCCTGGTGTGCTGGGGTCTCTGTTGGTGCAAAATGCTTTGCCATGCCATGTTCAGATGACACCAGCCCCTCTGACGTGGATTTGCTAAGCTCTAAAGGGTCTGCATTGCTTGAGCTCTCTCTGTGTCTCTCCCTGGCCGCTCTCAGCCTGTGCCATCCCTGGTGCCATC
This sequence comes from Lichenostomus cassidix, assembly GCF_008360975.1. Taxonomy (NCBI): domain Eukaryota; kingdom Metazoa; phylum Chordata; class Aves; order Passeriformes; family Meliphagidae; genus Lichenostomus; species Lichenostomus cassidix. The sequence goes on along the minus strand of NC_139498.1, from coordinate 2,885,869 downwards.
TGCTGCTCTCCAGGCAGGCTCTGCCAGCCCTCCCCAAGCCCTGTGTGTTTTCTTTCTCCCTGCAGCTCAAGTCCTTCCACAACGAGCTCCTGACGCAGCTGGAGCAGAAGGTGGAGCTGGACTCTCGGTACCTGAGTGTGAGTTCTGTGTGTGTTTGTCTGGCACAACCCTCGGCTCGGGTGTCCCTGGGTCTCCCCCATCACCTGCTCCCTGCTTGGGGACACTGTGTCCTGCCACAGCTCCTGCCCCTCGTTACAGACAATGTCACACAGGTCCCCGATGTCACACACGTCACCCCACACAGTGTTGTTCCCTGTTTGCTCTCCAGGCCATGGGGATCCCACTTTTCCAGAGGGTCTGCTTGTTCCTGTTCCCCCTTGGCAGCACGAGCTGCTGCCAAGGCTCAGACCTTTCTCCTGTCACACCAGGCTGCGCTGAAGAAATACCAGACAGAGCAGAGGAGCAAGGGGGATTCCCTCGACAAGTGCCAGGCAGAGCTGAAGAAACTTCGGAAGAAGAGCCAGGGCAGCAAGAACCCACAGAAGTACTCGGACAAGGAGCTGCAGGTAGGACACCGGGCTGGGGACATGAGCCTGGGGTGGGGGGACACGAGTGGGTGTTCGGTGCTGCACGCTGGGGGTGGCCAGGCTCTGCCCAACACCTTGATAAGGATTTGCTGCTCTCTTCAGAAAAAGGGGGCAGCAGCTTTAGGGATGCAGTGGGAGGTGTGGATGGGAAAAGTGGCAGCCAGCGGTGGGAATGGGCTGTTCCTGTGGTGCAGAGTGGGGCTGGAGCTCCCCTTGGTAGCTTTGCCAGTGCCTGACCCTGCTTCATCCACCACTCCTGCTGCTTTGGATCATTAATTCCTGCCGTGCCTGATCCATCATCCCTGGGATGGTGTTTTATTGTGTATGTTCTGTGCCTGTGCCCCTTCCCCCGCCCGCGGGGGCGATGCTGGGGGTGGCTGCAGTGAATCAGCGCGGTGTGATGGGTGTGATGCCATGTGGGCACTGTGCTCTGGGGGCTGGGGGTCCCTCCCGGGGGCTGTGCTGTGGGGTGGGCACGGGGGGGACTCAGGGTTCCCCACAAAGGGGGAAGCAGGGTTGAGTCTCACTGAGGAGCATCAGGGCACATCCTGGCAGTGCAAAGGGCTGTGGCACTTGGGTCACTGATGGATCCTACTCGGGTCACTGATGGAACCACAGCAGGACTTTGTGTCCTCTGCACTCTGCAAACTTCACTTTGAGCTTTGCCCAGAGCATGGCTGATCTGGGCAAACTTTCAGGGATAATTGACGCACCAGCATGCCCTGGCTGACAGTTGAGTGCTGCTACAGAACGATGGCAGCACAAGTGGTGCTTGGAAAGGGGAAGATGAATTCCTGACGCCAGGAATTGCTTGGTCTTGTCTCTGAGGCAGGGGAGCGTGTGTTATGTCAGGACCAGGGTCTGTTTCTTCAGGTGCCACAGGGCAGTAACATGTCAGAGATCTGGACATTGGTGGCACTTTGCTCGTGGGGGTGAATTTAATGGCATTGAGTGGCATTTAGTCACCAGCAGGGAGTTACAGCGAGGTTTGTGCTGGGGAAGTGAGATCCTTAACTGCACTGAAATTTGGGAAATGGTGGTGTGGATCAGAACAAGCACTGGAGGAGAAGAAAGCAGCCACTGTGGCTCATCCTGTGGGTCCTGTGTGGAGCCAGAGCTCTGGGAGGTGCTGAGGTGGCACAGCCCGAGTGGGGCTGGGAGGTGCCAGAGCAGGGCTGGGAAGTGCTGGAAGGTGCAGCACACACTGCTCAGTGCCCAGCCTGCTGTGCTGGGAGCTCTGCTGTGTTCTCCAGAGCTGAGCAGCTGAAACCATTTCCGAGCGTGGCGTCTCCACAAATCCCAGCTTTGAAATTCCTGCTGGGCGAGAAAAGCCCTGTCAGACCCCGAGCCCAGCGTGGGGGGACACGGGGATCAAACCTCTGCTACCCCCCACCTGCAAGAGCTGCTGACAGGGATAACAGAAGGGAATTGCTGCCAGAGCCAGCCCTGTCCTGCCAAACCCCCGGGGCAGGGATCCCCATCCCACACCGAGTGGGAGGACGAGGGAATCCATCCCAGGCTGTGCAGCTGGGATGGAGGGTGGGCTGAGCCTCCCGCTGTGATGTGGCAGACATGGGGCACTCCTGTTAGCACAGCTCTCCGGGCAGGGAAACAGGATCAGACACTCATTCCCTTTAATCTTTCAGCAGTAAGTATTTAGGAAGTGCTTATCTCCGAAAAAGCCTTATGATGGCTTTTGAGCTTACAGAGCTATGAGACCCTTCCAACTCAGAATATTCCGTGATTCTGTGACTGCTCTGCTGCACTCGGCAGGGGTTTGCTTTGCCTTAGATCTAAATACAAAGTTAAAATTGCTGAATTCAGCCAAGAGGGCAGTTCCTCTCTGCCGACTGCAGAGTTAGTGTTTCCTCAGTAGAAAAAGAGTGTTTGGGACGATCCTCGATGCTGCTTTTACCTTTGCCTGGGCATTGGAGAGAGGAGGAATTGCAGAAAGTGAGGTCCAGCCTGGGGCTATGTGGCTGTTGGTCCTGGCCTGAGGAAAGAGCCTTGTTTGGGGCTTTGGGGAGCTGAAACCAGGTTTGACTGGATCAGGAGCATCTGCAGAGCCTCGTGGGGCTTTGCTTTCCTCAGCCTGGTTAAAGCAGAGCCACAGGCAGCCAGGTTTGTTGAGCTGGCCCAGAGCCACCCCTGTGGCCACTTGCCAAACCCCTGGCAGCCTCCTCAGAGCTGCTGAAGCACCTGGGGATGCTCTCAGGATGCTGACAGCTGCACCAGGCTGGTGCCTGGGGACCACAGCCCTATCAGCCAGGGCTGGCTGGAGTCTCCTAATGGGCTGTGGCTGGTTGCTTGTCTCCTCGTGGGAGAAGCTGCTGTTGATGGAAGTGTCACCTCCTTTGAGGCAGCAATAACATCTTGCTCTTCTGAAGGCTCATCCCCGTGAAGCTGCTGGAGCAGCCGCCAGCCAGGAGTCTGATGCTCTGTCATCATCTTCCTTCATATTTAATGCTCCAGGAAGCAGAACTGCTCCTTTCTGCCTCTTCACCACTTGTGGAGTGACCACATCTTGTCATCACCTGCCAGTGAGAGGGTGGGTGAGACACGTGGTGGCAGCAGCAGGACTGTCCTGCAGGGACCTCCAGGTTTATGTAACATTTGTCAAAGTGAGAGGAGGTTTGGGGCCATCCAGGCTCTGGTTTTGGCAGAGGACAGCCCTTGTCTGGGCAAGGGCACCTGTGTGACTGTGTCTCCACACTCTGCTAAATGAGTCAGAGAGCCCTCTAAAACAGCCCAAACGTCTCATCTCTTACTCTTTAATTCAGATTTCCCCCTTTATAAAGCAGAAGTCTGTCTCATACTGGTGGTGTGGAGTTTGCCAGATGAGGATGAGTGTTGCAGCATTAAGAGGCTGATGAGGAGTTAAAACACCTCGTGGTTTGCAGCCCAGACAACTCACGTAGCTCTAAACCAGCTCCAAGTGCCATCAGGCTGCAGGAGTGATTCCCCAGCTCCAAAGCCCTGTCTGTCATGGTCAGGAGCGATGCTGTGGCTGGGGGTTGTTGCTGCTGAGTGTCACATTAAGCCAGGCTTTTATTCCTTATGAATCAGTCCCAAGCTGCTGTTCCACACGAGGAGTGAGGGCTGAGAGCTGCCTGCCTCACATGGCTCATCTTCCTCGTGGAGTGACTGAGATGGGGCTTGACCTGTGTTGAAAACTGGGAGAACAAACCAATTCCATTCACTTCACATCTCTGATGAAGAAGAATGAAAACAATATTAGGATTAAACAATCACCAAGGAAGCTCAAGTGCTGTAATTTCATTAAAGGCTGGTTGTGATCATGCCATGAAATCCAGGTCATGATGGGTTTGGGACCTGGATTGAATCAGCAGCTCGGCAATGAAGTTATGTTGGTTCAAAGTATTTATCAAATCATATTAGTGCTGTTAGCAATTGGATTTCTGCGTTGGGCTGAGACAAAACTGGCTGTAATTCAGGCTAAATAGCAAGGCTGGGGCTGGGTGTTTGTGCTGAAAGGCTGTGCCTGACCCAGGTGACAGTGGGTGACCCTGGGTGGGCAGTGGGGGCTGAGCTCAGCCTCTGCCCTCACCTCTCTTCTTCCCACACCTACCCCTGCTCCCATGGGAATGTTTTAAACATTAAATACCACTGTACCAGATAACCTGGGGGGTTTTATAAACTTTTGTCATTGAAACCTCATTTGGATATTCCCATCAGGAGAAATAATTTTAGGTGTAGGTCAGGAAGCTCCAGCTGACACGGAGTTTGCACAAACCAGGTTACGAGGTTTATGTGAAAGTCAAACAGGGAAGGACTCAAAGCTCAGCAGCTCCAGGTGATTCTCTCCAGGTTGGAGATTTAGGCTGAGGGAGGATGAGTGCCCAAACCCAGCAAGAGAAGAGAAGCCACTTCCAGTATCTAAAGGGGCTCCAAGAGGGCTTGAAAGGGACTTTGGACAAGGCCTGGAGTGGCAGGAGAAGGGAAACAGCTTCCCACTGCCAGAGGGCAGGGTTAGATGGGATACTGGGGAGAAATCCTTCCCTGGCAGAGGGTGTCCAGAGCAGCTGTGGCTGCCCCATCCCTGGAAGTGTTCCCTGGAAGTGCCTGTGCAGCTCAGGGCTATGTCATGAGAATTTGGGTACCAGCCTTGTGCACTGAGCTGCTGATCCAGGCTGTGCCTGCACTGAGGGAATGTTTTAGGCAGGAGAAGGTGAAGCCCCTGCAGAGCTGGCTGGAGCCAGCACTTCCCTGCTGCTTTGCTCTCTGAATTTTATGTAACATCACATGTGTGTGTGGCTGGGGCCGAGCAGGGCAGGGCTGGGCTGTGGCTGCTGCAGATGTGACCCTAACAAGGGGAGACAGTCCTTCCCGTGGGAGGAAGGCAGCCTGGTGTCCCTGGAGCACGCTGGCTCTTGGGGTTGGCTCCCCAGGATCCACTCTGCGTTTCCCATCACCTTGGATCACCATCAGCAGCTGTGTCCTGGCATCCCCACGGAGCTTTGGCTGGAGCCAAGCAGGGGAGGCTGGTGGGCAGCACATCAGGGGCTGGAGCCTTCCCTTCTCCTCTCCCCCCTGGCTGGGGATGCTGGTGTTGTGCAGGGCAGGGGGAGGCTGTCCCCTCCCTGGGAAAGGTGCAGGGCTCTGCTAGGCCCATGTGATTCCAAGGGGCTCCTGTGGCTTTGCAGGGTCTGTGTCCCCGCACAAGGCAGGGAAATGTGTTTTGGCTACCATGGTGACCAGTGGTGGCCTTTCCCTGCTATGGGGCTGTTGTTTTATTTGCTGTATTACAGCAGAGGTTGGGTCAAGGCTCATCCTGAGCTCTGTTCTGCTTCCCGGCTGTGGAAGAGCCTCTGATATCCCTGGGCTTGGATCCAGCATCACTCTGCCTGGCTGGACACAGCAACCAACCTCCCTCCCTCCCTCTGTGACACCCTCAGGTCCTGTGTGGGGGCTGGAGAGCCAGGAGGGGACAGTGCCTCCCCCGAGGCTGTTCCAGGGTCTGCCAGCTTCCTTGCAAGGAGTGATTTCTGGGAATGAGGGAAAGCTGTTGGGGCTGAGGAGCCCTGGCTGCTTGTTCTGCTCATTTTGCCTCTGTGCTGGGGTAGGGTTTCAGCAGGTTTGCCTTGAGTCTGTTCCCCAGCTCAGATGCTCTTCTCCTGCTAATCAGCCTAACTTCTTTCTTATTTTATCCCATTGCTTTCTAGCTGTTCTCCCTCGTGGTTCCCTAAACAAATCCTCCCTTTTCTCCATGTTTACTCCTTCCAGGTATTTCAGCCTGCTGCATCGATCCAGCACAGTTCTCTCTCTTCCCTGACCTTTCCTTTGTCTTTTCCCACTGCTCTGTGGCGCTGGTCCCGACCAGTCTTTCCTTGGGATGAGAGCTGGAGTTGGCATGGTGGCACAGCCCCTCCCTGCTCTTCATCCCTCCCTGCCACATGCTTTCCTTGGCTTTCTGGTACCAAAACTCATCCCCATGCTCTGCTGGTGACCCCAAGGCAGCTCCCACTCCCCAGAGGTTCCCTCCTGTCCCCAGGGCTGGTCCTTTGCTCAGCCTGGTCAGTGCCAGACACACCAAGAAGGATCTGCAGTGCTGATTTCTGTGGTGGAGCTCAGCATTGCCCTTGGCTCGTGTTCCCTGTGTTTGCACGTTCCTGGCTGGGATTGAAGGTTTGAACTAATTTCCCAGCGAGGCTGTGGTTATCAAAGGCTCGGCTGGAGCTCGGTGCTGCTCCACCTGCGCTGACAGCAGCGCGTGCTCCACACAACTCGGGGCTTGACATTTCTCAGCTGCTCTTTGATCTCCACCCACCCCGAGCTGTCACGGTGGCACTGGGGAGGTGGCAGGGCTGTGTGCCCTGGCTTTCTGCGCGGGACGACAGCGGCTGCTGGAGCTGGGACTTGGCAGCAGCTCGTTTCCTTTTCATCTGCTCGTGTTCCTAATTCTCTGTCTGACCCGCGGGGTGACTCGGTTTGGCTTTGGGGCTGCCCGGCGTGGCTCCAGCATCACTCGTGTGCCTGGCTCTGGGGGGGCCCTGGCTGAGGCCCCCAGCCGGGGGTGCCCCCAGGAGCCCTGGTTCTGCCAGCCCAGCCCCGCGGCAGCATCTTGTGCCAAAGCCTCTGCCCGGCGCCGCCACGTGCTGACATTGCTAATTAGGTCAGCGGCTCCTGGTGAATTGGAAGTGGATGCGGGAGGCAGGGGGGGTGGCACGGGGGAGTTATTTGAGGCCTCTCCAACCTAGAAACCCAGAAAACATTTTCTGGAGCTGTTGGGTGGCTCTGGTGTGTGCTCTGGCTTTGGGTATGACCACCACCCTGGCTGCTTCCCTGCCTGCTCAGGTTACAAATGGGGTTTTTTTTTCCTCCTTCAAACTGGGAATTTTATTTAGACAATGTTTAAAATGTGAATTTGAAGCTGACAACCTCAGTCAAGGTCTCAATTTACCATGCAGTGCTTGAGTGGTTTGTGCTTGTCAGTGGGGTCTTGGAGAGGCTGCTGAGCCTGAGCACAGAGAGCCTGGCAGGGAGGCACCTTCCCCTAGCCCTTGCAGGGGATCAGGTCATGCCAAGCTGAGAAAGGTGTTTGGCTGTGGTTCAGAGTGTGGGGGGCTGAGATTTCCCCCATTCCTGGGTAATGGAGACATGGGCAGCAGCCCTGAGGTCCTGGTAAGGCACCTGGCTGCAGGTGGAGCCTCCCTCCTGGGTGAGACAGAGCTTCTCCTTCGAGTGCAGTCCCGAGATCTTACACTGTGCTTTGTGTGTTACTTTTCCCCCGTGCATCTGGCGTATTTAACAGGCTTTTTATTTAAATTTGCCTTTCTGGGCGTTTTCTGAAAGCCCACTGTCATTCTGAGCAAACCCAAACTGAAAACCACCTTGTGAGCAAGGAGTGTCGCTCGCCATTTTGTGATGGAATAACGTGTAAAATCAAGGCTCTGGATAAATCAATGGCACACGGAGCATATTTACATAAAGTATATAAAGCTCTGAGTACTAAGTTTAGAGCGTGGGCTCTGCGCTCGCGGAGCGGCATGTTCCGACTGGCTGAGACAAGCCTTTCCTCAGCACAGGAATTAGCAGGAGCCTTGCAAAACCAGCCTGAGAGCAGGCATGTAAATATGGCTTGTACCTGCGTATTTCAATCCTGGTGAAAGCTGGAGCTCTCAAGTCGCTCAGATCAGGGTTTCTCCCTGTGTTGTGGTGTGTCTGGGCTGGAGCTCTGCCCGCCCGCCGTGCTGGAGCACAGCACTGCCTGACCCAGGGATGGTGGTGATCCTGCAGGGAATCGTGGCGGGATGGGCCTCGTGTTACTGAACCAGATTAGCTGGGGCTGAACTGTTTTCACTGCTCACCTTCTCGTTCTTGATGCCCCAGTTAGTAAATTAAGCAGGAAGAGTTTTGGGCATCGGGGTCTGTGTGTGCTCCTGAGCTCCTGCTACTTCAGGGGCTGTCAGGGTTGTGCTTTCCTTCCAGAAAAGGGGCTCTGCAGAAGGGGCAGCATTGTTCTGCCACCCTCCCTGGGATAGAGACTGTGGTGCAGATGTGTGGGCAGCAGGGCTTTGTCCATCCTGGGCATCCTTGGTCCATCCTTGGTCCATCCTGGGCTTCCAGGGCTGAGCTGGAGGGGCTGGGAGCTCTCCAGGCTGGCACTGGGGCATCCATCCCCCAGCTCCCATCACTGCTGCCAGGCTGGTGCCTCTGGGCTCTGTCCCTGTGCTGTTCCCAGCTAATAATACCCGGGAGGAGGCGGCGTGCTGCCGTCCTGAGCCCACTGCGGGGAGCAGTGCCTTCCCAAGCGCATCCTCCTCCGGCCGCCTGCATCACTCCTCTGGGGGCTTTGTGTGCCCAGGGCTGCTGCTGCCACCTCTTCCTGTGCCACGCTGGCCCCCAGCACCTCTGTGCCAGCACAGCCTGGCTTTCCAGGTGCCATGCCCTGTATCTTTGCTCAGGGGTGATGCCAAAACCTCCATCACTTCTACTTCTGTGCCCTGTGGCATCAGCTCAGTTCCCTTGGCTTATTTCTCTTCCTGGCGACGGGCGTTTGCAATGGATTTTCTCATTTTGGAGGAAAAAATTCTGCTGGAAACAGGGTTGTTGGTTGCAAACTGGGTTTTTAATCCTTTTCTCACTGACCCCCTTTCCCTCACCCAGGTTGGTGAATGTGGGGAGACTCAAAACCTGCTGGCTCCAGCGTGAGCCCTGCACGGGGTTCGCTCTCAGGGGGTGTTTGGAGCAGGGTGGGAGCCAGGAGCAGGTCCAGCCCCAAAATAATCCCCCCTTTAAAGTCTGGGATGTCACAGAATCTTGCTGCTTTTGTTTGCTCCATTTTATGTGTCTGCTAATAAATATTGTAGCACGCTAAAAATAACTGATAACCGTGAAGAAGCAGCAAAGCTGCTTTGGACCATGAATTTCCAGTTTAATTCCCGTCTCAGAGAAGCTTGGGCTGCCTGAAGCAGGTCCAGCCCTGCCTGGGCTGGGGGTGTTGTGGCTTTCCAGCATTGTGGTGCCGCTGTGCTAGGGAAGAGATGGTGACAAGGAGGTGTCACGGGGCAGGGCAGAGATGGGTGAAAGATGCTGTTCTCAGAGCCTTGGTGGCTGCTCTCCTGCTGCCACATTGCAGGTGGAAGCTCCAAAGGGATGGAGGAAGGAGAAAACGGCCAGGTCAGGGAGGGGGGGACACCTTGTGTGTTCCATGTTCAGGGATGCTGGTGCTGCCCTGTGGTCCCTGGAGTCCCCTGTGCCACATTTCCATCACACGTGGCAAAGCAGCCAGGCTCCCCCAGCTCAGCCTGGGTGCTGCTGCTGTGCCAGCTGTGGTGCTGGCTGGCAGAGCCCAGTGTGGCACAGCCGTGCTGTCACCCATCACGTCAGGAGAACAGGAGCCAGCGGAGAAGCTGCTGGCACTGGCAGGGCCACAGTGGCTGCCAGTCCCAGGGTGTGGCACCAAGGAACAGCAAGTGTCCTGTGCCGGTGTGTGGCACTGCCCTGACACCACCATCTCTGTGTCCCCTGTGGCTGATTGGCAAATACAGGCTGAAGGCACTGCAGTAGTTTTAGAGGCACTGGTGGCTCCGTGTGTTGGAGGGGTCCACGTGGCACCCTGCTGCAGTCCCCCCTTCCCAGCAGCAGGCAGGGATTCGGCACAGCTTCGGCACAGCCACGGGCAGCACGGGAGTGCCGGAGGCGTTCAGCCTGGGCCGGGAGTTGCGCCGGTTTGTGCGCTGGCAGGGACGAGCCGAGGGCTGCGGGGGCCGCCGCCAGTCCCGAGCCATCGGGGCAGCCCCCCGGCCCCCGCCAGCGCCTCCGAGCCCGGGTGGTGAGCGGGCGGCCGCTGGGTACAGCTCGTCCCATCCAGCCCACGGGCTGAGTCAGCGCCTCTGCGTGGGGGGCTCCGATGAGTAAGGGCGGGCTGGGGGGCTGTGCAGGCACACGTGTGTGTCCCGTGCTGGGGTCCCCACCCGCTGTCCCCGCCCGCACCGCCCGCCCCCCTCTGCCGGTGCCGCGGCACCCCCTGCCCCGTGCTCGGTGGGCAGCGGTGCTGGCAGCCCCCTCCCTACGCCTCTCCCTGTTCCAGTACATCGAAGCCATCAGCAACAAGCAAGGGGAGCTGGAAAACTATGTCTCCGATGGCTACAAGACAGCTCTGACGGAAGAGAGGAGACGGTTCTGCTTCCTGGTGGAGAAACAGTGCGCGGTGGCCAAGAGTGCCATCACCTACCACGCCAAGGTGAGTCGGACCTGCCAGAGACACTCCCAGCTGCCACATCACTGGGTGGATGCTCCTGGCTCAAGCTGCATCCTATAGAACAGGCTGATATCCTGAAAGCCACAGCCCCTGCAGCCCGGGAGACCAAGGGGGTGATGGACCCACAGGTGACCCCAAGGAGGAACAGCTGCTCCAAATCCCTCTTGCCCGTAGCAACTCCACATCCCTCCTGCCCGTGGCTGCACACATCTCCTGGACCAGGAGCGGCAGCACCCACATTGGTCTGAAGCAGAATCCATCCCAATGAGGGGTGGGAGTGCTGGTGCTGCTCCTGCAGCCTCGTGCTCCCGTTCTGGTTGTTCCCCACCACCACCCTCCGTGGCTCACAGCAGCCATCTGTCACCGCCACACTTGGCACTGGAGCAGGAGAGGGAGTTGGGATTAGTCAGCTCTGTCCTGGCGCATCCACAGGATGGATCCACGCTTGGCTTGGCTTGGCAAGCGTAGTGCAGGAGGGGAAAAATACCCCCCAGGGCTGGGGGTCAGCAGGAACAAACCAAAAGCTTGCTGCAGCAGCACACAGAGGGTGATTTTGCTGCAGGAATTTTGCAGGTGGCTTGTCCAGAGCATGGTGGGCATCCTGCTAAAAACTCCGTCCTGCTGCTGCCTGTGGCTCCTGCAGGATGTTTCAGAGGATCATTAGGCTGGAGCCACTGGCTGAAGTTGAGGAAATGTGCACTTTCAAATCAGATTTTAAGGGGTTTTGATATGCAGGACCATGTTTTTTCTCCAGATGAGGCAGAGCAGAGACATTGGGTCGCCCTTTGCTGCAGTTGGGACCTCGGGGGGGTTGGGACATCTTTCCCCTCAGAGTCACACAACGGGATGCTCATACATCCTGGGTGAATAACAACAAGTTTGGCTCCATCTATTTTCCCTTTGGAGCATGGTGGCAGGTGGCTGCCAGTCCTCCAGGCAGGGAGCAGTGAGGCTTGGATGCAGCACAGGAGCCTGGAGGCTATTGGGGCTGAGCATCCAAAAGAAGCAGCTCATCCCTGAGGATGTGGGGACAGCCTGGAGCATGGGCTGTGCCTTGCCAAGGTTTCAGGCCCTCACACTTTGTTTTCCTCTTGCAGGGGAAGGAGATGCTGACACAGAAGCTGCCGCTGTGGCAGCAATCCTGCTCGGATCCCAACAAGATCCCAGACCGCGCCATACAGCTGATGCAGCAGATGGCTGCCAGCAGCAATGGCACCATTATGCCCAGCCCTCTGTCCACATCCAAGTCCAACCTCATCATCTCTGACCCCATCCCTGGTGCCAAACCTCTCCCTGTCCCCCCGGAGCTGGCACCTTTTGTAGGAGTAAGTATCTCTGATGGAAGCTGTGCTGCCCTTCTGAGCAAAGCCGGAGGGACGAGCCCAGGCCGGTGTCACCGCTGTCCTCGGCAAGTTGCCCTTGGATGGACTGTCACTGTTGAGGCAGGGATGGGCAGCTCTGTGCTGTGCCATCTTGGGATGTGGGAAGGAGCGTGACGTGGGGATGGGCAGCCTGTCCTATCCCATCCCACCGGAGCTGCTGGGCTCTGGCAGAGCAGGGGCTATCTGGGGAATCCACAAGCTGGACTCACCTGTCCAGGCTGATCCCCGAGCTGTGGGACTGAACCAAGGTGCCCCAGTAACTGTGGGAGAAAAGCCTGGAGTGACCATGGGATGAAGGACCCTTTAGAAGAGGGTGTCCCCCCTGATGTGTGGGCACGAGCTGAGCAGTAGGGCTCAGCAGGGGATTGGCAGTTACAGAGGAGCTCAGAGCAGTAAAACACCTTAGAGGTGACCCCACTGCTCCCCCTGAGCAGTTTGGTTTGGGTGGGGAACTAAACTAAACAGGATGAAGCTCTGATCTGCCTCTCCCTGAAGCTGTATCCCACTGGGAGCTGCAGTGGGATGTCCCTGGAGCTGCAGTGGGATGCCCTAATGAAGCCATTCCCATGTCCCCCTCCCCTCCTCTCTCCATAGCGCATGTCAGCACAGGAGGCCATGCCAGTGATGAATGGAGTCTCAGGCTCTGACAGCGACGGGTACAACCACTGGTCTGAGATGAAGCCAGCACAGCCCAAATCTTTATCTCCTCCCCAGCCTCAGAAGCAGCTGAGTGACTCTTACTCCAATACACTCCCAGTTCGCAAAAACGTGCCACCGAAAAACAGCTATGCCTCAGGTGAGACCCTGGCCTTGCTGCTGGGGACCCTGGAGCTGGCTCTGCTGGACAGTGCCCACGGGAGACGTCCAGGGGACCTGGTGGGGACTGTCCTTGGCTGTGCTGGTGGGGGGGCAGTGACTGGCAGCATCCCTTCAGTGTCAAGTGCTGCTTGTGCCTCCCGACCTGGGCGTTAGGAAGGGCTGGAGCTGGACTCTGCCATGGGGTTTCACAGGATTTCCAGGAGGAAAACCCTGTGGAATCTGGCATAGGGAATCTGCTCCCTTTGAAGCAGCAGGGTGATGCCAAGAGTCTGATCCTGCTTGTTCAGGGCGAAGGTGTGAGTCACACTGAAGGTTTTAGTGCGACCTGGGCTGAAGTAAGGAGGGGTGGGGCCTGCCCTGTGGCTGGGGATGGCCCTGGGGTCAAGGACTTGGGGAACCCACTGGTCTCTGTCCCCCCCAGCTGAAAACAAGACACTGCCACGCTCCAGCTCCATGGCCGCCGGGCTCGAGAGGAATGGCCGGACGAGGGTGCAGGCGATTTTCTCGCATGCTGCTGGGGATAACAGCACCCTCCTGAGCTTCAAGGAGGGAGACCTCATCACACTGCTGGTGCCCGAGGCCCGGGACGGCTGGCACTATGGAGAGAGCGAGAAAACCAAAATGTGAGTGTGCTGGGTGTTCTCGGGAACAGCCTCATCTGGATGCTCCACGGACAAACCTGGGTTTGGCTTCATCCCCGCCTTTGCCTTTCAGGAGAGGCTGGTTTCCTTTCTCCTACACACGGGTCCTTGACAATGATGGCAGCGAGCGGGTCCACACCAGGTAGGAGCATCGTGCTGGGTGACAGGGAGTCTGTGTGCTTGGGATGACAATTGGGAGTTCCTTAGGAATTCTCGTTAGGCATAACAGCACAGGTGTGTGGTTGCTGGTTCTGGGTGGCTTTTGCCGTGAGCGGCCTGGGGGTCTCTGCATGGAGCTGACGCCTCTGCTCTGGGCCCCCCAGCCTGCAGCAAGGGAAGAGCAGCAGCACTGGCAACCTCCTGGACAAGGATGACATCTCCATCCCGCCGCCGGACTATGGCATGGCCTCCCAGGCCTTCCCGGCACAGGGCGGCAACACCTTCAAGCAGCGGCCGTACAGCGTGGCCGTGCCTGCCTTCTCCCAGGTGAGCTTCTCCTGCTGGCTTCTCCCACTCTGGGGGAATGTTTAAAAATGGGGGATGCTGGAGCAAATCCCTGGGCACAGTCCCTGCTGCGGTGGCCGGGGGTCTGTGGCCTCTGTGTCCCGCCAGGATGGGATGAGTGGGAGCATTCCTGGTCCTGGTGTGCTGCGGATGCGTGGGGGTGACAAGGGCAGCTCTCCAACCTCTGTTCGTTGTTTTAGGACTACCTAATGCCCTATGGGTGTGCAATTAAAGACTATTCCAGTGGCCTCTGCCAAGTACCCTCCGCTCACTACAAGCCTTACCCTAGGTCGACAGCTGTAAGTCCGACACTCGCAATGTTTCCCTTGGGATTTACGGCGCTTTGGCCCGTTTGTGCCTGGTGACCCACGTGCCTTGCCTGGGTCCTGTTCCTGCCAAGCACCTCTGCTGGGGTGAAGGCATGAGGGGTGGAAGCAATGGACAGGGAGGAACAGGCAAGGCATGGGGGGAGTGGCACAAATTGGCCCCGTAAACCCCCAAAGGACAACACTTGCCGACTCCATGGGAGTCTCCCACCAGAAACAGGCAGCTCACAGGCAGCTGGAAGCGTTTTCTCTGGCACAGGCCAATTCAAGCCGGTGACAGTCCCGTGGGGACACTGGGGCAGATCCTGGACAGGATTCCAGAGTGTCCAAAGCAAGCTCAGGGCTTCTTGGGTAACAAGCCAGGGAGGATGCACGAGCTAATGGGATCAGCCTAACCCAGGAGCTACTGGTGTAGTGGAACTATCCCACCAGAACGAGCACAGTGGGATGAGCCACGTTGACATCATGTGCTGGCAGATGGGGAGAGGATGAGGGGGGAGAGAGGTGGCCAGTCAGCACTGACCCTTAGGCAGGGTGCTTCAGCTGGGATCTGGTCCTCTCTGCAGGGAGCGGGCTGGAAGCACAGCCGCACTTCTTGCTCTTTGCTGGGATTTCCTAGCAGGATTTGCTGCTGGGGTTGGTGTTTTGTGGCTGGTAGCGTTCCTGGGAAGGTGGGAATGTGGGTCTCTGTTCCCTGCTGCATGGCTAGCTCAAAGGCCAGAGACTCCCAGTCTTTCCTGGAGTGGTCCCATGTTTGTCATGGAGACCAGAGCTGCCCCTCAGTCCCTCCCTGCAAAGCCTGCTCAGCACCGGCTAAAGGAGAAAATGGTCCAAAACCCTGTGGGTTTCTGGTGGGAGTGAATACAGACAACCCCTCTTTCCACGGAACATTTCACTGGTGTCTCTCAGTCGTGCAGTCCCTTTCCAAATGTCTCAGCATCTCAGCAGCAGCCAGAGCTCTGTTCCACGGAGCGGCTGCGCAGAGCAGAGCAGGGCTCTCCCAGCTGTCGCTTTGCCATGTCTGGCCAGATAAATTCTGCAGAGAGTGGTGCAATTTCAGTCCCTGCTGTCTGAATCCCACTCGAGTCACCTCCATATCTCCTTTTCCTCTCCAAATGCATCAGCTCTTGGCCCTGGCATCCCTGGGTCCTGATGCAGTTTGGTTTGTTCATGTGACCCTCTGGTGGCACCCAAGCAGGCACAGCCCACACGTCCCTCACTGTGCTTCCTCCCCTCCTCTCCACAGGGTCTCGATGACTACGGGACGAGGTCCGTCAGCAGGTAAGATGTCACCTTCCTGTCACATTCCCTGCGAACTATTGGTGTTGGCTGTGGGCAAAGCCGTGGGGCTGTGTCCCCATGGGGTTCCCTGCATGAGGAGTAGCAGTGGCTGGGATGGGGCCATGTCTCACCTGTGAGAGTGGAGGAACTCAGGGAGGGCAGGTCCCAGGGCCAGCCTTGGTGTCCCCAACCTCGTGCTCCTCCAGAGAGTCACATCTCCCGATCTCCTCCAGGCTCACACCTGGATGGCAAAGCCACAGAGAGCCCACACTCCGGGGTCTTCCCTCGGCACCTTCTCCATCCCCTCTGCCTCGGAGCTGCCCCGTCTCTCGCTCTTGGGGCTAAGCCCAAGCCGTGGCTGGGTGGAGCTCGCCGCCCATCCTCGGTGGGTGCGGTGGTGCCGTGAGGGGAGCTGGGCTCCCAGCTCGGTGCTGCCCCGCGGCCACTCTGGCATCTCTGTGCTTTGTTCCGCAGCGGCAGTGGCAGTTTGGTATCAACGGTGTGAGGACACCTGGGCTCGCAGCGGCCCCTTGCTGCTTGGAAGAGCTTTCTGCTTCTTTCCCCCCTTTTTTTTCCTTCCCTTTCGTTTCTCTTTCTCTACTTCTTTTGGATTTGAAACTCTTGTGATCTTCAAGGAAACCATGGTGCTTCTCACCCCTCCCTGGTGTTCACAGTGCCCTTGTTTCTGAAGCCTTTTTTGGAGCAGAAACTGCTGCCAGGTCTGTGCTCACAGCCCAGGTGCAGTTGTCACTTAGTGGGACCCGGTGTTTGTCCTCCCGTGTGATGTTAGCAATGCACTGTCCCCCCCGGGGCCGCGCCGGCCGCCCCGCACGAGCCTGGACCAAACTCCCAGACTGGATCACATATGCATGGCCTCTGGTGTCCGTACTGTTACTGAGCATCCGGGATGCCCGCGCCCGGGATGCCGTTCCCGGAGGGGGAGCAGCGTCCCCGCGCCTCCCCCTCGGCCCGATCCGCTTCCATCCCACCGCGGTGGCTTTGGGAGAAGCGGATGGCACAGAGCTCCCGCCCCGGGGAAAGGGCTGCTTCTGGGCTGGGGTCCTGCCAGCCGCGGGAACCCCCCCAGAAGGGTTACTCCTGGTTGTTTTATAAATATATATATATATTTTTTGTAGCAAGGTATTGTTACCTCACGTTAGGGCTGGGGCTCCGAGGAAGTGCTCGCATCCCCAAACTGGGCTTGAGTGAGGCAGCCCCCACGCTGTGCCCCCGAGGGGGGCTCGGCAGTGCCCGGGGGGCTCCCACCCCGCACTGGGGGTCCCGCTCCCGCACTAGCCCGGCCGTAGCCCTCCCAGTGCCCGTGGCCGTCTCCACTGCAAAGCTGTTCACGCTTTTTTCTGATGTGATTTTTAAGACCTCTGACATTGCCTGTTTACTGGGACATTGCTGGCAATAGACCTCCCCTTCCCGGACCAGTTTTTGGGTTATCTCCTTGCCTACGGGCACACTGTTCCGAGCCCCTCCTGCATCGATGTCCGAATTTTGCTAAGGATTTTTAACCCAGGATATTTCACGATGAGTGATTGAATGTAGAGGGGAAAAAAAACCACAAACCCAGCCTAGCAAAGCCTGTGTGGAGATTGTAAAGTGCTGAAAAACCTTTTTTTAAAAGCCAGAGAGAATTGTGCCCTGTACTGAGTTATTGTTTGAATAAAAGTTTTATTTATTGCATTGAGCTGGGCCTCGGTGTCTTTTTCGGCTGCCGTGCCTGCGTGCTGCCCTCACCGCCTGCATCGCCCACCGCGCATTCCCAGGCCGTGTTTTTGTTCCCTGCTCCATCCCTGGGGACTGCGAGTGCTGCCTGTGCGCGCTCAGCCCCGCTGGCACTTAACAGCTTCGCTGAGCGGCAGCAGCGACAGCTGTTTTAGGGCCGGGTCCCCTCTCCCTGAGCATCTCAGGGGGTGATGCTGCTGCTGCTCCCGCATGCCAAGGCTCCGGCTGCGCTTTCCCGGCGGTGGGAAAGCGGCGATGGCCGGCACGGGGGGAAGGAAGCCACCCCCTCCCTTCCGTAGCCCCCGCCATGCCCGGCCGCTGCACTCCCACAGCTCCCGGCTGGCCGTGCCCTTCCTTCCCCTCCTCACAGCACCAGCGACTCAATAAACACGACTTTTCCTCCTTTCTCTTCTTCTTCCTGCTGTTTCCTCTGCGGGGTGGCCAGCGGGCTCTCGGGCCGGGTGGCCGCCGGCTCGTGGCCGTAAGTCTCTCCTTAACCACGACCTTCTGTTCCCATCAAGCGTCCCGGTGTCCTCCAACCTGCCTTCTGTTTCCCTTGCAGCCCCGATGTTGAAGTGGCCAGGTTTTGAGGTGCCCCTGCCCGTAGTAAGTGACGGTGTCGCGGGGCCGAGCCCTGGGTGCGCTGGGCAGCGGGTGACGCCGCGGGGCTGCGCGGGGACGGTGCCACCGCTCTGCTTCCCGCTGCACCCGGCCGAGCACGTCCCCTCCCTCAGTCACCGCTTGTCCCCGTCCCGCTGGCGGGAGCTCCGGGTCTCCCCGGCTGCATCTGCTGCTCGGCTGCTCGCCCCGCTGCCGTGGCTGCGCTTCCCGGGATGCTGAGCTGCTCCTGCGCTTCCCCCGCTCTCCGTAACCAGCTCTTTGGTTGTAGGTGGCCGGTGTCCGTCGCTGTCCCCAGCCCTGTCCAGCGGGGCGGGGCAACGTCCACACTAACCGCAAGTTTTTTGAGCAGCTTTTTTTTGTTGTAGACTCGTCCCAGGAGCCTCCTCGTCCTGGCCCCAGGGACGGGATGCAGGAGCCTCCCCCAGGAGTCGAGACCCTCCTCGCTGGCACTGCAGAGCCTGGAGAGCCCCCTCCCCGTTTCTCTTTGATCCATGAGCTGGTTTCCCTAGAGCTGTAGGCTCCATCCCGGTGGCTCTTCCCTGCCAGCACAGAAATAGTTAAATGAGCCCCGGGTGACTCATCAAAGCAACTTTTCCTCTCCCTCCAGTCCTGAGAATCTATTTTGGCATCCTGGGGGGAAAGTGATCTAAGCATCTGCATTAATTAGGTGTGAAATTAATTACCCTATTTTTAAGCAAAAGCCATTTATCTTTTAAGGAAAGAAAAAGCGAACGTGGAGAGGTGAGGGATGGCAGAGAGGGGGCCTGGGGCTGACGATGAGTGCCTCACCCAGGGGTGTGGAGGTCCCAGCATCTTCCTTCTGCTCTGGGAGATGGCTGGGGACATTCCAAAGCTTCTGGGGACATCCCAAAGCTGCCCAGTCCAGGTGCACATGGTAACCAAGGCACTTTACCTGAACCCATGTCAGGGGTAGCTGGGCTGTGCCCCCACGGTGAGTGACTGGCCAGTGGCCCAGCTGTGGCACCGGGTGTGGGGGACTGTGGCCATTGCTTCCACTGGGGAAAGAAGGGTTGTGTGGCTCCCTGGGGAGGGCTGAGGGCAGTGGGCAGACGAGACAGAGGGGCTGCAGTGCCACAGGGAGGGCAGGGGGCT
Source organism: Lichenostomus cassidix (assembly GCF_008360975.1). Taxonomy (NCBI): domain Eukaryota; kingdom Metazoa; phylum Chordata; class Aves; order Passeriformes; family Meliphagidae; genus Lichenostomus; species Lichenostomus cassidix. Next base: position 2,867,137 of record NC_139498.1, on the reverse strand, counting down.
GCTTGATGGCTCCTGGCTTGGTGCATGTTCAGACCCAATGGCCCCAGGCAGCCTGAGGGACCCCCAGGGCTGCCCACAGCCCCCAGGAATTAACTCATGCTGGGAGAGGACACAGGGATCTCCTGGAGAGGGGGTAAGGATGTTCCTTGTGCCAAGGCAGTCCTTGTACCCTATCCTGGCCAAGTGATGATGGCAGCGGGAGGGTGCTGGGGACACCCCAGGTAGGTGAAACCCAAGGTCAGCCTGTCTGGGCTCTGGGGCTCTGACAATCTCATCCAGGCGTCCTTAAGTCTCCCACGCTCTTCCTCTTGGCTAGTAACTTCTCCAGAGACAGCACAAGGCTCTGCAGGCAGCTGCCAGCTCTGCCCTTGGCCAGGAGGTGAAGCCATAATCCCCCGCTCCCTGGAGCAGCACGGTGCAGAGCTGAGTGATCCCACAGTGCTCCCATCTGTGGGAACTGTTTGAGTCCAGCCTCAGAGGAGGCTGGAGCAGTTTCTCCAGCCCTGGCCCCCAGTGGCATCCCCAGCTTTAGGCTGAAGGAGAGTGAGGTAGGAGAACATCCCACTGCAGCTGCGCTCAGCTCATCTCTGAACCACCACGGCTTAGCTGGGAGAGGAGCTGAGAGGTGGGGGCAGCTCAAGGAGTGGGGGCAGCTCAGCCAGGGGCTCTGCAAGGCAGAGCCTTTCCAGTTTAACCCCTTCCCAAATGCTGCTGGCCCTGGGGTCTCGCCAGTCGCCGCTCGCTGTGCCAATGCCGTCCTCACCAGGCCTCCATCCCTCCATTAACTCTTCCTTCCTCTTCCTCCACAGGAACCCCTTTGCCAATGTCCAGCTGAAGCCAACGGTGACGAACGACCGCTCGGCTCCGCTCATCAGCTGATCCGGGAGCACTGGCGCCTGTGTGGCACTCGCCACCTCCTCATCCTCCTCCTCCTCATCCTCGCCGCTGCATGTCCGGCTTCCCAGGACTCCATTTTTAGGCGGAATTTATTTAATCCTGCTGCTTTGAAAGCCAAAGGCTCAAGCTAGTGCCCTAGTTCTCTCTCCTCTAGACTCCCTCAGTGGCAGAGGGTCACAGCGCTGCCATGTCACCTGTCCTTTGCCTGTGCTAATGAGCGTGGTGGCAGCACTTCCCAGAGTCAGAGCAGCGTGTCCCAGAGCCGGGATGGCTCCCACGTCGAGCAGCAGCTTGCTGCGGGTGGAAGAAAGGGCTCAGCTGGAGAACAACTCTCCGTGGGCTCAGCACTCCAGTGGGGCACCAATGTCAGAGGGGACAAGGTCCCCCTGCTCTCCTGCCCAGGTGGGAGGGACCCCTAAACCAGGCAGGATACTGGGATACCCCATGCAAGCCAAGGGATGGGAGAGCTGTAGGCAGCTCCTAGTCTCCCACAAGACCCCAGTGGCCCACCCCATGCTCTGGGCTGGGACAGGGCAGTGGCTGGCAGCACTGCAGCCCCCGCTGGGACGGGGTCAGCTCCGGTTCCAGAGCTCCTGCTGTGCCAGGGCTCGGGATATCGTAGGGAATTACGGTACTGCTGTAAAATATAAGCTAGAGAAAAACCACTTGTGGAGGTGAGGGCAGTGTGTGAGTGAGCCTTGGGGTTGCCCCTGCTCCCCGCAGACAGGAGCTCCCATCCGGACCTCTTGCTTGGCTGTTTGCTCTTCCTCTATTCCTAGGGCTGCATGAGAGAGAGAGATAGATAGAGATAAATATATATAAATATATATATACACACTTGCTAAGCTTATTGCTGGGGGTGCCCCGAGCAAGGTGGCTCCCGGGGCCCTTCCTGCAGCTCCTGAGTGACCAGGGTCACATCCTTGCTCCAAAAACAGGGAGAAGAGGGTTTCCAGGCAGGAACTGTGGGTTGAACCCGAACAGAGTTTTTGCTTTTTCCGTTGTATTTCTTATTTTGCACTTTCTGATCACTGGTGCACCATGTCCTGGTCCCCACAGCCTGAACAGTGGGTGCTTGGCTGGGCACTTGGCCAGGCATGGAGTGTCCCCAGCACAGAGGGGAGCTCAGTCCCAGTCAGATGCAGTGGCTCATCTCTCCTCTGTCCCCTCTGATGGGTTTTCCAGCTCCACTGCAGGAAAACAGCTTCTCCTGTGACCGCCCAGGCTCCAGCTCTGCACGAGGGTTCCCTGCTCCATGATGTGCCTCCTCTTCCTCTCCTGTGCCTCCTCTTCTTGTCCCAGGGCTGGAGCAGATGGGTGGGTGCCAGACAGGGCAGGGGTGAGGGAAAGGGCTTCGCTGGGGTGTGGGGAAGTGGGTGGGAGAGGGCTGGTGGTCACAACCCGGGGTGGGGACAGGCCTGGGGTCCCCTCGGCCACTGCGGTGTCCTCTTCCACCCCCGTGCCAGGGGCTGTTCCCCTGGGTCCCCCAAGCTGCCACCCTGGCTCCAGCCAGCCCCCAGGGGCTTCGCTGCACCTCCTGGCTCGGTGGCACCTGCAAGACGTAACCTGAAATGATTTTTTATGAGAAAACATAATTTATGAGCAATTCAATCCCCCCTAGCCCTCCCTCCTGCAGCGTCTTCCCTGGCCAGAGGCTCCCACCTGGCCCCAGAGCATGGCCGGGGCCCTCCCGAGCTGGCTCCATCCAGGGTGCTGGGCAATGATCGGGGCAGGAAACGGCTTAAGATATTTTAAAAACTTTATTATTGGCCCGATGAGATTTGACACACATGCTGGGAGCTGTATGGAAATCAGCACTGATAAAAAATACAGCAATTATGACCCGTATTGAGAAAATAGACCATGTAAGAAGAGCCTTTCTATTAAAAAAGTTACCCAAGCCACAGCTCTGTCCTCATCCGCCTTCCCGAGCTGGGACCTGCAGCGCCATAGACCAAACCCAGGGTGTGGGGTGGGGGGCTGGGCCAGCACCTCTGGGTGCAAGGGGGAGCAGGGGGTGAGCAAAGCCCCCTCTGGTGCTGGTGGGGTGCAGAGAAGGGGGGTCAGGGGGGTAGGTGGGTGGGTGCTGCAGGAAGGGAATCGCAGGAGCATCCCAGTCCTGCATGGGCAGCACCCCTGGGTGCTGCACCCCCCTTGTAAAGGATAAGGAAAAGACTTGGGAGAATTGGGGTGAGGGGTTACCGGCCAGGTGGGGGCTTAAATAAAATACTTAAATTAAGCACTAATTGCTTAGTTGGGGGGAGGAACCAGCAGTGGGGGGTACAGGGTGGCATGACCACCCTGGGGCTGAAGTTGGGGTCCCTGGGGCCCTGTCTGTGCCCTGAAGCAGGGCACAGCCCCTGGCACCCCACAACAGCCTCCTGAGCATCAAGGGCACTCTAGCTGGAATACAGCTCTGGGCTGGGCTGGCCATGGGAGTGGGTGGGAGAAGAGTGGGTGAGTATGGGCACCCTGGCACCAGGCTGGGACCCATAGTGGTGCCAGGCTGGGGTGGGGACAGGCTCATCCCACAGATCCTGGTGCCAGAGCTGTGTCCAGCCCGGGGTGGGATCATCCTGTGGCATGGAGCAGAATCCCTGGCACCAGCCCCATCCCATGTGGGCGTTGTCTGTGCACATGTCCCTGCAGGGGGACACCCTTGTGCCCTCGATCCCCCGCACAGGGCACCAGGAGCCAGGACAGGGGTGGGGGGCTCAGGGGGGACATTTCTCACCTCAGGGTTTGGTCTATAGACCCCAAAAGGAACCAGCCCTGACTTCAAGGTTTCACTCAGCTCCGCTTACTTCTATTTCCTTCCGGAAGCTGGAATTGCACAATTATCCTAAGCCTCGAATGAATTAAAAAAAAAAAACAACAAAGAAACAGAAAAAAAAAGGAACAAAGAACCATGAGCGCGTCCCCCCTCCCCCCCCAACTCTATATGTCTCTTTGGCAGCAATAACTTAAAATCGCGTCAATGTGGGTTCAGTCAACAGCAAGTTTTGGTTTTGGGGTGGGTTTGGGGTGGGGGGTTTTTAATCATTTTGTTTAAATACAAAAATAGTCAGGTTGGCGGGTCCCGGTGGGGGATATTCCCCCCACAACCAGCCCTCCATGTGTCGCTCCCCGCTACAGTGGGCAAGGGTTCCACCAGTCCTCAGGGTCCCCGGCTGGGACTGATCCCTGTAAACCAGGGGAGGGGAACTCCAAAGCCATGGTGACCACTCTGGGGAGCCGGTGGCATCCCTGGCACAGGGAGTGACATCCAGAGTGGCAGCAGCCAGTGGCCCCTCGGTCAGGAATGTTGTGGAGTGCCTCTGGGGCAGCCGTGGGGCAGCTGTGGGGCCGCTGTGGGACAGCTGTGGGGCAGCCAAGCTGCCACAAGATGCAAGACTGAGCGCACGGCACAAGGAGGGGACAGCCTGGGGGGAGTGGGGTGTGGAGACAAACCGCCCCGGGGAGCACACGGGGGGGCAAGAAGCCAAGGGGAGACTTCACTGGGGAGGACACTCCGCAAATGTTAGCAAGGTCAGGGCACTACCCTTGAAACGCTATAATTTATATATATATATGTATATATATATATATAAGTGTCTATTTTACATACACGCTCACAGCCACCCGCACACGCACACGGCCATCACCGTCACCCACTGCCTGGCCCCGCGGGGGCCGTGCCAGCCCCGTTCCCACTCGCAGCAGCAAACGAGTTCCTTCCGATCAAATCTGCCTAAAAAATCCCAAGCGGGGTCTGGGAGCCCACGGGCAGCCCCCATGCCGGCCCCGCTGTCCTGCGCCACCCCGATTGCCGGGGCGATGCCGGCTGTGTCCCGGTGGGCTCACTCCCGGTCACCGTCTTCACTGCTGCCTGCAATGAGCGGAGAGAGCCATGAGAGGGTCCCAGCCCACCATGGGACAGCTGGCCCTTCGCAGGGGATGACTGTCCCACAGGGCGTCCCCATGGCTCACAGTGCAGATGGCACTGGGACATGGCAGCTCCCGGCAGGGACAGCCCTGGTCACCCACACAGCAGCATCCCGAGGGGCACTCACCTCCTATGGAGTCCATGTCCGAGTCGGAGACGTGGGTGATGGAGAACCGGGACACCGGGGCGGGTGAGACCGTGAACCGGGAGAACTGGATGGGCAGCACCTGTTTCTGCACCGGCACCAGGGCGGGCAGGGTGGGCACGGCCGCGGGGGGCTCTGCCGGCGTTGTCGGCAGCGGGGCCACCAGGGATGGCTTCACTGGCATCAGTGGGAAGTCGTCGTCCCACTCGAAGCCACCGCCTGGGATACAGAGTGAGGGGGCTGAGCCCACTGCGAGGGTTCCACCATAACCTCTGACCCCATCACCGCAAAACCAGCTCTCCATCATCCCATAACCACCATCCCCATGACCCCGTAACTGCCCCCTCCATCGTCCCATAACTCCTGTCCCCATGACCCCATAAGTGCCCCCACAACGTCCCATAACCACTGCCTCCCACCACTCCACAACCACCAGCCCCATGACCTCCTGGTCTCTTACTCTCTTCCGAGGCGTTGCCATCCGAGGAGTCGTCGGACGCTCCAAGCCTGTCCGTAGGGCTGGGGGGGCTGCCACTGGCAGGGGGCTGCCCCGAAGGCGAGGGGGGCTGCCCCGAAGGCAGGGGGGGCTCTGGGAAGCTCTGCTCAGCCAGCTCCCGTGTGGGGCTTTCCTGAGGATGGGAAAAGAGCAGGAAGGAACCTCACTGGGGGCACAGCTGGAGATGGCTCCCACCACCAAAACACCACGGGCCTGTGTGCCTGGCTCTGCTCCCCCAGGGCACCCACCTGGTCGAAGAGGTAGATGGTCACATCGTCGTAGAAGGAGACAGCCTTTTTCTTGCGCTCCAGGTCCTCGCAGAAGGACTCGGACAGGAGGCTGGGCATCTTGAGGAGGCTGCGCAGGTTCCGGCCGCTCTGGCTCTCGGCCACCACGATGGGCACAGCCGCCGGCTCCTCCTCGCTCTCCTCGCTCTGCTCCTGGATGTTGTAGCAGCGTAGCTCCTCGTCTGACTCGTCGCTGTCCTCCGTGTCCTCGTCCTCCTCCTCCAGCTCGTCGCGGCGCTCAGGGGCAGCCGGGGATGGGGACAGACCTGGGGGTGATTCGCCCCCTGGTAGCTGTGTGCTGGGACCCCCCGGCGCATCGCCCACCCCAGTCCCCTCCAGGGGCAGCCCCAAGTCCCCAAGCCCCAGCACAGGGGTCACAGTCTGTTTGTCCCCTACTGTGGCTCCCCCAAGTCCAGGGACACCCTCAGGCACGCAGGTCCCTCCGACAGCCGATGGTTCCCCAGGGCTCACTGGCACCGGGGTCAAGAGGAAAGTCTTGGGGGTCACAGAGCCAGGGGGACAGGTGTCTGTGTCAGGGCGTGGGGGGCTGCCCGGCACTAGCCCCGTGCCAGCGGGGCTCTGTTCGGTGCCAGGCGCCTGCTCCGGTGGGCTCCCGGCCTCTGTCCCCACCCAGTCCCCCTCCAAAGCCGCAGCTGCTGACGTGGGCACTGCCACCACGACGCCAGGTACTGCCGGGGGGCTGCCGGGTGCCCCCGGTGGGTGCAGCGGGTCCTCCCCTCGCCCAATGTCCTGCGCAAGGGAGCGGGGACCCTCCTCTGCCTCCGGGGTGCGGGACCCGTCGCTGTCCCCCTCGTCCTTGTGGCCGCGCTCGGCCTCGGCGTCGCAGTCGGAGAAATAGGCAGAGTCGCGGTAGGGGCTCTTCTCGGCCAGGCCGGGCAGCTCGGCTCCCGGGGCACTGGGCAGCCGCGTTTCAGGGGCCGAAGCCTCGCCCTCGCCCCCCGGTAGCCCCGGGGGCGGCTTCCCCAGCTGGCTAAAGGCCTCTGGCTCTCGGGGCTCGTGGGGCTCCTTAAGGACGAACTCGGGCGACTCGTTGTTCTCGGTGTCGTAGCCGCTGTCGAGGGCGCGGGCTTGGCCGGCGGGCACGAAGGCGCCGGGGCTGAGCACCTCGCAGGAGCTGGCCGTGGAGGGGATGTCCAGCGACTCCAGCGAGTCCGGCGTCCCCACCTGCTTCTGCAGGGACCTGAGAGCCGGGGCCGCCTCCGCCCGCTCCGTGTACTCCCCGGAGAAGTCGGTGAAGACGCCGGAGGTCAGCTCAGCCGTGTCCTCGTCGCTGCCCTCGTCCACGCTGGGGAAGCTGCTGCTGGAGAAGGTCTTGTCCGGCGTCCGGTCGGCGTCGCTGGAGGCACAGGCGCCGCTGTCGGCCACGGCCTCCGCGGGCACCGGCGCGGGCGCCTCGGCGGGCTCCGCTGTGGGCTGGGCGCCGTCTGCGCCGGGCTCGCCGGGGGGGCCGGGGCTCGGGGCGGCGGTGCCAGCCGCGGGGGGGGTGTCCTCCCCCGGCCCCGCCGCGGCGGAGGGCGGCGGGCTGCGGGCAGGGCTTTCCCCCGCCGAGCTCTCCTCAGGGTGGGCATCGCGCGGGGCCCCCGGCGCAGGTGGCGGGGCCGCGGCGGGGCCCCAGGGCGCGGCGGGGCTGCCCGCCAGCGTGCCGGGCTGCGCGGGGCCGCAGGGTGATGAGTCACGGCCGTGCCAGGCCTGCCGCCGCGGGGAGGGCGAGCGGCACGGGGAGGAGGAGCCGCCGGCCATGGCGGGGGGCTGATCCTGCCGCGGGCGGAGGAAGTCGTGTCCCGGCGGGGACCCCCCGAGCTGGGGCTGGCCGCGGGGCACCGTGCCCAGCGGCTTGGCCATGAGCCCGCGGAAGGTGATCATGCGGCGGTAGCACCAGCTGTCGCCGGCCGGGGGCTCGCGGGGGCTGCCGCTGCCGATGTTGTTGTTGGAGGAGCTGTTGGAGGCCCAGGGATGGCGCTGAGGCGCGGGGCTGGCACCGGCCGGGTGGGGGGCGCTGGGGGGGCTGTCCTCGCCCAGCTCCAGCGCCACGCAGTCCGGCGAGGCTCCGCTCGGCCCCGGTGTCCCCCCGTACCCCGGGGGGCTGTAGGCGCAGTTCCCCGACGGCGAGACGCCCAGCGGGTCGGTGAAGACACCGGGCTGGAAGGCGGGCACGGGCCAGTCCTGGCTGCCCGGCTTGGGGGGCTCCTCCTCCAGCAGGTACCCCTCGGCCCCGTGGCTGGGGGACGGCTCGTAGCCCCGCTGCTCCTGCCCCGGGCAGGGGTAGGGGTAGTACTCGGCGCACTCCCAGGAGCCGTCAGCCGCGGGCGCGTGGCCCAGCAGTGGCTCCATGCTCAGGGACACGGTGGGGCTGCCGTCGGAGTCGTAGGTGCCGCCGCTCCGGCCGCCCTGAGCTCTCCAGCAGGCCGGGGGACGCAGGGCCCCCCGCTCGCCCGCCGGGCTGTAGGTGCACATGGCGTAGTCCAGCTCGGCGCTGCCCTCGCCGGGGCCCTCGATGCGGATGTAGTACTCGCTGCCCAGCGAGGGGCTGTGGGCGCCCAGGATGGGCACCACGCCGGGCGCCGGCACTCCGGGGCAGCCTGACGCCTTGCACTCGTAGCAGGATGGGGACACCCCCAGGCTGAGTCCCGCCGTCGTGGCCGGGTAATAGAGGTCGTGGTAGCGGGCGGCGCTGTTGGGGCTCAGGGACCCCAGTGGGGCCTGGAAGTGCTCTGTCTTGGTGTGCTCCCACTTGTACTCGAAGTTGAGGCCGTGGCTGGTCTCCATGACAGTGAGGATGTCGTCCCCGTCTGAGGGGAACCCGTCGGCTGAGAACTGCTCCAGCAGAGGGAAGGAGGAGAGCTCGGGGCCGTGGTGGCTGCCGCTGGCGCTGCCGTTGGGTTTCATGGAGTTCCAGCGCTTCTCGAAGTCCTCCTCCGCCTCCGTGGCCCCCTTGGCACACAGGTAGGACAGCAGCAGGTGCACCTCCTCGGCTGTGGGGCGCTGCTCAGGCTGCAGCCAGCAGAACTGCATCACCTCGTACCTGCCATGGGGAGCAGCCAGCGTCAGCCCAGCCCCCCGCCCGCACCGCGGGGCAGGGGAGGGGGCAGCTCGGGCTCCTCACCAGCGTTCCGACAGCGACAGCTTCAGCTGGGGCTTGGGCAGCTTCAGCTGCTGCTCCTTGATGGCGTAGGCCAGCACTTGGCGGTCAGAGTAGTGGTCGTAGGGCTGGCTGCCCAGCTCAAACAGCTCCCAGATGGTGACGCCCAGCGACCTGCGGGCACGGTGCCATGCTGGGGGTGCAGGGAGACCCCCACCCCACCTCCGACCATTTTCCCCAAAACCACCCCAATGCATCCCATGAGGCTGCAGCCCCCCGTGCCCCCCCAGAGCCACTCACCAGACGTTGCTGGCCTTGGTCTGGTCCACCACGAGCAGGTTGCCGTGCACCTCATCGATGAGCTCGGGCGCGATCCAGCGCAGCGGCACCCACAGCTGGTCGGCCGTCACGAAGTAGTCGTCCTGCCAAGTGTGCAGGGTCAGTACGAGAAGAGAACGTCAATCCATGGCGTCAGGGACCGGCCGCGCCGCAGCACTGCCACCCCTGCCCTCCCCACCCTCTATCACTGTCTCCCCTGTGTCCCTTATTCCCCCAGATCTGCCCCCAGCCTATCCTACTCTCCTCCTGGCACCCACTGTCCCTTGCCGCATCCCCTCCTTTCCCTCTCTGCCCCTGTGATCCCCAGTCTGAGCCCCTCCGGACTCCCTCCCAGTGATCCCAGCTCTGGAGCAAGACAAACAGGCAGATGTCGGGTGGGCAACCCCAGGCTGTGCTGGCAGCTGCCTGCAGGGACCTGTCCCTGGCAGAGGGGCACGTCTGAACCAGCCCAGGCAGTGTCACCCCACTGGGCGGGGACCAGGCCGCTCAGGGGGGAGAAAACCCTCTTTTATGCTCAGGGGGGCACACCGGGTGGCACCAAGGGTCCCTCACAGGGTGGTCTGAACCCCCCTGCACTTCAGCAAACACAGGCATGCTCCGATACGGCTGGGGAGGGGGGGATGCGTGCGTGGGGGTGGGGGGAAGGCTCAGAACGGTCTGTGCCAGGCTGGGTGTACGTGGGGGCACCGTGGGGTCCCGGCGCGCAGCCCCCAGCCCCCTCCGCCCTCCAACCAGCCTTACTTTGTACTTGCAGTGCGAGAGTCCGTAGTCCCCGATCTTCACGGTGAGGTCGGCGGTGAGGAGGCAGTTCCGCAGGGCCAGGTCACTGCCAAGCAAACCCAGAGCTGTCACCGGCACCGAAGGCTCGGGGGGCACCCACCGGGGACCCGGCTGGGGCAGCTGTGCGGCGGCAGGGCTGTTCCCTGCCCGGCTCCGGGTGTGCCGATAACGCGGCTCCCAGTGCACAGCAGGAATGCCTGCGCAGCCCCAGCTGCGCCGCTGTCCGTCCGTCCATCCGTCACATGCCGAGCCAAGCAGAAGGCGGGTGTTCCCGGGCAACGTGAGCCCTGGCACGGGGCTGGGCTCCCGGGCGGCTGCTCCGGCACTGGGCGGGTCGTGCAGACGGGGCACAGGCGAGACCCCTGCTGCAGCAGAGACCACCAAGGCCGGGCTGCCCTGAGGGAGTCCCTCTCCAGCACAGCTGGGGACCTCATGTCCCCCTCCCACAGCTCAAGCACCCTCGTGGGGACACACCTGCAGAGCCAGGCTCGGGTGGGGACACTCCGGTGGCCCCTGATGGCAGCACACCCCCTCCTCAACAAAATCACTGATGCTGGAGTCTCTGTCTGCAACTCACTCAGCACCAGGATATTGTTGGGCAGGAGGAGCAGTGGTGGGGCAGGAACACTGGCACCTTGGCAACCTCCCCATTCAGACCCTGCATTCCTCCCCAGCTCCCCCTGGAGTGCCGGGTCAGCCTACCTGTGGATGTAGTTGTTCCTGTGCAGGTGCAGGACGCCACAGGCCACCTCACATGCCATCCTCTGCAGGGTCAGCAGGTCCGGGGTCATGGCCTCTGCCCCCCGGCAGCTCCGCAGGTACCCCTTCAGGTCACCCTGCGGGCAGTGCCACTGTCACCTCTGTCACCATCCATGGCGCTGGGCTGCAGGGACTTAGCCGTGCCCAAGACCCATGGAGATACCACAGGGAGTGGGGGGACAGGGACTCACCAGCGGGCAGAACTCCATCACCAGCAGGTACGGGGTGACCTCGGCGCACTGGGCCAGGCACTGCAGCAGGTTGGTGTGCTGGAGAGCTCTGTGTGGGGCACAGCAATGGGGGTGTGTGGGCACCATTGCCCTGCCTGTGTTAGGACTGGGGTGGGAGGGTTGGTGGCAGCCCCCCAGGAACCATTGCCCTTCCTATGCCAGGGAGATGGCTGCAGCCCCCCAGGAACCATAGTCCTGCCTGCACTGGGGCTGACACAGGGGCTGCCAGGAGCGGGTACCAGCATGTCCCAGCGCCCAGGATGTGTCACAAAGGGACATTTGTTCAGCTGTGCTGGGGCAGGAGCAGCCCTGTGCTCCCCCTTGGCCCAGCTCTCCCCATGACCTCACTGCTGCCCCATGCCATGGCCAGTGGCTCCACACAGCCCTGGTCCTGTGACGATGTCAGGATGCAGCTGTGCTGCCCAGAGCTCAGCCAGCACCTCCACAGGGCAGCCATGGCTCTGCCTGGCAGCCGAAGGTGGCACAGAGTGGATCTGCCCCCCTCCCACAACACCCCGGTTTCCAGCACCATGGAGTGACCCCAGAGGTACCTGTAGGGCTGTGCTTCCTCCAGGAACTGCATCTGGTCCTGCACGCTGGCGCTCGCCTTCAGCTCCTTCACCACCACCTGGGTGCTGCTGATGCCCGAGTTCACCTCCCCCAGGAACACCTGGGGTGAGGGACAGGCTCGTCCCTCCATCCACACCCTGAACCCACCTGGCACAGCCGGGGCCGCGCATCCCACCGGGGTGGGGTGTCCGGGGGTCCCTGCCCCTGGGCTCACCTTGCCGAACCAGCCATGCCCGATCTCCTTCAGGTAGAGCAGGCTCTGCCGCCCCAGGTCCGCCGACTTGAGGAGCTGCACTGTAACAGAGCCCATCCAGCTGCCCGCGTGTCCCCCTGCCCACACATCCCCCTGCCCACCTGCCTGTGTTGCCCACAAGTCCCAGCTAAGCCCCGCTGTCCTCACCGTGCCACCCGGTGCCAGGCCCTCTGCCACCCCAGGATGCTCCGGAGTGTCCATCCCCAGGCACCCTGCATCCCAGGCATCCTCATCTCCAGGCATCCTCCCACGACCAGGGTCTGTGGGGTATCGGTGTCCCCACATGGGATGGCCACAGAGCTGGCTCTCTGCCCCTTCTCCTCCGCAGGGTGTGCAGAGCTGAGCCCGGCACAGCGCTGGCATTTAGCCCCTTCCCAGCCCCCCCGGCACAGTCCGGCCCCTCGGCAGCCCGTGCCAAGGGCAGGCAGCAATGGAACCATTGTTGGTCCTCTCTGGCCCACCCCACTGTGGCCATTCTTTGGGCAGGGAATGACAGGGAGGGAGGGGACACAACCAGGCACCCCCCACATTCCTCTCCCACTCATGGGCTTGTTTACATGGGACCAGGACTCGAGGATGTCACTGTTTGGGGTGCCCATGTCCTGTCCCACCGCAGCGCTGCTCCCCTGGGCTGGGACACAGATGGGGCTGGGGACAGGGACAAGGGACCCTCGCACAGGGGAACCTTGCAGCACTCCCCAGGGACCTCGGCTGCATGTCCCTTGCCAGGGGTACACTGGAGCTGTCCCTCCACAGCAGGGAAGACCCAGCATCCCCACCTCACCCCCCACACCCAGTGATGAGAGACCCCCAACCACGGCACACAGGGGTCCTGCCCCTGCCGCGGCTTACCTGAGCGCCCCGGCTGCTTGGCCATGGGCAGGGACACCTTGGTGAGAGGCAGGACATAGACCTCGGGGCCATGCTGGGGGTCAGGCGAGCCCTGGGCCGACAGCTCCGTCACGTAGTCATCCCCTTCGGCGTTCTCAAACTCCTGCTCCGGGGATGCAGGGTGGGACACACCGAGCAGAAACAACTGACCCCGTGGGTTCCCTGCTGCTTGCAATGCCCCGCAAACCCCTCTCCCTAGACAGGCTCGTCGGGGCCCCAAAAACCCACCCTCCCTGCACACAACCCTGCTCCCCCATCCCATTACCTGTCTGTGCCACCCCGGCAGCCCCCGGCTCCCAAAAGCCGCCCGGGCCAGCAGGTAGGCGACTGTAAACATCTCGCCCTGCCCAGCTGTGCCTCATGGCGCTGCCGACGCCACCAGCACCGCGCCGTGTGCCATGTGCCACCGCGTGCCATGCGCTGCGTCCTGACGGGCTCCGGCCCGGTCGCGCGCCTCTAAATACCCAGTGCGGGGGCACCAGGGGGTCACTGTCCCCCCCGGCACGGCGAGGTGCTCCGGCGGTGTGGGACGTTACACAACACCCGGCGTGTCCCCCCCAGCCTGACCCCCTCCCGCCGCGGGCGCCACAAGCCTCCACAAAAATCTCAGCAATTAGGGAAAAAGCGTTTTCTCGGCACATTCTGTGCCTGTGAGGTCAGGGTGCCTCCCACCCTCGGGGGCGTGCGGGTGGGACCGGCCCTTAACCATGGCGTGGCCTGGCCCCGCACGGAGCCGGGAGCACGGATGGGGTCAGGATGCGACCCGCAGTGATCCTGAGACCCACAGATCCATGCTCTGTGGAGCTGGGATCCTGGATGAGCCAGGATACGACTCCCAGTGTGCCGAGCCCCAAGCCCCTGGCAGGCAGTGAATTCTGCACCCGGAACCTCTGGACGCCTCCATCCCTTGCTGGGTCCCTGGGAAGAACACCCTGCCCTGGCCTGGGGAAGTGCCCCTGGCCCCTCAGCTCACCTTGAAGCCAATGTCCCCCTTCTTGCAGCACAGACAGGCCAACATGAGGAAGATGAAGGTGAAGAGCCCCGAGAAGGAAACAGCCACAACGGCCAGCGAGGAGGACCAGGAGAGCTCACTAAGGGGGGTGCCGTCTGTGGGGACACGAGGGGGATTAGGGCAGAGGGCTGGGGACACCAGGGAGGCATCAGGCTGTGCCGGGGGGTCCTGCCTGGGTGGGGGTCTTGGGATGTGGGAGCACATCAGAGTTCACAGGGGCTTTAGCAGGGAGCATTCAGTGGGAGTGGGGGTCCCCTTTGGTGGGGAGCCCAGGAGGGACCCCCAGAGCCCAGGCAGGACATGCATGGGGGTGCATGGTCCCTCTGGTTGCAGGGGGACAATGACACCCCAGGGAGAGGGGCTGTGCCAGCTCAAGGTTCCCAGGCACCCCATCCAGCCCTTGGATTTCTCCTCCAGTGGTTTGCCCACAGCATGGTGACATTCCAAGGCTGGCTGGACACTGCACCTGTGGGAGCTGGAAGGACAGGAATTTGGTCCCGTGAGCCCCACACCAGGCCACTGGGCATGGGGATGGGACATGGTTGCCCTGGTTCAGCACCACATCCTCTGGGCACCAGCACACCCCAAATCCCAGCACACGCCACCCTACGCCAGCCATGCCGTGTCCCGTGGGGTGGCAGGGCACACGGTGGCCACGGTGGCGGTGGTGGTGGCCGCATCACAGCTGCCCATCCCCTGCAGGCCCCGCTGCCAGCTGCAGCTGCCACATTACTATTCTGCCCGGAGCCTGCCCAAACAACCGGAGCCCTTGTGGTGGGAGGCAGCCGGAAGGTTGTGGTGCTGCCAGCAGAGCCGGTCACCGGAGACCCCCACAGCCCCGCGGTGCCCGGCTGGGACATTGCCCTGTGCTCAACCATGACCCTGGCACAGACCCCCACGGGTGCCACGGTCCCTCCCTGGGTCACCGAGCCAGTGCTGAGCCCCTCTGGGATGCTCGCAGCACACACGTGGCTCCAGCGCGTGGACCGTGGGGCATCCCTGTCCCTGAGCCCTGGCCACGCCGCCCTGCTCCGGAGCTCCACCACCAGCTCCCGTGTGTCCTTGAGACCAGCAGCTGAAGGGCACTGGGGGCTGGGGAAGGTTCTACTGCCCCACTGGGCACCAGCAACGCCCACAGCTCCCTGGCACTGCCCAGCACCACACAGGGCACCCCGGCTCCCGGCATGGCAGTGAGTGGCCACAAAGCCCCAAAGGCCTTGTCACAGCCCAGCCATGCCAGGGAGCTCGGAAGGAGCTCCAGAGCCATCTTCTGAGGCTCGGGATGCAAAGCCGAACCTGGGAGGAGCGGGGGGCGGCGTGCCCCCCCTTCCAGCTGGTTTCCATGGTGAACACACTTTGTACCGCCAACGTCACCATTTTCCCTGGATAGTGGGGCAGCAAAAGAGAAAATGACTCACTGAAAAGAGCCTTTGAACGGTGACGGGGAGCAGAGCACGGGGACAGGAGCCTGTCCGAGGGGACCGTCAGCTGAGCAGTGCCTCGGCTTGGGAACCAGAGCTTCCCAAAGAGGACAACAGGCCAGTGAGACCCAGCTGCTCCTGCCTCAGTTTTCCCACCTGCACAACCAGTGACCTGAGAGCTGTGACCAGCCCAGACTGGCAGGGGCACCACCACTGCCGTGACCCACTGGCACCTTCCCTCCCTGTACCCACAGCAAAGGCATTGGGTGTGGTGATGGGAAATGTGACGTCATCTCAGATGCCAAATTATCCCAAAACCAGGTCAGATGCACCTGCAGCAGTGGCTGCCTGAGCACTGGAGTGCAGGGAGCACCAGGACACGGGAGGCACGAGGACACAAGGGACAACAGGGCACAGCAGCCTGAAGTATCGCAGGGCTCGCAGGAGAAACCAGGGCCCCCAGCACATCCTGCCCTCCATTCCCAGGCTCTGCCTCCCACTCTCCCAACAGGAGCAAGGTCCCTTGGCACCAAAGCCGTGCCCTTCCCTGGCCTTCCTTGCCACAGGGGTCAGATGAGATCGGCCAGCTCAGTGCATCCCCCAGAACTGCTGCATCACTCAGCCCCCGGCACCCAGGACCACCCAGCACCCAGCGACTCCAGCTGTGGCCACCTGCCAAGTCAGGGATCACCAACCCTCACCTGGTCAGCCCAGCAGGAGGGGACTGGTGGCAACAGAGATGCCACAGTTCCATCTCCAGAGCACCTGCCCCAACCTCACACCCAGCCCTGGCAAACGGGAGAAGGGCAGCGGAGGAAGAGGGGTGATGCCGGATGCAGTGGGATGC
This sequence comes from Lichenostomus cassidix, assembly GCF_008360975.1. NCBI lineage: Eukaryota > Metazoa > Chordata > Aves > Passeriformes > Meliphagidae > Lichenostomus > Lichenostomus cassidix. Next base: position 2,851,185 of record NC_139498.1, on the reverse strand, counting down.
AGCAGGGTACAGTGGGGTGCAATAGGGCGCAGCGGGGTGCAGTGGGGTGTAATGGGATGCAGTGGGGTGCAATGAGGTGCAATGGGGTGCAGCGATCGCCCTCCCACCCTACGGAATCCGCCACACACCCGCATTGGGCACAGCCCCGCCCGCGCTGCCCCCCTCCCCGCCTGTTGCGTCGCCCACCCGGCGCAGGTCGCGGCCCCACCGCCGGCTCCGAGCAGGGACGGGGAAAGGCCGGAGTGTCCCGGTGCGGTGCCGGTGCTGCTCCCGCCCGGAGCGTGGCCGTCCCTCCCCGCCGCCCGTGCTGACTCACGTCCCCGGGGCGGCAGCGGCCGCCGGGCCGGCCATGGCCCCGCTGCCTCCGGCCGCCGGCGGGGCGATGCTGCGGCCGCCCGGCGATCCCGGCGGAGCCCGCCCGGCCAGCGGCGGCTGACGTGTGCGGAAGGGCTGAGCCGGGGCTCCCGCAGAGCCGGCGGCAGCTCGGGGCTGCCGGCCCGGGCGAGGCCACGGGCACTGCCCCAGGCTCCGGGACACGGGGCACGGCACACCCAGACCCTGCTCCCACCGAGCCCCTCGCTGCAGGACCTGCCGCAAGATAGCCTGTGCCTCAGTTTCCCCACTGGTAATGCCCAGCTGCCCTGCGAGGGCTCGCAGGGTCATCCAGGAGGGGATGGATGCTCCTGCGCCTTGAGAGCATGGTCCACATATCCCCCCTGCCCCCTCGTCAGCCACCGCGGATCCCAGCCTGGGAACATGCCAGGTCCTGCTGGGAAACACTGGATTTGGGCAGGGAGAAGGGCAGGATATGGGCAGGGAGCAACGCCGGATTGGGACAGGAAATGGGGCAGGGAATGGAGCAGGAATTAAACAGGGAGCAGGGCAGGATTTGGACAGGGAACAAGGCATGATTGGGGCAGAGAGCAGGGCGGGATTGGAGCAGAATTCGGATGGGGCAGGATCAAACACTCATGTCCCTCGGCCCCTCTGGCCACAGGCTGCTCGCTCCCAGCCCCATCCACTCTCCTGGTGCAGGCACAGCCCTGGCATCACATCAATCCCTGTGTCCATGGGCAGCTTCCAGGGATGCAATTTCACAGCCCGCAGGACACGCGCTCTGCTCACCCACACTCACCCAGGCAGCACAAAACCCCCTGCTGGCATTTAGGGTGTGAGCACAGGCTGGGGACTGTGCAGCTTTGGGGGAAACTGAGCCACCAGCAAGAACTGGGATGGCCCCTCCGAGCTGTGCCCCTGAGCCCGGATCCCCCTGCCATGAAAGCAGCGAGGTTGGGGCTGGCACTACCCTCTGGTGCCTGCCAGGAGCCTGGCACAGAGCCTGAACCCACAGCATCCTCCCCTGGGATGCCACAGGATCCAGGAATCCCTCACAGTGGTACCCAGAGCATCCTCCACCTGGCTGTAGTGGGATCCAGGCATCCCCTCACCAAAAGCAGGTGCAGGGAGCAGCACCCTTTATCCCATCGCTGGAGACCTTCTCCCGCCAGGAAGAGCTGGAGCCATTCGGGCAGCCTCTCTGGTGATTAATAGATCAGTTAATTGTGGATGCCAGGCACGCCTGCCTAATCCCTTCTCCTTCTGTATCTTTTAACGTGGTGTATTTCACCAAAAGGACTGATTCTGCCCTTTAGTTCTGGTTTTACCATCTCGGGCTGAAACAGCAGCAAAAAGAAAAAAAAAAAAAGGTAGAAAATAACAGAAAATCATGCCTCATTTTCGAATGCAATGAAATAAAAACAAGGACTGTGCTAGGCACAGGCCAGGCCCCAGCATTGCTGCGCACACACCACGCGTGTCAGCCTGATTAGGGACAAAAAATCAAGTTCCCCCATGAAAGCCCACCCTGATGCAGAGCCAGGAGCTGACAATTCCCTCTGTTTCCACGGAAAATAATAATAACATTATCCCAATAATATAATTATTATAATGTAATTAAAATAATACTCTATATTAATATATAGTAATAATATACTATTATTATATATAACATACTAGAATTCTGCATGGCATTATATATAGAATTATACATAGAATTAAATATATTTTTATATATAATTATATAGTCTATCTGGATTATAGAATTATTAGAATTATACTAATATATTGTAATTTTTAAAAAATCGTATAAAAGGCACGCAAAGCAAGCTCAAATTGATTATTTAAACAAAATGCTTGGCATTTTGAATGAGCTCTGAGTAGGGGCTGTGAGACCCATCCCACACTGTCCAGGCAATCCCACTGTCCTGAGAGACAGGGAGGGACCTCGGTGTCTGGGGGAACATCTCCCCTGACAGGGATGCCTCCACGGACCCCAGGAATGCCAGGCCGGGGGCAGTGCCACACCGGGCACATGGCATCACGGTGCTGCCACTGGCAGCATGTGGCACTAGCCACGCCGAGTCCCTCGCAGCCGGCAGAGCAGCGTTTACGTAACAGCGGGAGAGGCAGCGCGAGCAGGGCGGCCTATTTATATCCAAAATGCTCAGTGCCGTTATGAAACGAGGAGCTCTGGCTCTGGAGCAGGGCTGGGGAGGAGCAGGGCAGGGCAGGAGGGGCGAGGGGGCAGGGGGTGTCCGTGGGGCAGGCAGGAGCTCAGCCTCGGGGTCTGGCTGTGCCCCCCAGCACAGTCCCAATAAGCTGGCACAGCCCAGATCCCACTGTGCCACCCCTGGTGCTGCAGGGAGCGGGGCTTGGCATCAAGGATGCTCAGAGCACAGAGCTGGGGGATATTTGGCACCTCCCTGCCTCATGTCCACCCTCAGGTCAGTCCATGGTGCCCAAATCACCTGGAGGCACGGGAACACATGGACCAGGGCAACTGGAAAATCCCCTCCTTTGCCATTGGGGTGGCAGCAAGGATGGCTGAGGGTGGGCACAGCACACAGGTGAGCAGCACACAAACACAGAGGAATTTCAGAAAGATGAAGGGCCGTGGTGGCCAGCATTGTGGCCTGGCAGTGGGACATCCTGGCACAGCTGGGACAAGGGCCTGGGAGCTCGTGGATCCCCTGCCCAGCCAGGCGGGCAGTGCTGTTCCACTTACTGCGTTTGCCTACACTGGAATTTTCCTTCGCTCCAGTAATTAAAACAAACGGCATTAACCCCGCTGCTGGCACCGGGCTGCAGTGAGGATGGGGACATGGCTGGCAGAGGGGAAGGGATGGGAATCAGTATCCCCCCAACAGTCCAGTGGCTTTGGGGGAAGTCCTGGACCTGTTCCCATTCCTCCAGTGCTCAGCCCTCCCAAACTAAATCAACCATCCCCACATCCTCACTCTCCTTTGTCCAGTTCTGAGCTCCACCACAAACACAGGACCAGCTCTGGAGCATCCCAGGATGCTCCATGTCCCCCCAGAATCCCTGGCCATCAGGGCCTGGGTGGCTCTCAGAGCCTGGCCGACGGCGACGATGGCAGTGGCTGCCCCGAGATGGCTGTGCCACTCTCCAGGGGTGCTTCCCGGGCTGTCAGGGGGATTAATGCCCACAGGAGATTTATTTTCCTGCCAGCGGGCACGCTGAGTCAGCACAGAGCAGCTCCTCTCCGCGCCAACCCTGTCACCCTCCAGCCCCACCACACGGCCCCACAGTGTCCCTCTGGCTCAGCCCACACCTGGGAGCAAATTCCCACTGGGGATTTGAGAGGGCACTTGTGGGGCAGGAGAGCATCCAGAGCCAAGTCTGGCCCTGGAGCAGCATCAGCAGCGCATAGCCAGGACTATCCTCCCTGCATCCCACCACCCCACCTTCCCATCATCCTGAGCAGTGGGTCCCACACCTCTTGCCAGATCGGTGTAGCACAGGGTGGGAACAGGCTCGGCCATGGCACCAGAGCAGCTCCTTTGACCCAAATCCTGGGATTTTCCAGCCCAGCAGTGGGATGGTGAGGAGGTGACGTCACTCCAAAGCAAAACCTGGGATGCTGCCTGACTATGGGCAGTCAGGACCAGGCAAGACCTCACTAAACACAGACCCCAGCTGGATCTGAACCCCTTGGCTTAACCCACACCAGGCACCACACTGGCAGTGCCATTCCTGGCTCACATCCCCTAGTATCACCAGGGTGTCAAGACTCAGCTCCAGGCACGCAGCAAGGGGGGCAGTGGAGCCCTTCTCCAGCTGGGAGGATGTGGCACCAGGAAGGGCAGAGCCACGGGCTGCCCTGGCACAGGGTGTCCCAGGCAGGGCCGGGAGTGCCGGGCAGGGAGCCCGTGAGTCACAGCCCTGCTCCCCCCGGCAGCGCAGGGCCTTTTCAACCCCAGCATATTAATTTCTCCTAATTGGTTTTGACAGGGATCCGTGTCAACGTTCCAGAACGCACCCGCCCGTGTGCATGGGGTGGGAGGGAAGGAGGGAGGGAGGAGAGAAGGGGGGACCAAAGTGCCACCCTCAGGGAATGGGTTCCGGCTCTGTCCTGTCATTGAGCCAAGTGGGGCCTGGCTGCCCTGCTGTGCTGTGCCAATGTCATTCCCTGTGCTGGGACAGGGGATTTGCCACATGCCACCCCACTGCTGCCTGTCCACGGCATCCCTGTGGACACCAGGAGTCACCCCCTGCCTGTGTGCCCAGCTTCTGCTGCCCATCAGCCAGGACCACTGTTTCCCCGTGGGAAGCACGTGGCAAGACAGGACATCAGGCACGGTGCTGCCACCACTGTCACCTCCCACCCAAGCAGCTCCCACTGCCCTGCCACACATCCCCTCTGTGTGTCCAGTTCCAACAGGTCCTTCCCCCTGTACGGCCAGGTTGGTGCCAGGGTGGGAGCACAGGGGGTGCCTAGCCCCCATTTGGGCTGCCAGGGTCTTTCTGGCTGCTACAGCCCCTTTGCCAGCACAGCCCCCAAAGTCCTTTCCTGTCCTTATGCCAGGAGTGGTCAGTGAGGCCAGACATGGAGCACCAGCACTCACCACACTGTTGTCACCGAGTGGTCTGGGGCAGTGGATGGCAGAGGGTGCCAGGTGGGCCCAAAAACAGGGCTGGGGCGACTCCCCACCCTCCCTTGGCCTTGACTCCCCAGGGCAGGGAGCAGGCACCCAGTTCCCACGTGAAGCCCAGGAGATCCGGGATACACTTTGGCACAGGCAGTGTGTCAGGGTGCTCGTGCTCTGCTGGTGCTCTGCGTGGGAGCATCTCCAGACCTGGCTTGTGGATGGGTGAAGCAAGATGGGAACCATGAGGCTGTGAGGCTGAGACCTTTCCCCAGAGCCCCCAGCACCTGGTAGGGAATGAATCCCTGGCAGAGCTGGAACAGCCTGGCACAGGACCATGGGACAAGCCAAAAACAGCAGGCAAGGCCAGAACACGGGCAGATGCACTGGCACATCCCTGTGGCACCTCCGCCCCAGGTGACACAGCTGTCACTGTTTCATGCCACCAGGCCACCTATGGCCCAGCTTCAACAGCAGTGGTTTCCAACTGTGCACTTCCAGGGAATGCAGGGCCAGGAGGAGATGCTCCCCTCAGCAGAACCAGAGCCCCTGCGCCTCTCCTGTCCTGTCCCAGCTGTGGTGCCATCATGCCCTACAAACAGCTTCTCTCTCTTCCTCACTGGCACAAGCCAACCCCAGGGAGCCAGGCTGGCACAGGCTGCCACGATGCCACACAGGCAGGAGCTGCTGCCACATGGGCCAAATCCACAAAGCCGTGAAATCCAGAATCTGGTTTGTTCCCCCCTTTAATTCCTCTCCTGGAGCTGGTGGGTGGCAGCTGCACGGCAGCGCCAAGCCATGGGCCTGGCAGCACAGCGACAGGCAGGGATGGAAACAGTGCAGAAGGATTTGGGAAACCAAACCTGCCTTGAGAATCCCCAGGCTGGCAGGATTCGCGCGGAGCGAGAGCCACACCAAAAAACAAAGCAAAATCCCCTCAAGGGCTGAGCCGTGCAAACGGTTCCGTCCCTGCGCTGCCGCATTTTGGATGCAAATAATGAGATTTTAGAAGCAAATAACGAGCGGTTGGGGACAAAGTCCCCGTTCGGTGAGTCCTGATGCGGCTCATTTCCAAATCCCCCCACGGATTCCGACCGTGCGCAGCCAGGGGAACGGGAGCAGCGGAGGAAGGAGGGACCGGGAAGGCGGCGGGGAGGGATGGGGGAGCCCGGCACCGACAGCCGGAGCCTCCGGCAGCACCGCGCCCGGCACGGGCACCGTTTCGCTGCCTTCGCGGTGCCGGAGGAGGTGCCACGATCGGCGGGAGCCGCGGCACCGCCGCTCGGCTGCCGGACCCGACACGCGTTATCCCGGGCTGGTAAACAAAGGGCCGGAGCCGAGCGCCAACCGGGCCCGCCGGACGCTCCCACGAGAGGTCCCGGTGCCCGCGCGGTGCCAGCCCAGCACCGGGAGGGACACGAGGCGGCGGCGAGGGGCGGCGGCGAGGGGCAGCTGCGGCGGCCGCAGCCCCAAACACGCACCGCAGTCGCCAGCCCCGCGCTGCTCCGCGGCTGCAGCATCTTCCTGCAGCTGCGCCGCGGCCGGAACACGGCGCTTACATAACGCCTGCGCCCCGAAACGCCGCTGCCGTGCCCCGGCACCCCACCGAGCCCCGCCGGCTCCCCCAGCCCGACCGGGGACCCCCAACCCCCGGCTCCGCGGCCGGCGCCTGCCCCAGGCGGTGTGGGCTCAGCCTCGGCGCCTTCTTCCTCCCTCTCACCATCACCATCCTCCCTGTTGTTATTATTCCGTTTCAATCCCGGAGATGCCTTCAGAAGCAGCGCAGCCCCGGGATTCCTCCGCGCTCCAACCCGCGGAACAAAATGCCGCCCGGTTGCGGCAGCGACCCCACCGCACCGCCACACCGGGGTGTCCCACCGCCACACCGGGGTGTCTCACTGCCACACCGAGATGTCCCACCGCCACACCGGGATGTCCCACCGCCACGCCGGGGTGTCCCACCGCCACACCGGGATGTGCCACCGCCACGCCGGGGTGTCACATCGCCACGCCGGGGTGTCACACCGTCACGCCGAGGTGTCCCAGCACCACACAGGGGTGTCACACCGCCACACCGGGTCGGCTCCGGCTGGCAGAGCCGGGAGCCCGTACAGTGACATTCCCGGTGATGAGGGCGAGGGGATGCTCTGTTCCCAGTGCAGCGCGATGAGGGGATGCTCGTTCCCCGTGCAGGGATGCTCGTCTCCGGTGCACCGGGAGGGCAGCGCGGGCAGCCGGTGCGGGGCTGAGCCGAGCCGAGCCGGGCACACGGCGGAGCACCGGGGGAGGCTCGGCGCGAGGGAGGGAGTGAGGGTCCGTTCGCCCCGGGGCTGCGGCACTTACCGGGGTCGAAGTGGGAGCTGAAGGCGAGGCTGGGGCTGAGGAAGGCGGCCGCCATGGCAGCGGCGGCGGCGAGGAAGCGGCCCATGGCGCGGCGGCGGCGGGAGCCCCACGGCCGCCGGCTGCCGCTGGCCCCGCGCTGGGCACGGCGGCGGCGGCGGCGGCGGCGGCGGCTCCTCCTCCATGGCGGCCCCGCGGCCCCGCGCCCCGTGCCCCGGGGAGGGGCCGCGCCGCCGCCGAGCAGCGGGACCGGTCGGGCGGGGGCGGCAGGTGGCGGAGCCGCAGCCCCGGGACCGCACCGGGACCCGCGTCCTCCCCCCACGGGATGCTCCACCGCCGCCCCCGCGCGGTCCCGCCGGCATGGATGGAGTCCGTGGGGACCCCCCGGACGGGAACGAGACCCCCGAGGGGCAGCCGCCACCCCGGAGAGGGGCCGGGACCCCCCGAGTAGGGCCGGGACCACTCAGAGGCAGCCACCCTCTCCCCAGAGTGGGGACGGGGTCCCCGGGAGCGGGGCTGGGACCCCCCAAGTGAGGAACTGCCCCGGTGCTGACCCATCCCGGGCACTGCCGTCTTCCCGGGACCAGGGATGGGACCTGGTATGGGGCGAGGGGTGGGAAACAGGGACGGGATGGACAGCTCTGCTCCCAGCCAGCCCCCCACACACACCCCCTGCACCCCATCTCTGCCTCTGCAACCCAGCACGGCTTCACCCTGCAGCCCCCCAGCCCCATCATGAGAGGGAGAAGAGCTCCCCAGCAGCCCCAGCCAGGCTCGTGGTGTGGGGTCCCCCTTGGGCTGGGGGCTGCCCCACATGGGGCCACGGCTCGGCCTCATCTGCTCGACGCCACAGCCCTGGCACATGGGAGTGTGCCCTCCAAACACGGGATGCTCCAAAACCTGACAGTCCCAATTCCTTGGCAGGAAACATCCCACAGCTTCACCCACAACCCCCAGCAGCTCCCAGCCAGACACTGGCAAAGCTGTGGGTGCCACTGGTCACCAAGCCCACCTGGGACCCAGGCTGGACTTTCCTCCAGGGTCATGGCATTACAGTCCTGTCCCATCATGTCCCATCCTGTCCCATCCCTTTCCAGGCCCTTGTCCCACCCCTTGGTGGGCTCAGCTCTGAGCACGGGGCTCGCGCAGCCCCACCATCAGTCTGAATATTTAAAGCCAAATTTTGCGTACACGATTAATTTTTTACAAGCCTTCAAGCCTGCACAGAACAGCACCACGCTGCACATGTCACGTCGCCACAAATAGATACAGGCCTGGAAAAATTACCGGCTGCTGGGAGAATAAACACGCTGGAGCCAGCTTCTCCCTTCTCCCGCGCCTCCGCATTTCTCTGCTCTGGAGCAGCTCTGACCCACACAACCTCCCTGTCCCTCTGCCAGCGGTATCAGGGAATCACTGATGCCCCATCACTCATTTTGTAGACCCCTGGTTGGAGTGAAGCTCATGGGCACCCCACTGCTCCCATTGCCCAACACCCCTCACAGTCCCTGGTCCCTTCTGAATGTGCAAAGGTCCATGGCATCCCATGTGGGACACCCTGAGCTCCTCCATGAGCCTTCCTGGGCCTTGGAGCAGCTGAGCAAAGGTGGCACTGAGCTTGTACAGTGTCTGTGCTAGAAGTATTTGGGGTCTCTCACAGCTTTGGCACCATCAGTGCCCTCTGGACTGGCTGTGGTCCATGGGAGAGGGTGGCCAGATGCCACCAGGGTGGTTTGCAGGGCCAGCCCCGCTCCCCAGCTGGCACTGGCTGAGTCACAACCAGGTGGGAATGGGGGTGGATGGTTGTGCTGAGCCCGCACCAGGCACCCACCAGGCCCAGCCACCCTGGTCAGGGTGTGATGAGGATGAGCTGAGGCCTTCCTGGCACTGGGAAGGGGCAGGGGGGCTTTGGTGAGTGGGAGGGGATGAAATCACCAGGATGTTGTGTTGGGGTGGCAGCCCCGGTGCCCAGTGTCCTTTCATTCCTGTGCCTGGGACAGGGTGGGATGGGGAGGAAAATGAGGATGAGATGGAATGGGGATGAGAATGAGGACTGGGGGGAATGGAGGTGAGGATGAGATGGGAAAGAAAACAAGGACAGAGATAGACTGGGGATGGCACTGGGATAGGGATGGGATAGAGGAATGGAGTGTGTGCCTGCTTAGCCCTGCTGCGCCACCCTGCCTTCCTTGGGAAGACCTGAAATCCCCAACTCAGCTAGGACACCAAGCACAGCAGCCCCATGCCCTGACATCCTCCTTGCCCAGGTGACACCCCCAGTAGCCACATCTGACACATCCAGGAACAGGGCTGAGCTGTGTCATGGTCACCCAAACCCACTGCACACCCTGTGCCCCCTGCCCTGCTCCCCGCCAGTTTTCCAACGTGGCTGTAAAAGGGGAAATCCCAAAGGAGAACCGAGACCCAAAGCCCCAGGGAGCCCCCTCAGGTCCAGCCCTGAGGTCGGGGTGTGGCAGGGCCGGTACAACCCCAGGCAGAGGCACAGGGTGGCACTGGTCCCCTGACATCCCCTCCCGGTCGGGGCAGTGCCGCTGCCGTCGCCCCAATTAGCAGGGGAGATTACAGATCCTTCGCAAGGGGAGATTACCCTGCTCAGATCCTGCTACTCGCTCCGGCTTCCCGGCTGATTTGTCTGGGGCTGCAGCTAATCCCCTCCCGGGCAGACACCAGATTGAGCCGCGATTCCCGCGCGGTGGCTGCCAAAAGCCCCCTGTGCTCCTGACCTCCTTCCCAGCCCAGCGGCCACGCGGCGGCCAACGGGCTGCGCTCATCCCGCCTAATCCCAGGGGATCCGGGTGGAGAGGGGCTCCTTAATTGGGGATCTTTGGCGGAGCGTGTGGCGGCCACACAGTCACCGCCAGGCTGGCTGAGCGCCCGCCGTGCCGCGGCTCGGCAGGGACAGGGACAGGGACAGGGACACGGCTCGTGCCACACGGGCGGCGGTCCCGCGGGACCCCCGGGGTGCGGGCGGTGGGCACCGGCGCAGGCTCGGGCAGCCATCCGGTGAAAATCCGCATCCCCGTTATGCAACGGCGCTGATTTATTCATGCCTGAACCGGGCACTGGCCTAGAAATTAGCCCGGGCGATGCCGGGGAGGGGCCGGGAAGATGCCGGAGCGCACGGAGCCCCGGGGAGCGGCGGGCACAGGGCCGGGCGCACCCCGGGTACCGTGGGTGAGTGATCACCCCACAGCAGCCGTTGGCACAGGCTAGGGGTGGCCCACGCAGCGGCTGTGCAGGGTGGGGGTCAGAAGCGGCGCTCAGGAAACTCCTTGGAAAAGCAACAGCAGTGGAACAAGCGCCGCGCCTGGCTTTTCCCGGTGCGCTGGGATGAGCTCTCCAGCCTGGCACAGAGGGGAGAGGCGAACAGAGAACAGCATGCCCACAGCTCGGCTGTGCAGGACCCAGCCACCTTCTGCATCCCTGCCCCGGAGCTGGAGGAACTGCTTGACCCCACAACACCCAAAGCAAGTGCCAAAGCATGGGCAGGAATATGGGCCATCCCCGGGCTGCCTTGGGATGTCACCGCCCCCGGGAGCTGCAGCCAGGAACCCATGCTGGGACAAACGCCAGCGTCGGGAAGTGGCCGAGCCCCTGTGCAGCTTCCTGCGGTGACACAGGGTCCCTCTGTGGCTCCATGTCACCGTGAGGGCTCTGACAGTGCTGCCATGGGGCAGGGGGAGGCTCCAGCCGAGCACAGGGACCAGTAGGACAGGCGGAAACACCCAGGACTCCACTGAGCAAACATCTGCCGGCCCCTGCTCTGAGCCCCGGCTCCAGGGAGGGATCAGAGCAGCCACATGCTCCAGGCCGAGAGGAAACAGATGCCACCGGCCCAGCCCAGGCATTTCCCAGCTCTGTCAGGGGGTGTTGAGGAATCTGCAGGTAGCAGAGGCTGCGGGATTACATCCTGCCCTGCAACCTAGGAATATTTCAGTTTAGAATGGGAAGCAAGGTGTAGATCGGGGTACCCTTGGAGCAAGGGAGCATGTAGGGATGCAGGAATAGGGTGAGGAAAGTGGGAATGGACACAAACCTCGAAGAAGAGCCACTCTGACCTGCACAGGTATAGAAACAGCTGTAGAAACCAGCAGAGATTTATTGTCAGAACAAAACTCTCAAACATCTAAAGGCCACCAAGTGTTCCACAGCACGGGGACTGGGCTATGGAGAACGAGGGAATAGGGAGGGGAGAGCCTGACACTGACACCAGCCCCACTCCCTGCCCAGCAGGACGGTCACTCCGTGGCCAACTGCCGCTGCTGCTCCAGCAGGGATTCCAGGAGATTGGCTCTCTGCACAGCTGCCTGCAACAGGGGAGCACAGGGCAGAGTTCATGGTGCCCAGTGGAGCCACAGCCAGGGCAAAGCCAGGGAGCTCTCACTCACCTCGTACTGCTTCCGGAGGCTGCTCATGCCCTCCTCCTTCCTCAGCACCGCCGCCTTCACCCTGACATGAACATGGGGGGCTGAGCCAAACACCAGGCTGGGTCCTGCTCAGCCCCTCTCCCCCCCAGCCAAAGTTGGGCTCCAGGTGCCATCACACACTGGCAGCACCTTTACTCCACTGGTGGGTGCTGTGTAGTGTGGACTGACTTGTCTACAGGAAGAAAGGCCCATTAGCTTCCTAAGGTTTAACTATCATAGTATTTTGGGGATGTCCCAGCTGCCCTCAGCCTCTGTGGCTGTGCCCTGACTCCTCTGGAGAAGATCACGTGGCTGCAATCACAGGTATCATGTGTGAGCCATGGAGAGGAGGTGACCATGATCCTGACCAGAGCTCCAGCCAGGGAGGAACACACAGCTGTGCTCCACTGGCCTCTCCTGGCACTCAGGTCCTTCAGGCAGGCACAGGAGCAGCCCTGGGGACAGGATGGCACAGAGCAGGCCAGCAGTGACAAGGGACAGAAGATTCAGGGTGGCCGAGTTGCACCCAGGTTGGGCAAGACTGGACTGCAAAATTCACTTGGAGAGGGCCAGAAGCGATTCCCAAGGATGCAGCACTGAGCTCCTGCACCATGCCTGGGCTCCCTCACCTCCTGTGAACCTCCTCCAGCTCCCGGTCCTTCTCCCGCACCAGCCTGTCCAGCTCCAGGCGCTGCCTGGCTCTCAGCTCCGCCATCTCCGCCTTCAGCCGTGCACTCTCCTCCTCTGTCCCCACCAGCCTGTCCGCGAATTCCTGCCAGACCACCCTCAGTCAGGCTACTGAGCCCCTGGGACAGCTGGTCCCACACATCCAGCCACGGGCCAGGCAGGGCCCTGGCTCTGCTCCTCACCCACCTTCCGGATCTCCTCCACCTCCTGCTCCTTGTGCTTCAGCAGGCCCTGCAGCCGGACGCTCTCCCCTTCCAGCTCGGCCAGCCGCCCCTTGAGCTCATTGCAGCGATCCTGCAGCTTCCGCTCCGACCGCTCCAGCTCCTGCAGCTCCACCTCGTACTTGTCTCGGATCCTCTTGATCCTGTCAGCAGGAAGGACAGGCGGCCTGGCTCAACCCGGTGCTGCAGGGATCATCCCAGCCCCCTTCCTGCCACAGGAGGCACCAGGGCACAGCAGCAAGGACAGAGCTGCCCCACAGGAGATCCAGGGCTGTTTCCTCAGGTGAGAGGTAAACTTTGTCCCTATGAGCTGCTCCTTCCTGCAGTAGCACTGCTCCACAGGTCACTGGAGAGATGCCCAGGGGACAGGGAGAGGGAACCAGCCCTCAGAGGACCTGGCACCTCCCTCCTCCCTTTCCCCCTCACCTGTTCTCCGCTGCTCTCTCACACTCTTCCTTGGCTAAGGATGTGTCAGCCTCCAGGCGCTGGATCACCAGCTCGATCTCTTTGTCCCTCTCCTTCCTCATCTCCTCCCGCAGCTCCCTCTCCCGAGAGAGCAGCCAGGCTTCCTGGGAACAGACAGCAAATGTGGCCTCAAATCCCTCTCGGAGCCCATGGGCGGGACCTTTGGAGGACAGCTCTTGCCATTACCTCCTTCTTCATGTAGTTGGCCTCCCAGGCCTGCTTCTCCAGCTCCAGCTGATCCTTCAGCACCTTCAGTTCTGCCTGTGGGGAGAACAGAAAAGTACAGCTCAGCCCAGGGAGCACCCCGTGCCAGCTGGGAGCAGCCACTAGCACTGTCCTGGTAGGGTACAAGGCTTGGTGGTGCCCAAAGGCCAGGACGTGACAGGGAACCAGACCTGGTGCCGCCTCTCCTGCTCCTCCTTCTCCTTGGCATACTCGTCCCGCAGTGCCCGGGTGAGGGCCGAGCTGTTGGCCTCCAGCTGCTGCCGCAGCTCCTCTGCCTCTGCTCGCTGCCTGCACAGACACAGCTCCCAGCATCCACACCAGCACCAGCCCATGGAAGCCTGGCCCAGGGAGCCCAGCTCCATGGCTCCAGGGCTGCCCCTGGCCCCAAGCTCACCTGGCTGCTTGCTGGCTCAGCCGCTCCTTCTCCTCGGCCACCTCGGCGTAGAGCCGGCGCCGCTGCAGCTCCAGCGCCTGCTCCTCCTGTTCCAGCTGCTGCTCACACCTGTGGGACACAGACACTCCCAGGGATGTGCCTTCAAGCACTCAGCCACCTCTCCACCCCACCCTTCATGATGCCAGAGGATGCTCCCGGCTCAGCAGCATTGCCCACCTGCACCCAGTGGAGAAAAAGGGGCTGCTCCCCGTAGAGCTGCACATATTGGGATCCCACCAGCAGATAGGTGCTGGACAGCACCCCAGAGCTGTCAGTCCAGCACTGACCCCAGAGTGACGCACCTCTGCCGGGCTCGCTCTCTCTCCCGCTGGCTCTGCTCCTCCTTCTCCCGCTCCAGCAGCCCCCGCAGCTCCTGCGCCTGCCGCCCGTAGTGCTGGGCTGCCCGCTCATCTGACTGCAGCAGCTCAGCCTCATGCAGCAGCTTCAGCTGCCGGATCTCCTCACGGTGCTTGGCCATGAGCTTCTGGATCTCTGGCTCCAGCCCTGGGACAGCGGGAAGGACGGTCATGGCTCGGCCTCAGGGCTGCTGGATCCCACCCTGGTGGCCGTGGCTGGCTGGCATGGGGGCGGTGGACACATGGACTGAAAGGGGCTGGTAAGATGGAGGGATGAGCACAGAGGGGTTTTCTTGCCCTCTGGCATCTGCTCCAACAAAAATAGGGACCAAACACTGCCCACACCATGGAGCTCTTCCCAATCTCTCCTGGACCAACCTGGCACCGTCCTGGCTCCAGCTGCTGTGTAGGGAACCTGCCCGTACCTTTCACAGTGATTTCTTTGATCTTTTTGGTTTTCTCCTCGATCCATTTCTCCCGTCGGACTTTCTCAGTTGCGCTCATGAGTTCCTTCAGTTTCTTAATCTCCTGTTTGGAAGCAGATGGAAAAACCTCAGAGAAGCTGGGAGAGAAAAGCCCCAGCAGCCTGGGAGCTGGGCTGTTGGGAAAGAAGCTACAGATGACTTGCTGTAGCTTCCCCCCAGTGCCTTCACACACTCCCCCAGTGCCTTCTCCTCTATCCAGTGGGATGGGTGGAGGAAAGTAAAACCCTTGGGAAAGCATTCAATGGCCTAGACATGAGAGCACCAACGGAGAGGGAAGGGGAATTGGGAGCTGCCGGGGATCCCTGCATGCAGGGCAGCTCATCTGTGCCTGTGTAATGGTGCTTTCCTCTCCAGCCTTCCCTCTCCCTGCCATGGAAAACCCTCTGGCAGGGGCTGGAGCAGGGCCAGAGCAGGTCAGGGCATGAGAGCAGAGGGCAAGGCACAAAAGAGAGCAAAGACCACATTTACCTCACAAAAGGGGCCCAAAGTGCGCCAGACCTGGGAAGAAAGAAAGGAGGGGATGGAAAGAGAAGGGGAATGGTGGACGAGAGGCAAATCCACACAGCCATGTCTGTGGGAGCCACGGGCAGGGTGGAGCTGGGCAGGGGTCCATGGGGGCAAGGGGAGACACAGCACAAGGGGCAGGGACAGGGACATGCCAAGGACTGTCCAGGAGTGTGCTGTGTGGTCAGAGCCTGCTCCAGAGACTAAGGGACTCCCACTGTCTGGCCAGGCATGAGCTCAGCTCCAAGGTCAAGCAGAGACTGGGATAGCAAGGCTGGGATGAGCCCAGTGGTGCTGCCTTTCTGCCAGGCCTGGCAAAGGGTGAGCTGAGCTGTCTCCATCCGCAGGAGAAGCAAAATTCCTCCATGGCATTGGGTTTGTGCCAGCACTGCACCCTGGTCACCCCAAGCATGGAAGGGCTCTGCCTACAGCAGGATCATGGAATCACAGAATGGTTTGGGTTGGAAGGGAAATTAAAGCTCATCCAGTTCCACCCCCTGCCATGGGCAGAGCATCTTCCACTATCCCAGGTTGCTCCAAGCCCTGTCCAACCTGGCCTTGGACACCTGCAGGGATCCAGGGGCAGCCACAGCTTTTGTGGGCACCCTGTGCCAGATATGCAGGATGGGTCTCTCCCAGCAGAGCCTGGGAGCTTACACTGTCCCATGGTCAGTGTCACACTCCTGGGTCTGGGTGGCAGAGGACAGGAGCCTTTTGGGGAGCCAGGACAAAGCTCCATAGTGACAGGGACCTTCTGTGCATAGGGAAGAGCTCCTCGGAGAGGCCAGGTCCCAGTTGAGGTGACAGAGACCAAACTGCTCTAGGCAGAGGCCCTGTTTGAACAACATCAGGACACGTGTCACCCCATTTTCCCTGTCCCCTCACCAGCTCGTGCTGCTCCTGCATCTGATTGATCTTCTGGCCATACTTGTGGTCCACTTGTTTCAGCTCTGCCACCACGGCCTCACACTTCTCACTCAGCACCTTCTTATCATTGAGGAGCTGAGCAGGGTGAGGAGCCAGCATCAGGCAGGTGCAGCCACCTCAGCCTGTGCCTTCAGGAGCTGGGATGAAGGATTACCTGGTCGATGAAGGCCAGGTGTCTCTGGATAGCTGCCTCATACTGCTCCCTCTGCAGCCTGAGCTGGTGGCCGAGCTCCTTCTCGGTCTGTTTGACGTGTCGGTCGGTCAGTTCCCGCTGCTGAGTCTGGGGGCAGCAGGGATCAAACAGCCATGACATGGAAATCACCATCAGGCCACGAAAACAAGGGACAGAGCTAAAGCAATGCCCTGGTGCTCACATCTCCCATCTCTGTGAGCAGGAACACCCAGCTCCCCCAGGACAGAGGAGAATGGAGTTCAGCCCAGGTCCTGACTAGATGGTCTTTAAGGTCCCTTCCAACCCAAACTATTCCATGCTTCTGTGAAATCAAGGGACAGCCCTGATCATGTGCTTCATAATCCCAAGAACAACACGTGAGGCTGACACACCAGAGCAGTCTGCAGCAGGCTGATGGCTCTCTTCTTCTCCTCCACTTCTAGCTTCAGCCTCATCATGGAACTCGTCACCTCTGTGGCAACAGCTGACACCTGCTCCACATGAGCCAGCTCCTCTTCCAAAAGGAAGCCCTGCCAGAGCAGAAAAAATATGATGAAAAGGTGGTGGAACCACCTGGAATGAGGACAGGGAGATAGGGGACGATTCCCACCACAGTGCCATACCACAGATGGACTCACCTCCCGCTGTGTGGCTGAGGCAGCTGACCTGGGCCTCTCCTGCTCTGACTTCTCCATCTCATCCAGGAAACTGATGATGCTTTGGAGCTTGGCCTCTGAGAGCAGAGCCCCATCCTCAGGGACCCCTGGCGAGTGGTTCAGCTTCCCAAACTTCTCCAAATTATCAGCAGTCAGGGAATTGGAGCTGGGCTCCTGCTGGGAATTCACTGTGGTGAATGAGCACCCAGGGGAAGGCTCGGGAGAAGAGGTGCTGGCTTTTCTCCATCACTCTAGCCCTGTCCTCCCACTGTACCCCAGCAACCAGCCTCATCCTCTGGGCTAAACCCTGGCCCACCACCAACCCTTGCATGGATTTGCTGTTCCTTGCAGATGTCCAAGCTCTCAATGCACCAAACCATTCCTCAAGCACCCCCAAACTCCTCCATCTCCACCTCCAAACTCCTCCATCACCTGCTCCCAACTTCCCCATCACCTTCCCCAGCAGTGCCCGGCTGTTTCTCACCAGGCAGCTGTCACTGTCCAAGGATGGACACAGCAGTTTCATCCCTCAGCTCACCCTGTCCATCCAGGCATATCTGTCCTTCTTGAGGAGCTTGGGTGGGGGCAGCAGCTCTGGCTCCTCCTCCAGCAGCCGGAGTGTGTCCAGCAGCTCATTGAGTGTGACCTTGGATGGAGCCCTGCTGCCAGCAGTCACTGCTGTCTCCAGGTCCTCATTACCCATCTCCCCGGAGCTCACATCCTAAGGGAGACGAAGATGAAAGAGCGAGAGCTTTCTGGGTCTCCCACAAGCCAGTGAAGGCTCTCATGTCACCCTGGCAGAGCAGCTGCTGCCAGGACCCCCAGGAGGCACAGCCAGACCCACCTGCAGCTTGTCCTCTGCCCCCGGGTCCTGTGAGGGTACAGAGCCAAGGGCTGCTAGGCTGCTTCCTTCCAACTCCATGGCTGCCGAGGGGGAATTGACCTCTGCAGGAACCAGACTGTTCTCAGGCACTCACCCCAGCCAGCACCCCAGAGCAAACGGCTCCTTGTCCCCTCCTTCCCCTCACTCCCAAACTCTGGGGATGTGTCAGAGGGACTCACCGGCATTGTTGGCTTTGGTGAGGCTGCTGGCCGGGCTGACATTCCTGGTTGAGCTAGGTTTGGCACCAGGCTTCTTCTTGGGCACCCTCCTGCTCTCCTTCACAAGCACCAGCTCTTCTGCTGAGCACTTTGTCTCTGAGGCCTTCTGGGCTCTTTTCTGCTGCAGTTCCTGTAGGGACAGAGCAGCCATCAATATCCTGGAGTTTTGCAAAGGCACAAGCCTGTGTTTGCAAGGCTGTGGCAGTGTTTTTGCATTCTCCAGCTGCTTACTGCTGCATCTCCCCAATCCCACCCCCAATGGAACATGGTTCCAATTAGGGCAAAGAGAATTTGGGGTTTAAAACATCTCCAGCTCTCTGCCAGCTCCTGCAGCCTGTGCCAACCCCATCTGCACCACCAGCTGCAAGAGCAGGGTGACAATGATGTGTTGCTTCCTGCCAAGGGACACAGAGTGGTCCCACTCCAGAGGAACCCTGCTCCTGAAGAGGGTCCCACTCCCAGGGCAAGCATGTCCTCAGCCATTCCAAGAAGCTTGGAATGTCTCTGTCTCTCAACGTGATCGCCATTTCCCTGAGAACTACATGGAAACCAGCGCTGTCTTCACAAGCTCAGAACGAGCTGCCAAGGCTTGGCAGGAGCACAGCAGGAAACCGCTCTGTGGCACCTCCATCTCCTGAGGGAGCACTCCATTTGCAAGGCTGGCTCTGATCCTGCTCCATGCCAAGGCCATGGAGATGCAGAGAGGCCTCTTGCTGCCTCGCCAGATGATGCCAGCAAATGATGTCACACACTGTCCCTACCTGGATGGCAGCATGCCGGGCCAGGCGCGCCTTCTCCTCTCGGATCTTTTGGCGTTCCTTGTCCTTCCTCTCCTGAAAATCCAGGATATTCCCCTCGTCCATCCGCTGCTGCCTCTCCTTCCAGAGAAGAGGGTCAAAAATGTTACTGAGAGCTCTCCACCACCCACCACTGAGAAGTGTGAGGGGCACCCACACCTGCGTCACCCCATTTCCAAGCTTTCCATCCTCCCCTCTGTGCAGGTGAAGAGCCCTCAGAACAGCTCCACTTGGGAGCAGCTCATTTTCTTTAGATCCTCAATGCAATTATTATTATTATTATTATGTCATCATCTGGGTCTGCAACCACCGAGGAGACAAGGCTTAAAAATAGACTCTCACACGCAAGAGCAACTGAGCTTTTCATTACTGGGATAAATAATTGAACACAAAGAAACACAAATAGCTGTGAAACCTCGTCACTCTAATGAGCCACCTCATTAGGGATTCACTAGGATGAGCCGAGATGGGGCATCCCTTCTCTGGCCATGAGCGTGACCCAAACAATAAGAATTCAGGGAGATTTATGCTGCTACTGCCAGTGCCTGCCTGCTCCCACTCAGGGGGCTGGGGGAACCAGAGCTGTGTGGTGCTGAGCCCCTGGGCCTCAGCTCCTGCTGGAACCCAGCTAGACTATCCCTGGACACAGCCAGCAGAGTTCTGAGGGAACAGGACCCTTCCCAGCTCTCTGGACCATGAGCTGGATGCTAAGCCAGAGCCCCCTCCACTTCCACAGCCCAGGTTTGGTGATTAAAGGGACCTGAATCCCACCCCCAGCACAGCCAGTGGGACATGGGTGTTGGAGGGTCTGAGCTACAGAGCAGGGGACAGCACCAACCTCCCTTTTGGCAGCCATCAGGCGCCCCAGAGCTGCAGCTGCTGTCCTGTGCCGCTGCGAGTGCCGCCGGTACCAGCGCTGGATGGTGACAGCAGCCTGGTTCACCTGCTGGATGAACCTGTGGGGACAGGGAGGGGGGTCAGCACAGCCTTGGGTGCAGCAGAGCACAGGCAGCCTCCCCACAGCACTGGGACCTGCAGGTGCACTAAGAGCAGCCCTTTGCCACTGTGAAATCCCACAGGACAAGAAGAAGCTCCCCTGGAGCTCCTCACACCTCTTGGCACTGTCCTCCTGTCCCTTCCCTCACCTCTCAGCCTCCTCCTTGGTCACCTCCCTCCTCCGGGGACCACTGCTGCTGCTGCTGCTGCTGTTGTTGTTGCGGGTCATGATGTTGTTGCTGGAGAAATTCTTCTGAGACTTCACGAAGCTGCTGCTGCCTTCCCCATCCTCGTTCGAGGTCGCTTTGACAACATTGCTGGGACAGAAGATGAAGCCACTCAGCCCTGTCCTGTGCCACTCGTGACCCTGGGGCCAGCCTGGCCGCAGATCCAGGACCCCCCACACTCACTTGAGGGAACTGGGAGCCTGGTTGGAGCTCTTGGGTGTGGGACCCTTTTCAGCAGTGGAGTAGTTGTTGTGCACCATGGTGGTGACGCAGTTGCCCATCGCGCCCTTGTTGCTCCTTGTGTGGAGAGAACAGGAGTGCCAGGAGCAGCACCTTCCCCTCTCAAGGTGTTTTTTCTGTGCAGTTCCTCCCACCCCCGACCTCAGGACCCCCAGTCCTACCTGTTGTTGGCAGTGAAGTTGGCAGCCAGGAGCACAGTGGCTTCCTTCCTCCTCATGCCCACAGGTGGCTCCATGCCATGGGAGCTGGAGGGGCCTGGGAACACCCGGGGCTGGTCATCCTGCCATGGAGTCAGCAGGGATAAGGGCACCAAACCCACCTCCTCAAGCACCACCAGGAGCACAGAGCCAACATGGCCCACCCACTCCCCGAGCCCGCTGTCCTCACCAGGATATTCCATGTGGTTTTCTTTTCTGGGGAAGTTTTGCTCAGAGTTGCAAGTTTCTTCCTTCCTCCTGGACTGCTCTCAAAGAAGGCCAGGAAGTCTTCTGTCTGCTCCGAGCTTTAGCCAGACCCAGGGAAGGCAGAAAGGACAGAACAGGGATTCTGGGATAACTCACAGCCATGGGACATGCTCTGGCCATGCAGGGCACTTGGACACTCCAGTGTGACACAGGGTAGAAAGGGGCTGGAGAATTGTTACATGGCCACAAAATCCACAAATAACTTGTTTTTACACAGAGCTTTGGGTTCCAGGGTGGTGTGTGGAGATAGGGATGAGCACAGGCCAACAGGAGAATGGAAAATCCCAGCTAGGAGGGCACTGGGAACAGTGAACTTTTGTCTCCTCACACAACCCAGTTATGGCCTGGAGGGTCCCTGAGGGGCTATTGGGATTAAATGGAATGTTTTTTGTGACAGCCACAAAAATACACTCCACTTCCCCAAATAGAAATTCTTCCCCATATGGGTGGTGAGGCCCTGGTACAGGTTGCCCACAGAAGCTGGGCAGTTCTCTCACAGAGAAGTGTCCCAGGCCAGGCTGGAAGAAGTTTGGAGCAACCTGGTCTAATGGAAGGTGTCCCTGCATGGGACTTTAAAGGCCCTTCCAACCCAGGCCATTCTGTGATTCTATGAAACTCTAAACAAGAGACCTCTGCACCAAACAAAGCCCCAGACCTTGGTTTTCCAGGGCTAGGTTTTAACCCCTGATGTACATGACAGAGCTCAGGGTACATTTTGGAAAGCTTCCTGTTCCCCCACAGGACCCAGGGAGGTTGGACACGTGGTTGGGGTGTCCCCCAGAGCCATCCACAGGACAGATGGACGCATGTCCATGGCTGGAGTTGTACCTGTGTGAGCTGTTCACCCGCTGGTTCACCTGGGTGGTGCTGTTGGACCTCCGCAGGTTGTTCATGGCCCGGGATCCTGCATCTTCCTGTGGAGAACAGGGATAAATCCAGCAGCCACATTCAGGAGGAGCACAGACAGGCTTCCCCCACCCCCCTCACCCAGCCCTCACACGGAGCTCCCACTGTCCCAGAGCTGCCAAGCTCTCCTTGAGGCAGCAGGCAATGACACCTCGCTCCGGCGCTGCTGAGCCAGCAGGAACACGTTCCTTAGCACAAGCTCCCGGAACAAGGGCACAGGAATGCTGCCAAGGGATTACTCAGCACGGAGCACAGACTGTCTGCTGCTGGATCCTGAGAGACCCCACAAGTACCTGGGGCTCGTTCCCTCTGTGGAACCCCCGCTCAGGAGCCCCCGGTGCGGCAGGAACCGGGTGTGCTCAATGAGGGCCAGGCTGGGCCTGACATCCCAGCAGGAAACACCAGGAAGCTGGGAGTTTCCAGATGGAAATCAGCGCAGGAAGGTGAAGGGCAACGAAGAGAAAACAGGGAATCCTGACACTCCCTACTTGCTTTTCTGCATCAAGCAGAGAACCACAAGCAGCGATTGCCAAGGGCAGTGCCAGAACAAAGCCAGGCTGATGCTGGGGAAACCACAGTGAGAGGGACATGGGCATGCACGGAGCCATCCCATATCCTGGCACACACTCCCTGGCACAGGAGGGGAAAGGGATATGGGCTCACCGGAGCATTCCTCTTGGCTTTGCCATCAGCAGCCACAGACACAGAGCGCGCCACGAGCTTGGAGGGAGAGGCACTGCCGGGGCGGCGTGACACCGGCGCTGGGAGCCCCGTCAGGATCAGGTCTGCAACATCGGAGCTCTGGATGGAGCAGCAGCTCCGGGTGCTCTTCATGCTGGAGCAGAAGGAAAGGGCCCTGGAAGCACAGCACAGAGAGGGAAGGCATGGAGCATCCAGCCTCGGAACCAGAAGGTCTGGATCCTGCAAAGACCGGCACACAGAGGACAAAACACCTTCCTCCAAACTGCCACATGGCAAATAACCCTGAGCACAGCCCTGGAGAGGCTCCAGGTGAACTCCTCACTGCTTTCACCCAACACTCATGGCTGTCCATGAGCTGCTGTCCCATTTATGGGCTGGGATTCCAGCAGAGGACTAAAGGAAGGGAAGAGCTTTGCTCCCCATCCTAGGCTCCTTCAGTCCACACAGACCATGGCTGCCAGAGGATCACACCAGCCCAGAATAGCCCCATCTGTGCCGGCTGGAGGTTCAGCTCATCCTACATCCCACCCCACCTGGGCAGCTCCCAAGGTATCCTCCCCACTGCCAAGCTCCCAGTCCTTGCTAAGACTCTGTTCAGAAGTGTCAGTGCCCCTCAAGGGACACAAAGAGGGCTGGGCCCCATCTCCAGCTCGGCCCAACACATTCCCACCTTTTCCCCTCTGCATTCCCCCAGCCCCAGCGCTGAGCCAGGAGTCGCTGCTGTCCCCAGTAACAGACCACATCACTTTATTTCTTTGTATTTATTACCCACACCGTCCCTAAACTCTCTCCCCTGGCAGCCCAGGCTTCCACTCTCAGGGCTTCACCACAGCCCTTGGCAATGCCTCGGGCTCCACAGCGTGGGGAAACAAACAGCTCTCATGGAAACCACTGGGCTCATGGCAGGAAAACAGGGCTCAGGAGCCCAGGTCCAGCACAGCACACTGAGCCCCCAGTCCCTCAAATCCCTCAAGCTCAGACTCCATAGGTCTGAAGCCCCAGGCCCCCATGGCCCCAAGCACCCCTGTGACCCAGCCCCTAGGCCCTAAGGGCGAAAATCCCTGAGCCCCTCAGGATCACCCAGGTCCCACACCTATTCCTCTAAGCTTCCAAATCCCAGACCCTCCAAATTCCCTCAAATCCAAGGCCGAGGACCCCAGCCACAGGTCCAAGCCCAAGCCCCCAGTGCCTAGATGCCCCAGGACACCCAACCGCAGGCCTCAAGACCCCCAAACCCCAGACACCCAGTTCCAAAGGCTTAAGTCCCCAAGGCCCAGACCTACACGAGGAACCACAGGGCACCCAACACAAAGCCCCCCATGATCCCCAAGCCCCAGACCCCTCCCTAGGACCCCCACCCCCAAGCCCTCCACGACCCCAGCCCAGATCCCCAGGCCCCAAGCCCTCCAGGACCGCCCAGCTCCCAATCCCCACACACCTCCAACCCAGACCCCAAACTCTTCAAGGCCCCCAAGCCCCCAAGCCCCAGAACCCAACCCCTCACGACCACGGCAATGGGCCCCACGCACCCACACGCGGGTGAGATCCGCTCACACCGGGTGCGATGCCGAGAGTGAGGCCCCGTCCCTGTCCCAGCTCCCCCTGGAACCCCTTCGCTCCCCCGGACCCCCTCAGCCGCCATTAAACGCCCCCAGCCCCTCACCTACGGCCGCGCTCCGGCCACTGCCTTTAGGCGGGGCTGGCGGCCAGCAGCCAATGGGAAGGGAGGAAAGGGCGGGGAAAGAGATACGATTGGCTGAAGCGGGGAAAAGGGCGGGAACAAGGAGGGACGGGGAAGGGGCGCGGTTGGTCCTGGTGGGCGGGGCTTAGGGGGAATGAGCCAATTGGACGAGAGGAGATGATGGGCGTGGCTTGGAGAGGCGGGGAAGGGGCGGGGCTTATCCACATGGGCGGGGGGAGTCATGGGGCGGTTGGGGGGCAAATGGAGCTTTTTGGGGGAAAAAATGGGGATATTGGGGACCAGAGAGGGGGCAACCCATGAGGAAGATGGGGGAGTCATGGGGCCATTGGGGGAAGGGGGATGGAAAGGGGGAACTATGGGGGGGGTCATGGGGTTATTGGGGGGCCATGGGAAACAGTGGAGCTATTGGGGGGTTCTGGGGCAAGGCGTGAGCTATGGGAAAGAGGGGAAACCATGAGGCTACTAGGCGGGGCTGTGGGTGGGGGAGAACAGTGGGGCAGGGGGAAAGCTGTGGGGCTTTTGGGGGCCATGGGCCAGGAGGAGCCCCAGGCCAGGCTCCATCAGCGGCGCAGGAAGAAGTCACACAATCCCAGACCCGAGTGGGGGTTTATTGGAGGGTCCTGACCTCACAGGACAGCACCTTCTCCCACCCTAACCCCCACAGAGCCCGGGCTGGAGCTGGGGGCCACCCAGGAGCACCCATGGCCATGCTGGGGTCTCTGAAACACCCCCAGCTCAGTCCTGGCAGGTCCCACACACCTGTCCAGCTCAGAGGAACACGCAGTCATGGCCCTCTGCCCACACTGGAACACCACGGACAGTGAGAGGGACATCATCACCCGATGGAAGCCCTTGTGGCCATTTCACAGCCCATGTCCCCCAAGAGGCACCAGGACAGCACAGGCCCCATAGGGAGGGGGGGCACAGCCCCCGCAGCCCCCGGGGCCTGACAGCAGCTACATGTTGAGGAAGGCGAAGGCCGATGGCTGCCGGGTGCCCTCCGTGTCTGTCCCCCCATCTTTGGGCTGGGATGGCGTCCGTGGCTCTGCCGGCGCTGAGTGCGGCTGGAGCACCACACCAGGACGGGCCACCAGCTCCATGCCGGCGAACAGGGACAGGCTGGGGGCCGCCGTGTCCCCTGCCAGCCTGCTGCCCCCATCCTGCTCGCAGGGACAGGATGGCACCGCGGCCCCGGGCTGCCTGGGGGGCTCTGATCCCACCCCCGGCTCCTCAGCGGGGGCTGTGGGGGTCAGGGCTGGGCTCAGGGGGGTCAGGAAGCTCTCGCTGGCCAGGGCTGGGATGTCCATGAGCAGGTCCCTGGCTGAGCTCACCGCGGGGGCTGAGGGTGGGCGTGGGGCCCTCGGGGAAGGCTGGGCCCTGCACAGGGCCTCGAACTGCCGCAGCATCTGGGATGGGAGCAGGATGGGTGGAGGGAGAGCGGCATCAGGAAAGGGGCTTGGCCGTGGCACCTTTTCCCAGGCACAAGGACTGTTCCCAGCGTTCTCTCCCAGGGCTCAGAGGGAGCATCACCCTGCTCAGGCTTCCCGCTCCTGGGAAAGGCAGCCAATCCCACCCCTCTGGGACATGCATGGAGCCATTCCCAAGAGCTGTGTGTCTCCAAGGGCCATCAAACCCATCCTGGGAGCCCCCACCCTGGGGAGTGAGCACAGGGATGTCCCCAAAGTCACCTTGGTTGCTCGGTTGGCCACAGGCCCAGGGCTGCCTTGGCTGAGGTGCTGCAGGCGCTGCTGGGTCACGGCAAAGATCTGCTCTGGGGAGAGCAAGTCGGAGCAGCCGAGGGCAGAGATGGCACACATGGACCTCTGTGGGAAAGGGGAGCGTGGCTGAGCTGGACAGGTCCTCAAACACCCCCCCAGCCCTCTCAGGGGATGCCCCCTGTGCTCACCATACGGATGCTGTCACTGGGATCCTCCAGCGCCCGGCCCAGCAGCTCCAGCACCACCTCACAGTTCAGGAGCCCACACCTGCACAGGGATGGGGGTCACCACTGCCCACAGCCCCCTCCCAGCCTGGTGCTCCAGGCCCAGACAGCCAGGGAAGGGCTCACGTTGCCCCCCAGAAGCCCCCCAGCCCCAGGGAGTGCCTGCCTCCAACACTTACTCCTTGAGGAAGTGCTGAGCTTCCTCCCTGGTGAGGAAGACCCTGGCCCCACGTGTCAGTGCCGACACCAGGCTCAGCTCCCGCCGGCAGTCACCCGGGCTGTCAGCATCCACCCTGCTGGGGACACACCTCATGGGGACAGGGGCCACCTGCTTCCCCTCCTCAGGGCCCTGCACACCCCCCAACAGACAGGGACCCCCACCCTGAGCAGCTCTGCCTGCCCATGGCTGGAAGGACAAACATCCCAGGAAGAGCATAGCCAGGGACACTCTGGATTAACGGTGTGGGAAATGAGGGCAGCACTCTTAGGGATGCACCTCAGACAGTCCCAGGGCAGGGGAGCCTCCTGGACCCCTCTCACCTGTCAGCCCCGTGGCTCAGCTCCCGGCTGGCCCCGGAGCGGCTGTCACTGCCGGATTTGCTGCCCGAGTCCGAGGTGCGGCTCCGCTCATTGCCCTGCGACGATTCCCGGGAGCTGTGCCCGCTGTCCACCTCCTCCCAGCCGCCCCCGGCCAGCCCCGGCTGGTGGCTCGCTGTGGGGATAATGGTGCTGAAGTCCCCAGACACCCCAGGACCGGTGGGGACCCCCCAGATCTCCAGCTGCTCTGGCAGGACCCACCTCGGGAACCACGCGGCGCAGGAGGAGCCGGGAGTGGCACGGCTGGGCTGCTGGCAGGGGACGGGGCTCGGACAGGCTCGTAGGTGTCCTCGGGGAGGTCCCCATGGAGCCGCCGGGGTCCCCCTGGTGCTGGGAGCACGGCCTGGGCCACGGCCTCGGCTGCTCGCTGGAGGCTGCTCAGCAGGGCCTCCCCTGTGGAAGCTGCGGGAGACTGGGATGTTGGGAGAATCCCGGGAGCTCAGTCCCATGGGGATCACCCCAGCACGGGGTTCCAGGCTGGGAAAGGGGAGTGAGGGAACTCTGGGAGCTTAGAGGACGAGGCACAAAGTAACCCCCATGGCCCTGCCCCAGCTCCTAGAGGACAAGGACCCAGTAAGGGCCTGGCCAGGACTCACCAGAGCTGCTTTTGTCACTGCTGAAGCCGAATCCCTGCAGGGAGCCACAGGGTATGGGGCTGGAGCCCATCCCTGGGGAGGCACAGTGAATGTCAGAGGGAGCATAGGCACTCAGGGTTACTCTTTCCTGCTGTTTCCCCATCCCTCAGACCAAAGGCCCATCTCGGGCAGGCTGTACTCACCAGCAGGGGCCGGGGGCCGTGTGGGCAGCACCTGGGGCTGCGGCAGCGGCGCATCTGAGAACAGAATGCTGGCCAAATCCTGCAGGATTGAGAGAGAGAGAGGAGTGTGGGCAGAGCTGGGACCTCAGGGACCCCGAAGAAGGGGGCTGGGGGCTGCCCTGTCCCTGCAGCACCCACCTGTGCGGCCGCCCGCACCTTCTGGTTCAAGCTGTTGCCGTGGAGGGGGTCTGGGGGCCCGGAAAACACTGCAGACACACAGAGGGAAGGGTGGGGGATGCTCCCAGGCAAGGCAAGACCCTGCTCCTGGCACAGCCACCGCAGCAGGAGCCCCCTGCCCGCTGTGGGGCCGTTCCTGCTCCCCTGTGTCCCCCCAGCCTGTTACCCGCAGCCTCCCGGATGAAGCTGGCGTTCCTCTTCAGCTGCAGGACGAACTGAGGGGAGCCCTGGGAGCAGGTGTGTAACAGGATCTTCAGCACCTGACTCGGGGGACAAGGACAAGTCACAGCTGCCCCCCCTTGAGCAGGGTGGGCTCCATCCCATCACCCCAACAATGCTCCCAGCACGGACCCACCTTCAGCTTGACGTGGCAGGAGCTGCTCTGCAGCCGTGTGAGGAGATGCTCCAGCAGGCACTGGCTGCTGCCAGGGGACTCGTGGGAGATCTCTAGGGACGGGTTAGGGATCCAGCCGGGATAGGAGGGCACCAGCAGCCCCCCGAGTGCCAGGAATTCAGCCCCTCCACAGGGTCCCAGCCAAGGCCCACAGCACCACGGCTGCCCCCAACCAGCCTCCAACACCCACCGCGGCCCGGAGCAGCCCCGGGGAAGCCCCCTGTCCCGGGACCCCCTCCCTGCCCCGGGCTCCCCACGGCTCCCCCAAGGATACTGGCGATCTCCTCGAACAGGTACCCGGGGCAGGGGGTATCGTCGTCAGCCGTGCCCCGCAGCAACACCGGCAGCTGGAGGAGGAGGGGGCGGCGTGAGAGGGGCTGGACCCCACCTAGACCCCGGTGGAGGGGACCGGACCGAGGCCCCGGGGCAGGCCCGGCCCCGGCAGGGCTGTGTGAGGCCGCTGTGGAAGCGAGGGCGGGGTGCAGCGATGGCGTCGCGTGTGGGCAGTGACGCCACGCCCCCGGCAGCCCCCCCTGCCCCCCAAAACTCCCGTCCATACCCGGCTCAGGAAACTCAGCCGGTCCCGCAGCGGCGCCGCCATGACACTGCCGGCACCGGCCCTGCCCGGTCCCACAGCGGCGTCAGGGAACCGCCGCCCGGAAGTTGTTTTACACCAATGAGAGAGCGAAGCTCTGCCCCTCAACCAATTAGCGGTGAGGAAGGGCGGGGCTCCAGGCGGAAGAGCCGCGTGAGGTTGACGCCGGAGGGAGGCGGGAGGTAAACAGCGGGCATTTCCACTAATCAGAGCTGCCCGCGGCGAGCGACCAATCAGAAGGGGCTCAGTTTGGGGTGCTACCGCCCAATAGGCGAGCGCGGTGTGTGACGAGCGGGGCTGGCAGCCAATCGCGGCCGCCTCAGCATGGCGGCGCCCGTGCGGTGAGGCGATGTCGGGGCGCGGTGTGTGGCTGCGGGCGCGGGCGCGGCTGCGGCGCTTCCCGGCAGCGCTGGCGGCGTGCGGGGACCAGGTGGGGCCGGGGGGCACAGCGGGGCTGCGGGGCTCGGCTCCGGGGTCGGCGGGTCCCGGCGGCCCCCGCTCCCGTCCCGTGTGATTCCCGCAGGCCGCGGCCTACGGGCGGTGCGTGGCGGCGGCGGCGGCTGGACCGGCGGAGCTGCGGCGGGATACTTGCCTGGAGGAGTTCCAGGCGCTGCGGGAATGTTTCGCCCGGGCGGTATGTCTCTATGCGAGTCCCGACCCCGGTCCCGATCCCCGTCCCAGGGCCGATCCCGGTGCCGGCGGAGGGGGGCGGCCTCGGCCCGTCCTGACCGCAGCTCTTTGCAGGCAAAGGCGACGCCGAAGTGACCTCGGAGCCGTCCCCGCCTGGAGATGCTCGGGGGGAATAAAACTCCAAAACCCACTGGTTTGTCCCCAAATGACGTAGCCCCCGCGGCCCCCATGAGCTGCTACCCGCTCCCCGGCCCGAAGGAGGAGCAGCCCCGGGCTGGGTGAGGGTCACAGATCTATTTTTATTTATTAAAAAAAGAAGGAAAAAAAAAGTTCAGATCAAAATGCCTCAGCTTATTTTATTGATGGGCTCAGCCTGCGCTCCGGGCTCTCCCTCCCAGCGTTCCACCCGCCCCGGGGCAGCCGTTCCCGGCGGGACAAGGCAGCGCCCGCCGGCTTCCAGCCCAGCTTGGGGTGCCCACGCCATTCCCAGGAGCAGGAATGTCAGGAGCATCTTTGGTCCCTTATGTTCACACAGAGAACAACAAACAGGCGGGTCCGACCCCGCGGGGCCAGAGCCGGCAGCAAAGGGGATGAAGGAGCTGATCCAGATCCGGCTCCCTCGCAGTTCAGGAAGGCTGGTTGGTGCCACTGCCCGGATCCACCTCCCCAGGGCACGCCTGGAGCCGCGCTCCAGAGCCCATCCCTGCCCCTCGGAGCAGCTCCGGGGCTCCCGGCTGTGGTGCTTGTGCTTGATGACAGCGTTAATGGAGAAGCTCATGGGGATGAGGGGGGTTCAGGGGGGTTTAAGGCCACAGTGTTCCAAGGGGTCTTCCCAAAGGACTCCCGAGGCCATTTCCCTGTGGCTCTGGGTTGTGACATCCTGGGAGCACCGGGCAGGGTCAGTCCCACCCCGTCCCAGCTCTGCAGGGTCCCACTGGACACAGACTCGAGGTCATCAAAGACATTTGGAGATTGGGATATAAAACCTACCACAGTGATGAGGTCTAAGGGCTCTAGACTGGGAATTCTCAGCCTGTAGAGGGAGAGCTTTGGGACTGGATTCCATACATTCGCAGGTCAGGATATAAAAACACAAAACCCAAAAAAAGCCAAGGGATGAATCACTGGGAGCCTGAAACAATACAGAGCTCTTAGAGAAACTCTTGTCTTCCTCACTCACCAAACAAATTTCCAGAGGCAGAGCAGGGACCTGTCTAGATGCAGAACAGGGTGAGGTGAGGCTGGAGAGCACACAGAACACAGGAAGAGGTAGGTGTGCATGAGCCAAGCCCCTGGATTCACCTGGCTCTGCCACATCTGTTCCCAAGCTAATCACCTCTGGCAGAAAAATCAAGCTGGGTTGGGAAGGGTCAGGGTGGAAGTTGAGCTTCTTAATGCACTTTGGAGAGGGGAAGTGGAGCTGGAGAGCACAGAGAGGGAGGGCAGCAGGAGCAGAGCTCCATGTGATTCCAGTGTGTGGCCAAGGAATCCCATCCCTGGGAGAGAGGCAGCACAACGGCAGGAGTTGTGCCTGGTTAAGGCAGCGTTTCTACTAAATGAGGTTCCTAAACCACCACTGTGTCCCAAGCACATGAGGCTCTGCTCCCAGTCCAGCACCGGAGCACTGGCTCCGCTGGTCCTTAGCTCACAGCTCCTCTGGGGTAAAGCCCTTCCCGAGGTGTGGATCCCGGGTCCCCTCGGCACAGCTGGGGCAATGGAGCCCCTTCCCGGTTTGGTGAGGAGGTGGGAGATGGTTGGAGAAGGCAATTTGATATGAATGAGATGCTGGAAAAGGTCCTTGGAACAGCGGCCTGACAGGGAGTTGAGGTGGATGGCAGCTCTGGAAGGCAGGGGACAGCAGGAATGTCACTTCCAGCGTCACCATCTCCTCGGCTGCCCACAGGCACACGCTGGGGGTGCTACTGGGGAAGCCCCCAGGATGGTGCTCACAGATCCAAGGAGATCCTGTGGATCCAAGCGCTGCGTCCAGCAAAGCGCTGCTGGTTTAGACCTCCCCGTGCCTGAGCAACGGCCCAAAATCCACCGGTGAGCCCCAGCCTGCCCTGCGGTGCCTGGCCGCAGCGCTGTCACGGGCTCCCGTCCTGTGCCACCTGCTGGATGTGGCGGCTGTGCACCAGGTGCTGCGCGCCCTCGGCCACCCGGGTCAGCCGCGTCTCCAGCGCGCTCCGCAGGTCGTTCACCTTCACATCGGGAAGGGGGTTCAGGCCAATCAGGATGCCTCCAGCCCCCCGTGCAGCTGCCTCCTCCTCCCCATCCTCCTCCTCCTCCTCCTGGTCGGGAGGCAGCAGGTCCCGTCTCCTGCGGCGCAGGTCCAGGCCCCCCTGCAGCTTCAGGTCCCGGTTCGGTTTGACATCGTGTTCTGGCTGCTGCGGATCCCCGGGGATGGCTGCCCCATTCTCAGACTTCGGTGCTGGAGCATCCTCAGGGCCGGGTTTCCTGTCGGCACCGTTGGAGGGACCCCCATCCCCCTGCCGGCCCCGCGGCTCCTCCCGGGCATCCTCCTCCTTCCTGTGACCGTGGCTAGGCAGGTCCCGCTGCTGCCCGCCTGCTCCGTCAGCCTCCGCCCCTCTCCGCCGCTCCCGCTCCCGGGGGTGCTGCTCCCTCACTGCCACATTCCTGTTACTGGAAGAGTCCGGCGCCACTGCCAGGTCCTTGGGCTCCACCTGACTCAGAGCTTTGGCTTTAAGGTCTATTCCTGAGTCTCTTTCCAAACTTTTTCCTGCTACTCCCTGAACTTTGGCAGCCCCTGGCTGTTCTCTTTGGATGGGAGCTGTAGCTGCTTCCATGGCTTTCAGGAAATTCTTCTTGTGGACATCTCTTCCAGCTTTGGCTTCACGTTCTCCTCCCAAATCCTCCGCCAAGGGCTTTTTCTCCAGGTGGTTTCTGGCTGCTGGAATGTGCTGGGCATCCCCATGGAGGGGATCCCGGTTCTCCACAGGATTCTTAACAGCTCTGTCATTCTCCTGCGGCGGCACCTTCCACTCCTTGGGAGGAGCCACAGGAATGTCACGCCTGTGCTCAGCCTCTTCCAGCTTCCTCACGATGTCCCTGTGCTGCTTGGTGGAATCGGGGGGCTGCTGGCCTGGGTGCTGCTCTGGCTGCTCTTTGCTCAGTGGCTTCCCAGCCATGTCTGCCTTAGCTCTGAGGCCCTCGTCCTCCCTGCTCCTGGAGAGGGGCACAGCAGGCTCTGGCTGCTCTTCTGCTGCAGGACAAAACCAACATGGAAAAGAGTTTTCTCAGGACATTCCCTTCTCCTGCCACCACATTCTGTGCGACATGAGATGAGGCCGCATGGGAGGATGAGCAGAGCCATGGGGTGTTATCCCTATGCTCAGGGCTGGATCCCCACTTCCAAAGCCAGAAATGGCTTTGCAGTGGACTCTGCCATGTGCTAAAGGAACTCAGATCTTTCCCAGGCTGATTTTAGAGCTGCTCTGAGCTGTGAGCACCCCACAGAGGGGTCCTGCTCCCTGGCTATGTCCTTACCTGGCTTTGGCTTCTCCTCTGCCCCCTCCTCCTGCCGCTGCTGGTGGATCTCCTTGTGCTGCTCCTCGATCACTGCCAGCAGCTTTGCCTGCTGATCCAGCAGCTGCTTGTGCTGCACCTGCTGCTCCTTGATCACCTGCAGCAGCACATTGTGGTCCAGCAGTTTTGCTGGCCCTGCTTCTGGAAAAGGGGAAAAAGAGAAGGAAAATAAAACCTCTGTGAACCAAAGCCCTCAGAAATCGTATCTTAGCGGTGGATGGGCTGCAGGGGCTCTCCTTGGCAGAAGTTCTGACTCCACAAACTCTGCCAGGAGAGAGAGAAGGAAGCTGGAAGAGGATGGGATGAGAGCGAGGGACCTGCACACAAGTCCAAGCTCAGGCTCCAACATCCCCTTGCCAGGCAGAGGTTGGAAGGAGGAGCTCAGTCTAGGGAAAGGCTTTGCTGCTCCAGCTCCGATGCTCCAGGGACAGAGCAGCCAGGGCCTTGAGGGGAAGGAGCAGACAGGGCTTTTCCCTGTGACGTGCTCAGGTATCCCCATGTGCCCCTGCCCACACCCCTCCCACCATGCTGCTGGAGCAGTTTCACTCATGTCTCCCTCTTCCCAGGGCTCTGACACCAAGGAGCAGCCGGGTGTCCTCCCACAGAGAAGGATCCAGGGGGATCTGGGTGCCCCCATCCCCACACACCCTGAGGACACACACTCACCCTCCAGCTTGCTCTCCACCTTCTCCTGTTTCTCCTCGGTTTTCCGGTTCTCCAGCAGTTCTGCTCTCTCCGGGAGGGGCAGCTCCTGCTTTTCACCTGCAAAGGACGACAGAGCTTTGCTGTCAGTGCAGATGTTCCCTAAAACGCCTCCGCGTCGTCCCAGCCCCGTTTGTATCCAACCCGACGGCTGCGAGGGAAGTAATAAACCCAATATTTAACAATCCCATGCCTGGTGGCAGCGAGCCAGCACTAACTACCTCGGCCAATTAACATGCAAGAACAGCTCTAACTGGCTTTTAGATGGGCACTTGGCAATGTGTTCCCTGTCAAGATCTCCCGGCTCCGTGTCTCCGGTGATTTGGGAGCCGTGCAGGAACAGCACGGCACCTGACATTTCGGCGGGTAGCGAACAACTGTTTGACAGTTCTTGCAGTAGCTGTCAAAGCCACCAGATTCCTCCTTTCCCACAGCAGCTGCCGGAGGGGCTGCGTACACTCACGTGCTCTACTAGTGGAGTTAAAAGGAAGCACTGGGAAGGAGATGGGAATGACCAAATTGTCCTGTCACCAGGGGAATTACAGGCGCAGAGGAGTTTGCTCAGAAGAGCTGCCGTGGAAGGAGCTTACCAGGGTCTGCTTCCTTCTCCATGGACTTTCCAGCCTCCTCTGCTTTTCTGGGAAGCTGGAGCTGTGACTTGTCCCGGTCAGCAGCCTCGGCAGTGTCACCGTCTGGCACAGCCTCTTTGGCTTCCAGCTTTGCTTTCCCTGGCTCCAGCTCCTTGTAGGGTGGCCTTGCATCCCGCTGCACCACTGCCTGCAGGACCTTCTCCGGATTCAGGACGGGCCCGGCAGTCCCTCCCCGCTGCTGGTTCTCAGAGACCACTTCCTTCCCTTGTTTTGGGCCCAGTGCTTCCTTCTGGGGCTTCAGCCTGGCTGGCTCCTCCAGCAGATGGTCGTTGGCTCCTCCAGGAGCCACCTTGTTCTCGTCGGATTCCTCCCGCTCCCGCCCCATGTCCACAACCACCTCGTCGTGTGGGACTGGGGGCTCGTGGCGATGAGCTTCACCCACAGGCAGGGCAATGCCTGGGTGGACAGGCAGGGTCAGAGGCAGCAGGTTCCCAGTACACCCAGTACACCCAGCTCCATGCTGCCCTTGTCCAGCCCTGCCTTCTCTCCCTCATCCAGAGACCACATT
The DNA here is from genome assembly GCF_008360975.1 of Lichenostomus cassidix. Classification (NCBI taxonomy): domain Eukaryota; kingdom Metazoa; phylum Chordata; class Aves; order Passeriformes; family Meliphagidae; genus Lichenostomus; species Lichenostomus cassidix. Next base: position 2,816,648 of record NC_139498.1, on the reverse strand, counting down.
GAGCCTCCAATGAGCCTCCAGAGCATCAAACACTAAAACAACTTCAACCAACCAATTCCACCATGGAGGTGGACTGAGGGGAGGAGGGTAAGGAGCAGAGCTTGGGATCTGTATCTCAAAGACTCCCACAACACACATCTCCAGATCCCAACCCAGCTCCCATTTCCAGGATCACTGTTACCTTGATCAGGACGGTCCAGTTGTACTTTCTCCTCCACCTTTCCTCTCTCCTCCTCCCTCTTGGGCACCTGCATGGGCACCTTGATCTGTGGCTGCTCCATCTCCTCCTTCTCCTCTGGCACTTTGGGTTTATCACGGTCATCCTCAGGCTCCTCCACCACTGGGTTCTGCTCTGCAAACACAGGATGGGGACGAGGATGAGGTGTGGGATCTGGGAATCGCTGTGTCTGTCCCAACCCCCTTCACCCACCCAGCCCAGCTGCCGGTTTCGCTCCACCCTTAGCATGGCGGGGCTGGGGGGGCTTTTGTTCCAGAGTCAGCTGATTGTTTTCCCTGTAGTGGGTTTTTATAGAGCTGCCGGCAGGGAAGCATGGAGCTGGGATGGAGCTGGCTGCCGCTGCGAGCCAGTGCCACCAGATGGTAGCATCCCCCCGGCTCCCTGCCCCGGACCCCTGGCTCCAGGAGAGCGAGCTGGAATCCAGACTCGGATCCCCCTGCACTGCGAGAGACCGAGTTGAGATCCAGCCCCGGACCCCTCAACATCAGAACCTGAGCTGGGGTCCAGCCCAGCCACCCCCCACTCTCCCCCCACTGCTGTTTGCTGTGAAACACCTCAAAACCTCCTTTATTTTGATTTTTCTTCCCTTTTAGTGCCCGAGTGTTCCCACAGCCTTTCGGACACCTCTCAGAGGAGGGGTGGGGGAGGTTTCCTTTTCCCGCAGAAGTTTTGAGGAGGGGGATTAAACAGGCATTAACTGGAGAAAACTCCTGAGGGAGATGGGGGACTCCCCCACCTTGCCCTCAAAGAGAATGTTTTTTGAAGATACATCCCAGTCAAAACAGTCACTGTGCTCAGCGCTGGTATGACCAGCGTATTCCACGTGGAATCTCTGGCACATTCCATGGGATGGGAAGGGTCCTTTCCACCCCCAGTGTGGCAGAAAACCCACACAGGGAGTGAACTCTTCCTTTGGAGAGCAGCAGAGAAGGAAACTGAATTGTTTCCCAGCAGTGAAGTTGTTCTGCAGACTTTTTTCCATCCAACAAACTCTTAAAAAAAAAAAAATCTATCTTCTGTAACAAAAAAAAAATTCCGAACTCTTCCCCCCTTTGCCCTCCCCCGTGTGATTTCCTTTGGGGAATTAATTCTATAAACATCTTTCCATTTTCTCCTCCCCCTCCGCAGGGCTGGTGCGATTTATTACGAGATGAACTCATGGGAAAGAAGGGATTGCCACAACTTCATCTGCGTGGGCCTTGCCCGAGCTGGGGGGGGGAACAACAAAAATTCCCAAAAAATTAAGTACAAACTCCTGGCCCAGAGGGATCTGTGCCAGCAGGACCTTGAGCCTCTCCAGAAAGCCGGACTCCAGCCTGGAGCTCCACACCCAGAGGAGGGACGTGCATGGGGCTGGCTGGCTTTCCACGTTCCTTCGCTTTGGGAATGATGGTGGGAGGGGAAAAGGACTTGGATTTTCTGAGAAATTCAAGCCTAGTACCCAAGGGTCCCCTTCTCCATTGAGGGACTTCCCAGGGTTCAGCAAGTCAGGGCAGGACACTCCTCCTTTTCAGGAAAAACTGGGCTGCAGGAACCAGTGCCCAGCCCTGGCTGGGAGCCCTGGGAAGCAGGAGGCCGAGGCCGGGGAGGGGAGCACTCAGCACGGCTGCGGATGTTCCCAGCTCAATCCTGGCCTCAATGCAAGAAATTATTTACTCTATTGGAGGAAAGTTTGTCATTAATTGGTTCGTGGAGGCGGGAGATGGCTCTGGTCACAGAGGAGCGGAGGATCCAGAGAACCCCAACACAGGCAGGGCTGTTCCCAGGGCAGACAGGAACGACGAGCTGAGGCAGCGAGATGATGTTCAAGGGGAAATAAAAAGGAAGGAGGGGGAAACAAAAAGGAAGAGGGGAGGAAATAAGAAGGGGGGAAGCTTGCCTTGCAAGCAGGAAATGGAGGAGTTAAACTCAGCAGTCCTCCTGCCCAGAGCAGCAGGTGAACCCCCTGCGGGCCCAGGGCAGCCCGAGGGGCCAGGGGAGGCCCCGCTCTGCTCCGGGAGTGTCCCTGGCAGCTTCCATCATAAATCAGGCAGAGGCACGTTCCCTGCTCTGCAAACAATGCAGGAAAAGCCCAAAACACAAACAAAACACAAACCCAAAAGTCTCCACACCACAATAAGGCCAAGCTGCCTCTAAGCCGTCATTTGCTCAGCGGGAGACAAAATTAAGTTCATCATCAGGGCGTGAATTAACAAGCTCTCAGGCTGCCGGGAAATCCATCCGGGGCTCTGGGTGCTGTGCAGAGAACAGTTTCGCTCGGGCTCTGCCTGTCTTGCTGCCCTCCAGGTCCCTTTGGAGCGTCTTCCAGTAACGCTGCGCCTCGTCATGTTTTATGAGCGGCCTTGGACTTTACAGGCAAGGCCTGAGAGGCTGTAAAAGCTTTTTGGCTCCCAAGGAGAGGCCGGGGCGTGAGGCAGCACCGGGAGGGTTTGCTCTGACCCCCCGGCTCTCCAGCAGCTCCGCTCGCACGAGGGGAAGCCAGGGCGTCCTGCAGCTGATTTGTGTGTGTGCGTGCCTGGGTGTGTTGTGGTTTGCCAACAGCCTCTCCAGGCTGCCATAAAATTTCATGATTAGCAACCTAAAAGCTTCCCTTCTCCCCCTGCTCCTGGTTCGGATCGTTGCAATGGTCCCAGGCAGGCACTAAATCCCTCCTCACATGCTTTTGCAGCCTCTTGGAGACGAAAAGTGCCTCCACAGCCCCTGCCCTGGGCGGAGGCAGTGGGATTGGCCCTGCTGTGCTCGCCCCCAATCCGGGGGAGCCTTAGGGACAGCACAGGGACACACCACCCACTCCAGAGCGTCACGCCAGGGCTGACCAGGGACACAGGGTTCAGGACTTGCTCGTGCCAGTCCAGCTCCAGATCTGCTCAAATTCCTTCATCGCATGACATGGAGCAAGATCCAGGAGCTCGTGCCAAGGAAAACGGAGCCGAACAAGCAGGGCAGAGGGTCGGGGGCAAACGCTGCCCTCGGACGTGCCGAGCAGCCCCACACCCGGAGTAGGGCAGGGGCAGGCCCTCCCCAGGGAGCCCCCGGCCCAGCTGTGCCTCCAGGAGCCCTCCCTCCCCCCGAAACGGGTCCAGATTTCACAAGGTTATGGAATGGCATCCCTGAAATTAGTTCACAGTTGTCTCCTGACGCACCAGCAGTAAAAACCAACCCAAATTACCAGAGGCTGCTGGTTCCTTTTCTGTGTCACAGGCACTATTAAAAGCTCACTCGCACAAAGCACCAGGGAGAGCCGCCACGGAGCCAAGCTGTTCCTGCAGCTAAGCAGGATGCAGGAGCCACGTTCCACACATCTCCGGGGCTGCTCCGGCTGGGAATGCCGGCAGGGATGCAGCCTGGGTCGGGTAGGTTGGTTTTTGAGGGGCGAGCACATGGATTCAGGGATGGAGGATGCAGGGATACCACGTGCCAAACACAACCCCAAATTTTGCCCCAATCCACGTAACACAGCCCACCCCACCCCACGGGACAGTGGGATGGCTGGACCGAGGTGCCCAGCACACCGGGAGAAGGCGTCTTGCACAAGGAGCCTGAATCAGGGCTTTGTTACCCAACATTGCACAACACCATGGAGAAGACGAAGCAGCAACGATCAAGTAAGGAGCTGAAAAATATTACAAAATCTTAATCCCCCCTGAGACCCTCGAGGGTGCTTTAAATATGGAGAGAAATTGCCTAATTAGCTTTTTTTTTTTTTTTTTTAAATGGATAATTGCCTTCCTGAGCTTTCAGAGGCAGCTTAGCAACCTTTTAACAGAGGCGCAGCCGCAGCGCAGAGCGGCAGGACGGGGCTGTAAGGGGTTTTATCCCTTTCCCGAAGAGCTGCTGACAGTAAAACCTCCAGCACCACAGGCTGGGGCTGTAATGGGCACTGGGGTGTCGTTAGGAAAAACACGATTCCGAGGCCGCTGGTCAATACGTGTTCACATAAAAGGCCAATGTTCTAATATTCATAATCCCTGGGCCCACGGGGCAGGGCTTTAATGAGAGTCTCTCCAGTTCTGGGCTCCACAACATCAAAGAGGCCAATAAAACTCCTCTCACACGCTGACAGGCAGGAGGCAGGCAGGGAAGGCAGCGCCGGGGAAAGGCCCTGAGGTTTGCCTTGGGTTGGGCAGCACCTTGTGCCTGGGAGAAGGAGCCTGGAGGCACCCTCCAGCCAGGGAAGGGGCACGAGGCACGCTCTGCCCTGGGGAAGGGGCTGAGCACCCACCAGCGGTGCCCGGGGAGAAGCCGTGGGATCCTGCTCTGGTCCCAGTGGGGAATACAGCCCATCCGGAGGGCACCCAGGTGCCGGGGGTGGCCCAACCCGCATCCTGCGCCCCTGGAACGACAGGATGCAGCTGCTGCGGCGCGTTCCAGGCAGCAGCTCCTGCTCTGCAAAACAAGCCGGGTGAGGACGAGGGGGAGCCGCGGGGGGGGATGAAGGGCACCATTTAACGCCTCTCATTGCTAGTCAAGCCGACATCCTGCAGAGGCACAGGGAGGCACAGATCCAAGGAATCACAGCGGCAGCTCTCCCGGGGCAGCCCCATGTCCACCCTGTAGGTCCTTGTCCCCCTTCTCTGCCCAGCTCCATCTCCCTTCCTCCTCCCCGGGGGACGGAGCCCTCACTGCCAAAGGGACCTCAGGGGACAGCTGAGCTTTCCCTCAGAGCCGCACAGCTCCTCCCTGGGAAGTTTATGACCCAGGAGCACTAAACCCGCCTTCCTCCCGGGTGGGATTATTTAATCCAGCAGCACTCAGAGCTGCTACCGGCGGGTTCCAGGATCGCTTGGATGATCAGAGCCTGGCATCCCGCTCTGCCACCCCAGCTCACGCCAAGAAGGGCAGAAGATTCAGCAAACTCCAGCGGACACCGTGTTTTATGGGACTTTTTATTTTCCCAGTCAGAACACGTGTCATTAGTGATTCCTCCTGAAAGGAGCAGCTGTTCTTTGGCCATTACTGCTCCAAAATTAACCAAGATGGAAGAATTCAATCGCATCCCTCCTCCCGGCCCTGCTGAGGGCTCCATTAAGGGATTGGGAGCGTCTTTAGCTCGGAGTTCACTGGCATCCGCGTGCCTGGGAAGGCACACACAGCCTTGAGCAAGCCACGAGTAAACCACAAGTAAACTCCACCACGGAGCAACCCCAGAGTGAATGTTATCGGCAGCAGCACCGGTGTGGGAGACGCTCCAAGCTGCCGGGCAGGAACCCGGCCAAGAACCAGGAGGGAGGATAATCTCCAGAAGAGCCAGCCCCTTTCTCCCTTCCGCTCTCAATCTCTACGAGGATATTTCAAGGCCTCCAAAGAACAAAAAAAAAAAAAAAAAAGCCCCGCAGGAGCAGAAGGAAACAAAACTGAAGCGAAGGAACAGGACGCGGCAGGGCCGAGGGGCAGAGCGGGGTCAGGCGGCACCTGCGCGCCACGGCCTCGCTCCGGAGCAGCTGGGAAAGGGAGGAGCGGCCATAATTCCATCAGCAGCCCCAGCAAACAAATAATAAATAACAGGAACCAGTAAACAAAGCTGAGGCACAATCACAGGCTTTGTCAGAGAGAAAGCAGAGTCCAAATTTATATCCTCGGCACCAAAAAAAAGAGGCAGTTCTCGTAAATTTCTGTACCTTTGAGGGTGATGGATGGCTGGTCCTTGGGTTGGCAGAGGGGGAGAGTGGCCCTGCTGGGCCAGGTGGGGACTGTGCTTATCCCAAATAGGGATCCTTGCTCTGTCCCTCCAGGGGATCCCTGGCCTGCACCCCACCTTTCTCTTCCCCAAAAAACAACTCCCACAAAGTACCATTGGAGGTCACAGCAGGCTTTTCCAGCAGGCAAAAGTGCAGTGTTTCTTGGAAAAAGGCCCCAGGAAGTTGTGAAGATGCACAGAGCTGCCTGGAAATGACCCTGCTTCCGCCACACTTAAAAAAAAACCAACTCTTTTCCTTCTTTTTAAGAGGTGAAGCTAGGAATAGGACTGGGAAATCCAGCTCCTGCAAGCACATACCTGGAAGTTTGACCGAATCTTGGTCCATTCTGTTATCCTCTCTGTCCAGGTGCTCCAAGCCCACTGCTTCCGTCCTCACAGGGGTGTCCTCGGTGGCAGACAGGGTGGTGTACGTGCTGATCACCAGCATTCCCAGCCCAATCCACAGGATAATCTGCACAAAGTGCCAGAGGGACAGTTAGCACAGGAAAACCGGGATTACTCCCCATGGCATTCCCACAGTGCCTGCACACAATTCTGAGCTCAGCGCAGTAGCATGTGTCAGGGAGAGGAGAGAAATGTCAGAGAGAAACAGGAAAAACAATTGCACCTGGCTGAGGTTCATATTTGGGTGCAGAGCCATGGGAGTGGGAATTTTGGAGGCTGGAAGCTGTTAAAAAGGGAGCTCCTGCATTGGAAGGGCTCAAAAGTCAGTGGACAGGACGTAGAAACAGAAAAATGCGTGTGACAGACACAAGTCCTGCTGCAAAGACTCATTCCCTGGTATTCCCAGCATGAGAACTCCATGAAATCAGGTCTGGCTGAGCACAGAGGAGCACAGCCTGGTTATAGCCCCCAGCAATTCCAGGGAGCTGCTTAAAAATCCTTGGGTTTGAAGGCAAGAGTAACATGTCCACACAGAGGTCCTGGTCCCAGGGCTCAAGAAGCTGCTGAGAAGTGACTCCCTGATTTCCAGAAAGCTAGGATCAAACAGGATAAAAATAGAAGGATGGAATCTGGATCCTGTGGAGGGAAGGGCCCTTGGAATTTCTCTGCCTCAAAAAGGAGAAAGTGATGAGCAGCAAAAGAATTTTTACAGCTTGTTATGTGATGACAAATTGATCTAAATGGATCTAATTCCCCATGAGTCATAGGAAGCGTTGGATGGCACTTGGAGCAACCTGGTCTAGTGGAAGGTATCCCTGGCCATGGCAGGAAGTAGAACTGGATAAGCTTTAAGGTCCCTCCCAGCCCAAACCATTCCATGATCCCATGACTCACACTCTTCCCCCAAATCCTCATTGTGCAGCATTTACATCCCAATTCACAAAGAGCACAACGATGCTTCTCAGTGTGGGGAAAAGCAGAAATGGCCACAGGGATCACTTCTACCACTGGAAGCTGCCAGAAAACTGCAAATCAAGGGGAGAGGTGAAACTGGAAGGAAGAATTAAAACATTGGCACTTCCAGAGAGGGAGGAGGGGCTGATGCTTTCCTCATCCGCCTTGTGCTGAGGGAGATTGCTGAGAAACACAGAGCAGCCTGGTCAGAGCCAGGCCCAGGAGACCCCCGAGGGCCTGTTCCCAGCACACCCCACAGACAGCCCGACGCCTTCGGAAGGAAAAGGCTGGCGGGACATGGAGCAGCTCTGGATCAGGGGCAGCGTGGCCAGGGAGCAGAGGCCAGACCTTGGAGCTGCTGCAGAGGAAACAGGAGCAGAATGTGCTGCCTGCCTTGCCCGGGGTGCACAAAGAGCAGATATCCTGCCATCCACCCCCCCGGGCAAACGCCGAGTCAGCAGGTCCTGCACTGCTGCCCTGGGCTCGAGCTGCTCCACTTCCTCCCCTCCCACAATCCACAGCCCCGGCACAAATGCATTTTGTGCCTGGGAGGCTGTTCTGGCACCTTCCAGAAACAACAGCAGAGAGGAAGAGCTTTTCCACAAAGAGGATCTATTCTGGTGCCACAGGAACCAGGAGCAACGTGGGAGAGGAGGGAACTGTAGGAAATGGCTGAAAACATTAAATGCTTTAAAAGGATTTTTGTTGTTTCTTATCTTAGTGGGGAACCAGGGGCTCAAATGCCTCGGATTGAAACCCCTTTGATTGTTGCACATTTGGAGTTCAGCTGCGAGCTCCCGGAGCAGAGGGTATGGGCACACGTGGCAGTAGGAGACAGGCTGGGCTGTCCCTGAGCCTCCCCTCACCCAGCTCCCCCCCTCCTCACTACCCCCTCCCCAACTGAACACTAGAATAAAGGGGTCCACGATTTGGCTTAACTCCACGGAGATGCTTATGACATGAAAAAGCAGGCGGTTTGTGCTCAGGGGACCACCAAGGCAATTGAAGGAATTAGGGATGAGGACTGCAAGGACTTGGGTGATCAAGGAAGCAAACCAGGCAGAGGAGCCACCAATCCCCACAGCATCCAGAGATACTGGAGCAAGGGGAGGCGCAGGAGCACTGCAGGGCACTTCTGAGCCAGTCTGCTCCCATGGGAGTTATCTCCCCCAGACCCAGCAATCCCAGACCGTTCTCCACAAGGTCCTCTCAGCACAGACATGGTGAGAGGCTGTGGAAAGCTCTGGGTCAGGTCAGCATGCCCAGGGCCTGTCTCCCGGGAGCCATGCTCTGAGCACAGACGGGAATTCAGGAGAGGAAGTTTACGCGGCCGTTTCCTCGGCCGGTCACGCTCCCTTGGCCCTCCTTCCTCCCAGAAGATGACTCCAACTCTGTACAGCAGAGCCATTAGCTCAGCCCCTCTCCTGCAGCCACGGGAAGCAAACACACTGCATTTATGTGGCGTGACGCCATCCTCTGTCCTCCTGGACATGGAGCGTTCCGAGGGACGGAGTCATGGCGAAGGAACGCAGAGCCCCGGTCACCACCAGGTCCCTCCTCAGAGATGCTGTGTTTGGGGTGTTGTACCCCTGGATGTGTTGGTGGGGAAGGTGTGTTGGCCCCTGCACTGCCAGGGAAGGGCAGAGGGAATCTCTTTTCCACCCGCACAGGAGCGAGCTGAGGGGTCACGTCCTGACCTCCGGCAGCTCCTCTTCCCCAACTGGGACATCAGCAACTCCGGCCTCCCTAGGAGGGGCCTCTCAGACAAGCTTGTGTCAACACTGGGAAAGCAACACCTTCCTGTTGGCAGTTACACACTCTGTTCACAGACCCCCACACGCCCTTCGGCAGCTCTGCCAAACGCGGGGCTCCCGGGGAGCAGCGGGACATGGACCTTTACAGGAACAGATGCTTAACCACAAGAAAGGGAACACTCTCCCTGCTTCACTCACATACTCGCAGTGTGCCTGACTCCAGGCTTTTTAACTGCTCTGGGACCTGCCTTTCCAACCCAGCCCTTCCAACCAGGGCACTCCCAGCCCAGCCTGGCTGAGCAGCGGCTACAGTCATTCACAGTTCTCCAGCAGAAGCTCTTGCTGGCCAGCAAAAATCTGCCCATTTCCCTCCCCCTCCTCAAATCCTCTTCACTACTTTCAGTTCAAAATTCCTGTTTCATAGCCTCAGTTTGTACCATCTCCTGTAAAATACCTGACCTTCCATGTCACCACCTGCCTGACACCGGACGCTGCTGGGTGCCAGAGTGGCCTGATAAAAGCAGCCAGTTCTCAGCAGCACAAGAGCCAAGATAACCCAGAGAAGTGCAAAAGCTGGCGCTGAGGTCTGCTGCTCTGAAGGAGGCTAAAGTTGATGGAGGGAAGGAGGGAGAACATCCATGTGCATTAGTTGGACAGGGACAGGCGGGGAGGGACAGCTGTGCCCAGGGCTGGCTCCTCTCCCCCCACCTGCCACCTTCCTCAGGAGCAGACTTTGATGGAGTGGAGCACCTGATCAAAGGAGAGCAGGAATGAAGGAGGAGACCAAAGACAGAGCTCCAGGGAAAGAATAAATGAGCCTTTGCAAAGACCTGGAGGGAGGAGGAGAGGGTGGGCTCCGAGTTGGGCTGTGGAGGTGGGGAGGTGCTGAGCAGCCCGGCTCCAGCGGGCAGGTGTGTCCTCGCTCCAAGCAGGAATGCAAACCTGACAGGCAATGGATCACTTGTGAAGGCTGGACAGCTTGCTGCCAGCCCCTCGAGAGGTAACCTGGGGCCTGATGCTTTAGATAAGCCCTTTCTCCTTTGTGGGGATTTCTGCAGGACAAACATCTCCCTCAGCCTCGTGACCGGGTTTGGGGTCAGGCATTGTGAAGGCCCCAGTGTCCCACCCTGAGCAGCCGGGCTGAGAGCTCAGCCTGTCCTGAGTGCAGCCTCGAGGCACTGCAGGGAAACACTCCGGCTCAGCTGGAATAGAAAGCAATTCTTGAAAGTGCTCTTTGTTTCCCTGAAAAACCCAGGCTGGCATTCAGACTCCTGCTCGGAGTTTCACTCAAAGAAGTTCGGAGCTAAGTGTCAGAATTCAGAGTGAAGGCTGGAAAGTTGGACTATTTCCTTGTGTCAGGGAAAGCACAGGGAAGAAAAAAAACACACCCTGCTTAAAAAATTCACGTAGGTTTGTAAAGCCACAAGTCATTAAGCACAGAACAAGCCACCAATTCTGCGGGCCCCACAAAAACGTGCTGCTCTCCCCTGCTGACTCCACACTGTACCCAAAAACCTTATTCCCAGCACAGCACTGTCCTGACTGGGAATGTTGGGACAGAGGCCTGTGAAAAAGGGAGTGGATTAAATTATTGTTAGGAAAAAACCCCAAAACCTGTTAATTCCAGCCCACGGTATTTGCAGGAGCAGAGAGATCAAGCCCAGCAAAGAGCCACTTTGTTTCAGTCCCCGAGGAGGCCAATTCAAACTGGAGCAAAAGGAAAAGTTAAACTTCTAACAGCCTCTGAACGACCCCAGTCCCTTAGAAAATCAATTCCTGAAGCAACACCTCTATGTGTGTGTTCCTTTTTACTATTATTTTGGTTGAAGGCAGAAAGCTGAGGGTCGGCAGCACAAACCACATCGTGGAGCCCTGTTTGTTTTACCCAGCCCAGGCAGGTCGGGATGTGAGGCTTTAAGGTTTTACAGGCTGCTGGGATTTCCTGTTCTGAGGATCCAAAACCTGAATCCCACCAGGAGGAGGACTGGAAGCAGCATTTTATGCACGGAATTGCTGTTTCACTTGCTGCTGGAGGGACAAAAAGAGCTGGTGTTCCAGCTTGGGCCAGCACCTCTGCCACTGTCTGTGTCCCTAAGTGATGGACATCCACTCAGAACAGCTCCCACCTGTACTGGGCAGACTGGTGGGGAAGGCTGGAGGAGGTGCTGAGCAGTTTCTCTGCTGCAGCCAAATGAAGCACGTTCCCAGGCTCTGCAGAGGGCTTAGGGGGATGTCAAGCAGCATCAGCACTGACCTGTGAACAAAGCGCATTCTTGTGGATCTTCTTGTAAATAAGAGCTGGGCAGATGAAACAAATGAGGCTTCCCATGGTTGCACCTGTCAGGCCCAGGACTGTTTCCACTGGGGAAAAAGAGGAAAAGTCAGCAAAGGTCTTTTCCAGGAGTGCCAGAGCAGCAGCACAGGATGGCTGCCAGAGCCTCTGGGCAGGATGGGGTGTGAGTCTGGTCATCCCAGCCAGGAAAACAAATAACAGAGACGAGCCAGCCCTTGTTCCCAGCTCCTCACTCACCATTTGGGATCATGATGCCTCCGACCATGGTTCCAAACACAACAGCCAGTGTCAGGGCTTTGAACCGGAGCGGAGGCATGTAGCCCCCGGCAGCAAAAGTGCCATCCTTCTGCTGGGAGGGGAAGGGTGGAAGGGGAGACGAATTTAGCTTCTGTATCAAAGCCCCCAGCCCCCCAGCAATTCCCTCAGCAATGCTCCCAGCAGCTCCAGCCCATCCCAAATGTGATTCCCTCAGCTGTGCCCCAGTCCCTGTGCAGGGACTCAGAGAGCAGCCCAAGGCCAAGGGCTGGAGGAAGGAGCACAGGAGTGCAGCAGGAGGGAGAAGTCACAGGGGAAGAGCTCTGGCTTTGCTAGGGAGAGATGCTCCCCAACAGCTCCAGGACCAGGACCTTTCTCACTATGCCACACCACAGGAGCAGCTCCTCCAACTGGGAGGACACCCCATGGAGATGGCAGGAGAGGATGGGTGCTGCTGGGCAGCTGCTGGAGGAATTCCAGAGGCCCTCTGTTTCCCATCCCATGCCACCTCCCGAGTGGGAGGTGTGGAAGGCAGAAACCCCAGTGTGCCCTGCAGACCTGGTGGGTCCCAGCTCTGCTGCTGCACAGATGGGAGAGGAAGGCAAAGTGACACCTTCAAAGCCCAGCCAGCCATGAGCTGAGCCCAGGCGAGATCCAAAGTGTTCCCAAGTGTTTCCAGCGCTTCCTCCTCTGCACCCGCTGGCTCTCACTGACTGTCTGCCCCCATCCTCAGGCCCTCCCGACGTGAGAAAAGAGCCGGGGGCTTCTCACAGGCAGAAGTGGCAGGATTCAGAGCTATAAATTGCTCAAGTTTTATTTCCTGCCTAAGAGGTTTCTATTTATGCGGATACACAAAGGCCTCAGAACATTCCCACAATCTCTTACTGTTATTTGCTGAATCCCATCGGCGCGCTCCGTGCACACAATGCACAGAGGAGAACACGCCACTGCCACAAGGGACTCACAGTCTCCAGCAGACAGACCAGCTTCAGTCACAAAGGCTGGCTGAGGAGCTGGCCCTGGGAAAGGTGGAACGTGTGGGAGAGGGCTGTATCCCATATCCCACTGCCTGCCCCCGCACCGGGCCGGCACCGCAGGCTGGGAGGAGCTGGAGGAAGGGGACATCCGAACCCCGAGGGGAAAGAGCTGCTCCAGGGCTGCTGACAAAGGTGCTGGGTGAGAATAACAGAGCAGGAGTGAGCAGGCACACATGGAAGCAAGAAGAAACGAGGCTGGGCTGGGCTCTGAGGCCGGGAACAGGAGCTTGAGCTCAGTGAGTTGGCCAGCAAAAGGACGGCAGCTGGAGTAGCAGGAAATGAGAAGGCTCTGCTGCTTCCAAAAGCACATTTCTCCCTCTTTCTGAGGGGAAGAACCACCTCGGCTCTGAGCTGTGTAATGCATCTGTGCCAGAGCTGGAATCCCAGCAGAGCAGAGCAGGTAGCAGCAGCCACAGGGAACTCCAGTCCTTCAGCCCATGGAATTCCTCTGTGGAGAGGACACGACCCTCCAAATCCCAGGGATTAACCATTGTGCAGAGCAGGATTTAGAGATGGCCACAGGTTCTTGCTGCACTGTCACCACACTCTGGGCACCCAGGATTTTATGGGAGTTGAGGGATTGTCCCTCTGGATAGCAAGTACCTGACACATGCCATTATCACCAGAGTCTCATGGAACCGAGGTGGGTTTGGGGCCCAGTCAGAAACCAAAGAGTCACAAAAACCCTTCAAAAATCAAGTTCACACCAAGGCAGCCCTGGGATCTTACCTGCTGCTCAAAGAGCAGGGTGTTCAGTGCCTGTCTGCACGGCAGGATCATCATTGGGAATCCCACTGCCACCGACATCATGAACCCCACTCGGATCATCTCCGTCACCAGGTTGGAAGGGAAGTTCATTAGGACGTTCCCAGCAATGGCTTCGGTGTAACTCACATAGCCAAAGAAGCCCACCTGGGGAGGAGAGCAGGGTTGGAATCTAAAGGACTTCACACCTGCTCCTCACAGAGGGGGCAGGATGGTGACCTCCCATTGGAGCAGCCAAGCAGCACCATGGGATCACCTCCACAGGCCACCTGTCAGCAGCCCCAGCACCCCAAAACCTGCGACAGGTCATTAATCAAGAGTGGGAGCTGCCTAAAAGCCAGTTTCTCACCAAATCCAGGGGTTTTCCTGGAGGACACACTCTGCCTGCCGCCAGGCCCATGAACTGTCCCTCTCCACAACAGACAGGCTGTCACAATTCCCTGCAGCAGCCTGGCTCACAGGCCGAGGCTCTGCTCAGGAATTATTAACCCAGTTTTATTAACCGCTGCCTTATGAGGCATAACTTCCTTCACAACAGGCTGGAAAAAGCTTTCCCAAACTCTGAGCAGCAGCCCCAGCTCCAGGCTGGGCCCAGGAAGAGCTGGGCCTCCACTCTGCCTCCATCCAAGATAACATTCTACCCTGAAAATGTGGACTCTCCCAGTGCCCCCTGCACTCTTGGGTTCATCACCTCCCACCTAACTCTGCTTTCAGCACGACAACTTATCTGTCAGAATAAATACAGATAAGCAGAAACCAGCCCCAGCTGTAGATAAATCCTCATCCCTGTGGCCCCTCCAGATTTCTGGCAAGAGAAGAGAAGGGGAAGTTCCTACCGTGATGTAAAAGGTGGTGACCACGTTTAGGGAGGAAGCAAATATGGAGCTCATGATTTTGACAGACGGCTCATCCAAGCTGTCGTAAGTAGGCAAGACCTGACTGTAAAAAGGGTAGAATATTTAAGGAAACCTGCAGCAAACGAGAGAAAACCCCCAATCCCAGCCCGTTCTCTGCCTCAGCCCAGCAGCAACGAATCCCTGACACCTTCCCCCTCTGGAGCATAAACACCCGCTGCTATTCCACAATTTATACTGCTAATGCCAAGAGATTTCAGAACACTCATAACTTTTAAGTGTTGCAAAAATATTCTCGCTCTCCCCACCCCACCACGTGGAGCGAAACGTGTGATGTAAACATTCGGGTTCAGAAAGGGTTGCAAAATGAATGACCGTTTGTTCCCGGGGACTCGGGTGGCTCCAGGCCAGCCTCAGCGCCGGAGATTATTGTTCTTGGAGCTCCCCGTGCTGATAATTAAAGCAACACAGTGTTTACAGAGGAAAAGCGGGAAGAAGGTTGGAGCATCCCACTGTCTGAAGGAAAAGTTAAACAAACAAATCGGAGTGCAGCGCCTGTCCTACTTCAGCTCGCTTCACAGAAAGCCGGGAGCGCCAATTCCCCGGGATTTGGGGTATTTACAGCCTTGGAAAGCGTGGGGAATGTCCTTTTTGACATCAGGTGCATATTTTAGCAACTCATTAACCTCTTGTTTCTATAATTCTAGCAGCTACGTCCTGGGAGGAACTCTTGAGAGAAAGGGGGGGGGGGGTGTGCAGGGAGATGGGAAGGGGTATCCCCAGCTCCAGTGGGCACAAAGCCATTCCCAGGAATTGTGTCAGGCTGAAGCCAAGCAGAAAGATCCTTAACCCTTAATCCTTGAATGTCAAAGGAGGCTGAGCACATTGGCTGCAGGACACATGCTGGGGCTGGAAGCATCGGCAGGGAGCAAGGCTGGCTTCCCTGGGAGTCTCTCCATTTGGGATTTCTCCCTGGGAATGAGGAGACTGACTTCCCTGGCAGTCTCTCCCTTTGGGATTCCTCTCTAGGAGTGAGGAGACTGGCTTCCCTGGGAATCTCTTCATTTGGGATTCCTCCCTGCCCTCTCCACAGCCACCTCCCGTAGATGAACCACCTACATCCCGGCCTTCAGCCTCCAAGGGAAGGGTCCAGCCAAACATCCAGGCTCAGGAGGGAAAAAGAGGGAAGCAGGGAGGCCCTAAGATGTGTAGGATGGTTAAAAAGGGGATTCCGAGGTTAGCAAAGAATATATAGATAAAATATACATAAGGAGAGAAATAGAATATATAGAGAGGTGAGAAACAATATATAGATAGAAAGAAAAGTTTTCCTGATGTTTGGAAAAAATACACAGCTTTATGTTGGGTTTGCCACAAAAATGCTGCCAAAGAGCCCCTATTTAGGTCCACACACATGGATCCAGACCAAACCATTTCCCTGCATTTCCAGCTCCCAGGAAAATTGTGCTGGGTACTGCGTGGCTTCCATAAGGAAAAAAATAAAAGGGATTTGTTAACAAGGTAAAGCTGCAAGAAAACACAATTCCCTTCGCCAGTTGTAATGGAGACATTAAACAGCAAGCCTGGAGCGTGCCGGGGTAGGATCTGAGCTGCCAAGAGAGCCAGTAAGTGGGAAATGATGATTTGGATCTTGGAGTGGGTGTAAACACAGCAGTCTGAGCAAATTTTATCTGTCACATTCATTTACTGTTGGCATGAGACCTGTTTGCTGGAACTACGGGGGGAAGCCCAATTCTGCCAGGCTTCCAGAGGAGGATGGTCCTTCCAGAGGAGGCCAGTCCTTCCTGGGCTGGATTTATACTGGTTAGAGCTGTCACTGTTCTGGCCAGACATGTAGTGCTCACGTGCTGCTCTGGTGCAGCAGGGAATGCTGCTGGAAACCTGGAACAGCCTGGTCTGCCCTCACCTGCTTCCATCTGTCAGCCGAAAGCCTCACAAAAAACAGGGAACTGGAAATGTGGAAATAGCCTGGTCTGCTCTCACCTCCTTCCATGTGCCACTAAAAACAGGGACCTGGAAACGTGGAAATAGCCTGGTCTGCTCTCACCTCCTTCCACATGTCAGCGGAAACCCTCATTAAAAACAGGGAACTGGAAATGTGGAAATAGCCTGGTGTGCTCTCACCTCTTTCCATGTGCCACTAAACCAGGGGAACTGGAAATGCAGGAACAACCCTCCAAAGCCAACAACTGTGTGATCTTTGGAGAGTTCTCCAGGGATTTGGGGAAGCAGAGCAGCCCCCAGCATTCACTGCTCGGGGGAGGCCTTGTGAGGGTCACACAGTGAGGTGATACAGCCCCGTTGCTTTTCCTGGTGCTCCAACATTCCCTTTAAGAACCAGGGGAATTTCATCCCTTGTGCAGCTGCACCAGAAGCTCCCGAGGAACTGTTTGGCTCCAACGGTTTCATGTTGCTCCCTTACAAGAATTCCCAGGTGAAAAGGAATAACAAAAGGATCAGGGTAACAAAAGGGTCACGACTGAATGAGAGGCTGAACTTCAGCGGGCTGTAAAATACTCTGATGAAAACAAACCACCAAAACAGATGGTATCTATCCCTTGCAGATCCTCCTGACCCTCTGCCCTCACACAAACTCACTGCAGGAACAACTGCCAGGGCTGGCAACAGCAGGTACTTACGACTGACAGGCAAAAGACATTCCGAAGATGGGGATGCAGCGGAAAATGCCCTCCCAGCGTGTGTAACTCACTCGCTGCAGCCACTGCCCGCTGAAGAGCCCATGCTTGAAGGAGGACAGCACAACCTGCAGCCAGGACAGACAGCAGGGGTGAGGATCCAGCCCCAAACAGCTCTGTGGCAGCAGCAATGCCAAGCTGGGATAAGAGGGAGTGTGTGACAGCTCTGCCAGGAGCAGCTGGAGTTATCACCACAGCCCAATCCCCCCTCCCCATCCCACCCACAGAGCTCCCAGGGCCACCAAGGATCCCAGGCAGCATTTGAAAGGATCTCTGGCATTCCTCGCTTGTCTGACGCTATCAAACATCACAGCACACACCAGGGTGGGACAATTTCCACTGACACATTAACTGTGAAAATTATTGTTCAAAGCAATCTCTTTTGCACTTTTTTAAATGTGTTTTTAAATCCAAACAGGAAGCACCGTTGGCCTTAGAGAATCCTGTTCAGCAGAGGGAGACAAAGGGTTCTAAAACAGGATCCCACCTGCTGCTCCAGAGCCATTTAACAACACCAGCTCACCAAAGGAAAAACTTTATGGAAAGGGGGAGGAGCTGAGGCTGGGGAGCTCCCTTGCCATGGACACAGGAACTGGCAGGAGTTGGGTTGCACAGGAAGCAGAAGGTAAATATGTCTGAATGTCTGTTTATAATATCCCTGGATGGGGTTTCTAATCCCCAGAGATATTTTAGTGCAGCCAACTCTTACGAATGTTGTGCTTTCTTAAAGGCACAGCTCCTGGGAGGTTCCACACCCTCCTATGGAGGCAGCTTTGAGGAGTGACCCTGCACAGCCTGCTAGAAAAGTTATTTGGAAAGAATTTCCACACCTTTCTTTTCTTCCAGTCCTGAAATCTGGGTGAGAAGGGCTGGGGCTCCACGAGTGAACCACAGGATCATCTGGGAGGTGAAAATGGTCATTAAAAAGCAACAGAAGGTAGGAAAATGGGATTCCCAGTGTCCGTACCCACCACGAACATGAACACGGTGTAGAAGATGAGAGCCATGGCACTAAAGGACTGGATGGAGGCCATCATGTTCCTCTGGAGGCTCAGGGGAAGGACAATGCACAGGGAGACAGCAAAGAGCAGGACAATCCGGAAACTGCCCGACACCTGGAAAAGGGATCTGCATAAAGACCTCGAGCAGGGAAGATACTCAACACACCCACCCAGTGAGCAAACCCTGACACAGTTCATCTTTCCACAGTGAAAAGCAACTTTAAACAATGAAATTCTGTGTCTGGAGGAGTTTGAAGATGCTGCAAGCTCTGTGGGCTCCATCTGTGCTGAGCTGAGACAGTCACTGGGTGCCACTGTTGCTCTGCAGTGTGTGACAGGTCCGAGCTGGAAGAATTTGGGGGGTGGCTGGGGGGGGTTAAATGCTAATCCAGCACAAGCTATTTAGGTATTTTCATGCAATTAAATAAAACCTAAATTTACTTGGGGAGAGGAGAGATTGGAAGTCCTGAAAACTCCGATCCAGAAAATTAATCAAAGCCTCACAGTGGTATTTATTATAGCAGAACACCCTGGAATGCTTGGAAATATTTAATACCTAATTTGGCTGCAGCCTCAACGCATCTTTTTTAACTTCACAGTCCCTTAATCTGAGCTTAGGAGCATCAGGCAGCACAGATAACACTCCACCAAAAATCCTTTTGCTTCCCTGCACGGCCCTCGTGCCGGCTCTGAGGAGTACCTCTTGCCTCTGAGCATCCTGAGCCAGCAGCAGACTCATCACACGGCTGAGGAGGCAGGAACACAGAGACTTTGGCCACAAAAACAGCCAGGGAACTAGACAAAAATCCCTCCTGAACTCGAGGGAGGAGAGCTCAGGCAGAGGAGCTGCCTGTCACTACACACTGGGGCAGGAATTAAGGCAGGAAGCATTATCTCCCCCAGGAATCTGCTCCAGAATTAATAAGGGACCAAGTTAAAAAGAATTCCTTTGATGGAAATGCCTTATTAGAGTTTTACATAGCTGATTGTTTGCCATATGTCTGAGCTTCCTGGACATCCCAGAGCCAAAGGCTCTGTGCACGAGGAGCTCTCAGTCAGGGGACCCCACAAAGCCCCCTTGGGACCCCTTGGAGGACACTCCAAGGCAGGAGCTCTGTTGTGTCCAAGGAACACAGAGCTCAGTGCAAGGTCTGATTTGTTCACCTGGAATCCGAGCAGCCGGGCAAAGAAGTTGGAGCCCAAATCGCCGATGACGACGTAGAAAGCGATGCAAGTGCCCAACATCAGCCCAATCATGCTGCAAACACAAACAGGGATGGATTAGGAGGGCCATGCTTCCATCCTCAGCCTTGGGAGGAGAAGGACACCCCTTCTGCACTCAATCCCAATAAAACAGTCCCCAGAGAAAACCTCCATCCACACCAAACACTTGGAGACGCAGCTCTGCCCACAACCCATGCATGGGTTTAACTCCTGTTGGGAGCCATGGGAAAAAAACCCAAGGAAAACTAATCTTGGAGATGGCAAGAACTCCTTCAATTGTTGGAAAAATTTTAAAGTATCAGTACGAGACTCTCAGAGCCCCACACCCACAGCAGGGCCCTGCCATAAGAGTCTCGATATCCAACAGGCTCTCCAACATCTTTCCACACAACGGACCACACTTTAATGAAAAGATTGTCCATGAACTGCTTCTCCTCCCACTTCTGGACCACTTTCCTTCCCAGTTCCAATTATAGAACATCCCTGTGGCAATTACAGCCTCTGCTTGCATGGACAAGTAACATCTGAGGAATATTCTGTGTATTTTTAGTGCTGTGCAGAAGTTTGCAGCTGGGAAGAGGGAAGGAGCCAGCACCACTGCCTGCCCTGGGCTCAACGTGCCTGGAAGAGAAGCCCTGCTGGAAAAAGCAGGGCTGTGAGGATTGTGCCATCACCTGAGATCTGCACTGGTGTTATGGGAGGAAGCAGAGTCTGCCCTGAGATGGAGGCAGGATTCCCCCTCCAGGCATCTCACAGGGAAGGGAGCACAGAGGGCAGGACCAGAGCAGATCCCGGGATGCAAAGAAACAAACACTCCCTCCCACTAACTCAGCAGCAGGGATGTCACCCCTGGAAAGCTGCCACGAGTGACATGCCTGTGATTTCACAGCAGAGCAGGAGACAAGCTCATCCCCACCTTCTGTGCTCCCAGTGCCTGGGAAGCACTCCCATCTCCGGGAGCTCTGGAACGGATGGGATGGAGGTGGCACCTGTGAGCTGCGCTTAGGGGATCTCACTCAGACTCCTGCTGAATTCCAGGAGACAGGAGGGGAAGGAAGGAGAGCACAGCAAGGCTCAGAAAAGTTTTCACCAAAGACATCCAGACTGTTCACACTTTGAATAAGCAGCAGATTTACCTTGTTTCCACCAACATTTTTCCTGCTTTTCCGTAGGCATGAAATGCTGGCATAAAAGGGGAAAGAAAAGTGCAAGTTAGTCAAAGAAAGGTCCAGAACAGGGCAAGATGTCAGTTCACAATTAGACACTAACAGTGACATAGGACAATGCAGCAGGAACCCACCACTGGTATTTTGGGGCTGTTTCCCTCACCCTCCCACTTTCTTTTTCAGCTATTCCCTCTGGAAACTGAAAACCACATAAGACAGGAACAGGGATGATGGAAAGCCAGCAAGCAGGTTCTTTTTTTTCTATTTAAAACCAGAAGTGGTGTGAAGCAGCAGCCACACATGGCAGCCATTAAAGGCAATGGGAGAGAAAATATTCCTGTACAAAATTGTGTGTGGCGAAAGTTAAAGTGGTGCAGAATTCCAATCCAAGTCCCCTTTTTATTTTTATCTTCCCCCTCGAACTGGGCCGCCCGACATCACTGGCTGGGAGAGCTGAGCTGGTGCCCAGAATGTTCAATCCCATTCCCAGAATACCCAGTGGTCCCAACCCACACCAAAGGGCTGGTGCCAAGGCTCTGCTTTTCCCCCCTCCCTTCCTTGGGTTGGAGCAGAAAATGCTCAGTAGTCCTAAAATCACTGGGTTTTCTCTTAAAAAGACAATGCCAAGAAAACTTTACTTCTATTTTTAGCTCTCGCTGGGCAGAACGGGAATGGGGAGCTCCGGTGCCAAACCCAGACCACAGAACCCAAATCTGCCAGTGAGGTCCAGCATGAACCCACCACCCTGGAGTCCCCTCTGCCTTCCCTCAAGGCACAGCCCAACATTCCCAGTGCCCGCCAGAAAACAAACTCGAATCCTTTCTGGAAGCTTCTTCTGCTATTTTAAATATTAACTTCAACTCTTGATTTCCTTGGACTCTACTCGAGCTAAAAATTCAGGAAATGAGATGTTCTCCCACAGAATGAGCAAAAGGCACAGCAGGGACCCACAGCCCGGAGCAGGGATGTAGGGGAGCACCCAAAATAGCTGCTGGATTGGTGACAGGGCAGTGGGACAGCAGCCACCAGGCACCATGCCCAGGCATGGGGAGCGGCCGCTCCGCTCCGGCCTCCTTTGGGAATTCACAACCATGAGGGAAAAGGCAACAGCCCTCTGGGGAGTCAGGCTCACAGACGAAGGGTCTGGGAGGAGAAAGGAGTCAGCAAGAGGGAAACATCCCTCCTGGAGATGGGAGATTAACAGGCTGGGCTCAGGGAGGGGGGAATGGTGCTGCCAATCCTTCCAGCGCACATTCCAGCCTCTGGATATGTACACAGCCACAGGTGATGCTGGAACCAGCCCATCCACTGGCTGTTTGGAATTGGTGTTCAATGAAAACAAGCCTCCAAACACTGTGGGCAGGTGTGCCCTCGTAGGGACAATGGAAAAATGGGATTCTTCTCCAGGAAGCAACGACAGTAAAATAAACGGTACAGTCGAATCCCTGGAATGGGATCTTGGAATTTCCCAGTAACTGGAAAAGCCTTTTAAACTCTGTGGGAGCCGAGCTGCCCCCCAGGAGCTCAGCACAGCCCCTGCACATCCCAAGGGCTGCTGGAAGGGCAGGTATTCATTCATGTCCCAGTTAAAATCCATCTGGGAACTGCATCCTACTTCCCTCCTCGCCCACACATCTGCCCGTGGCACTTCCCCTCCACGCAGTGGTGATGAGCCACCCCCAGCCCCAGAGCCACCCCCAGGCCCAGAGCCACCCCCAGCCCCAGCCTGGCACACCCTGTGTGCCAGAGCCATCGCTCCCGGTGTTCCTCCGGAAGGCACTGCCTGCCTGGAGGGAATGTGCACAACTCTCCTCCGCGGCTCAGCGCTGCCAAAGCCTCCCAGAAGCACCCGCAGATGTCCCCAGGCCCGGCCTCCAGGGACAAAGGGGGTCTGTGTGGAGCTGCCCGACCCCGGAGCATTGGGATGCGGCGTGGGAGCGCTCCCGGCCCATGGCACCTCTCCCAGGGCACCGGGAGCGGGCACAGGCACTGCTGCCAGCCTCCGCCTGCCAGGAGGAAGCTGGGAAGCATTACTGGCCCTCTCTGTGTTCCAGCCCCTTGGCTTTGGAGTGTGCAGAGGATCCCTTCTTCCCGGGACACGCTCCAAGGTGGAGGGGACTCTCTGTCCTCCGGGAAGCAGCACACAAAGGCGTCTTGTGAGGGGCAGGGAGAGGCGGCACCCGCAGCTGGGCCGGGTGCTCCGGGGGCTCCCCCTTCCCTCTGGCACCAAAACAACCTCCCAGACCACGGAGCTTCTCCATCTTTTCCATTTCCAGCAGATACAAGCTAGCAGAAGCCAGGATATGCTTCCTGGGAGCTGCACCTCGGGCACTCCGAGGGAGGAGCAAAGCCATCTGTCAGCAGCCGGTGCGAGCCCTTGTGCCAGGGCAGCACCAGCCAGCTCTCTCCTCCCACAGAAAAGTAAGGGAGAACAAGGAAAAGTCGCCTTTTCCTGCTGCTTCACATGCCAACAGCAAGGATGGGAACCCAAACACCTCCTCCTGCTCCCCAAGTCAGTCAGAATCCCAAGAGAGGCCACGAGCACAGGCCAGTCCTGGCGCCAGCACTGAGCTCCGAGGGTGGCCGGGCTCTGCCAAAACCCACCCAGGGATCTTCCAGATGTTTTTATTTTCTCAGCCCTTTGGAACCTCACGCTGTTTCCTCTCTGCTGAGCCATAAAGGAGCTCCCAGCTCGGATCCAGGCAGCCCAGCTCCGTGCCAGGCTGGCAGGACCCACTGTCCCAGCAGCGCTGGGTGGGGAACTTGTGCCCAGACCCATAATTAATTCATCCCAGACCCACAATTCATCCCAGACGGCTGCTGGGAGCTGGGGTTTGGATCATCTCCTCCCATGCCCTGCGGAGTCAAAACAACTCAGCACCCATTAACTGGGCTGTCAGGAGCAGGATCCACCCCCGGGGGAGAGGCTGAGGCAGGAGAACGAGGGAAACTGGAAACTGCAGAAAGAAAACATTTGTTGTTCCAACAGCACCACCGAGGAAATGTGAATTCGGAGGCCAAGGTCACATTGCAGTTTAAAAAGAAGGAGGGCTGGGAAGCAGCCCTGGAGCTGGGATCTCACCGAGGCCGGGGTAGGTCCTGCGCTTGCTGAGGTTGGCCGACTTCACCAGGAACATGCAGGACTGGTGAGTCATCCACGAGCAGAAGATCAGCAGCACAGCTCCCAGGATGATCCCACACTGGAACAGAGTAGAGGGGGAAGACCAGCAGGAGATGGGGGGTCAGGCATCCCCCACAGCCCACCCACCCTCCCTCAGCACCCTCAGGTTCCCCCTCAGGTTGCAGACACATTTTTCCCCTCTTTCTGGAAGTTCTGTTCTCTTCCTACCAGCTGGGAGGGAGATAGCAGCTCTGTATCACTCTCTCCACAGCACAAGGACATGTGGAACACACACCAGCGTCCCACAGCTCCCAGCTGCACCAGTCTAAGCACTGAGGAGAGAACTGGGACCAGGTTGTGGAGCAGAACTTCCACCCTGGCTCATCCCCCAGCACCCTCCACAGCTCCCAGTGGGTTCAGCAAGCACAGACAAACCCCAAGGTGCCACCTCTGCTGCAAATGTATTTATCAACAACTATTTGGTATCACAAACTGCTCACCCAGCTCCTGCCTCGCTGCCTTCCCTGTTCACGGGGATGGGAACCACGGGGCACCAAGCAGGTGACTTGGAACAGGGACAGATCCCATCCCAGCTGCCCTTTCCTGGCCGTGGCTGAGCCAGGTGAGGCCGTGGGGATCAGAGCAGATCCCAGGGAGGAGGTGTGGAGGCACAGCAGGTGTTTGGAAAAGCCTCCAAGTCACCTCACGTTTAACATATGGATAAATTCTTCGACTTAAATTTTCCCTTCCTCTTACAAGAAAGGCAGGAACGATCAGCTGGAGACCACAAGGAAAAGAAACCCAGAGTTTGGTGTAGAAGTTTTGAGTTGGAGACTTCACGGCTAAGAAAACCGCAGTGTTTGGAACACGAGAACACAGATCTGACTCTTTGGTGTTTCCTCTGCTGACTTTCCTTTCCAACCACCGAACCAGCCCCCCAAATTCGTACAGGGGTGTGCAGAGGTGGTCACTGCCCGCCCTCCCTTCCAGCAGAAGAGCTCTCAGGGGCTTCAGGCTGCCAAGGGCACGGACTGACAGCCCGTCCCAGCCCGGGGGACACCGGCAGGACACCGGCAGGACCCCGCTCCGCGCTCGCACACAGCGCCCACCCGGGCGGCGCCTCACCTGTCGGAAGCAGAAAGGCACGGTGAGCACGCTCACCCCCACGATGCTGTTCACCACGTTCATGATCAAGCCCCAGTTGGAACCCGCCGCCGCCGCCGCCGCCATGGCCCGCGGGAGAGGGGACGGTCCCCAAGATGGGGGGACCCGCTTTGCGATCCGCGCCCCACGGTCGGCTCGGAGCCCCCGGAGCGGCCGGTGCCCCCGGAGCCTCTCAGCCGGCCGTGCCCGCCATGGCCCCACCGGGCCCGCCCCGACCCGGCACCGGCCACAGCGGCACTTCCGGCTTCCGCCGCCGCGGGAAGTGACGTGCTCCCCGCACGGTGCGGGGCTCTCCTGCCGTCCTGGAGGTCCGGACTCGCTGGTGCTGGGAGGTCCCCATGGTTGGGATACCCGCGGAGTGCTGAGCACGGCCGTGAAGGTGCGGGAATGACAGACACACATCCGTGCAGATCCACGGCACGAATATGGGTGTGTGCACGCCTTTACATGCATGTACGCACATGACCACACATCTTGCGGCAGCGCTGGGGGTTTCCCGGTGGGATAGGAGCCTCTGAAGAGCCCCTCGAGGGCAGCCCATCACCCCCAGCATGCCCTCCCCTAGGAGCCTCTGAAGAGCCCCTCGAGGGCAGCCCATCACCCCCAGCATCCCCTCCCCTAGGAGCCTCTGAACAGCCCCTCGAGGGCAGTCCATCACCCCCAGCATCCCCTCCCTCCCCTGTGCACTTCTAGGCACACATCCAGCTGTGCGCACATCTGCTCCCCATCCCAACCGGAGCCACCCCCAGCTCTCCTGCAGACGTACCCCCCACATCCCACAGGATAAGGGAAAAAGAAGGAAATACATCGGGGGGCTCTGGAAGGGTCCCCCGAGGCCAGGCGTGGCGGTAGCTCGGAGTGGCACACGCCAAGGGCATGTTGCCGTCGGAACGAAACACGCGGCGCTCGTATAATTTGCAGCAATTGCGATGGGAAACCGCAGGAATTCGCTCCACAAAAGGTTTGCAGGGAGGTGAACAGGCGGCCTAATTCCCTCCAGGTGTGGCACGGGATCGGTAGCTCCGGAAGCGTTCTCCTGGCTCCTGTGCTGCAGCGGTGGCTCCATGTGTGTCCTCAGGGTGGGATGAGGGTTCCCCTCGGAGATGTCACGCAACTGGTGTCGGGGAGCTGACCCGTGGTCAGGAAAAGGGCTCTGGTGGTTTCTCCACGGCCGAGTGGGGGCTTGGGAAATGTGCAGAGCCAGCCAGGAGTCGCTGTCACATGGGATGGGGATACCACGGGAGCTGGCCCCACTCTGCCACCCTCCTGTGCCACAGCCCTGGGTCTTGTCCATGCCCATCCCGAGGGAATGGGGTTTTCTCTGGCTCCTCAGGCACCATCAGCTGCTCGGCAGCTCCAAACATCCCAAATCCTGCCTCCAGCAGGAGCAGGGCTCTGTCCCAGCAGCACCAGGGCAGATTCCCATCACAAACCTGCTGAGAGCAAGGGAGAATTCCCTGGAAAATCCCAGCCAGTCTGAATGGCCAAGCACCAGGATGAGGGACTCCTGATCCCACTCTGCTGGCACAGGATACTGGGAGCCAGCAAAGGGCCCTGCGGGGTTTGGGAACCAGCAGCAGCAGCATTCCCACCACAGGATCCACTGGGAATCTCAGGTGGCTCAGAGCCCTTCCCAGTCCTGCCCCATGGCCCAGATTCCTCCCACTGGATTTGGAGCCGTGCAGAACAACCAGCCCTGGAGGATGCCAGAGCCACAATTACTGTAATTAGAAATGGGGGCTCAGGGCTGGCTGATTCCACAGGGATCCTGCACTGCTTTATGGAAGTGCAAATCACTCGGGATGTCCATGGGGTGCTGCTGTGTCTGACACACACACACTGCTTACACACACACTCTGTGCTGGGCTGAGCCAGATTCCCAGCTCCCATGGGTGATGCTGTCCCAGGAAAACAGCTGGGGCCATATCTGCTCCCATCCCCATCCCACCCTTGTTCAGGAATTCACCTCAGTGGCAGCCCCATGGCAGGGTGCTCCCATGAACCTCCCACGACACAGGGATGCTCTTCCCCGGAACCACGAGCTCCCTGGGAGCATTCCTGCCCTCCCTTCTTGGGGCACGCAGCGGAGGGTCCAGGGGGAATGGGAGGGAATGGGAACCCCCTCTGCAGACCTGGGGCAAGCTCACCCACACCCCACCTCGTGTCCCCCCTTCACCCAGGGACTGGCACCTGGCACCCAGCACCCAGGGCCACCCTGCTGCCGACAGCTGGCTCTGGTGACAGATGCCTGGCAGATCTTGGGAACCGCCCGGCAGGGATTGAAAAACATAAATTAAAACAAATTGCAGTTTTATATTGCAAATAAGGGCAGTTTGATGGGTTTTATTGCGGAACAACCATTAATGAAGTGCAGTTTCAGGCACCTTAATTGCTCAGGGACCAAAGTTCAGTCTGTATCTCCAGAATGGGCTGGGAGCTGCCGTGTGTCCCGCGAGAGCCTGGCAGGTTGGGAATGGGATCGGGAACGAATTTATGGGTATGATGAGGAGGATGGAGGCAAGGGGCCCAACGTATCTGCGGGGGTTAAAGCAGCATGGGATAAACAGCACAGCCTGTCCTGGGGGGAGGCGAGAGGCCATGGTGACCCCCTCCCACGGTCACTGGCCCCCCCAGGGTCACCTGTGGGGCCCCACAGTGGGTGCTCACCATGGGGTGGATTTTGGGATGAGGGTACCCAAGCCTTTGGGACCCTGGTACTGCCCCAGGGGCTGGGCAGGAGCGATGTAGACCCCTTCGCCCCCCGGAACAAAACACGCGTGGGTGTGCAAGGCACAGAAGGGCGTGCGAGTGGACACAGCACGGGGGATACAACCACGGGGGATCCACGCGCAGCCACGCACACGCAGGACACGCATCGCGCCCGCCCCACGCGAACCCCGCCACCATCGCACCCGCGCGGGGACACGCTCCCCACCTGCACGTACCCAAGCCTAGCCCAGGCACGGAGCTGTGCCGAGCCGTTCCGAGCCCCGCGGTGCCTTACCGGGCCGTACGGAGCCTTACCGGACCTGACCGAGCCGCGCGCGCCCATTCATTCACCCACCCGCGCCGTGAGAACGAGCCGCGCGCGCCGCGGGCGGGAAGCGCAGCCCCGCGCTGGCCCCGCCCCTCCCTGCGCGCATGAATGGGCGCGCGCCGCCCCGCTCCCTATTAGGGCACACGGCGCGGCTCGGGGGGCGTGGCCCGGCCCGGTCCGCCCCGCCCCTTCGCCCCGCCAATCAGAGCAGCGCGCCGGGCCCCCCGCCGGGCGCCGGCCTTTGTTTGTGGAGGGCGCCGGGGCCAATGGGAGCGCGGGACGGGGGGCGCTGGGCCAATGGGAGCGCGGGATGGGGAGCGCTAGGCCAATGGGAGCGCGGCAGGGGTGCGGGGCGGGGCGCGGGGCACGGCCCGGCCCGGCCACGTGCGCGCGGAGCCGCCTCCGCGGGGAGCGGGGACAGCGAGGGGATGGGGGGGACACCGGCACGGCCCTGCGGGGCCCCGTGCCACCGGGCTGTGTCCCAGAGGGTGCCCCGTCCCCAGCAGTCCCAAGGACACCTGCCTATCCATGCGCTATCAACGCCAGACCCCGGTGCCACCAAAGGCTCGGCACCTGCCTGCCGCGGTAGACACCGGGGGGCAATGGTGGACCGCCCCCAGCCCCGGCTGCATCCCTCGGGCGCTGTCCCGGGTGTGGTGTGGGTCACCGCTGGCCCTGACAGCCAGAGGTGGCGGCAGGGTTACTTTGTGCTTGGATGCCTGTGGCCCCACTCGCCCATTATAGCCAGGATTGGGGAGGGGGGCATCGTACTGGGCAGCAAATCCCAACTGCTGCAGCCCCCGTGGACACACCAGGGCTGGGACAGAGCCACGCACAGATCGCTGCACTGGGACACGGTTGTACCGAACACTGACTACCTGGAGAGGACCACACCAGGCAGGAGCCTCCCAAGGGGGCCTGGAAAGGACCACCCAGAAATCCCATCCCGTGCTTGGGTTGTGTCTGGGATCTGCCGTCCCCTCCTTGGCCGTGAGAAATTTCCTGGTTCCCAGCTGGGAACTGAGCGCCCCAGTGCCAGGCCAGCCCCACGCCCATGCTGTAGGGCCACCCGCTGCTGGCCAAACTCATGGCAAGGCCGGGGCACTCCCAGTCCAGCGGCAGGAGGATGAGCTCTTGGCTGGAACAGTGAAGGTCATGGTCGTTTTCTCCGTCACAGGCAGCTCCCAGTTCCCTGTTTGTCTGTTCCCATCCCTCCAGTGCTCCAGGACACCATCGCAGCACAGCTCAGCATCACACCAGCCGTGGCACTGACATTCCCAGCTGGGAGCTGAGGTGGCTACTGCTGGCCAGGCCAGGGGGTGCTGGCTCCCTGGCTCACTTCTGGTTCGCTCCTCATCCCTCTCCCCACGTCTCCCATCACCAGCCCACAGCTCTGGATCTATCCCCTTATCCAGCCAGGCCTGCCTAGGATGCTGCCCAAATCACAGCAGCAGCACCGAGCACCTGGCCAGGGGCACAGCCCTGGTGTCACCTCATGGCCTGGACAGTGACCAGTCCGGGCTGGCCCTCTGCGCTTGCCGGCAGGCGGGGAAGCACCGGTGCATCTCCCGGGGCCCAGGGAGAGAACAAAGGAGGGCAGCTGCAGCTGAGGGAGCGGCGCTGCCGGATGCGCTGCAGCACAGATAATCCGCCCCGGCACAGCCTCCGGAGCACCGGCAGCTCCGGGTGAGGGGAGCGGCCGCTCGGCCCGAGGTGTGAGGGCTGAGCGGGGATGGGAAGGGGGCTCATCCCGGTTCCCCAGGCAGCCCGATCCTGCATCCTCGTGCCATGCCCCCCGTTCCATCACGTCCCGCACCCCGGCGTGGCCACGGCCGCGCTCACCCCAGCTAATGCCACGCCATAAAGGAGCCGTCTTACATTAACGACTTTTGTCACCGAAGTCATTAACATAATAGGGCTTCCACATCAAAATTGAATATTAATGCTCCGCCGGCTGCGGAGGGAGGCGGATAATTGCTCTAATACATTTTCCAGTCGGATTTTCGCATCGCGGCAGCAATTGCATTAGCAAACCCGATTATTCCCACGGCCGGTACAATGGGATGGTTAATGGGAGTTAAGTTCCTGCCTTTTTCCTTGGACCCCCGAGTGGCTGTGGCTCCGTCCCCCCCACTGCCCCCACCCATGGGGAGCACGGGGCAGGGGACGAGGTCCCTGAGCATGGAGTGGAGGGGCCAGTGGTGTGGAGCCACCTTGTCCCTCCACGCCGGCAAACACAACCCTTGGACACAGACGGCCTTGAGACACACCAGGAATGCTGTGGCCAGCTGGAAAACCGCCTGTCCCCGGAGCCGTGCTGTGCTGTTCCGTGCCATTCCATGCCGTTCTGTGCCGTGGAGAGCTCTGGGATGAGCTATGAAGGACGGCAGAGGGGACACACCAGCCAGGGGGTCCCACCACAGCAGTGCTGGAGGTCCAGGGAGAGCCAGGGGCTGTTCCAGCTCCTGCCCCAGCAGTATCAGCCTCCAGTATCAGCTCCCCAGCCTCCTTCCCCTTCCAAGGGGCTTCAGCAGCTCCCAGGAGGATAAAGCTCAGGGAAACAGCTGAGGACGTTGGATGCTACTGAGGCTGCAGCCCCAAATATTTCCCCTGTGCAAGGACAGGCTGTGCCCTCTGCCACCACACCCCATCCTCAGGGTCCCCTCTTGCCCCCCAGCGATGCTCACAGGGCTCCGTGGTGGCACACCCCCAACTGAGGGGGGACAGGCACCGTGAGAGCAGCAGCAGCAGCAGCAGTGGACAAAGGCAGCTGCAGGGCTGAGGGGTGGATGTGGGGGGTTCCTCATTAAATTGGCTTTAATTGTGCTCGTTTGGGCTCACTTCATTGATGAACCTCACACAGCAGAGTTATCCCCACAGGGCAAGAGAGCTGCCCATGGCGGGGGGCTGCCACAGGGTTTGGACACCCACAGCGGGGGTCTGTCTACCCACTGGGGGGTCTGCCCAGATGGAATGTGCCCATATATCCCCATGGTGGGGGGTCTGCCCAGGGGGATGGGGGTTCTGCCCACTCATGGGGGACAGTCTGACCAGGGAAGGGGCTTGCCCAGGGGATGCTTATCCACTAGACTCACCCCTTTCCCACCCAGCACCAGGGGTTCCCCCAACTCCTTCCCACTCGCACTCCCGCTGGCGTAACTGCGGGAAGGAAGAGCCTGAGAGCTGCTTTTTCTGAGTTTTTTTTGGATTTCTTTTTCAGTCAAGAAACTCTTTCCACTGGTGGCTGCACACCGTACCCCACGGTGGGATCAGCACCGCATGCCTGCTCAGCACCAATTCCATGCACTGGGATAATCCATAACGGCCTTTCCTGGCCTTTCCCACGTGGAGAGGGATCCAAAGGGCCTTCGCACGGCAGCTGTGGAGGAGAATGCGGAGGCTGGGTGTGCTGTGCCTCCGTGCTGCCGGTGCCATCCCGTGTCCTTCTGTGTCCGTGTCCCCCTCAGCGTGTCCCTGTGCATGGCTCCGTGCCACAGCCGCACGTCCTGCTGCACCAGCGCCTGTGCCGGGCTGTGCCCCGCGGTGCGGCCGCCTGTTCCCGGCTGTCCTTGTCTGTCTGTCCCTGTGCCATGTCCCTGTGTCCTGGCGTGCGCAGCTCTGTCCATGCGGTGCCGGAGGGTCCCCGTGGCCCCTGGCCGCTCCCTCCTAACTCGATTGCCGTCCCGCGTAATGAATTGCCCGCCGTAATCTAATCGTGGTTACGAGTGATTGGGATTTATTTCAGCATTTTCAATCAATTACAGCCTTTTATTGCAAAGGAGGAAAAAAAACACCAAACCCCGCAGCGCCCCGACAGGGACCCCAGTGGCAGCCGCTGCCAGGCCTCTGCTTGTGGTACCCCCCGGGCTGCTCCCACTCCTGTTCCCACTGTGTGGTCCCTGGTACTGCACGGGCTCCCCTTGCCCTGTGCAGCCCCCCCACATCACACAGCCCCTAAATTGGCTCTGCCCCCTCCCCGCATTGCACACAGCCCCCCAGCATTGCACCGCCCCAGGCACAGCTCTGCACGGCCCCTCTACATTGTACAGCTCCCCAACAATGCACAAGCCCCCAACATTTCACTGCACATCCCCCCGACACTCACACCCCCACCTCGCAGGGCTTCCAACCATTCCAAGCCCCCTCATTGCAGCCCCCCAACACTGCACAGCCCCCACGTTGCACTGCACGGCCCCCCAACATTGCACAGCCCCCCTCTTGATCTGCATGGACCCCCCATACTGTACTCCCCATCACTGCACAGGCCCCGCAACTACCCTCCCCACTGCACGCTCCCCCCTTCCATCGCACGCCCCCCAGCACTTCCCCCCCCGCCTCGCAGGGCCCACAATCACTGCAGCCCCCCCTCCCCGGCAGCCCCCCCATGACACCGCCGCCCGTCCCGGACCTGCGCCCGGCGCTGCCCGCGGCCCGCTCCCCTCTCGCCGCTCTTTGATCCCGCTCGCTCCGGCCCGGGGCGCTCCGGGGTGTGCGCGGGGGGACCTCGAAACCGCCCCCGCCGCGCGTGTCCCCCCCCCTCGGGGGGCGCCTTGAAACCGCCCGCGGCACCGGCCAATCAGCGCCTTGTTTACACTGCGTGATTGACAGCGCGCTGGCTCGCCGCCAGCCAATCGAGGCGCGGGGGGGGCCCGCGCGCTGCGGCGGGGGGTGCGCGGCAATGCAATTCCCCTACCCGTCCGCCCCGAGCGCGCACCGCGCCTGCGCGCCGCTCCCTCCTCCCCATTCATCCGCCGGGCTTGAATTAGGCGCCGCCGTTCCGCGCCGCTCGCCGCGCGCCGATTGGCAGGAGCGCTGGCGGGCCGCCAGCCAATCGGGTGCGGCGCTCGCTTGACGCGCGGCGCGCGCGCCGGAGAAAGAATGGAGCCGGGTTGGGGGGGGGAGCGCGGGGGGCGGGGGGGGGGGGATCAATGGCCGGCGGGGCGCGAGCGCCGCGCGGCGGCCAATCAGCGAGGGGGCGCGCGCGCGGGGCACGCGCTCATTAGCATGCGGGGCGCGCCCGCCCCGGCGGAGAACGCGCGGCGTGAGCGGGAGGCGCGGCGGGGTCCCCCCACCCCCCCCGCCTTTTCCCACCCCCCCCTTCCCTCCCCCCCCCCCCAACCACACACCCCCGGTTCCCTTTGCTGCAGGAGCAGCCGGTGCATGGGCAGTGCACGGGCACCGGCAGGAGCACGCTGCGCACCCCCGCCACGGGACCGCACTCGCCCCGCGCGCGGAACGCCCCTCCGGTAAGTAACTGCGATCCGCGGGTGGGTTTTTTTTGTTGTTGTTGTTGTTGTTGTTTGGGGGTTATTTTAATTTCGGGCGCTCCGGGGTTATTGTTATTTTTTTTTTTTTTTTACGCCTTAACAATTTTTTTTTTGGCGTTATTTATTTTGGTTTTTTTGGGCGTTAATTTTTTTTTTTTTGCGTTTTGAGCATTATTTTTATCTGTGTTTTGGGCATTATGGTTTTTTTTTTCCTTTGCTTACTTGGATTTATTACGTTTTAAATTTTTTGGGCGCTAATTATTTTGCTTTTTAATTTTTTTTTCAATTTATTCCTTGTAAATTCCCTTTTCTTTTTTCTTTTTCACCGTATTATTATTATTTTTTCTTCGCTTTATTTGTTTGCACCTAAATATTTCTTTGCATCTTTCCGGCATCAGAATATTTTCTACGTTCGTCTTTTTCCTGCAAAAATATTTTTTGTCTTCATCTTTTTTTCCCCGAAATATTTTCCCCCTGTATCTCTTTCCACCAAAATATTTTCCCCTTCATCTTTTCCCATTAAAATATTTTTTCCTTTAAATCTCTTTATATTAAATAATTTTCCCCTTAAAACCCGTCGCTTCAAAACGCTTCGCCTTAAAATTTTGTTCATTAAAATTTTGTGCGTGAAAACATTTGTTCGTTAAATCATTTGCTCATCAAACGCCGCTTCACTAAACCGTTTGCGCCTTCAAACATTTTCGCGTCGAGCCCTTTTTGCCTTATTTTTTTTTTGCTTTAAATATTTTTCCCTTTCATTTATTTCCCATTATTATTTTCACTTTACATTTATTTTTTTAATCTCAGTTTAAAAAAAAAAAAAAAGCACCAAAACAACAAACCTTTTTCACATATTTCCCTCGGCTTTATTTAAGGAAATACACACGTTTTGTTCCCGGCCCGTGGTTCTCCCCCCGGGGCTCGCCCCGGTGCTCCCCCCGGTCCCCGCGGCCCCGGCCGGGCCCCCCGAGCCCCCCGGCCGCGCTCGCCGCCCCGCTCGCCTTTGTTCACCGCCGCCCGGCCCGTGCCCGGCTCCCCCCGCCGGATCGGGCCCCCCGGCCCCGGCGCTGCCAGAACAATGACCCGGCGGGCGGGAGCCGCGGCCGGGCACCGGCAGAGACCGGGAACCGCGGCCGGGAGACCGGGGAGATACCGGGAAACCGGGGCAGGGCGCTGGGGACGGAGCAGGGAACCGGGGAGAGGAGGGTCTGGACATTGGGAAATATTGGTGAAGCGGGGCCGGGGGAACCGGGCTGGAGGGAAAACGGGGAAATACCGAGGAACCGGGGCTGGGGAAGGAAGGAAACCGGGGAACTGCGGCGAGGGAGGCACCGAGCGCCGGGGAGACAACGGGAAGCGGGGAAGCCAAGGGCGAGCGGGGCCGAGCCCTAGGGAAATACGGTCCGTAAACAGGGAGAGATAAAAGAACCGAGCGCCGGGAAACCGGAACCCGAGCCGCGGACAGAAAGGGTCGGAGCAGCGGGAACCGGGCCCCGGAGCAGGGACAGCCGTGCCCGGGCTCCGGGCGACCGCGAGTGGGAACCGGGAGTGCTGGCTAAAGCGGGGGGCTGCGCTCCGGGAACATGGACTGGGGGGGGCTGTGCACTGAGGAAACTGGGGATCATGAATTGGGAGTACTGGGGAAAGGGGGGCCGTGCTCCGGGGATGGCAGGGAAACAGGGACCGTGCCCCGGTGGTACCAGAGAACCCGGGGCCCTGCGGACCGCAGAGAAAGGGGGCTGTGTACTGGGGAAACTGGGAGCAGAGCGCTGGGGTGCGGGGGCTCTGGGGTGCAGGCACGGCCGTACCCCCACCTCGGCTGTGCTCTCACTCTCTCCTTTCTCTCCCCGTGCCAGGAACGGAGGATGAGCCGACAGCCCCGGCGCGGAGCGCGGCACGACGCCCGCCGAGCCGGCCCGGCGCGGCGCTGAGCATCGCCCACGAGCCGTGTCGGGGTCCCGCCGAGCCCCCCGCGGGTGGGTGCCCCCGGCATGGACGGCCGTGACTTCGCGCCCCCGCCGCGGCTGCTGTCGGAGCGGGGCAGCCTGGGCCACCGGCACGGCACGGGGCGCGTGGCGGGGTCGGCGCACGGGGCCGTGCAGCCCCCCGGACACTTCCAGCCCACCAAGTACTTCCCGGCGCCCATCTCCATGGCCACGCACACAGGTCAGAGGGGTCGGGGCGGCCGCGGCGTGGGGGGCCGGGAGGGGTTGGGAGGCTCGGCTCGGCACGGTCCCGGGGAGCTCGGCACGGCCCCGGGAGCTCGGCCTCCCTTTGTGCCGACCTCGCTGTCACCGCGCCCGGTGGTTTTGGGGTGAGGAGTCACGCACACTGGGGACATCCCCCACCCGGCCGCTCTGCCGGCGCGGGAGGAGCGTGAGCCCAGGCTGCTCCGGCGAGATCCCGGTGCCGGGACACGGAGGCGCGTTCGGAGCGAAACAAGGAGGCCGTTATGCGCGGGCCCGTGGGGCGGCGGTGGAAGGTCACCGAGCCCGGGCTCGATATTCAGCGCCGAAGTGTCAGGGTGCGAAGGGGTTCGCGGCGCGTGTTCGCCGCGGCAGCTGCCGGAGCTGGACAAAGCGCGGCACACGGCCGAGCTCGGCACGGCCAGCCAGCACCGGCACGGGGTCACCGGATCCGGCGGCCGCGGCGAGCTGCCCGCGCGGCTTTGTCTGCGGCATGTGCTCGGCCGCGGCTGGGCAGGGCTGAACCGGGGTGCAGAGGGCTGAAACTGAGGTTTGCTGCACGGGGGCTCTGAGGGCGCAACCGGCGGGGAGCCCCCTGCCGCTGCTGAGCTCCGGGACGGAGCCGGAGCGGGAGCAGGGCCGGAGCGGGAGCCGTGTGCCGGCTCGGCGCGGAGCAGCGCCGGGGCCCCCCGCTTCCCGCCGGCGCAGGCGGTTGTCTGGCCGCGGCACGGCGGCAGCGCCGGTTATTGTCGCCGCCTTGATGAGCTGTGAATACTAATAAAATTATATCTGCTTTAATGGGATTACAATTAGTGCGTGGATTAGGGCGGGGGGCACGGCCGGGCCGGCGCGGGGGGGTGGCAGCGGTGGGGCTCTTGGAAGGAGGTGGAAAGCGGGGAGCACCGGGGGGTGCCGGGGAGGGGGCGCCGGATCGGGCCCGCGGCCGGGGCGGTTTCGCTTTGTGCCGGCGGCCCCCGCTGCCGGGACCACCGCCGGGCTCGGGGGGCCACCCTGGCTTCCCCCAGCTTTGTTGGGCGAGGAGTGCGGATGGGGGCTTGGAGCCCGGCCCTGGGATGGGGGATAGAGGTGGGGGTTTGCCTGCTCTTCGGCTTGCTGTGACCGCGCGGGGGATCCCGGAGGGACGCCAGCGCCGGGGTGCTGCTGGCTTCCCTCCGGCTTCCCTCCGGTTTCCCTCCGGCTTCCCGCCGCGGCGGCGTCCCCGTGCAGGACCCTCACACCCGCCGGGGCCTGGGCGACACATGGGAGCCCGAACGCACCGGAGGTTGTTAAAATAACATGGATACGGCTAAAAATACCCCGGCAGAAACGCGCTGAAAAAAAAAATAAAAAAAAAAAAAACCAAAAAAAAACCAGAGAAGCCAAACCCAACAACAGAACGAGCTAAAAATATTCCGGCTTTGGCAGGGCCGGCGCAGCCGGAGAGCTTCCCAGCGAGCTGCGCTCTGAGGCTCCGCGCGGCTGGAACGCCGCTGGGGCGGATAAACCAGATAATTTAGTGGCCGGCTCGGTGCCGGCGGGAGGGGGGTCCCCATCCCCAGCACCCCGTGTCCCCCTGGCATGGCCCGGCCGCCGTGCCGGCAGCCGTGCTAGCGTGGCGTGGTAATTAACGCCGATGATTGATAATTACCCCACCCAGCGCATGGAGCCAGCCCGCGGTTGGCCGTGGCGTGGCGATGCCGGTGCGGCACGCGGCACCCGGGGGGCACGGCGGGGCTGGGGGGGCTCCGGCCGCGCTCCCCCAAATGGCTCCCGGCGTGGGGCCGGACTACACCTCCCAGGAGCCTTTGCCGGGCCCGGCGGCCGCCATGGGAATGGGAGATAAAACTGTTTTTCCTTGATTTTATTAAAGCCGTAACTCAGGGCCGCGCGTTGTTGGAACCGAACGCTCCGGCTGGCGTCGGGTTTGGCTCCGGCACCGGGTGGGTGATGACACCGGGGCTGGGGTGCCGGCACTGCCCGGGGATGGGGGGGGATGGACACCACCTGAGCCCACCTAGGTGGGGTGCAGCCCTGCACCCCCATTTCAGTGGGTGCCACCAGCCCAGCACAGCCCGTGCCGAGTGGGGCTGGGGGTCCCAGTGCCTCTGCCACCACCGGGGGGTGGGAAACTCTGGCAGAGGCCCGGCCAAGCCGCACTGGGGCCTGCCTGCAATTTTTGCCCTTCGAATGTTTTTGTGCTGGAGAGTTGTGACTTGTTTTTAGTGGAGAGTTGTGACTGCACCGGGCTGATTGTCACCGTGGCCGAGTCCTCAGCCAGGAGCAGTGCAGCCGTGCCCGTGTGTGGCATGACCCTGGGGGTGTGTGTGCATCCTGGTGCTGGTGAGCAGCCTGCCCGTGTGGGTGTGCATCCCAGTGATGACCTGCAGCCTGGCCTTGGCAGTGCCGGAGCATCCCAGTGCTGGTGTGCATCCTGGTGCTGGCATGCAGCCTGGCCATGACAATGCAGGTCCCGGTGCACATCCCGGTGCATCCCAGGGTGCGTCCCAGCGGCAGTGAGTCGGCGGCTGGATGTGCTCCCACACCTGTCCGCTGCCTGGATTACGCTGCAGGCTGGGTGCTCTGCGGTTCCTGGCATGGCTTTGAGAGGGGATTTGAGCGGTGATGGTGGGAAGCAGGTGGGGACAGTGCCCCTGGCTGGGTGGTGACACAGGGCCAGGTGCCAGCACTGCAGCCGCTTCGCATCGCTGCTTCCCTGGAGACGGGATCTGCCGAGGGGCTGGAGGCTGCAGCACGGCTCCGGCACTGCTCCAGCGTGGGGGCTCCCTGCTCTCCCCAGCCCCCGTGCAGTGCATTGGCAAAATAATTGTCAAAGTTAAATCAGATTTTGGAGATCAACTGGGCTGCTCCTTGGTAGCCACGAGGCGCCAGGGTCTGCACACGGCTGGCAGGAGCAGCGGGATGTGCAGAGCCCCGATCCCGTGAAACTACCGCGGCTCTCGCAGAGTCATCCCCGAGTGGTTCCACTGTTCCTTAGTCATGAGCTGGATCCAGGCGGAGATGCTGCCACGTGCCAGGCCCTGGGGGACGGGCAGCTGCCACCAGGCCCTGGCACTGCCCAGGGGATAATGTGGATGGGCTCCACAGAGAATTTGAGGGCCACTCTGGACACTCCTGGCTCCTCAGGACGCCCAGCCCTGCATGTGCCCTACCTGCGCCCTGCCTGCCCCACAATATCACCCCAGGGCAGGGTCTGACCCTGCTGGGTGCTGGGGTCCCCCAGCCCTGGGGAAAGCAGGGGGTAACGAGTCTTGGCAGCTCCTCAGGATCTCTCCAGATGCCTCCTGGGACCCACATGTGTGACATTCACAGGGACCACACGTGTCTCGAGGTCCCTGTGGGCCCCACATTTTGGGGAGTTCCTAGAACGGATCTATATACTTGGAGTCCGTGTGATACAAGGAGTGGGGTGGGACATCAGGACCCCTGGGACTGGACCCTCCCTGGCTTCTCTGTGACCATTTCTCTGGAAATGGTCTTGCAAGGCACGTATGTTGGGTTGTGCACTGGGTGTGCAAATCATGCACTGGGTGTGCAAGTCAGGCGTGCAGGGAGCATGCAGGGAGCACACGCGTGTGCCAGCGGCGTTTTCCAGCCATGCCAGGACTGTGCACCACCCTTGTGAACCCCTTGCACACGCAGCCCAGTGAGTGTGCAAGTGCTGAGTGTGCAGTGGCTGTGGCCAGCACAGCTGCTGGTGGCATTCCGAGGGGATAACCCGTTGGATAATACTGGGATCGCCCTCCTGGCCCCGTTGGGCACGTTCCGGCAGCATTTCACCATCGCAGCATTCGTTTAGTGCCGTAACAATATGGATTCAGTTGGAATTATAGCGCCGAGGGAGCCAGAGCCCGGTTATTCCCTGTTTGCCAAATTTTTAAAGGGGCCTTGTGGGTTGTTGTGATGCACGTGGGGAGGCTGGGGGCTGCTCCCCACCCTCTGTTCTGTTTGGGGGGCCCCGGGTTGCCCCTGCCAGGGTCCCTGCCAGCTCCCGGCCCTCCGCCCGCGGCCCCGGCTCCATTAGGAATGTTCCAGCCCCAAAATAGCCGAGGGAGAAACCCAACCCTGCGCACGTCCCCCCCGCCACCGCCGCGGTCCTGGGTCTGTCACCGCCTTGGGGATCCCAGAGCAGCCGTAGGCTGAACTCCCCCAGGACCACAGACCCCCCCCACATGCTCACCCTGAAACTTTTTGCCTTCCCAACGCATTCCCATCTGTGCTGCACTTGGAGTGGGGGCAAGGAGCAGCTGGAAGGAAGGGAACACCTCTTTGTTGCCCTCTCCTGAGTCTCCCCAATACCCCCCATCCCCCTTGGCGCTGTCAGCGTGGCCGTGCTGAGACCTGGCACACTTGTCACACGTGTGACCCTCTGCGGATTCGGGGCCAAGGGAATTTTCTTGCCGGAGCTGGGAGCGATGCCGGCAGGGCTGAGTCACAGCACCGGCCTCGGGGAGCTCAGCCAGGGAGTTCCCAGGGTGACGCTGCTGGGGGGTGACGGGGAGGGGGGCCAGGGTGGGACCCCGCAGCCCATCTGTCCCATGCTGGCATGCAGCCCCACGGTGCTGTTCCTGTCCTGGCGCAGGGCTCCACCAGCACTGCTGGCTCACTGTGGCATGAGTTGTGCCCGGTCTCAGGGACTGGCAGCATGAGCTGCTCCAAAGCTGGTGGTTCATCAGTGACACGAGTTGTACACATTCTCAGTGACCCGTCCCTGTCCTTGCCATCACCGTGGCTGGAGGGGCAGAACCAGGGGCTGCTCACTGCCTCTGCTCTGTGCTGAGCGTGGCAGAGCACGAGTGTGCAGGAGGCCACGGCGAGTGGGAATGTGGGATCGGCAGTGCTGGCCACGGGGCCAGCGCGCACTGGGGGACTTGTGAGTCAGCGGGTGGGCGGTGGGGAGCGGCGGCCCCACAACTCCCCCAGGGCACCCCGGCCCCGCCGCCGTTGGGGTGGGGTGAGGGGTTATTTTTTTCCAGCCCATTTCACAGCTTCCAGAAAAGTCTCATTCTGAAAACGTCGGCTTCCCGCCCAGCGCAGCCTCCCGGCACGCTGCCGGCTCCACGCCCGTGCAGGGTCCCCCGGCACAGCTGGGGCTGTGGTGCACAGGGTGGGTTTGCCACGGGCAGCACCGGGCAGGGATCCCCCGGGACGCGTTGGCAGGGCGGGTTGTGCCCACCCATGCCGGTGTGTGTCCAGTTCCCAGGGCTGCGGGTGGGATGCGGCCGTGCCCCCAGCCCACGCGGCCCTGGCCGGCTTGGCCTTGCCGCGGAGGAAGGAGTGAAGCTGCCTGAAACCACATCCCGACACTCATCCCAGAGGCATCCCGGTGGGATTAGCCGGGGAGCGTGGGCCGGCTTAGAGAGCAAAGCATCGCTTCCTGCCCCGGCCGGGCGGGTGGCCAGCCTGCGCTCCGCTCCACGCCACGCGTGCCAAGCCGTGCCGAGCCGTGCTGAGCCGTGCCACGGCCACTCCGGCACACACGGACACGGGAAGAGGGGCCGCAGGGTGAGGGGTGGCTGCTCCCCCATCCCGACTCCCCCCATTCCGGCTCCCCCCGCCCGGCCGCTGGCCACCAGCTCTGAAGTTTCCACCATGATCTCACGGCTTGGCCGGGATGGGAGCAGGATGGGGGGCGGGATGGGGAGCGCCGGCCATGGGCCTCCCCAAGGGTGCTGGGGGCCCCCCCGGGCTGCGGGGGAGGTAGCAGGGTCAGGGTCAGGGCTGTTCCCGCTTCTTACACACACACACGCATGTGTGCACACATGGCAGGGCACAGCCCAGATCTCTGGAGTTTGGGATTGTCCTGGCACTGGGAGCAGCCTGTGTCCCCGGGGAGGGAGAAGCAGCATGGGGAGCCACATGCATGTGCAAAGCCTCCCGTGTGCTGGCACATGCGTGTGTGCACAGGGAATGTACAGGGCAGGGCTCTGGTGCCCTTTGCACGGCTCTGCGGTTCCTTGCACACCCTGGAGTACGTCTGAGCCCTGTGGGGCTGGTGGTGTGAGCGATGTGAGTGCACAAGGGGTGTGATCACACGGGGGACGCGTGTGCTCACGGGGGATGTTCACAAGCAACGTGTGCACGAGGGACGGGGGGACATGAGGGACATGGTAATGCGAGGGGTGTGAGCACAAGGGACTGTGTGCTCAGGGACTGTGTGTGCACAGGGGCTATGTGTGCACAAGGGACACGGTCACCCAGGGGACATGTGGCACGGGGGCTGTGTGTGCACAGGGGCTGTGTGTGCACAGGGGATGAACCAGTGCAGCATGGGCTGCACAGCTCCGTGGCACACGCGTGTGCACAAGGGAGTGGGGTGGGTCAGATCATGCGAGCAGGACCTGCACCCGTTACCCCAACTGTCCTCAGCTCCCCCCCAGCTGTTCTCAGCACCCTCAGCTGTCCTCAGCCCCCCTGACTGTGCCCTCTCCCCGCAGCCGGCAGCAGCCTGATGGGGAGTGCTCCCCCCTCCTCCTTCATGGGGGGCTTCCTGAGCGGCAGCCTGGGCTCGGGGGGGCCCAGCCACCCTGCCGGCCCCGCCGCCTCTCCCCCAGAGCCAGCCTTCTGTGGGCCCCACTCCGGCACCTCCCAGATCTGGTTCTCCCACTCCCACGAAGGTGAGTGGGTACCGGGGTGGGGACGGGCTGGGGGTCCGGGGTGGGCAGAGGTGGTCATGGCTCTGCCCAGTGCCAGTGGTCATGTCTTACCGGTGCCGACATGGATGGGATCCAGACCCCCTGGTCAGTGGCTTCTGGGTGATGGGGGGGCAGTATGACCACCGTCGTGGTCATACGACCACCCAAAGTCCCCCTGGGCATCCACAGGGACCAGGCATTTGGGGTTCAGGGTGGCCAGAGAAGCTTGGGCTAGGCTGCAGAGCCCCAGCAGAGGCTGGGCCAGCTCGGGACACTGGTGATGATGCATCCAGAGAGGGTCCCCCGTGCTGGGGGAGGTGACAGTGTGGGGACCCCTGGGGCAGCCCTGGTTAAACCAAGTCCCTGTGCCCCCCCCATGCTCTGGCGTCTCTGTCCCGCCGGAGGAGCGGGAGCGGGGCGGCGGTGCTGGCGCAGGGCCCTGGCAGCCAGCCCAGCTGGTAGTTTGACCGGCTGCCAGCTGGCTCCCGGCGTTCCGGGGGGGCACGGGGGGACGGGGACGGGCAGCGCACGCGGCTGACGGACAGCCCGCCCGAGCCGTGCCGAGCCGAGCCAAGTACGGCCACTGCTGACACGAGTCTGGGGGGGGGCTCAGCATCCCCTTGACTTTCAGAGGGTGGGGAGTGGTCCCAGCCTGGAGGGGATCACAGGCTCTGTCTAGAGTTTCCAATGCCGAGGGCTGGAGAGGTGCCGGTTGGGATGCCGGGGGAAGGTGCCACTCCAGCCCTGCTGACTCGGTGTCCCCAGCGCCGGGGTACCCCCGCTTCTCCGGGAGCTTGGCCTCCACCTTCCTGCCCATGGGCCACCTGGACCACCACGGCAATGGCAACGTGCTCTATGGCCAGCATCGCTTCTACGAGAGCCAGAAAGGCAGGTATCAGGGTACCGGGGCCACCGGGGTCCCCCATGGGGGCACATGCCCGGCTGGGGGGCTCGGTGCAAGTGCTTGTCCTGGAGCAGATGGTGGTGGGGCCGCGGGTGGGATGGTGGGTGCTCATCCCAGCGCCGCTCCCGATTTTCACTTGTGGTGGGCGCTAATGGGGCCGTGGTTTGGGTGGGACACGGACCAAACGAGCCCGACCCTTCATCCCGCTCCTCGCCTCATCAGCACGGCTGCTGGTTGGGTGGAGGGTGCTCGGGGGTCTCACCCCATCGCCCTCCCCTCCAGATAACTTCTACCTGCGGAACCTTCCGGCGCAGCCCCCCCTGCTCCCCGCCAGCCACGGCTTCCCCGGCATCACCCGCGCTGCCCCCGGGCCCCCCGCCGGCTCCTGCAGCCGGGAGCGTGATGC
Organism: Lichenostomus cassidix; assembly: GCF_008360975.1. Taxonomy (NCBI): domain Eukaryota; kingdom Metazoa; phylum Chordata; class Aves; order Passeriformes; family Meliphagidae; genus Lichenostomus; species Lichenostomus cassidix. Next base: position 2,773,570 of record NC_139498.1, on the reverse strand, counting down.
CGGCCCCCTCCCCAAGACCCCCAAGGACTACGAGCGCTTCCTGGCGGGCAAGGAGAAGGGGGGCAAGGGAGACCCCAAGGAGCGGCTGCCCGAGGAGGACCCCAAGGAGCGGCACAAGGCGGTGCTGCCCGTGCCGCCCGAGGGGCACTGCAAGGAGGGGGTGCCGCCACGGGGGTCTGGCGACGGGCGCCCTAAGCCCCTGGCGTCGTGCCTGCTGGGGGCCAAGGGGCTGGACGGAGACGGTGCCCGCGCCGCGCTGCCCAGCTGTGCCGGGAGTGCCCTGCCCCGCGCCGCCCGCTGCGCCCCCAAGGAGCGTGAGCCGGGCATCCCCGAGGCCCCCCAGCCCTACGGTGAGGCGGTGGAGCGGCGGCAGATGCTACACCACGCCGTGTCCTACGCCATGCCCGCCGCCGGCTCCTTCCCCTGCCTCCCGCTCCACGCCGGCCCGGAGGTGCTGTGCCCGCTGCCTGAGCCCCCCGCCCGCGAGCTGAAACTCAGCGGGGCTACGCTGGTGCCCTCGGTGGGACCCTCGACGGACAAGAGCCGCTCCTTCCAGGCGGAATCCGGCGGGATGGAGCGCGGGGACGGCAAGGAGCGGCACGCCGAGGCGGGCGCTGAGCCCTACGGTGCCTCCTTCCATCACCCGCTGAAGGCCGAGGGGCCGGCGGAGCGGCGGCTGGAGTGGGGGGCTCCGGGCACCCGGCTGAAGGGGCTGGAGTACCTGGGAGGGGGCGCAGCCGAAGGACCCCCCTTCTCCAGCCGGTGCCCGGCGCCCAAGGCGGGTCTGGAGAAGGGCTACTTCGAGGTGCCGCCAGCCCCCGACTGCTCCCGCGCCCCCCGGCCCGACCCCCTGGGCGTCCGCGTCGGCCCCTCCTGCTGCACTTTAGAGAAGGGCCCCCCCAAGGACCCCCCGGCCCAGAAGGTGGCTCGGATCCGGCACCAGCAGCACCCTGAGGCGGAGGCTGCCGAGGGCAAGCGCAAGCCCCTGGAGTTGGGCGCCCTGGGGTACGGCGGGCACCCCCTGCCCCCCTGGGGGGTGCAGGGCCAGGGGCCACCCCTGGCTGTGGCAGAGGAGCGGAAGGGGGGGCCCTACCTGGACCCCTTTGGCACGGGGCTTGTGCGGGCGCAGGAGGTGCCCAACGCCCCAGACGAGGTGTCGGCCATGAAGAACCTGCTCAAGTACAGCAACGGGGCACTGCTGGGGGGACAGAAGGGCCCCCCCTTCGTGGGGCTGGGCAGCACCAAGGGCAGCTGCGCCCACCAGGATGCCAAATTCCCGTCGGGAAAGGGTCAGCCGGAGCTGGAGCGGCCGGACTGCGCCCGTGGCCGGGAGCACGAAGCGTTGGGCCCCGGCAGCACTGAGGGCGAGGTGCGGCAGCCGCCCGTGGGCATCGCGGTGGCCGTGGCGCGGCAGAAGGACACGCTGGGCCGCCACGAGCCCTACGGCACCGGCAGTGCTGGCGGCAGCGGGCGGCAGCGGGCAGCTGCTGGAGTCAAAGGTAAGGGCTGGGGAGGTGGCCGGGGCTGCGGGGGGCTGGTGGTGCCATGCTGATGCCACCGTGGTGTCCCCGTGGCAGCAGGCACTGCACGCCCCGTGCACCTGATGGAGCTGGAGGCAGAGGAGGAGCGGGGTCGGCTCTGCGAGGAGCGCCTGGGGCTGCCCGGGAGGGACATCCTGCTCCAGTGAGTGACGGGGGCCAGGGGTGCAGCTGGGGGAGATGGGGGACCCTGGGTGTGAAGGGTGGGAGATGCAGTTCCCTGTGTGTGCTTTTTGGGGTGCAAGGATGGGAGATGGGTCCCTTTTGGGGTGCAGGGAAGGGTGCTGTGGTTCTGGGGGTGCAGGGGAGGGTGACGCCAGTGCTGCCCCACACTCTGTGTATCCCCTCTTCCCGCAGGGACAACAAGGACCTGGTGGAGTTTGCCCGGATGCACCCCTCGGGGGGGTGTCCCGGGGAGCTGACCCCCCACCTGATGATGGCGGGGGGCTCATCGCTGCCGGCGGGGCAGCTCGGGGGAGACCCTGCTGCCCACGCCCACCCTGCACACACGCACTGGCTGCCCCGCACCCGCAGCCCCTCCATCTGGATGGGGGGACACTCCTACGGTCAGTGCTGGGTTTGGGGGATGTTAGGTGGGGGCTGACCTCCCAGCAGTGGGGTGCTGACAGACCTCCCCATCCCCACAGGCATCGGGCACCCCGCCCTGCACCAGAACCTTCCCCCTGCCTTCCCTGCGTCCATGCCCAGCGCCATGCAGCCCGTGTTCCCCCTCGCCCAGGACCCCCCTGCCCAGCTCGTCATCCTCCCCACAGAGCCCCCTGCCCACGGCACCCCCCATACGCTGGGTGAGCCCGAGACCCCTGCCTTGTGCTGGGGAGGGGGTTCTGGGGGCTGGGGGCTATGGGAAAGGAGAGGGGGTCCTTGGCGGTGCAGAGTGGGAGATGGGGGTCACTGCAGGTATTTTCAGGAGTTCATGGGTGATGGGGTCCCTGGGGGTACTGCTGGGGGGTGCGGGAGTGGGAGATGGGTCCCTTTGGGGGGTGCAGGGTGGGAGATGGGTCCCTGGGGAGTGCTTTTGGGGGTGTAGGAGAGGGGTATGGGGTGTTTTTGCAGGTGTTTTTGGGGTTCAGGGGTGAGAGATGGAGGTCTCTGTGGGTGCTGCCATGGTCACGGGGTTGGGGGCACTGCTGGGGTCTGCGGGATGACCCTGAAGAGGGTCCCCAATTGACCCCCTGCTGCCGGCAGCCGACGTGATGGACCAGGCGTCGCTGTGGCCCCCCATATACCCAGGCCGGGGTCCCAGTGCCCACCTGCAGCACACGGGGCAGCTCCCTGTGTACCCACGGTCGCAGTTCCTGCGGCAGCAGGAGCTCTATGCCCTGCAGCAGCAGCAGCAGCAGCAACAGCAGCAGCAGCAGCAGCGGGCAGCCCAGGCCCTCGAGATCCAGCGCCAGGCGCACGGCCAGGTGCCAGGGAGCTGGGGGGGCTGGAGGGGCTGCGGGTGGCATGGAATGTGGGGCTGGCTGAAAGATGCAGGCTGGGGTGGAGGTTGGGTTGTGGGACTGTGGTGGGAGATGTGGGGAAGGACTGGGGGTGTTGGGGACAGGCAGTGGGGCAGGGACTGGACCATGGGGCTGGATGGGGATGTGGGATGCAGGGCTGAGATGTAGGATGCAGGAACCAGGCTGTGGGGCGGGTACTGACATGCTCTCACCTCGTTGTCCCCTGCAGCGGAAGCCGGAGGAGCAGCCCCTGGAGCTGGAGGAGGGGGGTCCCGAGAAGCCCCTCAAACCGTCCCACAAAGCAGTTGCCTTAAACCCCCCGGCCAAGGGCCTGACCTCGGCGGCCCCCGCTCCCCCCAAGCTGTCCCCGTGCTGCCACTCGCCGGCCCTGCGGCACCCGGCCAAATGCCCTGTGACCCTGCCCACGGCCCCCTGCACTTTACCCGCCTGCCCCGCCGCCAGCCCCGCCGTGGCCCCCCGCTCGCCGGCCGCCAGCCCCCTGCCCACCCCCAGCAAGGGCAGCGACGGCGAGGACGCACGGGGCGAGGGGCAGCCCCCGTGCCACTACCCCAAACCCCTGGAGCCAGGTAGGGCCGCGGGGATGGGGAACAGGAGGAGGGCGGCTGGGGGAAACTGGGGCATCCCTGCTGATCATCACCTGCTCCCCGCAGACCTGCCCCCCGGGTATGGCTACCCCGCCGCTGCCATGGGCTACCCGGCGGCACACTCGGCCGAGCCGGCGGATCCCGACCCTGTGCACGCTGGCTCCCCGCCCGCCGAGCCCGAGCAGTCCCGGACCTTCAGCCCTACGGCCGAGGCGCTGCGGGAGCCTGGCCCCCCACGGGACCCCCCGGCCGAGGGTCCCGGGCCGCTGCTCCACCGCCACCACCTCCTGCTGCCCCCGGGACCGCTCTGCGGGGAGCGAGGGACAGCGCCGGCCGGCGGTGACACCGAGGAGCCCTTTGCGGGGCACCAGGAGGTGGCTCAGGGAGTGCCGGAGCAGCCGGAGCAGCAGCGCCCCGTACCCGAGGCGGGGGGCTCCCCGCTGCCCCTCACTGTGGAGGAGGAGGAGGACGACGAGGAGGAGGAAGAGGAAGAGGAGGAGGAGGAGGAAGAAGGCGACAGCGATGGCTCAGAGCCGGAGGGCAGCTGCGATGAGGAGGAGGACGATGGTGACGTCCCCGGTGGACACCAGGGCTGCGCAGGCGGGCTGGAGGCGCTGATCGCCGCCAGCATCGACCTGGGGGAGCTGCCAGCGCTGGAGGAGCCCCCCCCAGCCCCCCCTTCGCCTGCCCCCCACCCCTCAGGGATCCCCGGCATCGCCCTGCTCAGTGAACTCGCAGACCTGGAGCTGCGCCGGCGCCGCTGTGACCTGGCCAGGGAAGGTGGGTGACCCGGTGCCCTCAAGTGTCCCCAGCACACCCTGGTGACTGCCAGCACCCCTGGTGCTGCCGGTATCCTCCAGTGCCCCCTGTCCTGTGGGGCTGGGAGGCTGCATGCAGTGCCGTGCCGTGCCATGCCGTGCCATGCCGTGCCATGCCGTGCCCTGCTCACAGCCAGGGCTCGGCTCCAGCGCTGGCTCCAGGGAGGCGCCGGGATTCCCTCCCAGCTCGGCTTCCCCAGGGAATCCCGGAGGCCCCAGCGGGGATGGCCGAACGCCGACCTGGCACATTCCCAGCCCGCGGGCGGACGGGAGGGAGCATGGGGTGGGGGGACCCCTTGCCGGGTTTGGGCGGGGACACCGTGGGGCAAGGAGGTGGCTGTGGGGTCCTGCCCCCTACGGATGGGGTGGTGGGATGGGTACAGTGTTGGCTGTGGCCAGATGGGGCACATCACCATGTCCCTCCCAGCTGGGGGTCCCCCCCAGCCCCGCAAGAGCCAGCGCAGGGGTCTGGGATGTCCCTGCTTACCCCATGCCACCCCTACAGGTGAGGATGAGGAGCTGCTGGCCTTCAACCTGCAGAACCTGGCCACGGTGGCAGCCGCCTGGTCGCTGGTGGAGGCGGCGGGGCGGGAGTGCAGCCCCCCCGCGCTCAGCCCCCTGCCCGTGTCCCCCCCGCCCCGCGCCCGTGTCCCCCGGCGCAAGTACACCTGGACCCCCAAAACCAAGGCCGTGAGTGTCTCCCAGCGGGGGCGGGAGGGGGGTGAGCTGTGCTCGGTTCCAGCCCTGGCACTGAGGCCGCTGGCGCTGCCAGCTGTGCCCAAACACCCCCTGGCCCCCCAGGTGTGCCCGCTGAAGGCGGCCATGGAGCAGCTGAACACGCAGGAGGTGGAGGTGCGGATGCGCCTGGCGGAGCTCCAGCGCCGCTACAAGGAGAAGCAGCGGGAGCTGGTGAGGCTGCAGCGGCGCCACGACCACGAGTACGTCCTGTCCCCATCCCTGCCCTGAGCCTGGGGGGAGCAGGGGCAGCACTGGCAGTCATCTGTGCAATGATTTTGGGCCTGTCCCCAGCCTGGTGTCGGGGGGACTCTGCTGATGGTGCCCCCGTTTTCCAGGCGTGACGAGAGCTCCCGGAGCCCGGCGCGACGCGGGCCAGGGCGGCCGAGGAAGAGGAAACACTCCAGTGCCCTGGGCAGGGCTGAGAGCCGCAAGGTCAAGTGAGTGACCGGTGCTGCGTGTCCCCCTTGGCCCAGGGGACAAAATTAATCTCCAGGTTTTATGTCACAGAACGTTAGTGAGAGAGGGGAGGGAGGGGGAAGAGGGAAGCGGCAGCTGGCGGGTGCAGGAGCCAGCCAGGTGGGGTGTGGGTCCATCTGGGATGTGGTGCAGGATCCTTCCAGGGGATGCAGGATGAAGCTGAGGGGTGCAGATTCTATCCAGGGGTGCAGGGTCTCCCCCTGGGGGTCCCATGGGCACTGTGCCCACACTGTGATCTCCCCAGGGCAGTGAAGACCAGCCTGTCCCTGCTGTGTGCCGAGCTGCGGGGTGACCCTGAGCCGCAGAAGAAGAGGAGCAAACTGGCAGGGGGGACCTTCGGCAGCCTTCAGGGCTCCCCGGTGAGTCCCACGGGGTCTGGGGGTGTGTGTTCTCCCCCCGACCCCCCCCAAGTCCCCCCACTGTGGGGTCTTCTGCCCTGTGTGGTGACTCATGGGTGTCACAGCTGAAGCAGAAGGTGAAAGGCAAGGGGCTGCCCCCCGGCCTCAGCCCCTTCCGCCGGAGGGACCCCAACCCCAGTGCCCGCATCCAGAAGAAGCTGAATCGGCCCAAGGGCTCCAAGAGCTCCAAGTACCAGGGGCAGGACTCTGGTCCCCGGCAGCCCTCCCACTTCAGAGGCAAGGCGGGCACAGGGATGGGGGGCAGGATTGGGATGGGAGTGGTGGGGTGTGATCTGGGATGGGGTACAAGGTCAGGATGAGGATCTGGCTGGGGAGGGGCGTACAGTTGGGCATGGGCATGTGGGATCTGGTATGGGGATAGGATGGTGAGGTCAGGGTTGGGGTTCTGGGGTCTGGCACGGGACTGGGGGTTCAGGGTTGATGCTGGGGGTGCAGAGTCTGGCCATGGGTTTGGGGGGGCAGGATTCAGCACAGGGATGGGGTCTCAGAGTCCAGCATGGGGCTGCAGAGTGGATGCCAGCTGTCCAGTATGGGTGTGGGAAGTGGCTTGTGCCAGGGGATCACACATGTCCCAAATTGACCCCATCCTTCATGGGGGGTGCAGGGGTCCCTCACTGCTGTCCCCTCCCCTTGCAGATGAGCCTGAGGGAGACACAGACAGCGAGGAGGGGGACGAGGAGCCAGGGCTGTCACTGCCTGCAGGGCCGGTGGCTGTGCTGGGGCCCTCCCCGTCCTCCGTGGTGAAGATGGAGGCCAACGAGAAGGCCAAGAAGAAGAAGGAAAGGCAGGGGCTGTTAGGTAATGAGATCACCCTGGGAGTGGTGGCAAGCACAGGGATGAGGTGCTGGGACTGGGTGGGCAGCTGTGGGGTGCTCCAAGCCTGGACCTCCATGGGGTCCTCTGAGCCCTGTTGCCCCATGGGGTGCCCTGACCCCTGTCCCTCCACCAGGTCCCTGCCGGCTGGGCAGCCCCGAGGGGGAGGTGAAGATCAAGCGACGGCCGGTGAAGCCAGGGGGTGTTGGGAAGCTGGAGAAGGTGCCGGGCCGGCGGAAGACGGGCAGCTGCCCCGAGGGCAGCAAGAAGAAATTGAAAGTCAAGGCCAAGGAGAGCCTGCGGCCCCCAGCCCCCAGCAGCCCCAGCTCCCCGGGAACCCCCGGCAGCCTCTTTGGGGGCACTGACCCCCGGCTGCTGGGGTCACGGGACGAGGGGGCTCGGCTGGGAGAGAGGGGCAAGAAGGGCACCCGCAAGAGCAAAGGGCTGCAGGCGGCCCTCAGGGTGAGCAGGGGCTGGGGTGGGGGCAACTCTGGGCTGGAGGGCAGGGGGGTGTGGGGTCTGGATGGGCTGGGGGCACCGATGGGACCAGAGCATGCAGGGGCTGGGGTTATTGGGGTGTTCCAGTGAGATGTGGGTGCAGGTTTGTGGGGTGGTTGTGGGGCACTGTTGGAACCATGGGTTGCAGAGGGTTGGGGGCAGGTTTTGCACAGATTGTGGGTGCTGGCGGAGCTGAGGGGACACCATTGCAGGGAGTGGGGTGCTGGGAGGCACTGGTGGGCCCTGGCGGGGTTGGGGTCACACAGAGGAGTAATTGGCCAGCCCTGAACCCCCTGCAGCGCAAGAATGGGGCGCTCTCGCTGGCCCTCTCCCCTCGGAGTGCCAAGACCATCCTGAGCAAGGGCAAGAAGCTGGCCAAGGTCAAAAGCAAAGTGGCCACCAAACAGGTGAGACCCGGGGGGGGCTGCCCCATACCCTGGCACAGCCCCCCCGTGCCCCCCACCCACCCCAAGCCCCCTCCTGCAGTGCAAAGGCCGGGCTGTCAGCAAACTGCTGGAGAGCTTCACTGTGGAGGACGACTTCGACTTCGACGACAACAGCAGCTTCTCGGAGGAGGAGGAGGAGCTGGGGGGCTGCCTGGGGACAGGGACACGCGGTGGGGTGCCCCACGCCTGCGCCATCCAAAAGGAGGATCTGCGGGATGGGCTGCACATCCTGATCCCCAAGGAGGACAGCCTGCTCTACGCCGGCAGCGTCCGCACCATCCAGCCCCCCGACATGTGAGTGGGGACTCTGGGGGCTGCCAGCCCTGGGTGGGAGGTGATCCCAGCCGTTTGAGGGGGACACCGAGGTGGGTGCTGAGCCCCCTCCCTGCTCCCTCCCCAGCTACAGCATCATCATCGAGGGTGAGCGGGGCAACCGGCAGCGCATCTACTCCCAGGAGCAGCTGCTGCAGGAGGCGGTGAGTGGGGTAAGGTCGGGATGGGGTCAGGGTGGGAGTCCCGGACCCCACGAGCCCAGCACGGTGCTTCCTGCAGGTCCTTGACATCCGGCCACAGTCCCGCCGGAGCCTCCCGCCCGGCACTCGTGTCTGCGCCTACTGGAGCCAGAAATCCCGCTGCCTCTATCCGGGGAATGTGGTGCGAGGTGAGGCTGGGTGGGGTCGGCTGGTGGGGTGGGGGCTGTCGGGGACCCTGTGCCCGTCCTGACACCCCTCTGTGCTTCAGGCTCCTCCAGTGATGAGGAGGAGGAGGACGCCGAGGCCGTGCTGGTGGAGTTTGACGACGGGGACACGGGACACATCGCCGTGTCCAACATCCGCCTGCTGCCCCCCGACTTCAAGATCCAGTGTGAGGGACCAGAGTGGGATCTCAGGATTTGGGAGGCTGTTGGGGCGAGCATGGGGCCTCCCTGACTCCCTGCTCCTTGCAGGCACTGAACCCTCCCCAGCCCTGCTGGTGTCCAGCTCCTGCCGGCGGGTGAAGCGGGCGTGCGGTGATGTGGGCACCCCTGGGACACTGCCCTCCACTCTCTGCCCCGATCACGGCCCCCAGCCCTCCCGGAATTCTGGCAGGAAGGCAGCCAGCAAGGAGAAAAGTGGTATGGGGGAAAAGAGCAGGAACCCTTGCCTGGCTGGGATGAGAGGAATGCTGTTGGGATGGGAGAAAAGCACTGGGTTGCAAGAAAGAGTTTTTGGGATGAGGGAAGGATCCTGGGATGAGGGGAAGGGTGCTGGGATGTGGGGAAGGCTGTTGGGATGCAGGGAAAAGTGCCAGGATGTAGGCAAGGGAGCAGATTCATGGAAGGATGCAGACATATGGAAGGGTGCTGGGATACAGAGATGGGGTAAAGAGGACTGGGAATATTGGGGTGCGGTGACGGGTGAGGAGCTGGGGTTGGAGGAGGGGGTGGCAAGATGGGGGATGATGATAGCCCTATAGCGTCCCTCCCTCCCTCCGTCCCTCCCTCCTCCTGTGGCCTCCGGATCCCTGACTGCCGTGTTTTGCAGGCAAAGCCGTGGAGGGGCTGTCGGGGGGCCGAGGGCCGGCGCTGGGTGACACTGCGGCCGGGCGGCGCGGAGGGTCCCTGCTCAGCTGGGCTGCCATGGCACAGACCAAGCGGAAGGCGGCGAACAAGGGCTCAGCCGTGCTCCAGAACCTCTTCCAGGTCAATGGCAGCACCAAGAAGCTGCGAGCCAAGGAGACCCTGTTCCCACTGCACCACCACCACCACCACCTCGCTGCCCCCGTCTTCGGCAACGCCTTTGGAGCAGACTCCTTCAGCCGCATCGCCAGCTCCTACAGCTCCTTTGGTGCCAGTGCTGGGCTGGTGCTGCCAGCTGCACAGAAGCTCCTGCGCTCCAAGAAAGCCGAGCGGCTGGAGGCCGAGGTGGGCAGGAGCGGGCGCAGGAAGGCGGCAGGCAGCGAGTTCCTGGTCAAGCTGGACCATGAAGGGGTGACATCCCCCAAGAACAAGACATGCAAGGCTCTGCTATTGGCCGAGAAGGACTTTGGGGCCAGGCTGGAGCGGCCGCTGGGCAGCCACGGCTATGGACACGCTGGGCTGGGTGGCCGGGAGCGCAGGGGCCGTGCGGCCACACACCCACTGCCCGTGGGGCTGGCGCTGCGCAAGTACTCAGGGCACGGGGACTTTGCCCTGAACTGCGACAGTGACTGCCACAGCTCCTACTCGGACATGGACGAGGATGAGGACACGGGCGGGCTCAGCACCAACGTCCCCTCGCGCTTCATGACGCGCCTCTCCGTGTCCTCCTCTTCCTCTGGCTCGTCCACCTCGTCCAGCTCCGGCTCCATCTCCACCTCCAGCCTCTGCTCCTCGGACAATGAGGATTCCTCCTACAGCTCGGAGGACGAGGACTCGGCGCTGCTGCTCCAGACCTGCCTGTCGCACCCGGTGCCGGCACTGCTGGCACAGCCGGACGCTCTGCGGCCCAAGGGCACCGCGCCCCAGCGCTGCTTCCTGTCCAAGGCAGCCGCCGCCGGCCCCAAGGCCAAGCTCAAGCGCAAGGACCCCCTCAGCTTCGCCAAAGCCAAAGAGTTCTCCCGGCGGCAGCGCCTGCCCTCGGTGGAAAACCGGCCAAAGATCTCCGCCTTCCTGCCCGCGCGCCAGCTCTGGAGGTGGTCGGGGAACCCCACGCAGGTAAGGAACCCCATGGCACCTGCCACGGGCACCGCATGGCTCAGCTCTCCACATCCCCCCATGGTGTCCCCACACTGGCTGGGCAGGTTTGGGGGTCCCTGTGCCAGCCCTGAGCCCATGTCCCCTCCGCAGCGGCGCGGCATGAAGGGCAAGGCGCGGAAGCTGTTCTACAAGGCCATTGTGCGGGGCAAGGAGACGCTGCGCGTGGGCGACTGCGCCGTGTTCCTGTCGGCCGGGCGGCCCAACCTGCCCTACATCGGCCGCATCGAGAGCATGTGGGAGTCCTGGGCCAGCAACATGGTGGTCAAGGTCAAGTGGTTCTACCATCCCGAGGAGACCAAGCTGGGCAAGCGCCAGAGCGACGGCAAGGTGAGGCTGGGGCTCAGGGGGCATGTGCCAGGGTGGGTAGCCATGTGCCATGTCATGTGGTCATGCATCATGTCAGGTAGCCACACATCATCTCAAGCCATGGATCATGCCAGGTAGCCATGTACCACATCAGGTAGCCACATACCAGGCCAAGTAGCCATATGCCATATCTGGTACACATGTGTCATGTCAGGTAGCCACATACCATGGCAGGTAGCCATGTCCCGTATCAGATAGTCATGTCTCATGTCATGTAGCCACATCCTGTGCCATGTAGCCACACACGGCCATGCACCACCTCAGGTAGCCATGTCAAGTAGCCGCATACCTACACCAGATAGCCAGACCAGGTAGCCACGTCACAAGCCAGGCAGCGGCAGTGACAGCGCCTTGTCCCCGCAGAACGCGCTGTACCAGTCGTGCCACGAGGACGAGAACGACGTGCAGACCATCTCGCACAAGTGCCAGGTGGTGGGGCGGGAGCACTACGAGCAGCTGACGCGCGGCCGCCGCTGCCAGGACCGCCAGGACCTCTATTACCTGGCGGGCACCTACGACCCCACCACGGGGCGCCTGGTGACCGCCGACGGGGTGCCCATCCTGTGCTGACCCCCGGGGTGCCCACCCTGTGCTGACCCCGCCTGGCTCTTATGCAAAGGGTGACGTGGGGACATTGGGGGCGCATCGGGGGGGCGCAGGGGGGGGCTCCCCTACAAGCCATAACTTTCCCTAGTACCTCTGACTGTTTGCCAGCAGGTGAAGCAGAAATCAGGTGTGTTGTTCTATTTATTTTGCCTGTAAATATTGTATTTCTTCCGGGAAGTTTTATGGAAAAGCGAGAAAGGAAAAAAGAAAAAAAAAAACAAAAAAAAAAGGACAAAAAATGAAAAAAAAAATTACAAAAAAATAATAATAATCCTCGGGGAAGGGGGTGGTGGGGAGGGGTCGTTTCAGTGCACTGTGTCCCCCAGCCTTGGGGTGACAGGGACAGCGGGGAGCGCTGTACAGAGGGGGCCAGGGCGGGGGGCTTGGCCCCGGGCAGGGGGCCCAGCGCCACCGTCCCCAGTGCAATAGCGGGGTGACCGCGGGGGTGACACCCCGGGGGGACCACGGGGACCCTGCGGGGCCGGCGGACGCTGGCCCGTCCCGCCGCCGCTGCCTGGAAAATATGTACAGGGGCTTTTCCAGTGTAAACACTAAAAAAAAAAAAAAAATCCCACAAAACAGGATTAAAAAAAAAAAAACCCAAAAGGACAAAAAAAAAAAAAGGAGCAAAGGGTTAAACAAAGGTTTTATGAGCCGCCACTCCTGTAAAGGCCTTTTACTATGGAACTTTTTTATGGATAACTTGGCTTATGAATAAATATATGAACCGTTGCTGGCGCCGGCTCCGCTCTCGGCTCTGCCTCAGTTTCCCTCGTGCTGCGACCACCCCTGGAACCCCCAGCTATGGGCACTGCCCCATTATGGACAGTTACAGGCACCCACCATGCCCCAGTGCCCCCAGAAGCCTCCCCAGTTCGGTGTGGGCAGGAGATGGGTGGGGGAAAGGGTTAGAGACCCCTGGGCTGGTGCCACCCCATCCTGGTGCCAGGGAATGCAGGCAGTGATTGCAGGATGAAGGCAGGAATGCAGGCAGGGATTGGGGGATGCAGGAAGGAATGGGGGGAGTGCAGGCAGCGGGATGCAAGCAGAGATAAGGGGGATGCAGGATGCAGGCAGGAAGCGGGATGGAGGCACAATGATGCAGGCAGGATGCAGGCCGGGATTGCAGGATGATGGGGATGGAGCCATGGGGATGCAGGATGGGATGATGCAGAATCAGGTATGGATGCAGGATCAGGCAGTGATGATGCAGGATGCAGGATGGAAGGAGACAGGGATCAGGGATGCAGGGATGGATCAAGAACAGAGCAGAAATGGAGCAGGGCTGGATCAAGGATGCAAGGATGATGGAAGGATGGATCAGGGCTACGGGGATGGGTCAGGGATGGAGCAGAGATGGAGCAGGGCTGCAGGGATGGATCAGGGATGCAGGCATGGATCAGGGATGGAGCAGAGATGGATCAGGGATGCAGGGATGGATGCAGGGATGAAGTAAGGATGGATCAGGGATGCAGGGATGGATCAGGGATGGAGCAGAGATGGATCAGGGATGCAGGGATGGATGTAGGGATGAAGTAAGGATGGATCAGGGATGGAGCAGAGATGGATCAGGGATGCAGGGATGGATCAGGGATGGAGCAGAGATGGATCAGGCATGCAGGGATGGATCACGCAGGGCCTGCTCTCTCCCCTCCCCACGTGGGCTCAGAAGGACGGGCAGCGCTCCCTCGCTATTGGTCGATATTCCGCCAATCAATGGGACCCGAGCCGCCAGCCGGGCTCCCATTGGCTATCGGGGCGCACTTTTGTTCTCTGCACGGGGGCGCGCCGCCGAACCCTCCCCGGCCGCCAGGGGGCGCTGCGGGCGGGGCCGAGCCCGCGCGCGGGGCAGTGCTGCCCCCTGGCGGCCGCGCAGCGACAGAGCGACAGACACGGCGGGGACAGAGGGACACGGGGAGGGTTTGGGGGACAGGGAAGGGGATGGACAGACGGACAAGAGCCCAGCAGAATGGATGCACGGATGGGCAAGTGGAGGGACAGAGAGCCGCGTGCTGGGCAGGATGGACAGATGGACAGAGCCATGGCTGGAGGGAGACGAGACAGGTTGGCACAGGGATGGAAGGGTGGCTGGATAGATGGATGGACAGGGCAAGGGACAGATGGACAGACAGACGGGCACAGGGAGCGATGGACAGATGGATGGAGCGAGGGATGGACAGCTGGACGGACAGACGGATGTGGGGAGGGAGGGATGGTGAGCCAGGCAAGTGCAGAGCTGGGTGGACAGACGGATGCAGGGAGGAATGGACAGCTGGATGGACAGATGGATGCAGGGATGGCAAGATGGCGGGTGCAGAACAATCAGGGTGGACAGACAGAAGGACAGAGGGATGGCTGGACAGATGGACAGGTGCAGGGTGGGATGGACAGGTGGGCACACAGGGATGCACAGAGGGGCAGCTGCAGGGGCTGGGCAAGGTGCCACAGGCTGGGGGGAGCCCAGGCCACCTGACACCCACCCCAGACAGCTGGGAGGACCCCCAGGACTGGGGACACCCGGGGACCCCCCCACCTACATTGGGCCTGACCCTGGCCCAGGCCATGTCCCCCCACCACTGCCCAGCCATGACTGGGGGAATCCTGCAAACCCAAGGATGCCCCTGGCACAGCAGGAACAGTGCCACCCAGGGGTCCTCGTGGCCCAGGGACTCCTTGCCCACCTGCTGCTGTGTCATGCCCCCCTCAGCCCTTGCAGCCACCTCCGTGCCCATGGGTCACCCACTGTCCTGGGGACACTAGCCCCCGGGGTGCCCCTAAAGGAAATCCCTCTCACTCAGGGTGCCCCTGGAGCAAACCCCACCCAAACCCTGGACAAACAATGAACGAGTAGAGATCCCCAGGCAGGGGCTGGGCTAGTGGGCAGCATCCCTGGCATGCCAGGAGTCCCCCGGAGAAAAATCCACCCCATGTAACACTGCTCTTTGACCCCTAAACACCTATTTTTAGCCCAAAAACCCCACCCCAGCTTCCTGGGGAAGCTCCCACCCAATCCACCCCCCCTCACCACACACAAACCCAGCTGGAGTTACTGCAGCTTTTTACCATTTTATTTTCCTTACACAATGAAGTGTTGTTGGGCATTACAATTTCTCAACTTTTCGGATGATTTTTAAACAAATTTTGGTTCTTTTGTTTGTTTCCTACCGTCACGTGAGAACATTAAGGCAACGTACAAAAAAAAAAAAAAAAAGAAAAAAGAAAAAAATCTGACATAAATTAAAACAATGCAGAAATTTACAGGTGTAAATGCAGAGTTTCAGCAACTCGGAGTTGAGGAACTCGAGCCCCGTGGTGGGAATCAGGGGGAGAAGGAAGATGAGGAGGGGTGTAAGGCTCGGATGCGATATGTTTTTTTTTTCCCAACCTTGCTAGAAACGGTGAAAAAAATTCTCGATGGACTCCTACCAGCCTCTACAGGAAACCTGGAATATTCCACACGGGATGTACAGCAAAGTCTGGCTCCAAATACCCTGTACAGAGCGGTCCCGGGGCTGCTGTCAGTGTGGGGGCCCTGGGATGGGGAAATCCCGGGATTAGGGAGCCCCAGGGAGCCGATCCGTACAGGGTATGAGCTCAGGGCCCAGCTAACTCGGCTACAAGATCAAATCAAGCGACAGCGCGCCCATCCATGTGTCTAACATCAGGTACAGACTTCCCAAGGGCAGGATTCTTTTGGAAGAAGGCTTATTCCAGTTGCAGGAGGCTGGCATGAGGTGTATGGATGCCTGGGCACACCTCCCGGGCGTGACGCGGCAGCGGGGCCCGCAGTCCATTTAGAAGCATTTACGGTGCACGATGGAGGGGCCGGACTCGTCGTACTCCTGCTTGCTGATCCACATCTGCTGGAAGGTGGAGAGGGACGCCAGGATGGAGCCGCCGATCCAGACGGAGTACTTGCGCTCAGGCGGGGCGATGATCTGCGGGAGAAGAGAGAGCAGGGTAAGTACAATCCCAAGCTCACCTTCACCCGGGCCCTGCCCTCCCCACAGAGCCTTGCCCACCTTGATCTTCATGGTGCTGGGAGCCAGCGCCGTGATCTCCTTCTGCATGCGGTCGGCGATGCCGGGGTACATGGTGGTGCCTCCAGACAGCACCGTGTTGGCGTACAGGTCCTTCCTGATGTCCACGTCACACTTCATGATGGAGTTGAAAGTGGTCTCGTGGATGCCACAGGATTCCATGCCTGGAGGGGAGAACAGTGAAGATTCGTTAGCGCCACAGCAATTTTATTAATGCCACCCAGGACTCTTTACTGCCACCCACTACCTTGTTAAAGCCACCCAGGACCCCTTAATGACCCTCCCTTCCTGCCCACCCAGCCCAACCCCACCCCTCCGGAGCAGACCCCGCCCCACACCTACCCAGGAAGGAAGGCTGGAAAAGTGCCTCCGGACACCGGAACCTCTCGTTGCCAATGGTGATGACCTGCCCGTCGGGCAGCTCGTAGCTCTTCTCCAGCGAGGAAGAAGAGGCAGCTGTGGCCATCTCCTGCTCGAAGTCCAGCGCCACGTAGCACAGCTTCTCCTTGATGTCCCGCACGATCTCCCGCTCGGCCGTGGTGGTGAAGCTGTAGCCCCTCTCTGTCAGGATCTTCATGAGGTAGTCGGTGAGGTCGCGGCCGGCCAGGTCCAGACGCAGGATGGCGTGGGGCAGAGCATAACCCTCGTAGATGGGCACGGTGTGGGTGACACCGTCCCCGGAGTCCATTACAATCCCTGTGGTACGGCCAGAGGCGTAGAGGGACAGCACGGCCTGGATGGCCACGTACATGGCCGGGGTGTTGAAGGTCTCAAACATGATCTGCAAGGAGGAGAGGAGTCAATGAGCAACGAGCCACGAGCTGGCTGTGCACACTCGTGTTAGAACACACATGCTGCATGCAGAGCAACCCCGGTGTGTGAAGGGAAAGCCAAAGGATGCAGGCAAGAAACACAAATGAAAGAACCTGAGGCGTCAGGGGAGAAATGCCAGGAGAACAGAACCCTGAAAATGTCGGGAAAAACAAACAGAAAAAAAAAAAGAACAAAAAATTCAGGTTTTAGATGTAACAAAGAAAGTTTGTGAAGGAGACAAGTGAGGGGGGCCAGTGGGCAGAGGGAACACCCTACCTGCGTCATCTTCTCTCTGTTGGCCTTGGGGTTCAGGGGGGCCTCTGTGAGCAGCACCGGGTGCTCCTCGGGGGCCACACGCAGCTCGTTGTAGAAGGTGTGGTGCCAGATCTTCTCCATGTCATCCCAGTTGGTGACGATGCCGTGCTCGATCGGGTACTTGAGGGTCAGGATGCCCCTCTTGCTCTGCGCCTCGTCCCCCACGTAGCTGTCCTTCTGCCCCATGCCCACCATGACGCCCTGCGGAGCCGAGCGGGTGAGTCAGCGCCGCCCCCGCCGCGCCCCAGCCCAGCCCCGGCCCGGCCCGGCCCGAGTCCCCCGCCCGCCTCACCTGGTGCCGGGGGCGGCCGACGATCGAGGGGAACACGGCGCGGGGAGCATCGTCCCCGGCGAACCCGGCTTTGCACATGCCGGAGCCATTGTCGATGACGAGGGCGGCGATTTCCTCTTCCATGGCGGAGGCTGCGCCGGGAGGGAGGGAAAGAAGGGCCGGGTCAGCGCCCGCCGCGGCCCCGGGAGGAGCCTCTGGCGCGGGGCCATGCCCGGCCCCCCCGGCCACGGCGCCCCAATGGTCTCTCCCGTTCCAATAGCCCGTTTGAATCTCCCGCGCGCTGACGTCACCCGCCGCCTCCACCAATCAAGACACACCCCCCCTCACACCCCTACCGGCCTGTACCCACGGCCGACACCATCCCAGCGCGGCGCGGGGGGTGGGGAGGGAAGGGCGGACAAGCGCCACTCGGCCGCAGCTCACGGCGGGGCCGCAGCTCACGAACGCGGTAAAACCCGCCCGCTCCGCCCCGCAGAAAATGCGGGGGGAACGACGGCGGGGGCGCGGTGCGGGGCCGTGCGGTACCTGCTTGCGGGGCTTGCTGCTGTGGGCGCTGCGGTGACGGTGCCGCCTGGTCCGCTGCCGCCGGCTGAGTGAGACCGCCCGGCTGCCAGCCCCGCGCATTTATACCCGGGGGCCTGGAGCCCCGCCTCCTCGGCCGAGAACATCGCCATATATGGAGATCTTTCAGAAACAGGCGCTCTCATAGGCTGGCACGGCCCAGGCCACGTGGGGCGGCTGCCGGGCTGGCCCCGCCCCGCGGCACCCCGGAACCTGCATGGGGCGGGGGGGTGCGGGGGGGCGACCCCCGGCTCCGGCGGGACCCCCCGATCCCAGCGGGACCCCCCCGGCCGGCCGCCCCCCGGGCAGCTCCGGGACCCCTCCCGGCAGCGACTCCGGGAGTGCCGGGCCGCCGCGGGCCTTGCCGGGCCTGGCCCCGCACCCCAAAGATGGGACCGCGCCCCCCAGCCCGGGCAGCACCGGGCAGCACGTGCACCCCACCCGGGCACCGGGACCCCCCCACCCGCGGCACCTGCACCGCGCACCAGGCACCGGGACCCCCCCATTCATGGCACCTGCACCCCCGCCTGGCACCGGGATGTTCCCACCCACCTGCACCCCACCCAGGCCAGCCGGGACCCCCCAGCCGTGGTCCTGCACACCTCAGCCGTGACACCCCCTCCGCCCTGCACCGAGCCCCCCAGCCATGGCCCCCCAAACCACAGCACCGGGCTGGGCACCTCTGGTGCGCCCCGACTCGCCCCCAGCTGCACTCCCGACTCTGCCCTGCACACCCCTGTGTCCATCGCACCCCCACAGGTGACACTGCGTGTCCCAGAGGTGACACCTCTCACTGGTGCGTGCCCCCCGGGGCTACGGGCACCCCCTGACCCCCCCCACTTCCCGCAGCACCACAGGCCTAGCTGTGCTGCCCCTGCACACCACAGACACACCACACCAGTGCTGACATCCCAGTGACCCCAGTGACACCCCAGTTTGAGCCATCCCAGCCCCACTGGAGCCCCAGCTCCAGCACCCCTGAACTCCCCAGCCTGGGGGCTGCTCATGTCCAAACCCCTCTTCCTCAGGGGGTGCTCGGGGCCCTGTGCCCCCCCTGCCATGGGGGGTCACAGCCATGGCTCCCACCTGTGCAATGTCAGTGCCAGGGGGCCTGGGTGGTCACACAGCACAGCCAGGTAGCCACGCCCCATGTCAGGTAGCCATGCACTGCGTCAGGTGCCACATATCATGTCATGTACCATGTCAGGTAGCCACATAGTATGTCAGGTAGCCACACGCTGTGCCAGAGGCCCAGCCACCATATCAGGCACCCATATACCATGCCAGGTAGCCACTTACCAAGTCAAATAGCCACACCCCATGTCAAGTAGTCATATGTCATGTCAGGTAGCCACACACTGTACCAGGTAGCTATGTCCCATGTTACACTGGTCATGTACCATGCCAAGTAGCCACCCCTCATGCCAGGTAGCCATGCACCATGGACAGGTAGCCACACGCTGTGCCAGAGGCCCATGCACCGGCCACCTATGCCAGCTCCCAGTGCCACCCAGGCCCATAGCAGTGGTGGCCACTGGCGTCGCCGTCCCCATGTCCCACGGGATTCCCACCCCTGCCCAGCTCTTTCCAGTAGCTCCCGGTGTCACCGGGATGGGTGACACGGGGCGTGTCGGGACACAGCGACAGCAGCGATTCGGGATGGCCTCGAGGGGCTGACGGGGGTCCTGGAGGGTCCAGGCACAGCTCGAGGGGGTCTCGTTTCCCCGCGCCAGCGCCGTGTCGGGACATGGAGCGTCCCGGGGGGTCTGGCTCGGGGGGGCTGCGCAGGTGACACCCGCATCCCGACGGTCCCCGGGGACATCCCGGCCGCAGACCCCGCCCGGCCGCAGACCCCGCCCGGCCGCAGCACCGGGGCCGCCCCGCGTGGGCCGCCCCCACCCGTGACTCAGGGCGGGCAGGGCCGGGCAGGGAGGGGCAGGGGCGGGAGGACGAGGAGGAGGAGGAAAAGGAGGAGGAAGAGGAGGAGGAGGAGGAGGAAGAGGAAGAAGGCACCACCTCCGCCCCGCCCCGCTGGCCGGTGTCCGTCCGTCCGTTCCCGCTGCCCGTGCGCAGGGGAGGAGTGATGGGGTGATGATGGAGGGGTCCCACCTCGCCGGTCCCCAGTACCTCACCCCGACCCCCCGAATCCCTTCCTTGACACCCCTGGGCTGCTGGGGCACGGTTGAGGTCCCCCCATCCCTCTGCCAGCCCCCTCCAGAGCTTGGGACCTCTGGGCAGCCCAATCCCCCCATCCCCCTCCCGGGATGGAAACCTGGAGAGGGTCCCACCAGCCAGCGCGCCGACACCACTCCTGACCCCCACCACGACCCCCACCCCAAAACTCTGCCTGACCCCTCATGGCGAGTGAGGCACAGCTGAGCCCCTCCCCTTTCCCCTCTGCAAGCCCCTCACCAGGGCTGTGGACTGGGGACCCTTCCGGGCAGCCCAGCACCCCCATTTTCCTCCTGGGAAGTATGCTGGATGGAAATCGGGGGGGGCACCCATCCGGAGGGGTCACCCGCCCCAGCCCCCTGCGATGCCCCGGCCGGAGGAGTTGTCACGACCGTGTCCGGTCTCAGCAGCCCTCAGTGGGGAGGCGTCTGGCTGTTCCCAGGCCGGGGGGACGCAGGGACGCTCTGTGGCTGTGGGGCAGTGCTCAGGCCCCCCCCCCGAAGGGAACCTGACCCTGCCGGGGGGGTCGGGGGGGCCGGGATGTATAAATGCCGCTCCTGGCTGCGCTGCCGAGCAGGTGCCGACGGGCACCCACCGAGAGCCACACGGCCACCCTGCCACCCACGGCCCCCCCGGACCCCCCAGGACCCTGACCCACTTATCCCCCCCGCGCGGAGGGCCGAAAGCCGACTCGGCTCCGTTTCGGGGGTCAGTTACAGCGGCCGGGCGGCCACGGCTCGGGTGTCGCAGCTCGGGGGGCCACGGCACCCCCCGGCGCGGGCAGCGCCAGCCCAGCATGAAAAAGTCATGAGCAACCAAAGCTGGGGCTGTTTGCGGGAACAATAACCGGGCACCGGGCTGACACCGGAGCCGGGGCCCGTGGGGACGGCTGCAGGAGGCAGCGCGGCATCGCCACGGCACGGCCAGACCCCGGCCCGGCGGATCGGGACACTTCGGCGGGGCCAGTTGGTGGCAGAGCCCGTCCCTGCCTGTCCCCGGGTGCCCGCGGTGGAGCGTGGCCGAGGCCGGGGGTCCCTCTGGCTGCGCCTACCCCAGCTGGGGGATCCCAGCAGGGCTGGGGGACGGTGCCTGACGGGTGGAGTGGGGACTGTGCCCTGCACCACTGTCCCCTCCTGTCCCCCATGCTCCCATCTCCTCCTGTCCCCGCCAAGGGGCCGGCCGGACCCTCATCGCTGTCATGAGTTCCAGGCGGTCTCAGCCCCCCACACCCCGGGGGTTGGCTCCGGGGGGGGATGGGGGTGTCCGTGACCCCGATCCACAGCTGCAGGAGGGATTTGGGGCCACAGGACAGATGGAGGCCAAGGGCCCCAAAGCAGGATAAAAGGTTTACACTAATCAAAATGCCTGGCTAATTGGAAAAGGCGCTTAGGGGCCGGCCGGGAGGCGGCGCGGCTGGAGGTGACCCGCTGCTGAATCAGAGGGGCCGGTAACCTTAACCCGCCGGGATCGGAACGGATACGCAGGCCCGGATCGGGTTCCCACCCAAGTTTTCCACCCGCGGCTCCGCCACAGCCGGACGGGGCCGCGGCGAGGGACGGTGGCGTGGCCGGGGGCTGCCGCGGTGCCCCCTCGCCCGGGTGCCCCCGGTGCCCATCGCAACCCGGCCGGTCTCTAATCCCACCTGCGGGTAATCAAACGGGTCGCAGCCCCCCGTCCCGCTCCGTGGGTCCGGAGCAGCGCAGGCGCCCCCGCCGCGGGCGCTCCGTCCGGCTTCGCCGCGACGCCCGGGCTCGGCAGCGCCGGGGAGCCCCCGCCGGCCCCCGGGGGCCGCCCCGCCTCGGCGGAAGATGCCAACGAATGGGATCCACCAGGTGCTGAAGATCCAGTTCGGGTTGATCAACTGCGAGAGCCGCTACCTGACGGCGGAGAGCTTCGGGTACAAGGTGAACGCCTCGGCGCCCAGCCTCAAGCGCAAGCAGATCTGGACGCTGGAGCAGGATGAAGCCGACAGCTCCATCGTCTTCCTCAAGAGCCACCTGGGCCGATACCTGGGCGCCGACAAGGACGGGAAGGTGCGCTGCGAGGCTGAGCAGCCGGGCCGGGACGAAGGCTTCAGCATCATCACGCAGTCGGACGGGCGCTGGGCGCTGCAGTCGGCCCCGCACCGGCGCTTCTTCGGGGGCCGCGAGGACCGGCTGTCCTGCTTCGCCCCCAGCGTGACGGAGGGCGAGCTCTGGACCGTGCACCTGGCCATGCACCCCCAGGCCAACCTGCTGAGCGTCAGCCGCCGCCGCTACGCCCACCTGAGCGCCCACGAGGACGAAATCGCCACCGACAGCAACCTGCCCTGGGGGGTGGACGCGCTCATCACCCTCTGCTTCCAGGACAAGAAGTACAGCCTGCGCACGGCCGACGAGCGCTACCTGCGCTGCGATGGTACCTTGGTGCCCGAGCCCGGCGCCGGCACCGGCTACACCCTCGAGTTCAAGGCCGGCAAGTTGGCGTTCAAAGACTGCGACGGGAAATACCTGGCGCCCACCGGACCCACCGGCACCCTCAAATCCGGCCGCAGCTCCAAGCCGGGCAAAGATGAACTCTTTGACCTGGAGGAGAGTCACCCCCAGGTGGTGTTCACTGCGGCCAACGGCAGATACGTCTCCATCCGCCAGGGTAAGAGCTCCCTGCACCCCCTGCCTGCTCCCTGACCATCCCGGGACCCCCAGGCACCCACAGCTCCACAGGAGCACCGCTGGGACCCCAGCCCGGGGGAAGAGCCCCCACTAACAACCCCACAGTGCTGTCCCTGCCCAGGGGGCCCTATGACCACATCCTGGAGAGATGGGGGACCCTAGCCTGGCTGCTGGAGAGGGACATGGGGGGTGCAGTCTGCCTGGAGTGGGGGTCTGAGGTCAGTGAGGATCGAGTGGAAGAGGGAAAGGCACTGGGGAAAATGCGTGGGTGTGTGTGTACACAGGTGTGTGCATGTGCAGGGCTCTGTCGGCGTGCACAGGGCTGTGTGTGTGGGCACACGTGTGTGCACGTGCAGGGCTGTGGGTGTGCACAGGTGTGTACGTGTACACACACACATACACACACAGGTGTGCTATGTGGCACCCACAGGTTCACACGTTTGCCTCTGCACACCACACGCGATGCCATGTGTGCACACACGTGTGTAGAGCCACTGCGTGTGACCACAGGTGAGCAGAGCCGCTTGGGACCTCCATGGGCTCTTTGAGTCCTAAGGGACCCCACTCGCCCCCAGGTGCCCCTCGGGGACGGTGCCACCCCCGTGCCAAGCGGCTTAGTGCCGGGTGACGGGGGGGACCAGCTATAAATAGAGGTTTGTGACCAGATGGACATGGCGGTGACAAGCTGATTAACCAGCCCAATTAGCACAATTGTTCGCAGGAGGATTTGGGGGGGAGGGGGAGGGTGACCATGGGGCGATGGTGGTGATGGTTGGGGTGGGACAATGGCTGGGGATAGGATTGGTCCTGATGACCTGAGCAGGATTACTGCCAATGGGCAGAGCGGGATCAGTGACCATGGATAGAGTGAGATTGGTGACAATAGCCAGAGTGGAACCAATACCCATAGCTGGAATAGGATGGGAGCCAATGGCTGGAATGGGACAGTGTCAGTGGCTGGAGTAGGATCAGTGCCTGTGGCTGGACTGGGATTGGTCACAATGGCCAGAGTGGGGTCAGTGATGATGACTGGAGTTGGACCAGTGCCAATGACTGGAGTGGGACTGGTGACAATGGCCAGTGGGATCAGTGACCATGGACAGACTGGGACTGGTGCCAAAGGCCAGGGCAGGACCAGTGCTGGCAGAGCGGGACCAGTGCTAATGGCCGGAGCAGGATTGGTGCTGATGGCTGGAGTGTGACCAGTGCCCATGTCCAGAGCAGGACTGGCATCAACATCCTCTGTCCCCCTAGGTGTGAATGTCTCAGCAAACCAGGACGAAGAGCTGAACCACGAGACCTTCCAGCTGCAGATCGACCGTGACACCAACAAGTGCAGCCTCCACACCAACACTGGCAGCTACTGGACCCTGGTGGCCCATGGGGGCATCCAGGCTGTGGCCACAGAAATGTGAGTGGGGCTGCAGTGTGGGGTGGGGAGATGGTTTCGGGGGATAAAGGCACCCCCAACTTATGCTGTCCTTCTGTCACCAGCGCTGCCAACACCATGTTTGACATCGAGTGGCGTGGGCGGCGCGTGGCCCTGCGTGCCAGCAATGGCCGCTACGTCTGCACCAAGAGGAACGGGCAGCTGGCGGCTGTCAGCGACACCGTGGGTAAGTGCTGGTGGGGATGGGGGGAACGGGGGGTCCCCGGGGTGCTGAGGCACGGCTGCTGTGCAGGGGAGGACGAGGAGTTCACTCTGAAGCTGATCAACCGCCCGATGCTGGTGCTGCGAGGGGAGCACGGCTTCGTCTGCTACCACCGGGGCTCCAACCTGCTCGACTCCAACCGCTCTGTCTACGACGTCTTCCACATCAGCTTCAGCGACGGCGCCTACCAGATCCGAGGTGGGTGGGGGGCTAGGAGGTTGGGCGGCACTGGGGGTCCATCCGGCCGGCACTGACAGCTCCCTGGGACTCCCCGCAGGCCAGGGGGGCAAGTACTGGTACGTGGCGAGCAGCGGGTCAGTGTGCAGTGATGGGGACCTCTCCGAGGATTTCTTCTTCGAGTTCCGGGAGCGGGGCCGCGTGGCCATCAAAGGGAAGAATGGGCGGTACCTGCGCGGGGACCAGGCGGGGACTCTGCGTGCCGACAGCGAGTCCGTGCTGCGGGCCACGCTCTGGGAGTACTGAGCCACCCCCGCCCACGGACACCAGCCTGTCCCTGGCAGAGCGGGGTGGTGGCAGCGGCGGCACTGTCCATGGCAGCTGTGCCCCCCCGCCGTGACTCATGGCATTAAAGTCACCTGGATCACACTGGGGCAGCACCGCGTCCTTCTTCCCATTGGGATCCAGCCCTGTTTCCCTCCCAGGAGAGCTCAGACCCCATGGAAAGGGCTGATCCAGGCGGCAGTGGGATGCAGAGACACCCAAGGGTGCCACATGGTATGAGAGGTGGACAGCAAAGCAAAGCCACTGCAGGCAGGACCCTGAGGGGGTTGGGGAGCCCACAGCCCCTCTGCCAGGCTGAGGGAGCAGGGGGGTGGTGGTGGCAGCCTTCCACCCTGGGAGCTGCCAGGACCCTCCGGGAAGATGGAAAGGAACAGAGCCAGGCACGGGTGAGCAACAGGATCGTTTTCATGGCAGACGACAGAGTTACAGACAGTGGAGAGGTGCAGGCAGGGCCGGGGCCGGACCACGGCCGCACCAGCACGGAGATACGAGATCATTTATAGAAACAACGGGGGAGCAGAGACCCCCCTCCCCTGCCCAGCAGAAAACGGGGCTCCCCCGGGCACAGCACCCTGTTTGTCCTGATCCTGAAGGCGGCTCGGGGGGCTCAGCCCGCGGCCGGCCCGACTTGGCACGGCCACTACACTACCACGGATCCACAAGACAGCGCGGCCCCGGAGGGCTGCCCCGGCCTGGCCGGGCTGGGGGGCGGTGGGGCAGGGCTGGGCCAGCCCAGGAGCTCCCGCTCCGCCACCGGAGCCCCGAGACCCCCCGGTGCTGCCGACAACACGACCACGAAACACGCACAGACACACCCCCCGCCCGGACCGCCGCCGGCCCCGCTCCTGCTCCGGTGGGGTGGGGTGGGGTGGGGGGCTCTCCCGTGGGCCCCCGCCCCGGCCGGCGGGGTTTGGGGCGGGCTGGCCGCCCCCTGCTCACAGCAGGACCAGGCTGGGGTTCCGCAGCTGACGGTAGATGTTCAGGAGCTTCTCGGCCGTGGCAGAGCCTTCAGCCCCCTCCTCACCCAAGGGTGGTTGGTCCCGGAGGGTCTGCGCCTCCTTCAGCAGCATCTGGGGAGGGGGATGTGGGGTGAGGGATGGGGTGGTGGTGGGAGTCCCACAGCGTGCTCCCCATGGGGAGGGGATCAGGGGGCTCACCTCGTGGTTTGCCTGGATCTGACGCAGGTACTGCATGCGGAGGTCGGGGGGTCCTGAGCCCTGCGCCGCCTGCTCCAGCACCAGCGCCTGTGGGAGGGAGGGAGGGAGGGTGCTGGGGCAGCTGGCAGCAGCCCACAAATTCTGGGAGCCTCAACCTCATAAACCCCAATTTCAGGGAGTCTGAGCTCTGAGGAGTCCCAGCAGCAGGGAGCCTCAATCTCAGGGCAGCCCAAGCCCCAAACCTGGGGGCCCTAGATCTGGGGACCCCCAGCCCCAATGGTGCTGGTGCCCCACCTGGCACCGCCTGCTCTCCCCAGCCCTGGCACTGAGGAAACCCTGGGAATGCTGCCATCCCCACATGCCATGCTGGGCTGGTCTGTCACACCATGGTGCCACAGAACCCCACCCCACTGCACCCCAGGCTCCATTCCAGGGGTTTTGGGGTCACTTGGGGTCCCCCCTGCCCCCAGGGGATGCCTGGGTGTACCTGTATGCGCCGGATGACGGCATGGTGTGTCCTGCACATATGGGCCAGGGATGGGCTCTCCATCAGGATCTCCACAGCCTGGATGGGACCCGCTGGGCTCAGGTCGTTCATGGCCACCTGGACAGTGAGAGCAGTGTCACTGCCACTCTAGCCAGGCAGCTGGGGACCAGGACCCCTCCCCATGGGCACCAGGCTCCCCAGAAGGCTCCACACCCCCCAAACCCTCCCGGCCCCTCCCAGGGTCAGTTGCCTCCAGCCCAGTGCAACCAGGTGAAGCCCTGGCAGGATTGAACCTGGTAGAATTAACACTGTCACTCATCACTTCAGGGACATCTGAGCTCTCAGGTGCAAATCCACCTGTGTCAGGTACCTGGGGGCCCCTCAGGTGGGGTCAGGCAGGAGGGCTGGGCAGCAATCCCTGTTTTCCCTGTGTCTTTAGAGGGGAATTTTGCATGGGGTGGATTTACAACGCAAATCCAAGTGTGTTTTCCCTTTGTTTTCCAGAGATATGGGAATATCTGGAGAGGGAGGGAAATGACCATAGCCTTTGGGAAGCCCAGGGTTGGGAGAATGGACTGGGAATGCTGCCTGTCCAGCCTTACACTTGAACCCCAGCCCCACAGAAGGGGGTCAGGATGGTGTGGCCGTGCATCCACTTGTCTCCCTGGCTCCAGGAAGGAGCTGACTTTGTGGGACAGGGAGCTTCCTTGCAGGCTAACCCATTCCTTGGTTCAGGGCTAACTCATTCCTTGCCTCTCGGACGAGCAGCTGGACATGGCCACCATCGGGCGCTGTGCCACACGCCGATGCCACCTCCGCGCCGCTCAGTTCCACAGCCCCAGGGTTCTCAGCCAGCAGCCAGCGCAGGGTGGCACAGCAAAGTGGGACATCTGGGGACCAAAGCACAGAGCAGAGATGTGACACCACTGATAGTGTGTGCCCGAGGCAGCCCCTGAAGGGGTGACACAGGCTGGACCCCTCCCTGCTGGGACATGCTGAACTCAGTCATGTCACTGCCACACGTGTACCAGCGCTGTGGTGGGGACAGTGGTGGGGATCCCCTCGCCCACGGGAGGGGCTGTGACAATGCCACCCTGCTGGCACCCCTGCCCAAGGAGACTCCTTGGTGCTGCTGGGATGCTCCTCTCCAGTGACCCACCTGTTTCCGAGGTTTTGAGGGCGTTTTTCAGCAGCTCCGAGGACACCCGGATGGATGCTGCCGAGGGGGGCAGGTTCTCCTCTCCCGGGGCTTTCCCCTCCTCGGGTTCAGTCTGTTCCTGGGACACTTTGAGGAAGGTCTCCACAGGGTCTGAGGGGGCAGGGGGGGCATCAGGCCCGGGGGGGCTGCTCCCGAAACGGAGGCACTGGAGCATGTCAATGGTGCATTGGCTCAGGGGCAGGCAGATCCCCTCTCTGTCTGGGGACAGCAAGGGCGAGTCGTCGGGCAGGAAGTCATCCAGGTCCTCAGAGGAGTCGGAGCCGCTGCCCAAAATATCCCGTAAACTGTAGTAGAGGGCACAGGAGATGGTCAGAGGCAGGTCCAGCTTGGTGTCCGCAGTGGGGCCGAGGGGCAGCGTCAGCTCCCGCTTGTTCCCAGGGAGCAGCTGGTCGATGGGGAAGGTGAAGGTGGTGGCCGAATCCACGGATTCCTCCTCTAAGGCACAGGGGCTGGTCAGGAGCTGGACACAGAGGGTCCAGCCCTCCTCCAGGCTGTACTCGCTGCAGTTTTCCAGCAAGCAGGAGATGGTGACGGTGTCCTGGAGCAGCAGGCAGCTCCAGTTGGCAGTGACAGTGCAGGCGATGGGCTTGTGGCCCTCGTGGCTGGAGAGCAGCGCCGCGCTCACGTTCATCACCTGGTTCAGGCTGGCCAGGGCTCGGTTCCTCTGGTCCACGGCCTTCTTCAGGAAGGACACTCTGCAAGGACAATGTGACAGGGATGAAACAGCAGGAGGAACGCTGCGATGGTGCTGTGCTGCCGAGCTGAGCCACGCCTGGCATGATCCCACCACAGAAAACGCTCAGCTTCTCTGCCATGGCAGCCACAGATCCATGTCCCCATCAGAGCTGACCCTGTGGAGTGGTCTGGAAAGCCAGACCCTGGGAATCCCCCTGTGGATGGAGGGGGGCTCGCCCACACCCCCTCCCCACGCACAGCCAGCCATGGAGGATGGAGGCGTGCGCCTGCCCTGCCTGTTACTGCTGGCTTGGCACGCGTGGCAGGCGCCTGGCACCCTGCCTGTGCCACCTTCTGCTGCCATGGCTGCCGCTGCCAGCCCGCCCACAGCGCTGGGGGTGGCTGTGCCATGGGAGGGGGCTGCCCTGAAACACTGGTTTTATATTATCGAGGTTGGGGGGGCTTCCCAGCCAGGAAAGGTAAATGTTGGAGCAGTTTTCCAAGAGAAAAGCTCGAGGAGAGCTGGGGGTGTTCAGCCTGGAGGAAAGAAAGCTCCAGGGAGACATTAGAGCCCCTTCTAGTGCCAGAAGGGGCTCCAAGGGAGCTTGAGAGGTACTTTGGACAAGGGCCTGGAGTCAAGGATAAAGAGGAATGGCTTCCCGCTGCCAGAGGGCAAGGTTAGATGGGATATTGGGAAGAAATTCTTCCCTGTGAGGGTGGGGAGGCCCTGGCACAGGTTGCCTAGAGAAGCTGTGGCTGCCCCATCCCAGAAGTGTCCAAGGCCACGATGGACAGGGCTTGGAGCAACCTGGGATACTGGAAAGCATCCCTGCCCATGGCAGGGGGTGGAATGGGATGAGCTGCAAGGTCTCCCTTACCCAAACCATTCTGTGATTCCATAATTAATTACTGACAAAGACTGCACAACCCCCAGCTCGGTGCCACCTTTACCTCTCCGAGGTGTCCCCTATTCCTGACAGCAGCTCCTTGATCCTCCGGCCGATCTCAGCAGGGGTCAGCTCCACGTCCGGCTCCTCGGGACTGCACAGGCCACAGGACACGAGGCGACCCTTGGCTGACAGTGCCAACAGCTCTGACTCCCCTGTGGGCACAGAGAGGGTGGGTCAGGGGCTAGGAAGGGAGCAAGGGCTTCCTGGATGGCTGAGTGGGGGGACAGGGAGCAGGATGGCACTGCCTCCCCAAGGCAGTGGCATATGATGGAGACAGACATGGATCACCACAGCACACCCAGCTCACATGCAGCCGCCCAGAAGGGACACTGCCCTGTCCCTGCCACTCCCCAGCCAAGGCCAGCGGCACCCAGCTGCTACACAGGAGCCCTGCTGGTGGCACACGCAGCTCCAGGGAAGCCAGTCTACAGGCACACTGAACACCCCCTTTTTGGAGGGAGCCTCATCCCAGCTGCCCCGGGGCTGTCTCCAGCTGCCCCATACAGGAAGCCCATGGGAACCTGTGAGGGCTGGCTGCCTCCTGCAGTGGCGAGCAAAGGGACTGGGAATGGGCAGGGAAGAGCAGGAATCACGGTGGACAGGAATGACTTAGAAAACCCAGAAGAGCCTACAAAGATGAAGGATGGAGCCCACCCGGCCCACATGGAGCTGCAGAGGGAGGAGAGGTGAGATCCCACCCCACTGCCGCCAGTACCTTCTGAGGCCCGAGAGGACAAGGAAAGAGCCACGACACTACAGATACTCAGGCTGGCTGGGGACAGCACGGGGGGCAGCACGCCGGTGCCGTTCTCTGTGTCCTCGGGGTCTGAGGAGTCGCCCACCCAGTCCAGGTCAACAGCAGAGATGTCCGAGTGGGTGCTGTAGTACATGCGGGAGCCGCTGCCGCAGGCCGCGCACAGGATGGGCCCCCGCAGGTAATATTCCCTGAGCTCCGGCACCGTGGCCTCCTCCCGCTGATCTGCCTTCATGGCCACCATCTTCCCGTAGTGGCCCACGGCCACCACGCAGTCACAGCCGGGCTCGCCCGCGGGCGGCTCGTCGTCGGCGTCGTCGTCGGCCGCGCGCCGCTCCGTGCGCAGCGCCCCGATGAACACGATGGGCTCCTCCAGGTGGTGCAGGATCTTCACGGGTGGGGATGGGTTGGACACATCGCGGCAGCCGTCGGCGGCGGGCGAGGAGCTGAGGGCTTTGAGGGGCACGGAGCAGAGCTGCCCGTCTGGGAAGCCACAGAGGATCATGGGTGACTCCAGCATGGCCACGTCGATGCCGAAGAGGAGGCTGAAGAGGGGTTCCTCCAGCACGAAGCCCCCCGAGCACCACAGCCCCTGGGCGCCGGGCGCGGCTGCGCAGCACAGGACGGGCAGGAAGCAGGAGGGTGGTGCGTCCCCTGTGTCCCCTGGAGGGGTCCCGGGGCAGAATTCGACCTGGCTGACCTGCCGGTACGGGGGCCCGTCCTGCTCCGGGCGCGGCAGCTCGTGCAGCCGCATCCACCACTTGCCCTCGTCCTGGGCCAGCGTGATGACGAAGGTGCTGAGCAGGGTGAACATGCTCAGGCTGGCGTCGGGGAAGATGCAGGCATCTGCTTCCACCGGGAAGACGCCGGTAGGGCCGTTGCTTTCTTGGCCGTCGCTGTCCGTCTGCTCCATTAACCTTTGGGAAAACAGGGAAGAGTTCTGAGCCAAGCGGCAGGGAGAAGCCAGCGTGTCCCTTGGCCGCCTCTTTGCCTGGCCCTGGGAAACAAGCTCCTGCAGGAGAGCTTTTAGCACCGGGTGAGATGGATCCAGAGCCTCATGCTTCCCGTGGTGGGAAGGGCAGCCCCGGGAGCCCAGCGACAAGGGGTCACCTCAGGCTCACCTGCTCTGCTGCTCCAGGGACACGCAGTAGATTCCACTGTGGGCGCACAGGATGTAGAGCTGCCGGGGCTGGGGCAGCAGCTCCACGTGCCACACCTGGTCAGGGCAGCGGAACACAGCCTGGGAGTGGGGACAGAACCAAATGTCACCTCCCACGGCACCCGGAGGGGTGGCAGGGACAAGGCGGCTCCCCGCAGGGGGGATCCAAAGCGATTTGTAGGGATAAAGGGATCCCTGGGCA
Source organism: Lichenostomus cassidix (assembly GCF_008360975.1). Lineage (NCBI taxonomy): Eukaryota > Metazoa > Chordata > Aves > Passeriformes > Meliphagidae > Lichenostomus > Lichenostomus cassidix. The sequence continues at coordinate 2,742,446 of NC_139498.1, read as the reverse complement.
GCACCCAGCTGGGTGTTCCTGGGCAGGGGGTGGGAGAGGGGCTGTGGCAGCCTGTTCTTCCCGCTCCCTGAGGGGAAGGAAAACAGGGAGCAGGGTACGTGCTCTACTTTGCCGAGCGGGAGCGCAGTGTGGGAGGCAGAGCCCGCTCTTACAGCGGTGCATTTCTTAGAAATGGTAATCAGAACAAATTAACAAAGGCAGCAGCGTGTCAGTCAGGGCGCTGTGACAGCGGCGACAGCGACCAGGCCCGGGGGGAGATGGGAGAGAAGCCCCTGTGCTGGGGGGAACGAGCCTGTGGAGTTTGATCCAATGTGTGCCCCGCAGGACTGGGAGAGGGGCCAGCTGGCAGCACCCCTGAACCCCAAAGGGACAGGCAAGGGGTGCTGCTTGTGGGGTTTGTTTGTTGGATCCTCTTGGATAGGGTATAGGTATCCCCAACCCAGGGATAGGGAGTGGGGACACAACTGGGGGGTGTCCCCACTGTGTAACAGGACACTGTCCCCAAGGGATGGGGGATACAGGGTGAGCCCCCACCCCGCCAAGCCCCTCACCTTGAGCACTTTGCCCTCCTGGTCGTACACGTAGACAAACTCGGTGCCGTTGGAGAGGTAGATCTCATTCTCATGGCACAGCACCCGCGGCTTGCCCGCCACCAGCCCCCCCACCGGGCAGCAGAATCCGGCCAGGTAATCCACCCTGTGTCCCACCTGTGCCATGGTGCCGGCCTGGGGACGTGCACAGGGGGGACACCGAGGGTGTGAGGGGGTTGAGCCCGGACCCCTCAGCTGGTGGCAGTGCGTGGTGACACAGCCCTGCACACCCCCACGCCCCTGTCAGAGCCCCACAGCACGTCTGGACCCTCAGCCCCCCACTCCTGAGCCTCGCAGCCCCCCACACTGCAGCCCTAGAGCCCAGACCCCCCCAGGTCCAGCCCCACAGCGAGCCCCTTCCCAAGCATCAACCTCAGCCCCCCCATTCCCACCTCCACAGCCCCCAGACCCCCCCCACATCACGGTCCTAGTACTCTAGACTCCCCAGACCCACCCCGGAGCCCCCCACATCACAGGCCCCGTACCGCAGCTCCTGTCCCACAGCCCCTCCATCCCTGACTGAGACCCCCAGAGCCCCCCAAGCGCAGCCCCAGCAACAGCTTCTCCCCAAGCGTCGACCTCAGCCCCTCCACTCCCCATCCCACCCTCAGAGCCCCCCACCCCACAGTCCTTGCACCCCAGCCCCCCAGCACTGCCCCACAGTCCCCCACACCCCTGACTGAGACCCCCACACCCCCTTCAACTCCATCCCCACCGGCAGCCCCACCCTAGCACCCCCCGCCCAGCCCACAGCCCCCCGCCCACCCCCCCGCCCCTCGCCCCCCATCCCGCCCCCCAGATCCCTCCCGGAGGGGCCGCGGGTACCGGGCGGGGGGCGCGGGCGGCTCCGCTTTACGGCTGCGCGGCGGCCGCCGCAATGGGCGGGGGGGAGTTTACGACAGGCCGTAAAGCGGCGGTGGGCGGGGGGCTCTCCCGGCTGTCGGTACCGGGAGTGAGGAACCCCCGCCCCATCAGTGACCCCCTCCCCGCCCCATCCCGGCTCGCGGGGAGAAAGGAGCGAGGCAGTGCTGCCGGCGGCGGCTTTATTGATAGAGAGAGGGGCCGGCTGGGACGGCCGGGCGGGGCAGAGAACCCCTGAGGTGCCCCTGACCCGCGGGATGGACACCTGCCCCCAATAAAGTCCTGCTGAGTCCCCCCGGTGATGACCCCGAGACCCCCAGCCTGGGACCCTCCCCCAAGTGATGTTCCTACGCCCCCCAGCCTGTCTGAGCTCCCCAAGTGATGTCTCTGCCCCCGTCTTTCTAAGACCCGCTAAATGATGCCTCTGATGCTCCCAATGTGAGCCCCCCGAGTGATGCCCCTGTCCCCCGGCCTGGCTGAGCCCCCCGAGTGATGCCCCTGTCCCCCGGCCTGGCTGAGCCCCCCGAGTGATGTCCCTGTCCCCCGGCCTGGCTGAGCCCCCCGAGTGATGTCCCTGTCCCCCGGCCTGGCTGAGCCCGCCGCCATCGCCCTGCCCGGTGCCGGGCGCGGGTCGCTCATTGCGGGATCCCGGGGGCCCTGCGGGGGCTCTGGAGCACTCCTCCCCGGCGCAGGGGGGCTGCAGCCCCCCGGGCCCGGCTCAGCTGCTCCACGGAGGCTTCGAGGTGGGCGAAGCGCTCCGAGAGCCGGGCCAGCTGCTCCTTCAGGCCGCGGAAATCCCGGTACAGCTCGTCCAGGGCCCCTGACAGCGCCGGGATCCTGCGGGTGCAGCGGTGTGAGGGCACGGACCCCCGGTTCCCGCCCAGGACCCTCCAAATCTCCCCCGAGACCCCCGGCCGCTCACCTGCCATAGTCGGGCAGCACGGTCTGGTGGTCCGACAGCAGTAGGTTCCGGAGCTGGGATGTGATGGCGAATTTCCAGTTGTCCAGGACCAGCGTCAGGTTGGCACAGCCCCTCGCCGAGGGTCTCTGGGCTGAAGAGGCTGAGGTGGGACCACGAGCAGCCCCCAGGAGCAGCCCCTCACCCAGCCCCTCACCTGGGACCCTTCCAGCCCTGGACAGGACCCCCCGGTACCCCTCTGGCCCCACAGCCAGGGCAGCTGCCTGGTCAGGCCCTTCCCTGTGCCCACAGCCCGGTGGGATGGGGGTTCCGAGTGGGAAGGGGGTCCCGAAGGGTGGGAATTACCATCTGCTCCATCGTCCCACGCCGCTGGCCGCCGGCCTGGCTTGGCTGCACAGCCCAGAGCTGCGAGGAGCAGAAGGGGGAGCAGCCGGGCCATGGTGGGGCTGTGTCCCCGTGTCCCCAGGGGTGTCGTGTTCCCCATGACCCAGCTGGGCACGTGCCACCTCCCCGCTCCCGCTCCCGCGGCCGCTCGCCGGGCTGTGCTCCCCGGCTCTGGCTGCGGCGGCTCCTGCTCCCCCTGCTCCAGCCTGGGGCTGGCACCGGGCCCGGCCGCACGCGGCTCCGGGGCTGATTGCAAACAGACCGCGGACACGAGCCCGGACACACAGTCCCGGCGGGAATGCGGAGGGGTAATGGAGTGCAGGTGGCATGGCACTGGGGAGCAGGGTCCCCCAGTTCCTGCTGGGAATGCAGAGCATCCCAGCCCCATCGCGGGTGACAGCGTTGGGACACAGGGTCCCCCAGATTCCACTGGGGACACAGAGCATCCTAGCCCCCTCCCAGCCCAGGTGAGGGAGCACAAGAGGCACGGCGCTGGGATGCAGCATTCCCCCGTTCCTGCTGGGAATGTGGAGCACCCCGGGACAGGTGACAGAGTGCAGGAGGCTCTGGTTTGAGGTGCTTTTATTCCACGTTACTTGCAGCCCCCGTGCCTGGGTCAGCCCAGCCCAGCCCGGGTGCTCCCGGCGCTGCACCCCCAAACCCCAGCACACCCAGGGGAAAAGCAACCGCAGCCCGGAGCCGGGCCTTGGGATGAAGCCTTTGGAGAGCCCCAGCGAGGGGTGGGGGCCGGGGGGCCCCACTGGGGACTGGGCAGTGCTGTCCTGGAGCAGGATGGGGCCTCCCGACCCCTCCTATGAGAGGACACGGGGCAGCGCTGGAACCAGTGCCCCCGGGATTGAACCAGAGCCTGCAGAGCTAGGGCTGGGCAGCTCCAGGATGGGCCTGGGGGTCAGAGGCCCTGTGAGAGGAGGGCTGAGCCCCTCCTCTGCCCAGCAGTGCCCAGGGCACCCCCAGCCTGGGGCTAAAGGGAGAGTGGGGAACAAGACCCCTGACCCCAGCTCCAGTCAGGACACACTCCGGAGGGACGTGGGAAGGCACCTACTGCAGGACTGGCTCCCAGGGCACGATGGAGGCGAGGTGGGTGCCGGAGTTACGTGGCTTCCCCGCAGCCCTTCCCTGGGAGCCCACCGCGCGGTGGGGGGACACGGCACCCGGAGGGGACACCCCTCCTGCAGCCCCCACGGGGTGCCAAAGCTCACCAAGCAGAGCCAAGCCATGAGCTGACACGTGCCCACCCCATGCTACGTGTCCAGGGGCGCCTGTCCTGCTCCGGGAACGTCACAGCCACCTGCCCGTGTCGCCGGGGCTGGTCAGTGCCGGAGCTGTTGGGATCCAGGCACTCAGGCGGGCAGGGAATGGGAGCAAAGCTGTGGGCAGGGAGATGCCAAAGCCTCCCTCTCCCCTTGGGTAGGAAGCGGGCACGGGCAGCTTCCCCAAGCCCCCCAGCTCCCCCAGGGCAGGCTGGCAGCAGCTGAGGGTGGTGGGGGGCCAGCCCGGGCACGGGCTGAGGAAAGCGTTGGTTGTCCGGGCTGGGAGCCCCCAAAAGGGAGCGAGGAGTAACTGGGGGGCTGGAGCCACCCGTGCCCAGCTCCGCAGCCCGGGCTGGAAGCTGAAGGGAGGAGAGGGAAGGGAGAGGCGCCGCGCTGGCCGCTCCGGGCCGGAGCGGGGCTAGGAACGGGGCAGGCTGCACATCTCGCAGTGGTCCGTGCCCGGCTGGTTCATGAAGGTGCAGTGCTGGCAGGGCCACATGGCCGCGGCCACGGCGTGCGATGAGCCCCCCATGGCGCCGTATTCCTGCAGTCCTGGGAGTGGGACACCCACCGTGCCTGCGGGAGAGAGCCCAGGGCAGTGCTGGGATCCTGATCCTGCTGCACATCCCACCCTGCAGCCCCCCATTCCCCAGCCCTGCACCATCCCTGGGAGTGCTCCAGGCCAGGTTAGATGGGGCTTGGAGCTACTTGGGATAGTGGAAGATGTGAATGGGATGAGCTTTAAGCTCCTTTCCAATCCCCACCACTCCATGATTCTGTGATCAATGAACAGCAGCCTCTGTGGCAGCTTGGGAGCAGCTCGACACAACCCCCATCCAGCTCTGCCAAGGGACAAGGGACCTCCCCTCCCTGAGGGCCCTCCTGCCCCAGGGACCCCGCTCTTACTGCAGAGCTGCTCGATGGTCGCCCACTGCTCCGATTTTTTCCAGGTCTGTGCAAGCTCCTCATTTTTGGTCCTCACAGCTTCCAGCAACAAGCTGATGCTGTCCTGGAAGTCACAAGTGGGAAATGAGTGGGGGACATGTTCAGTGCAAGGCAGGACCCTGAGTCTGAGCTGTTCTCCCTTTCCCCGACATCCTTGGGGTGCCCCAGTTTATCCCTCTGCTCCCCCAGCATTCCACATTCCACATTCCCCAGACCCCACCACCCCAAAAGCTTCCTTTCCTCTGCTTCCTGGTGTTCCCTGCCACTGTGGGCTGGTGTCCTGGCACTGCAGGCCAATCCCATCTTCCAAAGGTGCAAACCCTCCATGCTAGAGCTCTCCAGCCCCCATCCCTGTCCCCATCCCAATATCCAGCTGCCCAGGGAATCCCAGCTGCCCCTGAGTGTGGGGTGCAAACCTTCCATGCTGGAGCACTCCAGTCCCCATCCCCGGCCCCATCCCGATCTCCAGCTGCCCAGGGTGATCCTGGCTGCCTCACACATGAGCAGCCTCTGGCAAACACAGCCCAGCTGGATCTCACCGGGAAGCTCCGGCAGTGCCGGGGCAGCCGCCAGGCCCCCAGTGCCCGGCCAAGGGCAGCAGAGCTGCACAGCCAGGACCTCGCTGGCCTTGAGTTCTAGCAGCTCTGATCTCCTCATTGTTCCCACCAAATTCCTGATTCTGAGATAATTTTTAAAATGTTTCCAGCTCTGGGAGCTGCAGCCAAGTTGGCTCTGGGATCATGTGGACAATCACCCTCCCCTCAGTGCTCCCAGCAGCTCGGGGCATTTGTGTTGTGAGCTTGAAAATGGTTTTAAAACTCTTTTAACCTTCTCCCAGCAGCTCGGCTGGGAGGAGCTAGCACCAGGCCCTGCCCAGGGACATGAGATGGCAGGAATGGTCACCCCCACCCACTTGAGGGACCCCTAAGGGGCTGAGGGTCGTGGGATGGGGGGGATGGTGTGGGGACAGGACCTTCCCTGCCCCTTTACGTACCCGCAGAGGCATGACCTCGTTTGTGACCAGGAAGAGGAGCAGATGGAAATCGGAAATGATGTCTAAGAAAATGGAGGAAGTATTTTGGGACAGGTATGTGGCCAAGCTGTGGAAGTCCTGGAGAGAGAGGGGACAGCAGTGAAGAGAAATAAATTTCTATTTGGATCCACTAACAGATATTCCTGTCCCTCTGGCCATCGTCTGCAATGTGCAGGGACATTCCCGATATCAAATCCCATCCTGGCTGACTGAATCCCAGCTAACAATTTCCTGGACCCACAGCAACTCCTCCTGACCAGTCCCAGCACCCACAGAGCTCATCTCAGATCCAAGAGGTGCTGAGGGGGGCCAGGCAACTCCAGTCTTGTTCCTACAGAAAAGAGGGAGAAGAGGACAGAGCAACCCCTTCCTCCCCATCCTCTGCCCTGGCCTGTTGCAGAACAGCTTTCTGTGCTTTGAAATTCTATCCAGGAAGAGAAGGCAGCACTCTGGGAGCACGAACAGACCCCAGTCCCAGCAGGTTCATGCTGTCACCATGGGGCTGGAGCTCTCTGGCCCCTCTGGAGCTGCCTGGCAAGTACAGGGAGCCCTGATCCTGTCATGGATCCGGCGGGAGCTCGGCACCGGCCGGCAGTCGGCATTGGCATGCAGACACTGCTCCATGCAGGAAGGACTTTGGCAAGCTGAACAGGGAAGGGGTGACTTGAGGGCACAGCTGTCCCTCTGCAGATGTCTGTGAGCATGAGGGAGGCAGAGTCCATCCCTGTGGAACTCAGCTCTGTCAGGAATTGCCCCTCACCTGAGTTTCTCCCAGCACATCGCGGTTCTCGATGGGGAATGGATTTTGAGAAATAGAAAAAGTGTAGACTGGATCCTTGGGGAAAGTTGTAGTAATCTAAAAAAAAAAAAGAAAAATCCAGGGAAGGATGATCAGAGACCAGTTGGATACAGAAAGCAAGTCCATGTAGCTGAGAAAAGCCATGGCTATGATCCCAGCTCAGCCAAACAGTGAGGGATCCTGCGGGGATCTGATGGCTTTTAATTTAATTCAAAGTGATATTCCATCACCACACCCCTTGTAAGGAAGCTGGAGGGACATGATGTGTTTGGTCCTGACAGATGCTATGGAGAGCAGCCCTGTCTGCACAGGTCACTGGGATACAGAGATCCTGGCACAGCTCTGCCCCATGCCAGGCAGCTGCTGCTAGAGGGAGGTTCTGGGGGCATCCTAATGCATGTTATAAACCTCTTTTTTCATCTCAGGAACAGGTGCCTTCATTCCTGCAGGAATTCCTGTGCTCCAGTGCTGACTGTGCCAGGGGCAGCTGGACTAGAAAGGCTGCTCCGGGCGGATCTAATGGTTGTTGGCACCACCTCCAACTCCAGCAATATCATCTGGCATCCCAATTATTTGCTTTCCTGCCTTCCACGCCATAACTTTGCTTCCCAGCCCTGGGGCTGAGCTGTGCCGTGCCTGGCAGCAGCTCTGCTCTGGCCAAACCGTGCCAGAGCGTGAATTCCCTCCTCCAAGAAAAGGTATTTCCGGACAACCTGCTGAGTCACTCGAAGGAGATGGATCCCTAATTGCTGCTCTGGAGTTTCCTCATTAGGCAGTGCCCGGGACATGGGTCTGTGGGGCTGCTGCTTCCCGGCCATGTGGCTCTGGGCCAGCTCAGAGCCGTGATAAGGCACCAGGCAGTGCCTTCCTGGAAAACAAATGTGTTCCCTGGCACCAAACTGACCCCACAGAGCAGGGTAGCCACCTCCCTGCTAGGAATGCCTGGCAGCAGCAGGGAGAGAAGGATAATCTGTCTCAGGAATTATCTGCAGTGGGAATTTCAGAGGTGGGTTAGGAGTTTGCTCTACCCTGAGCATCTCCTGTGGGAAGCAAACACGTGCAGGGAATACTCACGTCTATGATGAGGTACTCGACCGGGAGCGGGCGAGCCAGCTGGGTGATCTCGTTCCCAAACTTGTCTATGTCCTGAAAGAAAAAGAGTTGGATTATTCCTGAGTATGGAGGTGGTGTGAAACCCAAGGCATCCTGCCCTGGAGATGCCCATGCAGGATCCTGAGCTCTGGCAGATCACAGGGTGTGGAAAAGAACTGGATGGGTGGTGTAGGGCTGCCCAATTCCCTGCTGCTCCTTGGGGCTGCAGATCTCTGTAATTCCAGCATCTCTGGAATCAGGGTCTCTGTTTCCTTGTGAGCCAAGGGACTGTGGGGTCACAAACCACTGTGGGCTTGTCTCCCACTAGAGAGAGGCTTGGAATTATCCAAGGTGGGATTCTTGGGGTTGTTGGACTCCGGGATCCTTGTGGGTCCCTCCAACTCCAGATATCCTGATTCCATGATTTTAAATGCCATTTAGGCAGCAGCTCCATCTTAAAGAGAGAGACAGGTCACCTCTGCCTCCTCAGCCAAGGCAAACCTGCCTATTTACAAATCCAGAAGCTCCTCATCTAACTCTTCTTAACACCTGGGAATTGGGAATCTGGGCACTTTCTCATACCCAGACCCTTGGAACCAGCACATCCCATGGCGTAAACTTGTTTTGCTTTGCCAGACGAAGAGAACATAAAGTTTAATTAGGGAGACAAACGGCCGGCATATGTTCATTAATCATAACCTGACAATTAGACGTGATTGATGTCAAACACGCCGGGTTCAAACGCCGCTTCGGAAATAAATCCCGGAGAACTGACACTTTTCATTAAAGATTCCGTACGAGGGGGTTGTGTTTTCTCCCTAAATCATCACTTAACGTGGTATAAATCATTCATGGAGCCCCACATAAATCATACACCGATAATTCCCAGTCAGGGACGTTATGTTGGACGTTCCAAGGGCTCTTGGTGGCGGGAGCTGGACCCGGAGCTGTCACCCCCAAAGGCTGTGAGTCCCACTCTTCCAGTGTGGGATGGGAGCAGCATTCCATGGGCTGAGCCAGGGAGCACCACGCAGGGACACACTGCCCACGGCTGGCTCCTGGACTCCCTCCCCTTTCTCCCAGCCGTGTTTTCTCCCGGAGAACACCACTCCAGCACCACTCCCCGGCTCTCCCTGGTGTTTACACAGCACAAGTATGCGGAGCAGCAGCCAGCACCATCCCTCTCCTGCTTGGCTCTCCCAGTACTCCCAGTCAGACCTCGCCCCAGCAGGCTCCGGCATGCTACTCCCCTCCAGGCACAGCCCCCCTTCCTGACCCCCTCCCCAAGCACCCCCTGTCCCCAGGAACTGTTCCCTCTATAAAAAAAATCTCCCTTCCAGTCTTTGAAGCTCCTTTGAAAGGCAATCCTGATAAGGATCTTTGCTCCTTGCACATGACAGGTTGTGGCCTCAGATCTCTTCGGCTCTGACAGAAGCAGGAGGAGCTGTGGAGCCTTTTTTTGGGAGATCACAGGACCCCAGAGCCAACCTGCTTCTAGATCTCAGTGATACCACAAGAGGCAGGAATCAGATCCAATCAGCTTCCCAAACACAATCCTGCCCCTGCATGAAGGGACCTGCAACAACTCATGCATAATTAGCCCATCTGGAATTCATTTTCCAATCTAATTAAGTTCTAATATGCAGAAACATTTTTCCAGCACCTGTTGGCTTTAATCTCCCCCTCTGGGGATTTCCATGTTAAATGCCTGCTTTTTCATGGCATGCTGCTGAGGCCTCTGAGACATCCACAGACTGGAACCTCACTCTCCCCGGGCCGAGGATATGTCCTGATCCTGACAGAACAGCCCCCCCTCCTAACACCAACATACCTCACCCACCACCATGGATCATCTAATTATGTTTTAAAGGCCTTAATGAACATCAGGATGGGATTGTTGGGGGAAAGATCCTTATCCTGAGCTCAGCATCACCTCCCAGCACCCTGTTATTACTGCAGCCTGAGACATCCAAAGCCCAGTGGCACCTGCTCCAAAGGGAGCCCAGGAAAGAGTTAACAGAGCCACAAGCATTTGGCTCCGGGACAAAAATCCAGCAGCCAAAGGCCTGGAGGGTCTGGACAATGCATCATCCCAGTGGAGATTGCATCAAGGCTGGGATTAGAGCCTTTCAACCCACTGTTTGGAGGCAGGAGCTGCACAGGGATGAAGGTGAACAGGGAAAAGGTTGGAGCACAGACACCTCGGCAGGACGGAAAGGCTTCTGGGTGGCCTCAGGATTATCCACGGAGGATGAGGGGAAGAGCCAAGTGAGGAGCCCGGGGAGCTGTCAGTCAGGAGGGAGGCTCCAGATCTGTGTCCCAGGACAGCCGTGAGCATCCCACGCTGTCACCATCCCAGGCTGTGAGCATCCCGCATCCCACGCCGTTATTCCCGACCTGCTCCCTCTGCTGAAGGCACGGTGGAGCTCGGCAGCCATCTGTCCTTCCCATGTGTGAATAAATCCCAGCTTTGCTCTTCCCACTGCTGACTTCCAAGCGCTTTGCTGGGCAGTCCTGCTCCTCGCACGGGGAGCGCGGCTGAGGCGCAGAAACGAAGCGACTTCTCCAAGAGCAAGTGACAGGTCAGGGAGAGTTGAAACCCTTCCCAGGAGACTCCTGCTGAGCTAATCCAGCATCCTCCTCCCCGGAGCAGCTGGGACATTTAAGGCTAAGGCGGCTCATGAGCTGGTGGGAGGGCAGCCAGGGAAGTCCTTCCCCGTCAGTGAACACTCCCTGCAGCCTGGCTCTCCCTGGGAAGAGGATTTCCAATGCCATGGTAGGACAGCTTGGCTCAGAAGTCCTGCTGGGCTCTAATAAAAGCAGGGCCCTCGCTCGAGGCTGTCCCAGGGAGGGATGGGACACGTGTCACTGGTGCCAGGCCAGGGATCAGACACAGCTCAGCAGCAGTGAGAGCTCACAGCACGTGTGGGACTTGAGGGCAAAGGGCTCTTGCACAATGCTTGTAAAGAGCTTTTGTCTTACACCATCCCGAAGAAACTCTGGAGAAATGTTAAACCATCCCAAAGAAACTCTGGGGGGATGTTAAGGCAGCTGTAAAATGCAATTTGCTGTGAGGATGCTGATGACATCGTGTTTGCGCTGAGCTGTCACAATACCTGTGATAAGAGACAAAGCCAGCCAGCCTCCCAATCCAATTATCCAAGAGTTTTAGAGCATCTGTAAAACATCAGGAATCTCTTCCCCCAGCTGGTGAAGTTAATGGTGGAGCAGTTCAGCACTGCAGAGCTCCTGGGCCAGTGGACTGGGAGGAGGTGACAGCAGGGATGGGGAGCAGCAGCCCCAGGGAGAGATCCCCCAGCTGTACCCTGGGCACTCCCTCAGTGTTGAATGTCAACCCAAGGAACATTCTGAGTGAAATCCAAATCAATCCAGCTGTTTTTTAGAACCAGATGGAAAGAGAAGGCTGCTCAAGGACAGACGACAGGATGGAAAATGCTCATTGCCCTCATCCAGCTCAGAAACTGGGTGAGGTGGCTATTGCAACATCCTCATCTTCACTCACAGAGACTTTCTCCCGACCTGTATCCGTGTCTCCACATCATGGACTCCTTCCCGAGCTCCCTGTGCTGAGCTGGCCAAGCAGCATGTGCTGGTTGTGCCCCGTTCCAGCTGGAACCAGCACTGAGCCCTGATGCTTCCCAGACATCCTAGGAGGCTGAGAGGGAAATCTGTTCTTCCCCTTGGCTAATCTTACCTGGGGAGGCACCTCAGAGCAAAGGAACTTGTTCTCACAGTCCCCAAACCCCTCAACTTCCCCAGTGGAGCAGAGCTCTCCCTTCCCGAGCCAGCAGAGCAACGGCCATGTGTCCAAGGCCAACTCCATGGGGTGGCTCCTTGGAGCAGCAGGCGAGGGGCCAACATGAAGGGAATGGTAAAGGAATACAGAAATCACACAGCTGCAAGCTCAGGAAAACCACAGGACAACGCCAGGACCATCAGCTTTCCCATTTCCATGGAAGAAATGCAGCACCTTCTCCCATTTGCAAGCTGGAGGTGAATCCACGGCGCTGCCCTCGGACAGATCCAAGTTCCATGGATCCTGCCTCACATCTGGCTGTTCTATAAATACATCCACACTCCACAAACATTGGCCTCCTGGTCCTCATCCAATTAGAATTAATTTGTAGAGTTCCTCTCATCCTAAAGGACTTTTCAGATGACTACTTGGATATTGTATGGGAATGCACGTGGACTTTTCTCTGCGCAATCCCAGAGAAAATAGCAACTACTCCAAAGTGCAGCTTTCTTCCCAAACTGGGGAGGGGCAGCACAGAGGGGAACCCTCACATCACAGACTGGGGAGACAGGGACATCAAGGTGCTGGACCCCAAGGATTCCATCCTGTGCCGCCAGACTCCTGCTCCTCCTGGAGCTCACCGGGGCTTGGACACGGCTGCTGTCACCATCCCAGGATGAGGTAGTGTCTCTGACCTCAAGCTTTGCACATTTAATGGGACCCCAAAGGTTTCCCAAGCCAGGAGTGACTAAGCTTTCCATAGATTTAAGAACATTAAAAAAAAAAAAATTAAGGGATCCTAGAGCCAAACCCGTTGAAGGCTGAGGGAGAATCCCATGTGGCAGGGCCATCCTTGAGCACTCCGTGAAAAAGGCGATTAGGGAGAGGAGCTCTAAAACATGAAATCAGCTGCAGCCCGACCCAGTGAATCAGTGCTTGATGGAAATTTCCATGGAAGGCTGGAGCCATCCGTTCCCATTTTGTTTATCTCCCTGCTTCAGATTAGGGATGGGAGTGAAGCCCTTCTGGGAACACCCACTGGCTTCCTGCTGCTCCCAGCACCCCGGGTGGGCCACATGTGGGACACAGACCTGCGGGACCTCCTGCGAGGCTGCCCGAGTGTGGCACAGCCTGGGCTGCTCTGGAGAGGGATCAGGGCATGCCAGGAGATGATCTCATCCTCCTCACATTCGGGTCCAACCTTTGCACACCCACTGGATCGTAATCAACCCCGGCTTATCAGCTCCCAGGAGGAAGCTGCCTGCTCCAGAGAGAGCAGGATTCCATCTGCTCTCCCTCTCCAGCACTGGATTCAGCCCAGAGGCGTTCCTTGTTTCCAGGTGGGGTCAAGGCAAGCCAGCAGTCTGGCACTAATGGGTGGAAACCATGGAGTCTCACAGGGAAACCAGCACTTCCCAGTCCCAGGTTCAGGGCATGCAGGAACACCCTGACCAGTTTCATTCACATTGCTGGAGCACAGTCCACTCAATTCCACTCCTCATAAACTGAGGCTTTGGCACAGTTTACCCAGAGAAGCTGTGGCTGCCCCTGGATCCCTGCAAGTGTCCAAGGTCAGGCCGGATGGGGCTTGGAGCAACCTAGGACAGTGGAAGGTGGCCCTGCCATGGCAGGGGGTGGAACTGGATAGGCTTTAAGATCCCTTCCAAACCATTCCACGGCTCTATGAAATTGAATATTTCACATCCTCTCTGCATGCACACTTTCCCTGCTGCTCCTCAAGATCAGTGCTTGGATCCAGGGGCACAACCTGGTGCTGCCCAGGCCCTCAGCCCTCACCTTGTAGAAGACATCAGGCACGTACTGCTCGCTGCTGGACTCCTTGGCGTAGCCCAGCTCCGGCGCGTCCCGGCAGGGCAGCAGGCACTCATCCCGCACCAGGGCCATGCACTGGTTTGACACCTGGTACCCCTCAAAGTGCACCTGGTTGTCAGGACCACCTGCAAGAGGAGGGGATGGTTAAAGATCACAGGATCGCTGAGGTTGGAAAAAGGCTCCAAGATCACTGAGTCCAACCTGTGACCGATCCCCACCTTGTCACCCAGCCCAGTGTCCTTGGACGTCTCCAGGGGTGGGGAGTCCACATCACAACCCTTCCCATGAAGAAATTCTTCCTGAAAATCCTACACAGGAGTAATTTCCACAGTGTAACTCCAGGAGAAACAACTGGAAGAGTAGCGCTAACGTTGGACTCAATGGTTTTGGAGCTCTTTTCCAACCTTAACAATTCCAAGACTCCATGATTAAACACAAGGCTAACAGTGATGAAAACTGAGATAAAGCTGCTGGTGCTGCTGGATGGGAAGAATTTTAGGCAAGAATTCCCTCTAAACTCCACATTTTTATAGTCACACACATTTCCACAGCTATCTCACGAGCACAGAGCCCAGGGAACAGCAGGAATGCTCTGCCAGGAACTCCAAGGAGGAGGAGCTGCCCTTTTGGGGGCTCTGACAGCATCACCCTCCCACTACCTTGCAGGTATCTCTCCTCCTTTTCCAAACAAAAGCCAGGCATGCAGCTCCTTTGGGCTTGTTTCAATCCCAAGGCTCCCTGAGCTGCAGATCACCTGGTCATGTGTGGCCTGAACAGTGTTTTCTCAGCCTGTACTGGATGGTTTGGTGGAAATCTGACATGGAAAGTGGGAATTAAGAGCCTGGCTCATGGAAGCATCACATGCTTGGCGCTTTCATTTGGATAATGTAAGCAACATCAGGTCATGTGTCACTGGAATACAACTGGAAAGAGAGGAGGAAGGCAGATGGTAGGAAAACGTTACTATTTCCAAAGCTAGGAATTCAGGAGGGGATAGGAATTAATCCATGTGGAGGATTTAAAGGCAAAGTTGAGGCAAACTATCCAAATACATTTCTGCAGCACGAAAGGAGGGACTTGAGTGTTTAAATAGAACCTGCTGGGCTGATTGAACAGAGGAGAATTAAATTAGCTGGAACAGCAAAGAGGAAATATTCCTTTTCTACCCTTTGATCTGTAACCTCAATCACTCACTGCTCCAGAACAAACACTCCTGGAAATTAAACATAGACCAGGACGGGGGAAAGCCTGAACACAGTGTGTTTGCTCAGTAAAACACCTTGTTTAAAAAAAAATTAAATAAATATATATATATACAAAAAAAAAGAGAGATACAGATCTATATTTAATGAGAGATTGATGTGTTTAGCAGTCTGGAATGTACAAGCATGGGCCTGTTAACTGAAAAAAGACTTTTTTCACAGAAAAAAGGCCCTGGGAACTCTTACAAAGCCAGGCTCGGGGCAGGCAATGTCCCATCCCACTTTCACTTTTCACTCTGGATGTTATTTGGAAGTCATGAGGGTTTTTTCATTGTGTTAAACAGAGCCAGAACCAGCGATTCTGCTCCAGGGAAGGTTTAAATGAAGACATGTGTCATCCCATGGAGAAGAACAGAGTGAACCAGGAACACTCCAGCCCTCCCAGCACATGCCAGTGTCCCCCCTCCCAGCCCAGCCCATCCACGGTGCCTCTGGAGACTCCCTGAAAATGGCTAAAACCAGAGGGATTTAACCATAAGCACTTTGCAGAAGCTTCTGTTTTACTCAGCCAAAAAAAAAATGTTTCCAAACATTTTTTTTTCCCCTTGACAGGTTTTTTTCCTTGTCAGGTTTCCCTGACAGCAACACGAGGGAGGTGAAGATCCCTCCTGAGCCTCCTGAAGGAGGAACTAATCCATAACTCAGAGGAACTGGAGTGTTGTGGTGCTGCACTGCTGCTTCCAGGCAACAGAATTTGGAGCTTAAGGATTTGAAACAAAAAGTGAGCAACAGTTGTTGCCCTGGCTGCAGGCAGGGAGTGATTTCTGGGTCAGAGAGGTGGGGCTGAGACTCAAATACGTCTCTTTAAACAGCTGTAGAGTAAAAAGGAGGCAAATAAATAAAGAGTAAATAATTGTAGAGAGGATAAAACAAAGAATGAGGAAGTATTTTAGTTGATAGAGTAAAACCCTTGTTAAATAGGACAGACAGGAAGCAGGACATGTGATTTTTGGCACATTGTTCTACTGACAAGAGGTAATTCAGGTGTAACCCAGAGGGCTGAGGCCAGTTTGTACCTGTAGCCACAACTGTGACAAACTTGGATCCAAAGTGCCCATCTGGGGAGAGGCGACAGATGTTGGGCTGCTGGTTCTGGAAGTTGCCAGCTGTGATGCACTCCTCTGCACTCAGGAAATACGTGTCCTGAAGGGACAGCAGGGGTTCCAATCAGTGAAAGGACAAGGTGACGTAGCCCAGACCTATTTCCCTGGGCTGCAGCCAAGGAAAACGACCAACACCCCAGGAAAACACGCTTTCGTGGAAAGCTGCTGCTGAGCCCGGGACAAGAATGTGACCTGTCAGCTCCCCAGCCCTGGGCTGGCTCAGGACTGTCCCACGTTGAGTCCCACCCACCTCTACACACCTTTTTAATTTTTTTTTTTTGAAAAATAAAGTTTCACTTTCCATATATGGGTATTGCTGGGTTTACAAGGACAGGAAGCTGAGGAGGTCGAAGTTTGAGCCACGTATGTGTCACAAAGCCCAGCCCATGGGAACATCCTCTGAGTCACTCTGGCTCACTGGGTTTGTCCCTCACACCTCCCCTTCCCTCCACTCCCTGGAGTTTTCTTAATCCTAAAAAGGGCAAGGATAGATGGGATACTGGGGAGAAATTCTTCCCTGTGAGGGTGGGGAGGCCCTGGCACAGGTTGTCCTGAGAAGCTGTGGTTGCCCTTGGATCCCTGGAAGTGTCCAAGGCCAGGTTGGACAGGGCTTGGAGCAACCTGGGATAGTGGAAAGTGTCCCTGCCCATGGCAGGGGGAACAGGACAAGCACCCAAACCATTCCATGATGCCATGAGCCCCATTTCCTCAAAGCAGGAGGGTTAAGGACTGCACAGCTCTGCCTGCTCCCCAAACAGCTCAATCCGTAACATTTCCGAGGGTTCCAGCTTCTTTTCCTTCAGAATTGCCTGGAAAACCCCATCTCTCAAGAATTGCAGTGTCACCTGCAGCCCTGGCTCAGCTCTTTGCCTGGCACAGCAGCTGGAATTCGCTGGGTCCCACCTGGATCTCACCTTGTTCCTGCTGTATCGAACAGTTCCCTTCCGTGTGTCTTCCGAGACCAGGTCAGTAAATATCCAGCCGACCTACAAAGGGGGATGGAGAACGTTGCTTTAAGGGAAAAAAAGGACAAAAAAAAAAGAAGGCAAAAGGAAACCAGAAGAGTTCAGGCATTTTCTGCTCACAGGACACGATGTTCTTGGCTCCTCTCGGCCCTGTGCACACTGCCTGCAGGGAATGGCTCTCCCAGCTGTGCCGGGCTCCTTGGAATCCCATTTCCAGGAGCAGCAGCATGCCAGCTGGCTGGCCAGGGCACCTGCAGTGTTAGGTTTCACTATGGAATATTTTTTCATGGAAAGATCTGGAGGCTGCAAGAGGCCTCTGTGCCACCATCCACACCCACGCCCACCATTTCCTGTGGAGTGTTTGGAGTGGGATCCAGCACCCGTGGGTGACAGAGCAGCTCATGTGGCCCCAGTCTGAACCTCTCACACAATCCCAAGTTTGAACCTCACATGCACTGGTTAACAAAAAGCTCATAGTGGAGTGTGATTCATTCCAAACTGGAGTCTGCACTGATCCCAGAAAGCACATTTCAGCTTTCTGTGGTACAAACACACCTCGGAGTGAATCCTTCCACACATGTGTAATATGTGTCCAAACACCTTGGGATCAATCCTTCCACAGAAGTGCTGCATGCCCACACACCTTGGGATGATCCCTCTCCACCCAGCTGCCAATCCCAGCTCCCACAGCATTAACCCTTCCAAGGCAGAACCGATCCTGACTCCTGGGAGCCCAGGCAGACCAAACCCTGCACCCAGCACTTGGTGATGTGTAAAGTCCCATGGATTAAAAATATCTGATGGGAGAATGTGGAAATAAATAACACATGGAGAAGTTTTACTCCAGCCTCTGGCAAGGAGTGGGATCTTATCTAGGAGAACAAAGCCCTCCCCAGATGTTTACAGTCTGCACTGAGCCTTCTCCCAGGCGGGTTTTCTCCAGCAAGTCAAATCTTGTTTGTGTACATCTCATTCCTGGCATTCCCACCATACCAACACTGCTCCCAAACCGGAAAACATCAGTGCAGGTTGGAGGTCTGTCAGGAAACCAGTGATGGGATGATTGGCAGGCTGGAACTGAGTAGGACCTGCACCCCTAACCCAACACACCACTGACTCCCTGCAGCCCCAAGGAGGGCAGCAAAACTGAAGGGGAGCCCCTGCTCCTGGAAACGGAGCACAGAAGCAACTCCAACTCCAGCTGGGTGAAATTAGCACTTGCCAGGGAGATGTTCCCAGGAATGGCTCCTGTTGGAGGGGGAAGAAAGGGAAGATGGTGTTTGTGCTACTTTCCTCCAGCTGACTGCAGCCACACAGCCCTGCAAGGGACCTGTGCTCAGGAAAACCCTCTGGATTTGGGTTTTATACCTAAAAATGTAACAGCTGCTGACAGTGAGATTTAGGTAACCCAGAGGATCTTGGACAACCCCATGGAGCTGGAAGGAACTGCTGACCACTTCCCTGCCATGCACACACACAAGATCTGACACATCCTGACCTTTCTCAGGCCGAGCTTTGCTGCGATCTCATCCACAACCTCGGCTTTGGGATCCTCCAGGATCTCCAGGCTGTTCTGGGTGCCGATCTGCAGCAAAGAGACACTGGTTAGTGACACAGAAGTGGGGAAAAAACAGTACAGCCACTGTGGGCAGTGTGGCAGAGGATGGGAGCAGAGGTCTGGGCTTCCCCCCTGGCATCACCACAGACTGGTGTCACTCCAAAGATCTCCCCTTGCCACTCTGCTCTCACACACACACACACACACGGACCCATTTGTTCCTTTTCCACTGACAATCTGTTGGATTTTACTTGGCAGCCGTGCAGAAACCATGAGGAGGAAGGAAATCCACGAGGAGCACTCGGCTGAGGAGCGGTGCCGTGCCCCACCTAGTGGAGATTCTGGCTCCTCCAGCCAAACCCATCCTCAGCCTCTCTATCATTTAGTCTTCTAATCATTTAGACTTCATTCTATCTAATTAAGCTGCTTAAATTTTCCCAGAGAGCTGGTAAGGAATTGAAGCAAGGGCTGCAACTGTTTTTTCCTAGCACAGAATCTGTTGGAAAGCCAGGAATCAAGATTAAACCTGAAATCCACCCGGATTTAAATCATCCAAGGGTAAAAAACAACAAAAAGCAAAACTGGGGTATAAAATTATTTCTGTGGCAGCAACTAATGATGACGTGAAGGACATAAATCACATTCTCTTTTCCTCAGGACGATTTTCCTCGGGGAGCTGTAGCTGGAAATACCAAACTAAAAAGGTGTTTGTGTATTCCCTGATTCTGAGTTGGTCTCACCTGGGGGGGTTCATAGATGGCTGCCACCAAACTAAAAAGGTGTTTGTGTATTCCCTGAATCTGAGTGCCCTGGGTCTCACCTGGGGGGGTTTGTAGATAGCTGCCACCAAACTAAAAAGGTGTTTGTGTATTCCCTGATTCTGAGTTGGTCTCACCTGGGGGGGTTCATAGATGGCTGCCACCAAACTAAAAAGGTGTTTGTGTATTCCCTGAATCTGAGTGCCCTGGGTCTCACCTGGGGGGGTTTGTAGATAGCTGCCACCAAACTAAAAAGGTGTTTGTGTATTCCCTGATTCTGAGTTGGTCTCACCTGGGGGGGTTCATAGATGGCTGCCACCAAACTAAAAAGGTGTTTGTGTATTCCCTGAATCTGAGTGCCCTGGGTCTCACCTGGGGGGGTTTGTAGATAGCTGCCACCAAACTAAAAAGGTGTTTGTGTATTCCCTGATTCTGAGTTGGTCTCACCTGGGGGGGTTCGTAGATGGCTGCCACCTCCGCCCGGATTCCCAGCGGGATGTCTTTGTGCTCCGTGTACCGGCCGTACAGATATCCCAGATGTTGGTTCCCTGTCTTCCTCCAGAAGTCTAGGAAGCGATCTGCAATTGTGTGGTTCTCAAACATGATGTTGTCAACATGCCTGTATTTCTGTTTGACAAAGTATCAAGCGTCAGGCCGTCCTCCGCTGGCTCCGGTCCCTTCCCAGGACACACACCACCCTCCGGAGCTGGGTCCTGCACAGCAGGGATGGGGGAGGCAGGGGATTCCCTCCCTCTTCCCTCTGCTCAGCTCCCACCCTCACCACAGCATCCCTGGAGTGTGGGATGTGCTGAGCACCCCCAGCACCTCGGGGGCTTTACAGGGACCTTTGCCCCAAGAGAATCTGCAGGTAACAGGATACTGAAATTTAGCAGCAAACAAGAACCTGAGTGGCCTTTTGGATCCCATGAGGAAAACCAGAAAGATTCACCACCAGTGCTGCCACCTCAGTCCTCCACGTAGGGAGGAAACTCTGACTCAGGACATTTTGGAGTTCTTTTCTGCAAGGCCTGAAGACCTGGACAGGAGTCCCCCTACATCTGCTCCAAGTTGGCTGTTTTGGAAGTCACCTTTCCCAAACTAAAAGCCAGGTCCCCTGGCAGGAGCCACGAGCTCCTCTCACCTGTCTGTTGAGGGTGATGGCACTGGGCTGGCACTTGGTGCAGATCCCCTCGGGCCAGGGAGGGTGTCCCTCACACCCCGACTTGATCTTACAGCTGATGTTCTCCAGGGCTACAAACTTCCCCCTGGGAGAGGGAGGAACAGAAAGGAGGAAAAGGGAAAAAGAAATGGGAAAGAGAAATGGCGAAGAGAAAGGGGGAAGAGGGAAAAGAAAGGGAGAAGAGAAAGGGGGGAGAGGAGAAGAAGTGGGAAAAGAATGAGAAAGAGGAGAAGAGAAGGAATGGGGGGAAGAAAAGGGATGGGAGGAAAGAAAAGGAAGAGGGGGAAGAAAAGGCTGCTGTTAGCACAATAAATGCTTTTGGAGCAGTAATTTATGGAGCATGTTATGGAGTCAGAGATTGTAGCACTACAGCAAATCATCCTTTCATGAGCACAAAGCTTCCTGGAAAGGGAAATTCCCTTCAAATGGAAGTCTCATGGACTTGAGGTGCATCTCCTGAAGAGATTTTAAAAATCCCAATGGTCTTTAGGAATAGCAGGGAGAAGATTACACCTCTGTGTAACTTATGTCCACCAAATCTGAGACCCAGGCTTGGAGCTTGGTGTAATTAGGGAATCTCTTTCCTTCCATCTGGCCTTCCCCCCATTACGAGTATTTCCTGGAAGGAATTATATTACCACAGAGAAAGGAAAAACAGAAATAAAGTGGGGACATAAAATAAAAAGACAGATCTAATGTTTTCCCCCTGCCTTCTCCTTTTATCCTCAATTTTTAATGTGTTGTTTTCTGCTCCATTTGCCATTCATTCTTCATGTCCAACACTGAGATCTGTCTGTACTTTCATTTGTGTTAAAAAAAACTGAAGCTCCGACCAGATTCCCTTAAACCCAGAGATTTCCTTACTTGTCTGCCCCTCCAGTGAGCTTCCTGATGTAGGCATGGAATGACATGTGCTTCACAGGAGGCTCCAGATGGTTCAAATAATCCTCATCGAAGGGCTGCCAAAAACACCACACAGAGCAGAGCCAGGTCACACACCTGTCTGATAACACCCTGATCCCTCAGCAAATGCATGTTCCACACTCAACCCCGCCAATGTGGAAGCAATCAAGGAAATTCAGGCTCATTTTCAAGGCAGCTACTACTGGGATGCAAACAGTGGGGCTTTACAAGAGGGAGTTTTATGGTGGCCTCATGCTCTGGGAACAGATTGGCCCCACAAATCAGAACCTCAGCGGCAAAAATGCTTTTTCCTTTCAATATCTAACAACAAACAACTGGCCCAGCTGTTCCAACACAGCCAAGGACTCCCAGAGCACTTCCAGCAGCGGGGAATGGCCATCCTGGAACAGCCAGGATCCCCTCTGGAGGGATGGCTGCTGCTCTGTGCCATAAATTACACAGCCCAGCCTGTTTGGAGGCATCACTAAGGCTGCTTCAACCTGGATAATGATGGAATAGTTTGGGTTGGCAGGGGCCTTAAAGCTCATCCCATCCCATCCCACCCCCTGCCATGGGCAGGGACACCTTCCACTATCCCAGGTTGCTCCAAGCCCAATCCAACCTGGCCTTGGGACACTTGCAGGGATCCAGGGGCAGCCACAGCTGCTCTGGGCAACCTGTGCCAGATGGTTAAACTGGGAAGTGCTGGGATCCAGGAGAGAGGGCATGAAACAAGAAAATCCAGGAAAAAGTGAGGACAGAGGGAAAATGGAGCTTTTTTGGAGCACTTTCTTTTAAACTCATTACTGCTGAAAACCAGCTTCAAGCAGGATAAACCCAGGGGCACAAAGGCCTTGAGGTTTAGTGATCCCAGAACCTGCAGCTCTGGCAGTGCAAGGCAGGATTCCAACCCTGAGCTGCCACCTCTTGGTAGGCAGCATTCCTAGGAAAAGTGTTCATACTGGGAGGAACTGGTCTGTAGCACCTTCCTGGGGCTCTTACCTCCAGTGGGACACAGTGTACACATTTGCCCAAGGGGCCATGGCGACACCTGGGCAGAGAGAGAGAACTGGGGTTAAATCTCATTTCACCTGGAAACTGAAGGAGGAATAAATCTTATTTAATCACTGAAAAATCGGCCTGTAAAAGTTTCTCTGGAGTAAGTTTGGTATGGAAGATCTACATGATCTCTGAGCAATTCTCCACCTCCCAGGGAATATTAGAGAAAGGTTGTGGAAATGTGGAATAGTTTGGGTTGGAAGGGACCTTAAAGCTCATCTTGTTCTACCCCTGCCAGGGACAGGGACACCTTCACTATCCCAGGTTGCTCCAAGTCCCACCCAGCCTGGCCTTGGACACTTCCAGGGATCCAGGGGCAGCCACAGCTTCTCTGGGCAACCTGTGCCAGGGCCTCCCCACCCTCACAGAAAAGGATTTCCTTCATAGATCCAATCTAAATTCCCCCTCTTGAGTTTGAACCCATTCCCCCTTGTCCTATCACTACAGTTCCTGTTGAATTGGACTTCAATTATTTTGGTCACCCTGAGATAATTTCACATAAAGAGATGCTTGAGGTTAATTCTGAGAGTCCCAGGCCAAGATCAAACCATCCCAGTGTCCCTGGGAAGGGGCTCAGCTGTCCCAAACCCACCTGAACACAGGTCAGACCAGGTTTTACAACCCTCCAAGTTCAAAGAATTCAAACTCTTCAAATTCAAAGAATTTTCAGCCCACGTGGCAGGGTGATTTTAACAAAAAGCCACCCAAAAATGTTCATCCTTTATCAGGCAGGGCTGCAACAACCAGGCAAATGTGTGTTTATCGGGCAGATAAAGACCTGCTGGGCAGAGTTACAGAGGGGAAAACATCTTCTTTTGTGGTGATTGCTTTAAAAAAAGCCCTAAACCAACAATAAAACATTTCCCAGCACCAGGGCAGTGCTGGTTTCCAAAGGAAGGGCCCTGGAGAGGAGCACAGAGGTTGGGATGTGGAGACAATGGATGGGATCCAGTTGCAGAAGTGCTTTTAAGGATGTCTTGTGGCAGATAATGTACAGAAAGGAGCATTAAATGCTGCTAAAGCACTCAGCAGCCTTCACTGGAGATTGATCCACACTCCCAAAGCCAGGAACCAGCCCAGACAACTCCTTTTATCCTTAACACCCTCCCCTGGGCCTTGGCTTCCAGCTAGGAACAACTTCATTGATTCCTCTGAAAAATGTGGGCAAGTTCAAGGCAATGTTTTTGCCACAGAGTGGTGGGGTTTGCCTTTATTGCTCCAGTGCTGTGACATCCCATCATTTATGGTCAGCCTGGGAAGGTCAGGAAGGATTTTCCACAAACTTCCTCATTGCTGTAGTACTGAAGATAAACCATGTGGAGGACAACGCCACAGGGAAGGGGAAATAATCCTGTTTTAGTAGGAATTCCTGCTTTTAAAATTCTCCTTCCAGTCTTTTCAGGAGTCTCATTCCAGCCCCAAGGCTCCAACCAGTCCAGACACCAAGACCCAGCTGGGTCATTCACACTGAGCAATAAATCCACCCCTCCCAGCAAAGGATGCTTTAGCAGCACCAGAGTGGATTTTGGGTGGGTTTAACTCATCGCTGGGTTATTTTTACACAAAGAGAAGCTGCTTTGTTTCCCTAAGCCTCTTGCACGGAAGAGCTTTGGGAAGTTGGACTTTGGTGCATTTTTGTGAGCAAAAGGGACTCCCTTGGTTTCACAGAGAGGTCAGACAGGCACGTGATGTGAAGAGAAGCCAGAAAGCGAGCAGGCAGAGACCCAAGACCCACTTCCAAACCTCTGCTATTGGATAATTCCAGTCCTTCCCTTCACTTCTGTGTTTTCCTTTATGAGAAGTGGCTGGATTTGAAGGCACAGAGTGCTCCTGCTTGGGACAGCAAATCCTGGGATGGTTTGGGTTGGAAGGCACCTTAAAGCTCATTCCATTCCACCTCCTGCCATGGCAGGGACACCTTCCACTGTCCCAGGCTGCTCCAAGCCCTGTCCAGCCTGGCCTTGGACACCTCCAGGGATCCAGGGGCAGCCACAGCTTCTCTGGGCAACCTGTGCCAGGGCCTTCCCACCCTCACAGAAAAAATTCCATCCCAATATCCCATCTGACCCTGCCCAAGAAGAATGCAGAGTGTTCTTTCTAATCTAGAGAATTCCACGTGTTGTAGGAGCACAGAATCCACCAGCATGGGCACCAGGGCCTCCTCAGTCAGAACAATGGCTACTCTGAGTGAGTCCTTCCTGCCTAAAAACCCTGGGATTTGGACATCTGCTTCCTCCCTGGGCTCACCAGGGCTCCACTGAACCTCCCAGGACAATGGCAGGGGCTGTTTTCCCTTGTGAACATCCCCAGGGCACTCAGGAGGGCAGTTCCCACGGTACATTTTCTGACTGCTGGGCTGGCCATGACATTCCAAGCTGTGGTGAGACCCAGATCCACGGGCAGGAACACAACCCACCCCTACTTACAGCTGCTGGTCTCGGTTCCGGTAAATCTTGCCATCCTGCTTGATCAGGTACTGGTCAATCTCATCTTCCACCACCTGGGGGGCTCCCCCAGGCCGGGAATTTTGGGAGACAGAGGTGTCCATGGTCTCTGAGGAGGAGCCAGCCGGGCTTGAGGGATAGAGGAACAGCATATCCCCGTGCCTGCAGAGTGGGAAACAGCACATGGGTAGTGGGAGGTGTGGGAAACAACACACAGGAAGCTGGAGGTGCTTCCCAGCAGGCAGCTAACTTCCCAGACCGTGGAAGAGCATGGGATGTGGCACAAATTCTAACCAGAGCAGCACAGGTGGCAGTTGGAAGCTGCTCTGTTAGCCACCCCTTCCTGCTTTTATTTGCAATGAATGCAATCCTTCCATCAGGAGACAAAACTGAGGGGAAAAGGTGGAGGAGAAAGCTGGGATGAAGGAATGAAAATAAGGATGCAGGAGAGAAAGGTGGGATGAAGGAGGGAAAGAGGGGTGAGGGAGGGAAAGCAGGGATGTGGGAGGGAAGGCAGGGATGAAAGGGTGAAAAGAGGGATACAGGAGGGGAAGTGGGGGGATAAGGCAGGGAAAGTTGTCTATGAGAGAGAGTAAGTGGGGGCACAAGAGGGACAGCTAGGATGAAGAGGTGAAAGCAGGGATTAGGGAGGGAAAGCTGGGATGAAGCCTTCCCACAGCAAACACACTCCAAAGAGTGACCCAAGGAACAGCCACCACCTCTCCCATGTCACTGTCACTCCCAGTTCCAGCACAGCCACCAAGGAGTGACCCTGGAAGCTGGGGACTCCTGGGATGTGATTTTTCCCATTTTGGAAGCTCCAAGCAGAGCCCTCTCCCCGTGAGGACTCACTTGATCTTGAGCAGGTTGAGGGATTTGTTCTGCGCCGCCGTGATCTCCCCGGTCCTGTTCCGGTTGGTGTACACGGAAAAGCCATTATTCCTGAAACCAAATTCCTTTGCCACCTGAAACACAGGCAAGAGGACAAGGTGTGAGGTGCTTCACGAAAGGGGCTCAGAGCCAGAGCTATTCCCAGGGAACTTCTACTGCAGAAATTCAGCTCAATTCACCCCCATTCCTGAGCTCGGGACAACGGAGATGGAAACACAAGCAATGGATTAAAACAGGAGCTTAAACAACTTAACCAGAACCGTCTCTGCCTCACACAACACAAATGCAGAGTTTCAGCTGCAGCCAGGCAAGCACTGCATGACTGGAGGGGGAAACTTCTCCATTATCCCAGTTTTCTTGCTCCAGCTACAGCAGCACACAACACCAGGTCATTCCCATCTTCCTGTGACCAGAATTCCACAATCCACACTTTCACCCCTGCAGATTTTTGCCCTCAGCTCCACTCCCACCTCCTTCACTCAACCTCTTCCTGTTGTTCTGTTTGGTTTTCCCCCTTTTTTCCTCTCTCCCATGAAATTCACCTCTACAACAGCCACCCCTCAGTCCCCAGGCAGGTTTTCCCAGCTCAGATTAAGGCTGATTTACATGGAATCACTCCAACACCTCTTCCCAGCAAAAAATAATTTGCACATTTGGCCACTTAAGAACTCCATCAGTTTAAAAGTGGTGTTTAAAGTTTGTCTATTTGACAGGTTTTGCCCTAAATTCTGAAGCAAAAGGCCTTTATTTTTATTAATAAAAACAATCCCAGTGGCTTTAGTCAGAGCCAGGGACAGGATCTTGCCCACAGGACAAATCTGATGAGCCACAAAGAGCTGTCACATGAGCAAAGCCATGAAAAGCAGTTTTTTTTCCCGTCAGCTCGGCTGTGATTTGCAGCACTGAACGATCCCTGTGAATGGGACCCTTTCACAGGGATCAGCTCCTGCTCCTCAGGCCACAGAATTCCATTTTTGGGGACAGACAAATCCCACACCACACTGACAACAGGTCTGAGCTGATTTCTGACTTGACTCTACCCTGAGCACACCCAGAGTGACTTTTCTTGGTGCTTTTCCCCGGGATGTGCCACAGGAGACAGGGAAGATCCTCCAGCCCCTCATTCTTTGAACACTTCTGGAGCAGATCCAGGTGAATTCCTAGTATGGAAGCAGCAATCTGATACCTCTCTAATTACAGCTGTCCCCCTAAACACCAAGCCCACCCCCTGGGTGAACATTCCAGCATTAAAATCCACGGCACAGGTAGGAGAGACCTGGATTTAGATAAAACACAGACCTCACGTGGGAAAACTTGCCGCTTTTCTCTTCCAAGCAAACCCTGCAGCAGGAAATGAACCCAAACACGTCTTGTCTCCAGCTCAGCCAGAGGACAGAGCTTTCCCCAGATCAACAGGCCATTCCAGGTGCTTTTTTCCTGGCAGGAAGTGTTTTCCAGCCTGATTGTTCCCTCAGGTAACCCGAGCCCTGGAAAGCAGCAGCTTGTTCTGCACTGGCTCCAGATATCCTGGGAGCTCCTCTTTCCTTGGCTGGGGCTGCTTGGAGGCTGCAGGGAGTGTCCCTGAGCCAGCCCCGAAAAACATTGGGATTTTTCCTGGCCAGGTGGGAGTGCTGTCAGGGAATGCTGTCATGTCTGGGCCACAGTTCCAAACGAAGCCAGTGACTCACAAAGGGAAGGTTTCCACCTGCTCCCATTCCTTTCCCTCTCACAGGGAATGGGAACCTGCCTGGCCCTTTGGGAACACACGTCATGGAGCAAAGAACCCTCAGTCTGAGGGCTCCAGAGAAGTCCCAGGAGGGAAGCAAATGGAGAACTGCTCACTCCTGAAGAACACAGAGTAGCTCAGAGCATCACAGCAGAGCCTGACCATCCTGAGAGCTCCTACCCGATGTGTTCCCATCATCCCGGGGTGGGAATCCTCCCCAGGGGAGACCAGGGGCTCCTGAGATCTCACTCAATCCCTCCCTTCCTCTCTCCAAATCTATACTGGAAAACCAGGGCCACACACAGCATATCCACATGATATTCCATGCCCAAATCCAGCAGCTGAGCCAGGCCTGGATCCCACCTGGATCCAGCTTAGACAACCCCACAGCTCCCCTTCTGCTTCCCAGCTGCCACTTCTTTGGGAGAACCCCAGAAAGGGTCCTTCTCAGGAAAGTTCACAGCCCAGGAAACCCCAACAGAGAAGCTGAGGCAGTTTTTCCTTTAAATGTGTTATTTTTCCTGTGGAACAACAGAAGCTACACCAAGCAAAGTGTGTTTTTCCACACGGAATGCTGCCCCTTGCTGCTGCCAGGGAGGATAAACACGGATATCCCATGGGACAGAGCCATGGGAGCTCTGCCCCATCCCCTGGGAAGGCACAGTGGATCCTGGGGTACCTTTTTGAGGAACGTTCCCACCGTCTCTCTTTTTGTGGCTGTGATTCTCTTCACTCCCTCCGGCGACTGCACGCGGATAATCTGGGAATGAGGGAACACCGAGTCAGAGATGGGGGACAGGGACCACCCAGAGCCCCCAGCCTGACATTCCCCTGCTGCTCCCTCCTGTTTCTGTCTCCC
The DNA here is from genome assembly GCF_008360975.1 of Lichenostomus cassidix. Lineage (NCBI taxonomy): Eukaryota > Metazoa > Chordata > Aves > Passeriformes > Meliphagidae > Lichenostomus > Lichenostomus cassidix. The sequence continues at coordinate 2,714,254 of NC_139498.1, read as the reverse complement.
ACAGGGCCTGGAAACACCCCAGAGAGCAGTTTTGGGGCAGCACTGGGTGATGTCTGCGAGCATGGGGGGAATCAGTGCAACACTTTGGGTTCTTGGCAGGAGTTGGCTCCAAGCAAAACACCTTTGGCCAAAGCTCTGACCTCAGAGATGGAATTAGACCTTCGGGAGGGTGGATCAGAGCTTCCAAGGGGCAGTTATTCACACAGGCACCGGCCCAACTGGTGTTACTGGGCACTGCACTGGTCATGCCTGAGCCCCGGTAATGAGGGAGTGGGGAGAGACACGGGGCTCCAGCTGCTCCCGAGAAACCTGAGCTCCTGCATGGCAACAACTGGCAGACCTGGGGGGAAAAGGCCAGGGGAATACTCCGGGTACAGGCAGGGAACGGACAAATGTAAATATCAGTGTCCCCAGAGCGCTGAGGGGCAGCGGAGGGACCCGAGCTGTTCTACAGGGGACGCTCAGCTGCTCCGGTGTGACACGGGCAGAGGGTGGCGTGTGTGGCCAGGGGGACACGGGCAAGGGACAGACACGGCAGGGGACACGGGGAGCTGTCCGTGTCCCGCCGTCACCCCGCAAGAGCCTCTTTCCACTCTCCCAACTCCCCTCGCGGGCACCAGCCCGCCGGGACGGGACCGGGAGCCGTTCACCGGACGGAGCACCCCGTTCTCCACCCTCTCCCGAGCCCCCCGCCCGGGGCTGAGCGGCACCGCGGGGTCACGGCCCCGACCCCCGCGGGACAAACCACCGGGGACCAGCCCGCGGCGCCGCTCGGGGGGCAGCCCGGCCCGGACACCGCCGGGCCCAGCCCCGGCCCCCCGTCCCGGTGCCCCGTCCCGGCCCCACAGGAATCTGCTGCCTCATCGCCCCTCCCCCGGCCGCACTCACAATCGTCTCGGCCATGGCGCTGCCCGCGGGCCCGGGGCTCGCCGCGCCGCACAGACACGGCCCGGTGCGGCCCGTCGCGCTCCGCTCCTCCCGGCCCTGCCCGGCCCGGCCCGGCCCTGCCCGGCACCTCCCGGCCCGGCCCGCCGCCTCCCGGGACCGGCCCGCCCTCGCGCCCACCCCCCCCGGCCCCGCGCCCGCCGCCCGCGTTCCGCCGCACCAAGGTTCCTAGCCTGGCGCAACCACCAACTGGTCCCCCCGCGCTGCCTCGGTGTCACACACACAACGGTCCCCCAAGCTGCCTCGGTGCTACAGATACAGATGTCCCTCCCCGCCACCGCGCTCGCTTTTTAGTTCCTTGCCCGACCAGCCCCGCCGGTGGGGCTCTGTGGTGTTGTGGGGCCGGATGGGGGGAATAGGGTTCATCTGTGGAGCTGGGGGGATCGGGGCCAGCTGTGGGGGTGGGCAGGGGGATCGTGCACAGCTGTGGGGCGGCACACACGGCCCCATTTAAGCCCGCCTTCAGCCCCTCACATGATGGGAGTGTGACTGGGGTCTGGGCACGAGGTGAAGGCGATGGCGCTGAGCAGAGTCCGGCTGTTCCAGCCCCGCGGGGAGGGCACCCGGCTGCTGCCCCAGGTAATGCCGGGACCCCTGACCCCTGGGTACCTCTGTGCTACATCCCACATCCCTGGGGGTCCCACAGAGGTAGGGTGTTTGAGGTGCCCCACTGCAGACCCCCGTGGTGAGCAGGGGTGAGTTTGGGGTTCCCTGTGCGGAGTGGCTCAGCAAAGCTGTGTAGGGTGGCTCCAGGAGCCCGTGAGAGTGTCTGGCTGCGGGATGAAGTCCATGGGCTGGAGGAGCATTTCTGTGGGGCTGTGAGTGGCTCCTCTGTCCGTGCAGGCATCCAGGCTGGTGGAGCTGCCCTACTCTTCCTTCGATGACGATGATGATGATGATGACGACGATGGCCACTCACCGCCCGGGGACACGGCTGAGCAGGACCCCGGGGTGTGGCACCCCGACCCCCCTAAACTGAGCCCCTTCAGCCACTGCGTGCGCTACCTGGCCTTCCTCTGGAACCTCTTCTTCCTCCTGCTGGGGCTGCTGGTCCTGACCGTGGGGGTCTGGGGGTTGCTGGCCAAGAGCCCCCTGCCCGGGGAGGACCGCGGGGTGCCCCTGGGCTCAGACCCCATGCTGCTCTTCGTGCTGGCAGGGCTGGGAGCCAGCACCGTGTCCCTGGCTGGCTGCTTGGGCGCCTTCCGTGCCAGCCCCTGCCTGCTGCGCTTCTTCCTGGGTGCCCTGCTGACTTTCGGGGGGCTGGAGGTGCTGGGGGGGCTGCTGCTGCTGCTGGCACGGCGGCGGCTGCGGGATGCACTGCGGGACCTGCTGCTGCTCTGCCTCCTGCGCTACCAGGAGGATCCCGACCTGCAGTTCCTGGTGGATGAGGTGCAGCGGAACCTGCAGTGCTGCGGCCTCGAGTCCTACCGTGACTGGGAGAGCAACCCGTGAGTCGGGGCGGGGGGTAGTAGTGGGGGACTCCCTCCTCACCGCTGGGCTGAAGATCCCCCTGTTCCTTGTGGGGTTTGTGCTGGGGGCTTGTGTTTGAGGTGGTGGGAGCACTGGGATGGTCCAGAACAGAGAGGGATGAGTATGGACCCATGCTGGTGTCCAGCTCTGTGGCTGGGGGGTGTGGGAGACCCCAACTGTGTTTGACCCCCATCTCTCTATGTCCATCCCGCAGGTACTTCAATTGCAGCGCCCCAGGGGTGCAGGCGTGTGGTGTCCCTGCCTCCTGCTGCCAGGACCCGCTGGAGAACGGCTCTGTCCCCAATGTCCAGTGTGGGTTTGGGGTGCTGGGGCTGGGGGCAGCTGTGGCCGGGGCTGTGGTGCACACAGGAGGCTGTGGGGCTGTGCTGGGTGTGTGGCTGAGGGGCCAGGCTGGGGCCATTGCCACCGGTGCCACCGCCCTGGTGCTGGTGGAGGCTGTGGGAGCGCTTATGGCACTGAGGGTGCTCAGGGATATCACGGCTCTGAGGGTGTGGGAGTGAGGGCACCAGTGGGGTTGGGATATGCAGAGGGCTGGTCTGGTCCCAAATCAACCTTGTATAAAAATCCTGAACCCATCTGTGTCTTGTCCATCCCATCATTGCCACTGCTGCAGCTGCTGAGGGTGTGTGGGGACATTGTGGCTGTCTGGGTGGGGATTTGGGGGTGTCTGGGGTGCTGGTCCAGCCCCAAATAAACTTTGTCAGAATCCTGAACCCATCCATGTCCTGCCCATCCCACCCCAGGCTGTAGGGAGCTGCTCTCCCTCCCACCAGGCCCAGGACACTGACTCCTGTGCTCATTTTGGTTTAATGATAATACATGATAATGATAAAATATGATATAATAATGCCCCCCACAGGCAGGGGGCTCTTGACCTACACAGCATTACAGGGCTGGGGAGCTGCCCAAATCCTAAATGATTCCATACTGAGCCAGCTCGTGCAGCTCCAGGTGGCTGAAGGCTTCCCAGGGGCAGATGACAGTGATATCTGAGGAGAGAGAGGACAGAGGTTGTGGCAGTGTGACCTCCCCCTGCCCAGCCCCTGGTGCCAAAGAGGGGTGGGATTCCCATACCTGTTCCCAACCCCTCCATGCCTGGGATGTCATCACCAAACCTGCAAGGAAAGAAGGATTGTCTGGCCTGTCCCCCAGGCAGGATCCCCCCCACCCCAGGACCTTTCCCCACTCACCCCTGGACCCCCTTTTTTGGGGGTTTGCTCTTGAACTGCCTTGTCTGCCTCTGCTTGAACTTGGGGGGTCCCTTGCGGGGGGTGGCAGGACCCCCAGTCACCCTCGTGGCCGATTTGACCTCCAGCTTGGGGGGCTCCAGGCTCATGGCTGCGGGGGGCTGGCAGCCCCAGTGCTCCCTGTGGATCTGGCACGATCCTCACAGCTGCTGGAGGGAAAGGGGGGACACCAGCTTCTCCTCCCACCCTGTACCCCCATTCCCACCCAGCCCCTGATCGGCTTTGCAGAGCCCCCTCCCCACAATGCTGACTCAGCCCAGCTCAGCCATTAGTCCCCAAAGGCAGGGAAGGGCATCCTGGGGGGCACCAGAGCTGCTGCTGCCCCTCCATCCCTTATCCCCACCCCAATGTGGATGTGACACCTGGGGATCCCTCAGGGCACTGCCAGGACCCCCCCATGGCTTGCTGCAGGGTCTGTGCCAGGGTGGGCAGCTGAGGGCTGTGGGGCTGGTGGGCACCCTGGGCTGGGAAGGGGGAGCAGAGGATGGCCCATGGCACCAGGAGCAGGAATTCTGTGGCACAAACCCCAGCCCTGGCACCAGTGTGAGGGATTTGGCCCCAATGCAGAGCTGGGAACAGAAGGGAATGAGCCTGGGAAGAAGGATCCAACCCAGGGAGACGTTCCTGGATGCAGGAAGAGCAGCAAAGCAACCCCACGTCCCATCCCAGCCTGGAAATCCCTGACTCACACAGTCCTATGCTGCCCGAGGCCAGAGCTGCTCCTTCTGTCTGGTTCCCTCCGTCCTGCAGCTCAGAGACACTCTGGGGGGCTTTTCGGGGAGGGAGCTTTATCCTGCCTGGGGGTAATAGGATTATTTACTCCCTGCTTTCCCAAGGGGTAATCCGTTGTCCTTCTCCTGCTCTGGTGGGGAGGAGGTGTCAGGATTAGTCCAGACCGTGCTGGGTGGGCAGTGGATCCCACGTGGGGAGAGTCCTGCCTCCTCTCCTGGGGGATCCCCAGTCCCAAGGAGATTCCCCCAGTGCCCCTTGATCCCAGAGGGAGTGATGGGACCCCCATTCCAGTCTCCATCCTAGGTGGGTGTCGTGGTCCTGGTGGGAGAGGGTCCAGCAGCCCCTGCCCACAGCTGGTGTCACTCCAAAGCTTCCCTAATCCAGCACTAAAGCAATTAAAAATGGAATGATCTTGGCACACTTTAATTGAACTTCAGCCCCTGCCACTAATTGCAATTAGTTGGGCTCCAACAAATAGGATTAAAGGGATCCAGGAGTGTTTTCCATGGAGAACCACCTACTTCCCTGGCAGAGAGCAGAGCCTGGCTGTTAATTGGGGTTCGTTAGTGAGTGACACTTGAGGGCTTGGTGGCTTCTTGGGGACTTTGTCCTGGGATGATGCAGGGAGCCTGCGTGGGTCTCAATGGCTGTGAGTTCCCCAGGATGGAGAGGGGGTTTGGGACAAGTTTATGAGGATTTAAGACAGAGGCAGAAAGAACTGAGGGAGAAAAGGCACCTTGGAGAGCAGCCTGGCAGGATGTGACACCAGCAAAAGGGACAGTGTCCTTGACAGGAGGCTGCTGCTTCCCACGTGCCTGGGACCACACGCTGCCCTCCTTCTTAGGGGAGAAGCCCCTAAGAGGCTTTGTGGTGCTGGTGAGGAGGGGTCTGGCCCAGCTCCCCACCCTCCCCATCACCAGGGCACAGCCAAGGTGCTGAAAATCCCCCCCAAGGTGCTTAAATTCCAGCTGGGAGCACAGGAGGAGGAGGGCTGGGTGTGGGGAGCTGCCCCAGCCTGCCCTTGGCAGGGATTTGCCATGCTGGGGAGGGCACAGCATCCAGCTCCCAGGAAATCCAGGGCTCAGGATGGGCCTGAGCTGCTGCCTGTCCCCAAGGACAGCTCCCTCCGAGCTGGGAGGTGACCTGACCTCGCGTGACACCCCTGGGATCCTTTGCTCAGCACCCAACAAACACTACAAATAACCCAAGTCCGGATCTGGCCACCCCAGGGGTGTCCCTGAGGGATTCGAGGGACCTGGGGGAGGCTCAGTCCTTCCTGGAGCGCAGCCTGATCTCCATCCTGAGGATCATTTTGATGTTCTCATCCTCCACGTGCTGCTCCACGGCCGCCAAAGCCTGAGCTCCTCCATCCTGGTGCTTCTCCAGCAGCTCTTCCACGTATGCCACCCAGACGCAGTTGGGGCAGCCGCTCCTGCAGCAGTGGGTGGGCGGGGGAGGGATCGGGGGGGCTGCAGGAGGGTCCCCACTGTCGCCATTGCGGGTGGCTGTCCTGCTGTCACTCCCCGGAGTGTCGCCGGGCTTTGCTGTGCTGTCCGAACGCTCCCGGAGGCTGCAGGTGCTGGCGGGGTGGAGGCGCGGGGTCCCTGCTCTGGAGCTGTTCGGGGGCTGCAGGGAACCAAGACCACCACACTGATGCCAGCCTGATGCCACCATCACCCCGTCTGCAGCATCCCCACATCCCCTTCCGACACCCCCAAATCCTGCCCCCCACCGCATCCCCTACACCCCCTGTACCCGCCTCAGCCCCCATCCCCAACACCACCGTGTCCCACCCCAACTCCCATTCCTTTCTAATCCCCCCCATCTCCCCCAGGCCCCCTTTGCTCCATTCAGCCTCCCTCTAGCCCCAACAGAGCCCCCACGACCCCCCAGCACCCCCTCATCCCCGCTGATATCTCACCCCCAGCTTCCCTCTGCCCCTCCCGCCAACTCCCCCATGTCCCACCGCGTCCCCAGCACCCCGTGTCCCCCGGTGTCCCCCGGTGTCCCCCGGTGTCCCCCCGTGTCCCCCCGTCCCGCTCACCCCCCGGCGCGCCCCCGCCAGCCCCCGCGCCCCCCGCAGCAGCATCCGGCCGCACTGCCCTGGCCACGCCCCCTCCTCCGAGTGACAGCTTAGTCAGCCAATGGCAGCCCGGCATTGCCGGTAATATCGGTGATGAGTGGTGGGAAGGACCAATAAGGAGCAGGGGGCGGGGTCTGAAAGGCGGAAGTGGCGGTGGAACGGCCTCGTGAGGAGTGGTGGAAACATGGCCCGGGGAACGGGACCGGGCCGGGGACAGGGACAGGGACAGGGACAGCAACCGGGCCGGGGACCGGGCCGGGGACAGAAACCGGGCCGGGGACCGCGGCAAAAACCGGGGTCTGGGCCGAAACAGGGACAGAGAGCGGGGTCGGGACAGAAACAGGGACAGAGACCGGGACAGGGACAGAAAGCCGGACTGGGACAGAAAGCGGGACCGAGATCGGACCATGGACCGGCCGTCCCGCTGCGCAGCAGGTCAGTGCCCGCGGGATGCAAGCGGGATCGCTCCCGGTTTGGGATCTGCACTCCGGCGGGGTTCCCGCTCTCGGGGGCTGCGTGCTGATCCCTCCCTGTGCCCGGGTCCCGATGTCTCCCCGTGCCTGATCCTGATCTCTCTCTGTTCCTGGGTCTCGGTGTCCTGCCATGCCCGAGTCTCAGTTTCCCACCCAATTCCCAGCATCCTTCCGTACCTGGATCTCGGTGTCCCGTCTGTCTGAGTCCCGGTGTCCTGCCGTGCCCGGGTCCGGGTGTCCCAGCCTCCTGATGCTTCCCTGGAGGCCTCTCAGTGTGCTCCTTTCCCCCAGGAAGGAGAAGAAGGACAACATGAAGCCCAAACACCCCGACGAGCAGGAGATCCCGTTCCGCCTGCGGGAGCTCATGCGGAGCCGTGAGGCCATGAAGTGTCCAGAGCTCGGGAAGAGGCGGCTGGCAGGTGGGACACGGAGGTGGCCTGAGCAGGTGGCCAAGGAGCCTGTGGCGTGGCTGGATCCTGCCGTGGGACATCGTCCTCCCTCCAGTGATGTCCCACCCATGCTCTGCCAGCCGGAGGGATGCCCGGGGTGTCACTGCTGCAGAAATGTCACCCGTCTCTCCTAGAGAAGAAGCAGCAGCAGCAGTCCAAGGGTCCCAAGGCCCCGGGGGACATTCCTGTGCCCAGATTCCGGAGGGGGAAGGGGGAGTCAGAGCGTTCCTACATCTGCCGCATGGAGCAGGAGGTGCAGCGTGTCCTCTTCCTCACGGAGAACCAGGTCCAGCGGGAGCCTGAGAAGGAGGCAACAGCTCCAGAGAAGTCCAAGAGGAAAAAAGAGTGAGAGCAAGGCCACGGGAGCTAGATGGGGCCAGCCCATGCCTGTGGCCTGTCCCCTTGCCCAGTTCTGCAGGGCAGGTCTGGCATCCACAACAGCTGTGGGCCTCCTTTCTGTGGGGATGGATCTCTGGGAACAGAGCCACAAGTCTGCTTCACCTTTCTGGGGAAAAAGCTGTGGGATGTGGGGGCTCCCGTGGGGTGGGAACTCCTTCCTTGCTCCCCGTCCATTCCTGAACCCCAGCTGTAATGTGGCTCTTCAGGTTTCAGAAAAAGAAGCTGGAAAAAGCTCGGAAGAAGAAGGAGGAGAAGAAGGAGGACATGCTGGAGAAGAGCTTGTTCCAAGGTGGGGATGGAGTGGGGGGCGCTGAAGTGACCCCCAGTCCTGGGGGGCAGCATGGGGGGAGCTGGAGTGGTGCATCTCAAGGGTGTTCCACTGACCCCGGCTCTGGGTTCACTCACAGACACAGTGCCATTCGGAGAAGTGGTGACACAGCCACCCACCATCACCTCACTGCCCAGGGGACAAGGTCCTGCCAAGCAGGTGAGCTCTGGAGACAATGCCACCCCTTGGGCACCTGGGAGGCGGCGGTGGCCTCAGTGACCTGGTGACAGCTCCTTGAAGCTCAGTGTCTCATCCTTCATCCCTGAGCTGTCCCTTCTCTGCCTGCAGGCTGGACAGAAGCAGCTCCTCCTGACACCTCGCCTGGGCCGGAGCCAGGCATCCCTCGTGTCACCAGTGTCCCCAGTGTCCCCGGTGATGTCGATGGCTCGCCGGCGCATCCTGGAGGAGGAGCGGCTGCGTGTCATCAAGGCCTACAGGGACATCCAGAGGCGCAAACAGCTGGAGCGGGAGCGCACCCAGGCCAGGCACAGGGTCACACGCTGAGGACCCTGGGACTTGAGAGGGACATTGTGCTGATGCTCCTGTGTCACTGCTGAGCCCTGGGGCTTCCCACAGCCCGTGGCTTAGTGCTGAAGTGGGGTCTTTGCGGTGCCATGGACCTGCTTGGAGTAAAAAGTGCCAGTGGGAGCTGGTGGTGTGAGCATGTCTGTGCTGCCAGTTCCTTAGGGATTCCGTAGGGCCACTGCTGCGCTGGGAGATGGCAGGCTCAGGCGTGTCACTGTCACCATGGTCTGGCCCTGGCAGGGCTCTGGTCGGGGCAGGACCCTCATTCCTCAGCTGTGAGGAGAGCCAAGTGCCTGGCCAGCTCCAGCTCCTGCTGGGAGGAAGGTGAGGCAGCACTGCGGACATGGAGCATCCCACAGGACTCACCTGCATGGTGTCACTTGCCTTTGTTGTGACTCTGCTTGAACCCTGGGGCTACAACCATGCGCAGCTCTGCCCTGGGCATCACTGCCCATGCCCCTGCCTGGCCCTGGTCATGGTGACCTGGTGCCAGGTGTGCTGCCACGTCCCTGCTGCTGCGCCCACACCAACCCACTGCCACCTGCCACCGCCCTGCCACCCCCCTGGGCAGCCCCCGGCTCCGGGGAGGCTCCGGGGCTGCTCCCGGCGCGGCGCAGCCGTGTCTGCCCTCACCTGGCCGGACAAAGGCCCCGCTGTTCCGCGGCCCCGCGCCGGCACAAAGCGTTCCCTGTTGGAGCGGGGCTGGCCCCGCGCTGCGGCCGGCGCTGGCGGAGCCGGTGGGATCCCGAGCTTCCGGAGGGGCTGGGCACGGGAGCCGAGCCACTCAGCTGTCCCCTGCCAGGCCCGAGTGGGGACAGTCTTTGCACCTTGTTTTTTGGGTGGCTCTGCTGTCCCCAGGGTGTCACCTCTGTGTCCGTGGGAAGGTGGAGGTGCCTTTGAGGGGATCACACGCTGTGCCATGCAGTGCCAGCAGCCGGGAGGAGAGCGTGCTGTGGTGACAGCGCTGCTAGGGACACCGAGTGCCTGGTGCTGCTGGGCGATGTCCCCACTGCCACCCGGCGCCAGGTAAACACAGGTGGCAGGTAAACACGGGTGACGCAGCACAGCCTGGGGGGCACAGCCACATCCTACTGCAAACACCCAGCTCGTGCAGCCGTGTCCCTGGAGCCGGGAGCGTGGGCTTGTGCCAGCCAGGGACATGGCATGTGCCACACGCCCGCTGTGTGTCCCTTGTGTGGACACCATGCAGGGCACACGTGCCCACCAGCAGCCCCAGTGCCGCCATCCCGGCTCCGGCTCAAGGAGACCAGGTCACCCGCTGCCCCTACGGAGCCATTCCAGCCCTGAATAATTCATGGCAGTGCTGGCCGCAGGCTTCCTGCCCGGAGGAGGAGGAATGGCTGTGGAGGGGAAGGCAATCCGAGCGGGAAAACCACCACGACCTTGGCACGTCCTCTGTGCTGTGCCACCTCCTGCCTGGCAGCCCATCTGCCCATGGGATCCCAGCCCAGCAGCCCCATCTGGGGGGGATGGGGGTGCTGAGGACCCTGCCCTGAGCCCCCCATGCTCTCCCTCATCCCCCTTAAAGGGGGATGTGGGGCTTAGCCCATGGGAGCAGTTGGTGGGATCCCCCCATCACAGGTCGCCTGTGACAGCACCGTAGGAAAAAACACCTTTATTGGGTTGACCTGAAAAAAAGTGGGAAGAGGAAATTTGACAGAGAAAGCCACGAGGAGGGTGAGGGCCCCAGCTCCCTCCCCACTCCCTGGAGGTGTCCCCAAGCCCTGAAGGGGGAAGGCACCGAGAAGGTGGCTAGAGCTGTGTGAGCAAGGCACTGATCCCCTGGACCCCCCAGCATCCCCCCTTGCCCAGCACTGGAGAAACTGAGGCACGGCAGGAGGCAGAGCTGGGGACAACTTCATGTCCCCTCGTGCCCTGTGGTGGGATGGGGCCAGCTCAGCTCGGGGTCCCCAGGGCTGGTGGGGTCAGTGTGGAACCAGGGCGAGGATCCCACTGGCTCCCTGGCTTTGGCGGGTCCATGGCCTGGGAGAGATGGGGTGTCTGTGCGTCATGAAGGAAGTGTGGTGACAACTGGGAGTGTCCCCACAGGAGCCAGTCCTTGAGGCAGGGATGTGGGGGTCCAGGCACAGCTGGCGGCTTGCGGGTGCCATGGCCGGGTGGGACGGGCAGGTGGGAGCGCTGGCTCTGGGACCGTGTCCAGGCATCCCATGGGCAGGAATTGGCTCTGGCTGCTGGCCGAGGTGGGATTCACATGTCAGGGTGGGATGAGGCTTGGCAAGCCCTTGGGAGTGGGACAGAGGCGCCGCGGCTGTGCTGGCACTGCAGGAGCTGCGTCATGGGGGCTTCACCACCGGTTCCTGCTGTACGGGGACTGCACCTGAGAGCAGAGCAGGGTGGCACTGGGGTGGCACTGGGCACAAGCTCCCACACCAGTGGGATGTGCACCCTGACCCACTGGGGGGGGCTCTGGGTGCTGGGCAGAGCCGTCACCATGGCAGGGCTGGACTTTGCCCCCGCCACAGCCACCGTTCACCCACCTGGCAGCTCCTGGTGTCCCTCGGGATGCCGGAGTGCCGGACCTGCGCCGCGAAGGCGTCCTCGGCTCGGAGCGTGGAGCTGGCACTGCCAGGCATGGGGCTGGTGGAGGCACGGGGGAGGATCACATCGTAGGGACCTTCGCTCTGAGGGACAGACAAGGGGGTGTCACAGCACTGGGAGCATCCCCAGCTCCACAGGGTCCAGGGGAGGAAGGCTCGGGGGGTCCCCACCCCGTTACAGCAGCCATTGGGACACACCTGTCCCACCCACACCCTGTCCCCCACCCTGGCCGCTCTGGTAAGAAGCCTGGCAGGATGTGACCCCTGGTGTCACACTCACCGTCCCCTTGTGCATCAGAGCCATCTCGGTGGGCTGGTAGACGCTGGTCAGCAGCTGCCCGTTGTAGCCACTGTATGGGGACACTGGCTTCTTGGCTGTTGAGACATGGAGACAGTCACCACGGAGCCACTGCCACCCCACTGGGGCTCCCTGTACCTCGTTAGCAGGTTTAACGAGCTGACTCAGCAGCTCTGTGCCTTTCCCCCAGGACATTCCTGTCCCCAGGGTTGGCATCATTGCTGCCTGGCCATGGTTTGTTATTGTAGGGTCTCCCAGGTACAGGTGCTGCTCAGGAGGACCCTCCCTCCCCCGTGGGGTGCAGACACCTGGCATGCCCGCCCACGGTGCCCATTGGGGTGACTGTCACCACCCTGTGTTATTGCAGGGTCTCGCGGGCCTGGGGCGGAGGGGCAGGAGCCATGGGCACCCCACGCCAGGGAGGGAGCTCCCTGCGGCTGCCGGGCTCAGCCCAAACTGGTACACCCAGCCCGGCCAGTTCTCGGGAGCCACAACAGCAGAAGGCGCCAGTGACGGGCAGGTCACTGCCAGACGTCTCATCACCCACCCACCGCTGCCATCCCCTGTGGGGACATCCCTGAGGGTCCCCAAGAGGGTCCTTGGTGCCCTGCCACGGGGTGAGAGGGTCCCCGGCGAGCCCCAGCGCCTACCAAAGGATGGCTCATCCATGGAGAAGGCCTTGTTCTCCACAAACATGCTCTGCGACTTCTGCTCCTTGAGGATGGTCTCATAGCCCACCCCGCGCGTGGGGTAGCCATCATCCTCAAAGGCCTGCTCAGGGCTGCGCCGTGTCACATGCGTCACCTCGGGGATGACGTAGAGCAGGACGAAGGCGCTGGCGTTGCAGACCAGCGCGATGGCCAGCGTGGGGTCATCCCAGCCGGGCTTGTGGCCGGCGCGCTGGTTCCCGTACAGGTACATGATGGTCCACGCCAGCCAGATGGCCACGGAGAGGCTGGTGGTGGCCAGGATGAAGGCGCCGTGCTTGCGCCAGCGGCCGTAGCGGCCACAGAGGGTCGGCCAGGCCGTGCCAAAGGTGGCCACCAGCAGGGCCATGACGTAGATGAGGGCCATGACGAAGTCAGCGTCTGCCAGCTGGCAGGGGTCCGGGGGGCCACCCTCACGCCGTGCCACCGTGATGATGAGCCACTCGGTGTTGATGATGACCTCGACCGAGGCGAGGGACAGGGCCACTGCCAGCGTCACCCAGCCCCGAGGAGCCCGGTTCCTCCGTGCCAGGAAGTTGAGGGCCACGGCGTGTGCCAGCAGGCAGGAGAAGCAGATGCCGAAGAGGACACCAAAGAGGAAGCGGCGGGAGGTGCAGGTGGAGAAATCCGGCCCCACGATGAAGTCGAAGGTCAGGCAGAAGAGCCCGAAGGTGCCCAGAAGGAAGAAGACCTGAGTGGCCACCAGGCTCTTCTTCTGGTGGTCCTGCACGAAAGGCAGGCTGGCCACCAGGACGATGGTGAGCACGAAGGTGGTCACCACGCCGAGGCTGGCCACTGCCTCCACCGCGATGCCCCAGCCTGCCGAGAGGTCGCAGAGGTTGTAGTAGAGGGAGGAGAGGTCGTGGCTGCAGCCCGAGGGTGGCGTGGGCTCTGCGGCGGCCATGGGGAGCAGGGCCAGCAGCACGGCTGTGGTGCCCATCCTGCACCGTGGCATCCAGGGACCCTGCAGGAGATGGCAGGGTCAGGTACAGGGACCAGGGATGTGGATCAGCTCCCGGTTCGGAGCATCCCTGCCTGTGGTCCCTACTGGGCATCCCATGGTGGGCAGTGGGGTCCCGAGGAGCCCCGTCCCTGCTGGCAGTGCTGAGCTCACCCCAACGTGGCCAGGGAGCCCTACATGGGATCTGGCAGCTACGTGTCCCCCATTGACTCCTTGGCTGGACGTTGGTGGCAGCTGAGAGGAAGCTCAGCCCCTCTGTGCCCCATATGATCCCTCCCGACATGAGGGCTGTGCTGATCCCTTCCTCCAGTGTCAGGAGCAGCACTGTACCTGTCAGCTTCTCGGTAACACCAAATCTGGGCCCAGACCAGATGGCAGACGAGATAATGGGAGCCAGGGCTGTCCCCTTGCCTTGTCCCTGTGTGCTACCACGTTCCTCTTCCCACTCCTCCCGTCCCACTTCCCTCCTCTGGCTCTGGGCACCGGCCCAGTGCAGGTCGCGTGTCCAACCCGCTGGCACGTAGGCAGCCGCAGCCTGGCACGGCACGGCACAGCATGGCACAGCACGGAATGGCACGGGGGTCCCACACCCTGTCCCCATCGCTGCCAGCCCATTCCTGCTACCCTAGGGTGGGCATGAGAAAGAGGAGGCAGTGAGGAAGCTGCAACCCCACTGCTGGAGGGGAAACCGGGAGGAGACCCCGGCAAGGAGATGCTGGGGCCAGGACCCCCAGTCCTCCCGAAGGGCACCCCACACCGGGCACCCCCGGACTTGGGATGGGGACAGGGACCCCCAGCACCACGCTGGGACGGAGTCCCCGTGCCCGCGGGTAGGACCGGCGGCTCCACCGCGTCCGGTTCCCACCGCGTCCCCCAGCCCCGTTTCCACAGCACCTCCAGCCCGGTTTTCCCCCCACCCCAGTCCGGTACTCCAGCACCCTCTGCTCGGTTATCCCCGCGCCCCCGGCCCGCTGAACCCGCGTCCCTAGCCCGGCTCCTCCTGCACCCCCCGCTGGCTTTCCCCGCTCCCCCGGCCCGGTCCCGCCGCACTCCTGTCCCTCTCCCCCTGCCCCTCCCGCCGGTTCCCCCGCTCGGTCCTCCTGCAGCCCTGTCCCGCACTGTCCCGGTGCTTCCCTGCGCTCCCGCCCGGTCCTGGCCCCGAAACTCCGCCAGAGCCTCCTCCAGCCCTCCTGCCGGAGGACCTGCGGGGGCGGACGGCTCCCGGTCCCCGTCTCTTCCCGTCGGCGTTGCCGGTGCCCCCCCAGTTCCGCGGGGCTCGCCCCCCGCCCCAGCCCCGCTCACCGGCCGCAGCCCCCGGTGCCCGGCGCTCCGCTCCCCCCGTGCCGAGCCGAGCCAGCCCCGGTGCCGCTGCAGCGTGCGCCTGCCCGGCACGGCCCCTCCCCGAGGTGCGGCTCAGCCCCGGGAGCGCGATCGGGGCCGGCCGGGACCTGCCCCGCCGCACCGGGCGGGAGCACCGCGGTTCCGCACCGGCGGGGGTCCCGCACCGGGGCCCGGGGGGCCCGGGAAGGGGAACGAGCCCGCGCTGGAGGGGCGGAGCAGGGGGGAGCCCACCTGGTCATCAGTGTGATGAGTCAGTGGGGCTTCAGCCATCGGTGTGATGAATCTGGGGGGGCCTCAGCCTGGCTCTGCCGAGCGCTGCTCCCCGGGACTCTCCGGGAAGAAGGGATGGAGCGGAGGGGCTGAGGGGCGCAGAGCCAGGGCTGGGGGTGAAACAGACGTGGCCATTGCTGTGATGAGTCTGGGGGTCTCAGTCTGGCCCTGCTGAGCGCTGCCCACCAGGAAAGATCCTCAGGGGGAAGGGATGGAGCAGTGGGGACTGCGTAACACACACGGGATCTTCCACCCCCGGTGGGCTCTGGGGTGGGAGCCGGGAGCAGAGCTCCACAGGCGGCTCCACCGTGTAAGGATACACCGGCCTGGAGGGGCCTCCCGGAGGAATGTCAGCTGATGGATAAAGCCGGAACCCTTGGCAGGGCAGCAGGACCCAGAAAACCCCAGAAAAGCTCCAGAAAAGCCTTTGCTGCAGAGAGCCGGGGGCCAGGGCAGCGCCAGCCCAGGGCACTGACAGGGCTCGGTGGTCCCTGTCCCGACTGGGGTGGCCGCGACCCTGGAGCTGGGATGAGCACCCCACAGTCACCCCATTCATCCCGGAGGATGGGGAAAAGCCCTGGAAGAGTTGGGGCACCCCGCGGGCCCCGCCAGCCCTGGGAGAGGTTTCCAGACAGGCGCTGCTATTTCGGGAGGGTGAAGCAAGAGGGTGAAGGATGCAGAGGAAAGTTCAATGTGCCTCCGGCGGGGCCTGCCCCAGTCCAGGCCAAGATGAAAACAATCCGGGGAGAAAGGGCAGCAGAGCCTCCAGAGGGAAGACCGGCTCCCACCGGAACCGGCGGCACCCGTGGCACAAGGACCGGCACCCGCCGGAGCCCACGGGGACAGGACGGTGTGTCCAGGCTCAGAGCTGCGCCACTGCCACCCTCCCGCCCTTCTTCCTAAGGATCATTTGGCTTGGGGATGGTGTTTGGGATTGGATCATCCCTGCCCTCGCACGGGGCAGGGCAGTGCAGCCGAGGGGCTCTGCGGCGGCCCTCGTGCCTCAGTTTCCCCAGGGATTTGGAGCGCGGGCTCCAGGATTGGACAGCCCTCGCTCTCCGGGAAAAGCTCGGCTTGGATAAGCGGTGTCGGGAGCGGAGGCCAGCTGTCCTGCCGCCCCCGCACCGCAGCCCGGCCTCTCCACCGGCTGCTTCCTTCCGCCGGAGGGTTTCCCGGCTGCTGACTCAGCACGAGACCCCCGTGACCCCCCGTGGGGCCACCGGCAGGCGTCCGTCCCGCCGAGGCTGCCCCGCGGCCGCACGGCTTTTGCCTTTGTGTCCCACTCCTTGGCGAGTGATTTCCTCACCGCCTTCCCGTGGGAACCCTCACGCTCCCCCACGGCGGGTGATTTCATCCCCCTTCCCATGGAGACCCTCATGTCCCACCCCTTGTGGGCGTTTTCCTCTCCCCCTTCCCATAGGGATCCTGCTCAGGTTTCCAGCCCTCGTTGCTTGCTCCTGGGGTTTTCGTAGGTCTTACAGAAAGACCCCACCAGGCTGTGAGGTCAGTGGGGGGTGATGCCACCATGTACTGCCCTCGGTCCCCTCCTGGGGCGGTGGATCGCCAGCCCCGACCTTCAGCGCAGGCAGAGCCCCGATCCGAGCTCCCGGTGCTCTGGGTGGGCTGGGAACCGCGATCCCAGCGGTGGAACTGGGCAGAACTGTCCTTCCAGCACAGAGGCCACAGTGAGGGGCTGGGATGTCGCTCAGCACCGGGACCTGGACCCTGGCCAGCTCTATCCGAAAACATCAGCACGCCGGGCGCATTTTTTCCAGGCTTACCTTTCCTAGGGAGCCGCAGGGACGGGCGGCTGGCACGGCTGGCACGGTGGCACGGCTGGCTGAACCCCGTCTCCGCGGCGGTTCCCCTCGGCAAGGCGAGAGCCGTACCTGGAGCCGGGGGTCCCGGGGTCCCTGCTGCCCTCCCAGAACCTCCCGCCGCTCCGGCCGGGGCTCAGAGCCGTTTCCAGCGGAGCCCCTCGCGCCGGCGGACGCCGTCAGCACATTTCCACCTCCTTTGCCAAGTAAATACGCACCGGTTGGCACAGGGGGGCCGGTGGCAACCGGGGGGGAGCCCGTGGCAATTCCGGAGCTCCCGCCGAGGGTTCCCGAGGCAGCCGAGCCCCCCGCCCCGCGGCCCCTCAGCCCCTGCCCGCCGGCCGGGTTAATAACTAATCCCTTCCCGGTCCTGCTCTTCTCACGTGCCAGAATTAATGGAGCGAGAACCTCCCAGGTACCCCCCGCGCCACCGGGTCGGGCTTTAACCCTGTCCCCCGGTAGGAATCCGGCCTGGGATGAAGTGACATCCCCAGGGGGAATCTGTCCATGCCGGGCAATGATCCGGGTGCAGGGGCAGGGAGGGTCCGTGAGTGGGTCAGCCCCACACCCTGTGGGCAAAGGCTGCACCCCATCCGACCGCGGTGTGGGCACAGCCAGGGCTCGGGGCAGGGAGTCTGGTGGGGTTTGGGGGTGTCTCTGTGCCCTGCCAGGAGCCAGCTGAGGCCCTGATCCCCAGCAGGCACCCCCTGGGTCTGTCGTGCCCCGTCTCGGGAATCCGAGCGGAAAGGCTGGCCTGTTTTGGGGGATTACGCTAAGGACCTTATGGGGAATTAGGGTGGCGACAGGGCTGGTTAGGGGGGCTGGGGGTGTCAGCTCCCTGCCCCCGTCAGTGCCAGCTCCACAGTGTCCCACCCCTGCCCTCTGCTGGCAGGCTGGCACCGCGCGGCAGCTCGTGCAGTGTCACACCAGTTTGGCACTGGTGTAACTGGGTGGGCAGCTCTGTGTGCACCCGCTGTTGGGGGGCATCGTGACCCCCACCCCTGCAACGGGTGGAAGATGCTGCAGCCTTGTGCTGGGGGTGGGGGCTGCAGCCTGGCTGCTGCCAGGGGGATTAATGGGTGGGGGGCAGGAGCTGGGATCTTACTAAGTGTCCAGACCCCGCTGCTGGGGACACCAGACACCTCAGCACTCCCCGGGCAGCAGGGCAGGGGCACGGGGGTGGGCAGGGCAGAGGGTCCCCGTGCCAGAGACGCTGGTGCAGAGTGCCCCCATTACCCCCAGGGAGCCAGACCCAGGCAGAGTTTTGGTCTCAGCACGGTAGTTTATGGAGTGGCACCCAGTGGGCACCACATCCTTGTCAGAGCTCGCAGGAGCTCACTCGTGCCCACCACCCCTCACCATGGGCAGCCCCTGGGCTCCCCAGGACCTTCAGTGCCACAAGCTTGGGCGTGTCCTGGAGGAATTCCATGGAGGAGTTCCCTGGAAGAGTTCCAATGTTGCATGAGGGGCTGAGCACGGGCAGGGCTGAGCTGCCAATCCTGGAGTGCTCTTGCCAGGGCGGCACCACGATGTCCCCAAACGAGCATCCGGGCACAACCACCTCCTTCTGCCACCACCAGCAGCATTAACTCTGGCTCTGCGGAGGGTGGGTGTCCCCACGGCAGGGTCTCCCTGGGTCCCAGTGGGATGTGTAGAGCTGGGTGGGCACCAGGACCACCGTCTGGGCACTGCCTCATCTCAGAGCGCAGTACTGCCCAGCAGCTTCAGTGGTTTCAGAGCCGGGGGTGGGAAGTGGCCACTGCCACGGTGGGGGCCATGCTGGGGGTGTCCCCGCAGCACCTCGCCCACCGTGCGGCGGAAGGTCTGGCTGACAAAGCAGTAGAGGAAGAAGTTGAGGGAGGTGTTGAGCATGGCCACCATGTTGGCGATGTCCAAGGCCAGGTGCACGCGCCAGTCCCTCCTGACTGAGGCCACATAGAGGTGGCACATCATGACCACGGTCCGGGGAGCCCAGAGCACGATGAAGACGGTGGTGACGGCCAGCAGAAGGGCCGTGGTCTTGCCACCACCAGCACGCCTCCGCCTCTTCAGCTTGCGGATGATGATGGAGTTGGTGGCCAGGAAGATGCTGCAGGGCAGGAAGTAGATGGTGATGCAGTGCAGCCACTTGAGCACCGTGTCCAGCGCTGTGGGGGGGTCGGCGTCACGCCACATGTCCAGCCACCAGTAGAAAGGGATGCCGGTGGCCAGTGCCGCGGCGAAGACGGCAGCGATGATCTTGCGGGTGCGCCGCGGGTAGGACACGGTGCGGTAGCGCAGCGGGTGGCACAGGGCCACGTAGCGGTCCACAGTCAGCAGGACGGTGACCCAGGTGGAGGCGTGGTTGGCCGTGAACTCCAGCACATTGACGGTGTGGATGAAGGCGCTGGGCACCGCCCGTGCCAGGATGGCCGTCTGCAGGATGAAGCCCACGAAGATGATGAAGACCTGGGTGAGGATGTCGGAGGTGGTCAGGGCCAGCAGGTACCAGTATGATGACTTCTTGGTCCTGGTGGCCAGGCGGGACAGGGCCACGGCGGTCAGGATGTTCACTGGAGGGAGGGGAGCGAAGGGTGGAGGTGATAGCCAGGGGCTCACAGCCCCTGCTACAGTACCCAGGACCCTGGGGGTGCCCAGGCTTCAGCTGGGGGGGAGCTATAAATATCCTGATGCTGTGGGGATTTGCTGGGCTGATTAATCTCTTCCGTGTGTCAGCCCAAGCAACACAAGTGCCATCTGTCCCCGTGGCGGTGGCACCTGCCCTGGGGCTGGACAGCACAGCCAGGCACTGGGGCCAGATCCAAGGCTCAGGGGGAGCAGGTTGGGTCCCTCAATCCCGAGAACTTTCCTTCAACAGCCCCCCGAGCCCTCTCACCTGGCAGCCCCAGACCCAGCAGGACACTGTAATACACGATGGGGATGATGCCGACCAGGCAGGGTGACCGCTCCAGCTCTGGCCCTGGTTCCAGCTCTGGCTGTGCCCACGACTCTGCTGTGCTGTTGGGCACTGGGACTGTCATATTCCACCACAGATCGGCTGTGAGGGGAGACAGGGAGCATCAGGAGGATGAAGGTCTTGATAGCACCTGGGTGGGAGGTCAGCTGACGTGCCACTGGGGGCTTGGGGACAGGGACCGTCACCTGGGTGTCCCCACTTGGGCTGGATCCTAGGTCCCTTGTCCTGTAGCATCCATTGACAGTGGCAGCTCCAAAAAGTGCCATTGCAGGCAGACCCGGGGCTGCTGCACCCATGGGAGCCAATGCTCTCCAAGCTCCTTGTGCCATGTCCCAGCAGAGCCCCCACTGCCGGAGCTGCTCCCTCTTTATCCCTCAGCCCCGTTTTTGTAGAAAACCACATTAAAACACCATGTTCTCGGGCAGCTGCCAGCAGAGGGAGGCCCTGGCCCCCAGCCCGGGCTGGGTGCCACCCGCCGGGTCCCAGTGGTGGCAGAGAGGACCCAGAGGTGCCAATGGGGGGTCCCGGTGGTGCCAAAGGTGGGGTGGCCATCTCCAGGCTGCTAACTGGAGTCATTTTCCAGCTTATCAGGCTGAGGCAGCGGGGCTGGAGAAGCCTGGCAGCTGCCCTGCCCACGGCCCTGCCCGCATCCGCATCCTGATCCGCATCCGCATCCCTATCTCCGCCCGATCCCTGCCCGACCCCTCTGCCCTCTCCCCACGCCCGGATCGTGCCCACGCTGCCCTCGCCCATTCATAAACCACGGCGGCTCCACCCCCTGCCCAGCTCTGCGCTCCTATTGGCTCAGGGCAGCCAGGCCCCACCCAATCCGGGCGGTGTTCGCCGGGCGCGGCCAGAGCTGAGCGCTGCGTTTTGATTGGTCAGAATCCCCCCCAAATTTGCATCCCCGGGGGACCGGCAACCCCCGCGCCCCGGTGCCGGGGAGGGTACGGGAGGATGGGGGTGCCGGGGGGTCCTGGAGGGTGCGGGGTGCTCTTTGCGGGGTTTGTTGTGGGATGGAGGGGAACGGGGTGCAAAGGGGAGTCCTGAGCTCAGGGAGGGGGTACGGGGCAGCACTCCGCTCCCAGTCTGACCGTGGCTCGGGGGCACCCCAAATTCCCCTTGTCCCAGACACTACAGACATCCGATGGCTCCGGGGCCGGGGGGCGGACCGGTCACTTCTCTCTCCCGTTCCGAGATTCCCGGTGATGGATTTGCTGGCCCAGCAGTGCCCGAGGTGTGTGTGTGGGATCGCGGGGGTCCCACCTCCCCGACCCTGGAACTTCCGGCCGGACCCAAGTACAAATCCTGACCGGAGCCCGAGGGAAATGCGGGGGGGAGGATGGGAGAGCGGAGGGGTGCCAATTAACTGCAAATTAGCTCCGGTTCATCAGCAGGAGGTCCCACGTCCCCCGCGGAACTGGGGCATCGATCGGCTGAAGCCACGGCAGGATCGCCTTAACCCTTTCCCAGCCCGGATCGCTTTTGCGCTGTTGTGGCGGGCCGTTCTCTCTGGGCTCCCCTTTCCCCCCCCTCCCTGCCCGGGGTCCCGCTCCCCAAACCCTGCGGGACAGGGGCTCTCACCTGGGTGGCTCCAGTGCCACCCGCCGGGCGTGCCGTGCCACCTTCCCGGGTCCTGGTGTTTCCCACGGACACACCGGTGTCCTTGTCCCTGTCGCTGTCCGTGTTGCCGATGGTGTCCGTGTCCTCTCCGGTGTCTGTGTCCCCACTGGTGTCCCTGTGCTTGCCGGTGCCCGTGTCCCTCTTGGTGCCCGTGTCCCTGCCGGTGTCCCTGTCGGTGTCCCTGTCCCCACCGGCACCCGCAGCATGGCACAGCCTCCCGGGGCGCGGGACACGGGGCGGAGGGAGGGCGCCGTGGGCAGAGCCACGGGCAGAGCCGCGGGCTGGGCTGGCTGGGCGCAGGGACGTCACCGGGCCCGGCGGCTCCCGCGGGGGCCAGGGAAGGGGTCACCTGGGAAGCTCCGAGTGACCGCGACAGAGCTCGTCCCCACCGCAGGGCAATAGGGATGCTGGTACGGGGGCAAGAGGGCAGCTGGGTCCGCGGCCACCTCTGGGGAGACAGAGGAGCGGGTGTGGACGGGGTGTGACGTGTGACTGTGCACACGAGTGTGAATCCGTGTGTGCTGCCTGCGTGTTCCTGCTGGGCTCTGCCCTGGCTGCTCCGGAGTGCCCACTGCCAGGACACCGTGCCCGTGCCTCAGTTTCTCCAGCAGCACAGGGAGGAGTGGACAGGCTGATGTCCCCTGACATCATCCCCTGGATCCCTGCGTCCACCTCTGTCTCTCCGGTGCCCCCCAGCCCGCGGGGCGATGCCCTGGCATTGCTGCCTGGCACAGGTCGCTATGGTGAGCCAGCCCTGCACCGCCGCAGCCGCAATCTCCGGACCAGAACAGCTGCTCCCTCACCTCACCGCGGGCTGGGGGATGTCACCCTGTCCCCTGGTGACCTCCAGCTGTCCCCCGTGTCCCCGCATAGCCACCTCACCCCCGTGAGCAGCTGATGCCCCCGCGGGGGTCCCTGGCTGTGGGTGCCCCCCGGGCTGGCACGGAGCCGGCGGCGCGCCGGGCACACGTTCCCACAAGCTGTTGTTTATCGGGCGGGTTGTGAAATGAGGCGTCGGAGGACGCGGTGAGCCGTGCACCGGCTGTGCCGTGGCGGGGGCCCCGTCCCCCAGGCCCCGCGGTGCGGGGACACCCGCGCCCTGCTGGCACCCTGATTTTGGGGTCCCCTGCCCTGTGGGGGCACAGGGCTTGAGCATCACCCGCCTGCCCGACCCTACAAGGGCCAGGGAGCCCCAGGAGTGTGGCATGGGGTGGTTGGCGGCTTGTCCTTCTCCCCCCCGCCCATGGGGTAGGGACAGATGGTGATCCCACCCCCTCGGCAGCTGCAGCAACATCTGCCCCTGCTCAACATCTGGACACCATGTCTAAGCCCGTGTTCAGACTCTGCTGTACATGGGACGGGGCGCCTCAGCCCCGTGACTCATGTGAGCCCAAACCTGTCCTCAGAAGGCCCCGCCAGCACCACAGGACCCTCGGCCATGCGGCAGCGCCGGCGGCACCGTGCCAGGGCTGGGCAAGCTGATGCCAAGGGACAGATGGCCTGAGCAGCGTCCTCCCCCCAGCTGAAGCCCCTGGTCCAGCACGGACTCCCCTGACCACCACGTTCCCCATCTCAAGGCCACGTCATGGTGTCCCCTTGGGTCCTGGGGTGCGACAAAGGACACAGTCACCCCGCAGTGTCACCTCTCGGTACCGCGGGCAGGCTCCTCACGCTGCCACCAGGGCCACAGCCAAAGTGGGGTTGACACCACTTGGCTGACACACGGCTGTTCCTCCCCTGCTCACCCACCCTCACCCCCAGCCTGCGCCTGTGGCACTGGGACTTTGGGGGGACCCCAGGCCCACGGTGAAGCCCCCCAAGGGCGGGCGGGGGGCCAGGGAAGTTGCCCAGGGTGCACGGGCGGCCTCTTGGCTGCAAAGGCTGGGAAAAGGGCAGGCAGTTCCTGCCGGCAGCGCGGATGCCATGGTGATGGGCTGCTGCCGGCATGAATACCCATGAGCCGGGGGGAGCGGGAGGCCACCGAGCTGTGCCCTGAATGCAAAGACCCCGGCACAAAGGGCCGCGGCCACGCGTGAGGCTCCAGCGTGGCGGTGCCAGCAGCGGGTGCCACACGGCGACGTCCCCTCGCCACAGCCCAGCGGGATGCCCTGCCACAGCACCCCGGGGTGCGGGGCTGGGGGTCAGGGTGGGATGCAGGGAGGCTGGGAGCGGTTCCCTTGGCAACGGCCGGTCCCAGTTTCCACCAATCGATGCGGCGGCGCGGGCGAGCGGGCCGGGAGGGCGCGTGGCCTACATAAGCCCCGGGCGCGCAGCGTGTGCCGCACCCGGCAGATGCGCCTGCGACGCCATGGCCAGGCTGACGGGCACCCGGCCCGTGGCCACCCGCCGCTGGGGCTGTGCCGCCGCCTTCCTCCTCCTCCTCCTCACCGTGCAAGCCGGTAAGGGTGGCCGTGACGGGGGGAGGCGCGGAGGGTCCCCGAGCCGTGGGTGCCGCTGCCCTCGCCGGGTGCCGGGGTGCGGCTCGGCGGCTGATGCAGAGCTGAGCGCGTCTCTCTGGCTGCCGTCGCTGTGCCGGGGAGGGATGGAAGTGGCTCCTGGATGATGTGCCGCACTCTCGGAGCTGGGTTGTGCTCGCTGGTGGCTGGGGAAGGGTTCGGTGCGGTGGGCAGAGAAGTCCAGCACCGCGGGGTACAGGGCGTCTGCTCCCCTTCCCCGTCCCCGCTCAGCCGGTCTTAAGCTGAAGGGTAATCCGTCAGCAAGACGGGATTTGAGAGGCAAGATGGATTTGAGACAGACGGGGCCAAATTCCTCCTGGGGGAAGGATGCTCTGAGAAGCGGGTGGGAATGGTGCCAGGAGGGAGAAGAGGAGAGGAAGGAAGGATCCCTGTGCCCACAGGAGCGTGGACACCCCTGTCCCACATTCCCGGGTCCCTCTCCAGTCCCTGTTGGGATCCCAGCACAGACCTGCCGTGACACCAGGGCGGCCAGCGTCTCCAGGCTCTGCATCCTTGGGTGCGGGGCAGAGTGTGTGTGGCTCCCCACACCCACGGGCCCTCTGTCCCCTCGTGTATCCAGCCGGGAGGTGGGAGATCAGGGCAATGCCCGGGGCTCGCTCTGCCCTCAGTGGGGACAGGCTCAGGACAGGCAGACCGGGCTGAGAGCCAGTGCTGCCGGCACCCAGCCATTTCCCATCACACCCCAACCAGGGACATGGTGGTCTCAGTCCTTCTGCTGCAGAAAGGCAGTTTTTTGGCTCTCAGAGACACAAATCTCCCCATGTCCTTTGTCCCCCCACACCCATTTGGCACCAGCAGCCCTTTGGCACTGGGGGAGCAGAGGGAGGAGGTGCACAGCCCCCCAGTAACCCCACCCCACCTCAGTGCCTGGGGCTGGGGTGCAGCACTGGAACGGTCCCATCTCCTCACAGCCCAAAAAGCCGACTTTAGTGGGGACGCCACGGCGGCCACCATCAACCACTCGCTGACGCTGCTGCAGCGGCTGCAGGAGCTGCTGCAGAACGGCAATGGCAGCGACTCGGTGCTGCGGGTCCGCTCGGCTGCCTCCGATGAGGCCAAGGTGTTCCACACACACCAGCTGCTGCTCAGCCTCCAGAGCGAGGTCTTCGAGAGCCTCCTGCGCAACCAGAGCGTCGTGACCCTGCATGAGCCGCCCGAGACTGCCGCGCTCTTCGAGAAGTTCATCAGGTGCGTGGGGACCCTGTGGGATGGGGATGTCAGGAGGATGCAGCTCTCCTGGGGACCATAGGGAACCCCACAGGATGGGGATGCCCAGAGGGATGCAGCCAAGGAAGGGGGAGTTTCCCTTGGGAACCACGGGGACCTCGTGGGATGTGCATTTTGGGAGGGATGCAGCCCTGGAGGGAGGATACTCCCCTGGGAACTGTGAGGACCCCACATGATGGGAACACCCAGAGGGAAGTATCCAAGAAGAGGGGATACTTCCCTGGGGATCCCACAGGATGCAGCCTGGAAGGGAGATGCTGCCCTGAGAACCCTGGGGACCCCATGGGATGGGAATACTTGTAGAGCAGAGGTTGCTCCCCTGGGAACTGAGCTGCCAGGGATGGGCATCTCCATTGTTACCACCCCCTGCTCTGCCCCAGGTACCTGTACTGCGGGGGGGTCTCCATCCTGCTGCACCAGGCCATCCCCATGCACCAGCTGGCCAGCAAGTACCGGGTCTGGGGACTGCAGCGTGGCGTGGCCGAGTACATGAGGACCCACCTGGCCAGCGAGTCGAGCCAGGGCCACGTGGTGGGCTGGTACCACTACGCCGTGCGCGTCGGGGATGTGGCTCTGCAGGAGAGCTGCCTCCAGTTCCTGGCCTGGAACCTGTCAGCGGTGCTGGGCAGCGCCGAGTGGGGCTCAGTGAGCGTGGAGCTGCTGCTGCTGCTGCTGGAGCGCTCTGACCTGGTGCTGCACAGTGAGCTGGAGCTCTACACCGCCGTGGAGAGCTGGCTGAGCCGCCGGCAGCCCGAGGTGGCTGTGGCCGAGAGGGTGCTGCGTGCCATCCGCTACCCCATGATCGCTCCCAACCAGCTGTTCCGGCTGCAGGCGCAGTCGGCGGTGCTGGCGCGGCACCGCGGCGCGGTGCAGGACCTGCTCTTCCAGGCTTTCCAGTTCCACGCCGCCTCCCCGCTCCACTTCGCCAAGTACTTCGACGTCAACTGCAGCATGTTCCTGCCCCGCAACTACCTCGCGCCCAGCTGGGGCTCCCAGTGGGTCATCACCAACCCGGCGCGGGATGACCGCAGCACCAGCTTCCAGACCCAGCTGGGGCCCAGCAGCCACGACGCCGGCAAGAGGGTGACCTGGAACGTGCTGTTCTCGCCGCGCTGGCTGCCCGTCAGCCTGCGCCCCGTGTACTCGGACTCGGTGGCGGGTGCCATCCAGCCCGTGCGCATCGAGGACGGGCGCCCGCGCCTCGTCATCACCCCGGCCATGAGCAGCCCTGACTTCGCCGGCGTCAGCTTCCAGAAGACGGTGCTGGTGGGAGTGAGGCAGCAGGGCCGCGTGCTGGTCAAGCACGCCTACAGCTTCCACCAGAGCTCGGACGAGGCGGCCGATTTCCTGGCGCACGCCGACCTGCAGAAACGCACCTCCGAGTACCTCATCGACAACTCCCTGCACCTCCACATCATCATCAAGCCTGTCTACCACTCCCTCATCAAGACGAAGAAGTAACGAGGCATAGCCAGCTCCGGCCATGCCAGCCCCAGCTGTGTGGGGGGAACGCTTGGTCCTGTAGGTAGATGGGGGTCCCCATCCTGGGGGGCTCCAGGACTGTGTTCTGCACTGCCCACCCCTCCCTGAGTGTTCCCCTGCAATGTCCTGTCCCCATCGCTGTCCCTGGGGATGGAGGATGCTGAGAGTGCCCCAGACCCGTGTGGAGGGTGCAGGAGGTGAAATTTGCAGCCCACAGGCACATCACAGACCCCACCAGGTGCAGGGATGGGGACAGGGACAGCCCATCCTTCCTGTGAGGCAGCACTGGGGTCCCTCGGTGTGGGCAGCTGGGTCCAGCTCGGGGGCAAATGGAGCTGCCCAGGTTCGGGGTGAGGGGCCCATGTGCCACCCTCAGTAGAGGAGGGTGGGGGGCACTGTCCCCACTGGCAGTGGCAGCTGCCACGTCCCTGTCCAGGCACCCCCACCCCCTTCCTAATAAAGCAGAAAATGAGTGTGGGACGTGTGAGGCATCTTTGGGGTGACGCCACTCCCCAGCTCAGCCCCTTTTAATGGAACCCCTGAGAAGGAAAACACCCATCCAGGCATGGATGCATTTCCCTGTGGGGATGTGGGTCCCTCCTTGGGATGGGTTTGGCATAGAAAGAGCTGGCCCTGGCAGAGCTGGCACGGGGTGCTGCACAGGTAATCAGGAGAGGCACAGATGGCCTGGGGAAGTGTCCTCCTGGAGGGCTCCCCCTCAGCCCACAGGGAGCCACCTGTGTGATGTCCCCATCGCTGTGACAGTGCTGCTGGCAGCTTGTTAATGATTAATTAATGGCAGCTGGTGGGTGCTACCAGCAGGACTGTGTTTACCCAGCACTGATAACCCCGGCTCGGGGGGTGCTCCTGTGGGGACACCGGGCTCTCCAGCTGGGAGGGGGCCTGGAGGGGACTAGGACCCCCCTGCTGCCACCAGCCACCGTGCTGTGCCCTGCTCCATGGGCTGAGGACACTGAAGGACACCCTATGCTGCTGTGAATTCTTGGCTGTGCTCAGCCACCGGTTTTGAGTGTCCTGACTCAAGGAAGGGGCATGAGGAGCAGGAGGACGTGACTTTCCCACCCTCTGCTCGACCCTGCTGTGACAAAAGAGGAAGTATGACGTGGAAAGCATTGGTTTATTCACATCAAAGAAAAGCAGGATGCAAAGGCCAGGGAGCAGCTGTGGGGTCTGGGGTCTGCAGAGGCACCCCACTTGCCACCCCATGAGGGCAGAGAGTCCACGAGGGCAGAGAGCTCAGGAAAGCTGCCCAGCTCAGGGACAATTGCCTTGTCCCTGCACCAGCTCTGGCACGGAGGGGAAAGGAAGGTGCAGCTGGAGCACACTGACCTTGGCATCCTCCTCCTCTTCCTCCCGGTTTTCCTACTCTGCAGCCGCCAAGCCCTATTCATCCTGAAAGACAGAAGTTTCAGGGTGAAACCCCTGCCCTTGGTGGGGTCCCTGCTGTGGTGGCCAGACTGTCCTGTCCCCACTACCTCTTCCCCGCCATCCTGGCCCCTCCTCCGCTGCTCCGCCTTGATGGCGGCGAGGAAATCTGTGCGGGTCTGCTCGAACATCTCCTGAGCGTTCTCCTGCTCCTCTTGCTTAGCCCGTGCCCGCTGCTCCTCCCGCAGCAGCCGCTCCCGATGTTTGTCCTGCAGGACCTTCTCCCGCCTCGTCTCCCGCTCGAACATCTGCGGTGGGATGTGGGGGGTGCAGGGGACCCTGTGCTGTGCTTGGGGACACCATAGGGCGGCAGGCAGAGTGCAGGGCTCAGCTGGGAAATGGTACATACTGTGGAGGTCACGGTCTTCTCGTTCCTCTTCATGGTGCTGAGCCCTGGGGAGATCTCCAGGAGGGAGACTGTGCCCAGCCTGGTGCCACAGCCAATGATGCGCCCATTGTCCTGCGAGCGCAGGCTGAGCAGGGGGTCATTGGACACCTGGGGACAGGGCATAGGTGGGTGGTGACACTCGGCCCTGGGGTGATGTGAGGATCCCAGAGGTGCTGGGGACCCACCTTGAGGCTGAGGGAAGGGTTCTTCTGGTGGAAGAGGAAGTCCCAGACGTCCAGGGTCCCATCTGACTTGGTGGTGAAGAACACAGCTGGCTTCACGGGGCTCCAGCACCCATCCAGCACGTAGGGAATGTGGTACCTGCCAGCAGAGCCACCCCTCAGCCACACTGGCACTGCCCTGCCTCAGTCACTGGCCTGTGCCAGCACTCAGAGCTGACCAGACCCCACTGCCACCTGAACAACCCCTGAGGATGATTTCTGGTCGAGTAAACACCCCCTGACACCTACTTGGTCTCCATAATTGGTGATGAATCCAGGAGCTCCTCCGTCCAGATCCGAGCAGTCCAGTCACCGACTGACAGGAAGACTTTGGGGAAGAAGGGGTTCCTCATCACAGTGTAGACAGCCCCGATGTGGCCCCTGAAGATGTTGGCAATTTTGTCAGCCGGTGTCTTGGCGTCGCGGTTGCAGGAGACGATGATGCCCTGCTCTGTGCCCACCAGGAACTTGCCGGGCTGGGGGTGGGAGCAGGAGGGTGCAGCTGTCAGCAGAGTGGAGCCCCCATGGTATGGGGGCAGCTGGAGGGTCCTGCTGCAGCCAGAGTCCTGGGACCCACTGCCATTTGGGGGTTTAGGGACTGAAATGCCAGCAGGACCCTGTGTTTTTGGAGCACATCAGCCCCCAATTCTTCTGAAGGCACCTGGCCCTGGGCTGCGTCCATGGGAGTGGCCAGGCACTGCCCTGCGCCCAGCTGGGCTCCCCCTCCTGCCCAGGGCTGGCTGTGGGTGGTGGGCACAGGAACACTCACCAAGGAGGGTGAAAAGTCCAGGGAGATGGCACCCAGAGCATCCTTCTGCTGCTCTTGCCGGGTGATGTCCAAGATCAGCCTGTCGCTGGGCTCTGACATCTTGCGGATGTCCCACCACAGGACCTGCAGGGGACAAGGCGTGGCAGGGCCTGTGGGGGCTGCTCCCAGCACAGCTGAAGGTGCTGGCAGTCCTGGAGCCCAGCAGCTGCCCCATGCCAGCCTGGGGCACTTGGATCTTGTGCTGCTGATGGGCAGAGTGGGCACAGGAAGCTCTTTAAAGTCCCCTCAGGAGCCCCTGGTCCCTCCCCTGCCCTGGCTCCTCACCTTCCCATCAGTGGAGCCTGTCAAGCACTCGGTGCCTGTTCGGGAGAGCAGCCAGCATGCTCCGTACACAGGCTCCCTGTGGCTGAAATCCACGGGGGTAATCTCCACGGGCAGCCCCCCTTTCCTGGTGTCCCACAACACTGGGAAGGAAAAGAAAAGCTCTCGCCCAGCTCCTTACCTTGTCACATTTCCCCCCACTGTCCAAGTTGGAACAGGGAGCAAACCTCACGTGGTGCTTCCCAGAGATCATCTGGGAGGTGGGAGCACAGCATCCACCCTGCTCAGCCCCCAGATCCATCCATCCATCCATCCATCCATCCATCCATCCATCCACCCATCCAAGTGCTGCAAAGGGCTCCCTGGCACAATGTCTTCCCCTCCCTGGGTACCTGCTCAGCACCCACCTGTGTGTGAGCACACACCTGTCCCCAGGCAAATCCCAGTGGCAGCACTGATGCCATGACATCCCAGGAGTGCAGCAGTGCTGGAGCCTGGCTGGTGCAGAATTAAACCCCCCTCACCTATCTGCCCATTGTAGCAGCCTCCCAGCACGTGATGCCAGTCCTTGGAATTGTATTCCAGGGTCACCATAGGGGACGAGGGCTTGAGGGTGAGCTCTGGGTTGTAGGGGCTTTCTGCCAAGGAGGGATGAGAGAAGAGCAAAGGGTGAAGGCAGCCCTCCAAAAGCAGCCCTCTGCCCACCCCTTTGCCCCCTACCCAGTTCCCTGCCACAGCTGTGTGGGATGAGGTGCACATGTCACTGGGAGCTGGCCTGGGGACAGACCCCCAGCACACAAATCTGCATTCCCACCCCTCTTCTTTGTTCTTTTCACTCCAAAGTACATCAGGTGTGAGTGAGGCTTGGATAGATCAGGGCAAGTCTCACCCTGGGCTCCTGCTGCCTCTTTCTTCCATTTTTGACCCAATTGAACCACACCAAGACAAGAACCTCGTCCGAGGCTCCAGCCTCTGCTGCCTGTCATGGCTCTGGAGCCATGTAGTGGGATTTTAGTGGTTATTTCCCACCTTCCAGCTCCCATTCCTCCCTGTTTCTGCACTGCTGTGTGGGCAAAGCAGGATTCTCCCCCCACTGACCCTCCCCAAGGTGCTGCAAGGCCTCATCCTGCTCTCTGAGACACAAAGTGCTTCCAGTATCGACTGGTGGGTTTGCCCTTCCCCTTACCGAGATCCCAGATGTAGGAATCAAAGCTCATGTCTTTCCTGCTGTCCTGGAAGTCCAGGCTGCAATAAGCCACGGCCACTGCCCTGTTGCCATCGGGGTGCCAGGAGAGGCGCGTGGCCATCCTCTTGGTGGTGTTGGGGTCCCTTTGGGGTGACAGATCAGCCAAGAGAGGTCAGTTTGCAAATCCATGGGATGAATGTCTCCCAAAGGGAATTGTGGGAATCACAATGAAACCAATCTGCAGCCCTTGAGCCTTGAGTGCAGGAAATGATTCTACCGGGGGTCGGGCTGGGGGAGAAGAGTTGATGATTTCATCGTCTTTCCAGTCATACCTTTCTAAAAATCCTATTATCTTACTGGATCTGACTCCTAAATACCTCTGATGTGGAAATTAACCTTTGAGGCACCAAAAAATAAGAAGGAAAATCCAAAAGCACTGTCAGGAGATGCTCAGAGCTGAGTCTGACCCTGTTTTCCATCCCCAAATCACCTGGGCAGGGTGAGGGGCAGGGATGGAGTGATAGAGCAGGGAGGGTTCAGCAGGTCTCTCCACCCACAAACTGCACCAGGACCATCTCAAACCCACTGGAATTTAGCTCCTAAAGCTTTTCCACCTCCTTTGAAGGTGGTTTGACCCTGCTGTGGCTCTGGCGAGCCCCCCCCCATCTGTGCCACCTGAGGACAACGATGGTTTTGGCATAGGGATGCTCCTCTTCATCATCTCCCTCTTCCTCTGGAAAATATTCCTCGTAGATGTCGATGGCGTTGTTCTGCCTGATGTAGTGCTCCATCAGCTGCAGGGAGAGCATGGCTGTGTGTCTGGGGTGCTCAGAGGGTTCGGGGGGGATCAGAGCAGGGTCTTACGGAGCCGAGGCGCTGGACACTCCTGGTGTAGACCTCTTCCCTCTCCACCTCCTCCCGGTAGCGTGTGGTCAGCTCCGAGTTCCTGTAGTCGACCTCCTTGGGCCACCCGCCCTCCACATGGTTCACACCCTGGATCGACGTCTCTGCCCTGTCTGTGTTCATCTGGGCATGGGGGACACGGAGGGGTCAGAGGCCCTGAGCCCAGAGGGTACCAGACACACCTCGTCCCCTCGGGCCAGCTGCACTCCACGTGGTTGACATCCTGGCATGTCCCCGTACCTCGTGCAAGGCCATGACAGGAGCCTGCTGCACGCCAATGTCCACGGGGTCCTGGGGGATGAAGTCATCAGCCAGGCTGGGGTCCGGCGGGATGTCCACGGTCACCTCGGGGCCCCAGTCCGAGAAGCTGCAGGGCCGCCCGAACTCGCTGCGCTTCCGCGTGTACTCCAGCTTGATGTCCATGGTGGGAGGGAGTGAAAGGAGTGCGGGGCTTGGGGATGGAGGGTCCACAAAGGGAGCCTCAAAAAGGAGTGAGGACCTCAGGGATGGGGAGGTGCAATAGGGGTGGAGGGCTTTGGGGAACCCTAAAAGGAAACAGGGGCCTCAGGGAGGAAGGGAGAGTTCCTAAAGAGTGGGAGCCTCTGATAGGACCCCGAAAGGGAGTGGGGATCTCAGGGATGGAGAAGTGGTCCTGGAAGGGAGCAGGGATCTCAGGGAGCTCCAAGCAGGAGCGAGGGTTTCTGGGATGAAAGGGTGTAAAAGGGAATGGCAGATTCAGGGAGACCCAAATATAGAGGGGGAGGGAGGACCCCAAAAGGGACTGGGAGCCTCAGGGAGCTCCAGAAGCCAGTGGGAGTCTTGGGAATGTCCCAAAAGGAAATGGGAACCTCAGCGAAGCCCAAATGTGAGCAAGGACCCTGGGGAGGGGGGACCTTGAGAGGGCCTGGGGGCTTCAGGGGTTGCTCTGAAAGGCAGCAGGAGCCTCAGGGAGCACCAAAACGGAGCTGAGATGCAGGGAGGGAGTGATGAAGAATACAGGGTGACAAGGGACCCCGCGGAGGACTCGGGACCCCGCTTGGGCCTGGTCCCGTCCCGCTCCTGGTGAGGCCTAACCCCGGACGCGTCGCCGTTGCCAGGCAACAGTTTGACATCCCCACGTGACACCGGCGTGACTATCACGTGACACCGTCCAGCAGCGCCCTTCCCACAATGGCGGCGGGGGAAATCACGTGACGTTCGCCATCTTGGGAAGGTCAACTCAACGGTCCGCCCAACACTGAATATCCAAAAACAAAACAAAAAACCCAAAAAAAATCCCTCCCAAAAAAAACCCCACCAAAACCAAAACCAGACAACCAACCAAACAAAAAACCCAACAAAAACCCCAAAAAATCCCACAAAAGAAACCACAACCGGGAGAGATAAATTTAGTCCAAGTGTTTATTATCTTTTTCCCCAAAAGGGCACATACAAATCCAGCCGGACTCCAACTCCCTTCGGAGTCCTTCAGTTAGTTCACATGCGGTTACAACAGCTCTTCTACCAGTACCGTTACATGGAAACGTTAAAAGCCAAAAAAATAAAAAAAAGTCTCTCGGGATTTTCCCCTAGAGGAGGGATGCTAGTCAGGGGGGATATGGAGGGAGGAGTCAGGGGGATGTCCTGGCCTTGGGATGGGGTGACACACACTGTCCTGTGTGCACAGTTTGGGGGTCTGGGTGGGATGGGGCAGGGGGTCCATCTCTGCTTCAGGGGGAAGGAGCCTTTCCTGGGGATCCCTGTGCTGAAGAGCAGCCCTAAAGGACCAAGCTCAGCTCATGCTGGTCTCCCAGCTCCTCAGCCTGGAGCCCTGGAAGTGCTGGATGAGCCCCCAGGGTGGCAGGTCTATGCTGTGCCTCCCCAGGCACCTCATCCACCCCAGGGATGCCCCTGTCCCTCTCCTAGGGGATTAGTGACCACTCCAGGGCTGCAGGAGGAGGGGAGCCTGCCCCAGCCCACACCTGCCCTGGGGAGCCAAAACGAGCTTAAACCCACCCCAAAACCCCCTACCAACCCCACTGCAGTGACGGTGGCACTGTTCCAGAGCCAGCACCTCTGTCACCTCCCACATCCCAGGGGCAAAGTAAAGGACAACCAGCATGGCCAAAGCATCCAGCCTGGGAACACTCTGGCCAGGGGGCAGCGAGGGGGGCGTGGGGAGCAGGAATAGCCGGGAAGGGGCGTGGGGAAGGGGTTGGGATCACTAGTGGTTGGTGCTGCATTGCTACAGGAGCTCCTGCCCGGACCTGGGGGCAGCATGTCCAGGGATTTGTGCTCCAGAACGTTCCCGAGGTGGCACAGGGAAAGGAGACACCGGAGCAGCCCCTCTGTGCTCCCGGGACCCCGTAAGGCAGCAGGGTTTGGGTCCGGGGGGCTGCCGAGGGGAGGGGGGTGCCGGGGGGCTCATCCTCCAGCCCCTGCCGCGTCTCCTACCGCGTGTTCTCCGAGGGTCTTTGGTTTCCCCAGCGGGATCTCCTCCTAGGCTGGGAAGTCGCCGCGGTGCCGGACGTGCTCATCGGTGACCGCCAGGTACGTGGCTCTCATGCTCGGGGAGTACTGGGGGGACACAAGGGGTCAGCACCCCAAAAAACCCCACCACCCAGCCCCTGCGCTGCCTCCAAGGTGCCTGGGACTGTTCCCATGCGAATTAATCCCTAATTAATCTGCCAGGTGGGCATGGAGAGGGTCAGACCCTGCTCTCAGTCTCCCTGAGTACTAGGGGAGATGAGACCTCCCCAAGGCAAGACCTTTCAAGCCCATCCAGCTCTGCTTTGTCTCCCTTCCCAGGTTCATCCTCCACCTTCCCTGCTCCAGCCCAGCAGCACCAAATCTGCCCAAATCACCCCAAATCTGCCTGTGGGACACCAGCAAGCCCGAGCTTCCAGCCCCCCAGGATCACATTGCTCCAGGATTTCACAGCAGGGAGGATCACCCCAGCCAGGCATTAAGGAAGATTATTCTGAGTTTGTTATTTCTGGACGGGGAAAGTCTTTCCTCAGGGATCTGAATCCTGGATAAATTAGACTATTCAGGCCTGGGAGAAGTGCTCCAATTAATCCCCCCACTCTGTACCCCCCTGGGAAGAGGCTCTCGCCAGCTGCCAGGTCAAGCTTCCACCTGATGGAAAAAATTCATTCCTGGAAGAGGGGAGCACAGTATTCCTGCCATGGCAGCATTCCTGGAGCTCTGTGCTGCCTGGGAGGGGTTTCACTGCTCTGGGGATGGAGATGGGGACCAGCATCCCAACATGTGGGAGCTGAAAATTCTCCTGGAACATGGCTGGGGATAAAATGTGGCCCTTTGTCCCCCCTCCCTGAGCTCTCTGCATCCCAGAAGCCAAGCAGGAAAAGGGGATGGAGGGAGGCGGAAGTGGCTGAACTTACTCTTGATGGGCAACTTAGCTCCAAAATAATGGATGCAAAAAATTAAAAGAAATCACAAAAAAAAAAGAAATAAAAAAAGGAAAAAAAAAAGACAAAAAAAAGACAAAAAAAAAAAAGACAAGGAATAAAAAATAAAGCAGCAATACCAGACAGGGCGGGATTAACGAGCAGGGGAAATGGGAACGTGAAGGGAGAGACTGCCAGGAGCGTCCTCTGAGAGCCAGGATGGAGAGGAAACACAGGGAAGGGAGGGTTATTTTGGACTCCCCAGCACGTGGCTGTGCCCCCTCCCCGTGAGTGGCTGGGAATTGGGTTAGAGCTGGCAGGGGGAACCACACCCTCTGCAAGGCAGGAGGGACCAGCATCTCCCATCCCTGTCCCACCCCGGCGAGGGGCTCTCAGTGACCCCGAGTGACCCCCCAAGGTGACCCCCCCGGGGTGTCAGAAGGACTTGGCCCCTGTTGCCCACCGTACCGTGGGAGGAGGAGACCCTCTGCCGATGAGGGGCACGTTCTCATAGCGGGGGTTCCCTCCGAAGAGCACAGCCTGGTTCCTGGGGGGCACAGCGAGACCCCTGTCACCCCCTGTCCCCAGCACAGCTCCGTCCCTGCAGCAGGGGCTCAGGGGGTCTCACATGTACTCGGAGACAGGGGCGTTGGACACGGTCTGAGCCGGGGGGTGGAGGCTGCTCTGGCTGCCCAGGCTGCTGCTGTAGCTGCAGAAGCTGCGCAGTTGCCCCCGCGGCGGGCGGTGCGTGGCGATGCGCCGAGCCTGCGGGTTGAAGGGGTCCTCCTCGTCCATGTCATCGTAGTCCTGGTCCCTGTGGGCACAAGGTGCTGGCACTCACACCCTGGGTCCCAAAGGTGGGGGTCTCTGTGTGCAGACCTGGTGTGCAGGTGGCTCTGTGCCCACGGTGAGGGCAGGGGGCTGTGGGCAGGGGTCTCTGGGCACAGAGGGCAGGGGGCTGTGGGCACACAGGGAAGGGGTCTTTGGGCACAGGGGGCAGGGGGCTGTGGGCACACCCACCGCCCGGCCAGCTGCTTCCAGGCACGTGGGGCTGCACAGATGACGGTGGAGAAAGCGGCAGCCGCCAGCAGGGAGAAGAGCCCGAGGTAGAGCAGCCCCTCCACGCCGTCGTAGCAGATCCCAATGAGGCCATCCAGGTAATCCTGGCAGGACACAAGCAGGGCAGCGCTGGTGGCACTGCAGGGGGACCCCAGAGGTGGTCCCTGGTTGTCCCCCACTCACCTTGTGCAGCCCCCGGCAGTCCAGCAGGGCTGTCAGCTGGTGCAGGCTGGTCTCTGAGGAGTTGAGGAGCTGCTGGACCCCCAGCAGGTCTTTCTGCAGGAAAAGGGGGGTCAGGCAGTGCTGGGGAGCAGAGGGGGATGCGGAGACCCCTGGTTCCCCCTGCTGTACCTCAGCTGTTGGGAAGAGGGGCAGTGCATACTGGATGAGCCCCTGGATCTGGATCTGCATGGTGGTCAGTGAGCGCTGGAACACAGTGAGAGCCTGGGGGGAGAGAGTGGGGGACAGTCACAGACCCCCCAGGACTTCCCCCAGCCCCAGGCAGCACCAAGGTGGACACCTGACCCCCCTGTACCTGCTGGAAGGGGCTGCTCAGGCTCTGGTCACAGTACAGGTAATAATGAACCACCTCTGCAAGGAGAACAGGAACATCAGCAGGAGCATCCCGAGGCACAGGGAGTGGTGGAGGGGACAATGGCAGCGGGGGGCACTGGACCCCAGGTGGGTTTTGGGGTCCTGCCTGAGCTCACCCCCAGCTCTCACCTGCGCTGATCTCATCATCTGTCTGGTTCATGATGAACTTGTCTGGGGCCACGCAGAAGTCACTGGTGCCCTGCAGGGACAGTGGGACATCATGGGTGCCCACAGTGCTTGGCACAGCCCCAGCCAGCCCTTCCCTCCCCTCCTGCCCCACTCACCACCGCAGCCGCCGTGTCCACAGCCATGGAGGCCCAGCTGAGGACGAGCATGAGCAGCCCACAGCACAGCATCCTGTGGAGAGAGCAGAGAGCACGAGTGGGGAGCGTGGCTGGGGGTCCCCATGAGCCCCCCAAGGCCATCCCCAGGGTACTCACATGACCAGGAGGCAGCGGGAATGCTTGGCCAGCCCCAGGCAGGCCAGCAGGCAGACGGTGAGGACGAGGATGAAGAAGAGCAGGTAAGCCAACCACCTGGGTGCAGAGGAAGGCTCTGTCACACACTGCCACCTCCCCAGCCCTGCCGGGATGCCCCCAGCACCGCCCTGCTCGCCGGTAATGCCGAGCTCACCGGTAATACTCGACATAGGCGACCTGTCCTGACAGCTCGGTGAGGTCAGCACTGACACCCCGCCAGGCTGGCAGCCCCTGGAGCTGCAGGACGATGCTGCTGGCCAGCTGCTGAGTGAACTTGAGGGTCTGCAAGTAATCCCCCCGCGAGGCCAGGAGCTCGTTCAGCCGTACCAGGTGCTGCTCCAGCGCTCCCTCCATCTGCAGCGTGGTGCTGGCAACCTGTGGCCAACGGGATGGTCACTCCCTGGGATGGTCAGCCCCCCCAAAATGGTCAGCCCCCCACCAGCCTGACAGAGCCATGTACCCCATCCCTGGGATGCTCTTTCTCCAGGAGAGCAATCCCACCCCAACCCGCTGTGCCCAAGACGGATCCATCCCTCAGAACAGCTCCGCCACAGCCCTCCCTGCCCCGCCAGGCCACAAAGGTCCCATTCTGTGGGGTGACGTCAGCCTCCCGCGCTCGGCACAGCACAGCCACCCCGGGGGCTCGGCAGGAGCAGCCGGATGTCCCTCCTTGGCGCCTCAACCGAGCCCAGAACACGGGATTGATGCGCCCTGGGGGACACGGAGGGGCTGTGGCCCTACCAGGGAGTCGATGCCAGTGAGGGTCTGGTTGGCGTGGTCCAGGGCGTAGAGCAGCTGGAAAACCCCATCATTGGTCTCGCTGTTCCCGTAGAAGCCGATGCCAACGGCCGCGCTGTGGGCAGAGAGGGGACCCAGTGAGAGGGGAGGGACATGCTCACCCTGTGACACCGGCTGGGCAGGGGACACTCCCTAGAGCACCTCGGGACAGCCCAGCAATGGCAGGGCAGAGACAAAGAGTGGGACAGGGACAGCACCATGATGGGAACCAGCTGCTGCTGGTGACAGGGGCCTGGGGACAGCCGAAGCTGCTCCGTGGACACAGGGCAGGTCGGAAGCTCCTCCTGCCAAACCCGGAGAGATTGAGGGCGGAGGGGCTGGGCCAAGCAGATTAGGGGAATCCGCTGGAAGCGCCGTGGCTCCCGATTAAACCTTCAGCTGGGAGCTGAAAGGGCTCCAGGCGAGTCCTCTGCAGATGCTGCAGAGCTCCCCACGGAGCTGGGATGGAGCTCGGAGCTGGCCCTGAGCAGGGTGGCTGTGTCCTGGCTGGGCACATGCCCATATGGGGTCTGTGCACGTAGTGCTCGCCAATGGCCACCACTAACCCTTAAACAGCCACCAACAGGCTGTTGGGGGGTTCAAAGCCCCCGGGAGCTGCAGAGTGACCCCCCCGCCATGGTGGGGGGGCTGGGGGGAGCACGCTGAGCTCATTAGTGCCGATTCCCATTTCTCTGTTTCCCTGCTCCACGCGAGGCTCACAGGCAGCCATCTCACTCCGCCCCAGCAAAGCAGCCCCTTTGTCTGGAGCCAGAGTCGTGGCCAGGCAGCCAAAGGGGCCCGTGGCCCATCCTGTCCCCCACCGGCCAGGAATCCCGTGGGACACTCAGGATGGTTGCTGGGTGGTCCTCCCAGCCACGGGCTGCCCCAAACTGAGGTGGGCTTGAAAAACCCCCAGAGCGGTGCTGGGTGAAGAAGCATCCCCTTGTCTAATTGTTGTGGTTGCAATTAAGGTCGGGCACAAGGGACCTGCCAGCTGGGTCACGCTGCCGCCCGCCATCTGCTCCGGGCTGGGATTAGCGACCAGCCCTGCTCCCGCCCAGGATTAGCCGGGAAGGCAGCACAGCCGTGACGGGGACGGGGCTGGCCCGCAGCTGGTCCCTGGGGCTGCCCCAGCAGCTGCACGGGAGGAGGCAGGGATGGAGCACATTTAATTGCACAGATCTAATTAAAGCGACTCGTGGCTGGAACGCAGAGTCCCCTCAGTGATGGGGGGGACAGCACCGGGTCCCTGTCCCCCTCCTCACCAGCAGATGAGCCCGGCGGCGACGGCCATCCAGGTGACACAACACGAGTGGGGCCGCTTGGTCTCGGGGTCCTGGTCCCTCTTGCAGCAGCACAGGCAGATCAGGTACACGGTCAGGAAGAGGAGGTTGAGGCCGAGGCATACGGCGGCCACCAAGCCCAGGAAAAGCAGCGACTGGGAAGGAGAGAGGGGACAGTCAGCAGCCGTGCCCGTGACCCGCTCGTGTGCCCGGGATGCGGCCGCGTTCGGCGCCCCACGGGACCATCACGTGGGGAAGAGGAAGTGTCCCTGTCCCCATCCCAATCCCTGTCCCCATTCCCACGCACGGCCGCCAAGCCGCGGTCGCCGAGCCGGGGGTGCAGCTGCCCTTTGCCGGGATGTTGGGGCACAGGCACACCGGCATTGTCCCCCCACCCTCATTTAGGGGGCACAGCGCGCCGCGCCCCGGGATGCCGGGGGGCCACGGCGGGTCCGGGAGCGAAGGGCAGGGGCTGAGGAGGACCAAAGGAAGCGGTGAAGCCGGGAGGGGAGCGGCGGGGCCGGGGGTGCCTGTGCCGGCTGGCCCGGGGGGGGCCGGGCGATGAAAGGCGCTTTGTGCGCCGTGAGATCAGAGCTGGCTCCGGGCGCCGCCGGGGAGAGGCTCGGGGGCGGCGGGGCGAGCGGGACCCTGCCCGGGGAGGGGCCGGGGGGCGCGGGGGTCCCGGGCCGGTACCTGCTGGTAGTCGGGGTCCTGCGGGCGGAAGGTGGAGGGCACGGGCTGCAGGCGCGGGCCGCGGTGCGGGAGCCCGTGCAGCCAGGCCGCCCACCAGGGCGCCAGGTAATCGGCGCGGGCGGGCCCCATGGCGGGCCGGGGTCGCCGCGCTGCCGGGCGGGGGGCGGCGGTGCCGCCACGCCGCGGGCTCTGCCCGCCCGCCCCGGGCACGCCCTGCACTCCACCCACCGGCACCGCCCCTCCGGCCCGCCCCTCGCTCCGCCCCGGACCGGCCGCCGCGCTCCGTGATCGCCGAGCCGCTCGCAGCGCAGCGCTCCCCGCAAGGACAGCGCGCAGCCTCCCCCCGCCATGGGGGCACCGCACAGCCCACTGCCCCCGCTACAGGGACCGGGAGGTACAGAGCACACCGCCCAAGGGACACGCTGGTGGCCCTGTGTGCCAACCTGGGCTGTGCCAGCCCCGGTCCTACAAGTCCCATCCCCAGCTGTCATCCCAAGGCCACCCATGAGGCAGAGGGCAGCTCCGGGTCTGGTGAATCCCCCGATGCCCACACCGTGCCAGAACCAGCCCCTGCACCCCTCTGCTGGGAGCTCTGACCCACACCAGCCCCGGGACCCCCAGAGTGGCTCCAGGGCCAGGAACAAGAAGTTGTGAAACACTAAACGTGACACCGAGAACAGTTTTTTATTTATTTTAACAAACACGGAAAATCCAACAGGTACCCAGCTCATCCCGGCTCATTTCAGCTCCTTCACGGCCAGACCTGGGGAGGAGAGAGAGGACATGGATTGGCAGGGCTCAGGCATGGAAGGGCTGTCTGGAGACCTCTGGCTCCCTGAGAACACCAAGCACTGACCCAGGCAAGGCACTGGTGGTGACACCAGTTCCAGGGACAGCGGGAGATCCCCAGGGACCCTTCCACAAGGAGGGGGTCTCACGGCCCCCCTCAATCCCAACCATCCTACACAAGATTCCCAGGATACCTGGGGGCAGGGACTGCTTCAGCTTCTCAGCCTTCTCCTTGTCGGTGATGACCAGGGTGTAGAGGTACCGGCTGCAGCGCACCTTGAACTTCACATTGTCCTTGTTCTTCTTGATCTTCACAGCTGTGGGATGGAGGGGACAGCAGGGACATCCCAGGGTCATCCCTGGAAAACCCAACCCACTCCCTTCCCTGTGCAGAGCCCTACAGCTCCACTCGGAGTGAGGAACGGGAGGAATAAAGCTCTGTGAGGGCTGAACTCTCCCTTCTCGCCCACACCAAAACATTCCCGGGGGATCCTGTGACAGCTGGATCCAAACAAGCAGCAGAAGAGTGAAAACTCTTCCCGTGTTGTTGAACAGTGAGACAAGGCAGTGCTTTGTCTCAATTATCCTCATTTTGTGGTGGCAACAAAAATCTCTCCTCGGGGATGAATCACCCGTCGTGACAGAACTCCCAATATCCGACACAACATCCCACAGAGCAGGGTGGTGTTTGGGAATGGCTTCCAGTGAGCTTCACCTCAGGTTTGGCCACACATCCCATGGCAAGCAGCAGTGGGAATGCAGAACTGGGAGCACCATTCCCTGGGGGATCCCACCCCGGACCCCCAAGTCCCCCTGCCCACAGGAATGGCCTGGATCACTGAAACAAAGCCATGCCAGGTCACCCTGCATCCCTGGGCATTGCCAAGCCAGGGAGCACCTCAATCCCCACAGGGACATGTGCTGGAGCATCCCACCCCTCTCTCGCCCAGAGACCCTCACTCACATTTGGCGTCCTTCCGCCGCGCCGTCAGCAGGAAATCCTTGATCTCCTCAATTTTGCGAGGCTGGAAAGTCAAACAGAAACTCATGGAATGGTTCGCGTTGGGAGGAACCCTAAAGATCATCCCATTTCACCCCCTGCCATGGGCAGGAACACCTTCCAGGCCTGGAGCACCTCCGGGGATGTCTTCTCAGCCCGAAGCTCATTCTCCAGCTCATGCTGTGGCCACAGAATCCCCCAGGAGCCCCCTGCTCACCCACCTCCCAATCTGCACCATGCCCCGAACTTGGCACACCAGGGACCCCCAGAGCCAGCCCTCCCTCACCTCCACACGAGAATCCCCCTCCCCATTTTGCACCCTGTCCAGGGCCAGACACGCCAGGCACCTCCACCCTCCCCCCGGGGATCGCCCGCAGCCCCCCGGCCCCTCACCATGGTCCCGGATTCGGTCGCTCCAACCTGCGGCACAAACGAGCAAAGATGGTGTCAGCTCAGCCCCCGGCCCGTC
The DNA here is from genome assembly GCF_008360975.1 of Lichenostomus cassidix. NCBI lineage: Eukaryota > Metazoa > Chordata > Aves > Passeriformes > Meliphagidae > Lichenostomus > Lichenostomus cassidix. Next base: position 2,672,078 of record NC_139498.1, on the reverse strand, counting down.
ACCTCCCCCGCCACAGCCACCCGCCCGCCATCGGGTCCCCCCGCGCCCCCTCCTTCCCCTTCTCTCCCCCGGGGCCGCCCGGTGCTGCGAGGCCGCGGATGGCGGCGGATGGCGGCGGATTCCCCAGGCCCCCCCGGCTCCCCCAGCCGCCATCGCTCACCCGCAGCCGCTACGCACAAAACGGAAGTGAGCGCGGCACTTCCGCCTCCGCGGCCGCACATCCTACGGCGCGGCCGGAGGGACAAAAAGCTCCGGATCGCGACCGCCGCGGCGGCGCCTGACGTGAGTTTGCTGGGCCTCAGCTCCCGGCGCGGCCAAGGGAGGCTGCGGGGGAAATTTTGGGCACCGCCAGCGTCCCAGAGCCACCCGGACACGGCCGGGAATGTGGGGTAGGGCTGTCTGAGCGGGCTGCTTGCGGTTTCTCGGAATCTCTCGGGAGGATGATCCATCCATCCATTCATCTCAGCCCTGAGCCAGAGAACCCCGGCAGATGCTGGAGCTCCATGACCCTAGCAGGGCTGTAATGGACCGGTTTTGCCACAAGAGAGAGCTTCAATCCCGCTGAAAAACCGCGAAGCCATTCAAACCACCCCAAAAACCCTGGCCAGGCTCCCTGGGGATGGGTGGCGGGGAGGAGAGACCCCATCCTGTCACTGTCCTGCACCTCTTCTGTCCCCATCCCATCCTGTCACTGTCCTGCACCTCTTCTGTCCCCATCCCATCCTGTCACTGTCCTGCACCTCTTCTGTCCCCAGCCCCATCCTGTCACTGTCCTGCACCTCTTCTGTCCCCAGCCCCATCCTGTCACTGTCCTGCACCTCTTCTGTCCCCATCCTGTCACTGTCCTGCACCTCTTCTGTCCCCATCCCATCCTGTCACTGTCCTGCACCTCTTCTGTCCCCATCCTGTCACTGTCCTGCACCTCTTCTGTCCCCATCCCATCCTGCCCAGCCCTGAGTGGGGCTGGACCGGGATTTGGGGGTGCTGGGATGCTCCATAGGGATGCTGGATGGGGTCACAACCCTCCCAGTTTCTCCCAGTATCACCCCAAGCCCAGTGACTGGGCTGAACCCCCCAGCTCCCAGCCCAGGGCTCCCACCCAGGAGATGATTTCGGGGTGGGACCATCCACCAAACGAGATTTTTAATTGTTTGATTTACTTATCTCCTCTCTGATGGGCTGATTTACTCGGCTGCCTTTTAATTGCTCCCAAACTTGAGCGGTTTTTCATGTTTTAAGGAATGCTGAATGGTGTAATTAAACCCCTGGCGGCGTAAATCAGCGGCGCGGGAGGACGACAGCCCCGAATTAAAGCTTTTGGCATAACAATAAAACTAAACTGGCATGAAAAGTGCCCGTTTTGGCAGCAGCACTGGATGCTGATGCCGAGGGGAGATGAGGCACCGTCCAGGCACCCCAAAATCCCCGGTTTTCATCATGGGATGGTGGAATGGTTCGGGTTGGGAAGGAGCTTGAGGATCATCCTGTTCCACCCTCCCTGCCTCACCCCTGGAGGTGTCCAAGGCCAGGCTGGACAAGGCTTGGAGCATCTCAGGAGAGTGGAAAGTGTCCCTGACCATGGCAGGGGGTGGAATGGGATGACTTTAAGGTCCCTTCCTGTGGCTAGCACAGTTTTTCCCATGAGAAGTTTTTTTGTGTTTTGTAAATAAAGATAAAGTTTGGATGTTTTTGGAACAGTGTCCCAGAACTTGGGCAGTGCAGGCCTGGCCGATCAGGCCTGGGGGAAGGCTTCTGACTGACCAATCTGGGTGACTTTTGAGAACTCTATAAATGTGATGAAATCAAAACAATAAAGGTCATTCCTTCTTGCCACTGAAAACCGATGCATTCATTACTCTGCTAGCTGCTCAACAGCGACATCTTCCCACCTAAATGAATGAAGATATGAAATCACACTGGTCCCAGTAAGGACCCTGAGGGTCACCTGTGGTCCCTGATGTCCAGCAGGACTCTGAGCCATTGACCACAACCATGGATGTGACATTCCAACCAATTCCTTATCCGTCCATTTGGGTCCCAAAACGCTCTTGGCCTCGCCATGGCAGCAGGGGAAGCAGGGTTTGGGTCAGGGGGTGGCTGTCTCCCCTCCCCTACACCCCCAGAACAACCTCACTCCCACCCTTCCCAGGGAATGGAATCACTTTTCCCTTATTAATAATATTTAAAGCCGAGTGGGTGCCTAAATCAACAAAAAATAATTCATGAGAGTCATTAGCTCCTCAAAGTCGGGCTCTTTTTACGACCGACTTTAAATTAAAAAAAAAAAAAAGAAATTAAAAAAAAAAAAAAGGAAAAAACCAGAATGTCAACCCCAAACCCCACCACGTTCGGATTCTGCAGCTTTTCCAAGACATCAAATGCATTTCCTGCTGCCTCCCCCCGGCCCGGCTCTGCCGCCGGAGGAAATTCAATTAACGGCCTTAATTCACCCTCCGACTGCCAGTTTTAGATTAAAAAATCCTTCGGATTCTGCTCGGGAAGCGCCGGGGAAGGATCAGGGGGGGTTTAACCTGGTGGTTTGGGGGTGCTGTGAATCCCCTTGGTGTGGGGTTTGGTGGACAGGTCAGTGGGGACTTTTCCCCTTCCTCCTCCTCCTCCTCCTCCTCCTTCTCCTTCTCCAGCAGCTCCAAAGGCTCCTGGAGCTGGGAGTCCTTGGAGTCCATGGAGTCACATGGAGGAAAAACGAGATTCCAAATCCACCCTAACGCCTCCCATCTTCCCAGCATCCCCCTCCCAGAACCTGCGGGTGCTGCCTGTCCCCTTGGGGACCCTAGGTGGCGTGGGTCAGTCCCCAGAGCCCTTGGGGACTGGGGACACCGTGGGGACACGGTGGGGACACAGTGACACCGGTCCATCCTCCAGAGCCCCTGGGTTCCGTGTGGACACAGTGCCACAGGTCCGGATCTGTCCCTTAGCGCCCCTGGGGACACGGTGGGACCCTGGCAGTCCCCTGAGGTGCCCCAGGGTGTCCCCTGGCGCGGTGGCAGCCGATGACAGGATGATAGCACCTTATCAGTGTCGCAGCACCAAGGGCTGCGGGGCGCGGTGGGACGGCAGGGAATGATCGTTAAGAAATAGAATAAAAACCAGCGGGAATTTTTTTGGTCACGGTTCTGCTCCACCCCTGGATTCCCGGGCAGAGGGAGCTGGAAGCTGGAGGGGAAGGAAGCTCTGGCACCCGAGGGCAGCCATGGGTCAGTTGTCCATAATTAGCCTGTCCTTAATGGGACTGCAAACAAAGGCGAACCTCGGCAGGGCTTTGGGGCTGGGATGGCACCGGTGGGACAGTTAGGAGGGTCCCTGTAGCAGCTGCCAGTGTCCCCACACCCAGCGAGGTCACACAGAGAGCCAGGGAGTGGGAAAAGGAGGGAAAGGCCAGGTTGGACAGGGCTTGGAGCAACCTGGGACAGTGGGAGGTGTCCCTGCCCACAGCAAGGGATGGAACTGGAGAAGCTTTAAGGTCCTTCCAACCCAAACCATTCCTTGGTTCTATGGCCACTCTCAGTTTTGGGGTCCCACAGCAGGCTGGAGTATGGGAGGTGTCACTTGTCCTTGGGAGCAGGGACATCCCATGGATGCTGAGCCCCAGTTTGGGCCAAGAGGTGCCAGGTGGGGACATGAGGGGCTGGGACACGGCTGGGGTGTGGCAGATGGAGCTGTGCATCCCAGTGCCCGAGAGAATCCCAGCATCAGTGAGGTTGGAAAAGACCTCCCTGACCATCGAGGCCAAGCTGTGCCCGATCCCCACCTTGTCACCTGCCCAGAGCACTGAGTGCCACAGCCAGGCCTTCCTTGGACACCTCCAGGGATGAGCACTCCAAACTCCCCTGGGCAGCTCATGCCAAGGCCTGACCACCCTTTCCATGAAGAAATTCCTCCTGAATTCATCCCGACCTGTGTGTTCCAGCTGTACACACAATGTCCCCACAGCAGTCCCAGTGTCACCATCCAGCCCTTGGCTTGTTCTTCCAGCCTCTGTGTCCCTCAGAACAGCGATTGTGCCAGGAGGGAGCTGGCAGAGGGAACAGCAGACACGACAGGACACGTTCACTGGAAATTCTCCTGTTCAGGGGCACGAAATGCAGCAGGAATTGATTCCTCCCCCTGTTTACTGGAATTTCTCCCCCCAGCGCAGAGGAGAAAGGTGGATTGCCCACTCTGCCATGTGCTGGGAGCATTTATCATTACCAAGGACAGAAATCTCTCCCCAGTCTCTCCCTGTTTCCCTCTTTTCCCCCTTTCACTCTCATTTTCCTCCTTGCTCAGATTTCCACGCAGGGCCCTGGCAGCGCTGCCGGGAGCCGATCAATCCACTCCTAACGCAGCTCCCACCGCCTCATCCATCAGCCCGGCGCGCACGGAGCATCCGGAGCTTCATGGGCAATTTGGGGCCCAAACCAGCCCGTTTGGAGGCTCCATCATATTCCCTCTGTCTCTCCCCCTTTTGTTCTGTGTTTGTGGAGGACAAAGGCAGGCGCTGGCTGAGGGAGTGGAGGCAGAGGCGAATCCCAAGAAACAAAGCGCCTGTTCTCATGGAAATGCCCTGGAAAGGAGGCAGAAAATTTGGGGAGGGGAGAGCGCAGCGCTGGGGAAAGATCTGGGAGGGGATTTGGGTTCAGTCTGAGCATAGCGGTGTGGCTGGAGCAGGGAAAAGGAGGATAACCGGGCTGGAAGTTTTCCCGCAGGCATCGGGCACTGTTTGAAGCTCTGGAATACAGATATATTTTTAAATTAGGGATGGGTTGGGCTGGATCCTGCCCGGGCAGAGCATCCAGACGGGAGTCAGGAGCAGCAACCGGATGGGGAGTGACTCCTGCTTTGCCTCCAGGTGTTTTGGGGGATTGGGAGAGGCTGGAGCCAGGGGTGACACCCTAATGTCACCTCCTGTCCCTCTCAAAGGGGATATTCTCGGGCTGGGGGCTCAGGCTGGCATGTGAGATGTTGTGTCCTGTCCCCATGTGTCTCTCACATGTCCCCCCAATGTCCCCAAACCCACAGGGGGTCACCGTTAGTGGCCCAGCAGAGCCACGTGGCACATCCAGGACCTGATGGGGTGCATGGAGACCCCACCCATGGGTGCTGAAGGAGGGGGTGCCATGGGTGGGCAGCTCCAGAGGGCTCAGAGCAGGACCCCAGCAGTGCTGGGACCACGGGACACAGAGCAGGCAGCGTGTGACACCGACGGGTGACATCCGCCGTGGCACTGCCGGGTGAGGACAGAGCAGCTCCCTGTCACCCCTCTCGGCTCCAGCCGAATTTGGTGTCATCCTGCAGAGGAAGATTATGGTAATTTTCCTCCCCCCTTCCGCATAATTTTCCGACCGGGCTGCAGCAGCGGCTCTGGGAGAGGCTGGGTGATGGGAATGTCATCTGCGATTCCATTATCTCCTCCTGCCTCCCTGCTTTCTTTTTCCTTGTGAAACCTTCATCAAAAATCTGTCGATCTAATTAGGACAATTACAGCGCGAGGACAGCTGAAGCCTGCCCAGAGCTGCTGTGGCGAGTGGGGGTTTGGGGAGATTTTGGGGGTTTTTTGGGGATTATTTTGGTTCTGCAAAGGATGGATGGGATTCGGGGGGTTCCATCCCCACGTCCTGCTTTCCCGGCCTTGGTTTTGGGGTGCACAGCCTCAAGGGGATGGAAGCAGCCTCAGAAGTGTCCCCATGGCTGTGTCACCATTGGTCCTGCCAGGGAATGCAGAGGCTGCACGTGCTGGTGGCAGCTCTGTGTCCCACCTCGCTGGCTGCCCCGAGCTGGAGAGGTCTCAGCGCCTCGCTGGGGACAGCTGCCACCCCTGCCCGTGGCACACGTTGTCCCCCATCCCCGGGGGTCCCGGCTGTGCCGCTCGGCGAGGGGACCCGGTGCGCCGCAGCTCCCGGATCCTCATTGGTATTCCATGGCCGCGCCGTGGCAGCTGGCTGGATGGGAGCGGAGTGACAGCGGTGACAGGTAACGCCAGCCACGGCGACGGCGGCAGCCGGCGGGTTGGCAGCCAGGCCACAGCTCCGCTGGGGTCCGGATCCGTGTCTGCACGCCGAGATGTGCCACGGGAGGATTGGGAGGCCCTGGGGGTGGATGCTCCAGGGTGGGTGGGCGCTGCTCCAGGGGTGCTGCTGGGGATGCTCCATCACCCACGGGGACAGCGACAGCGAGGACACAGCTCTGCCTGGGACCAGCTCCATGTCCCTGCAGTGGAATAAGCCATGGGAGGATGGGGAGACCCCCCGGGGGTGGATGTCCCAGGATCCAGGCCCCTGAGCTCTTCAGTGGGGGCAGCAATGTCACCCTGGGGATGCTCCACCAGCCACGGGGACGGCGACAGCGAGGGCACAGCTCCACCGGTACCAGATCCACGTCCCCACGCTGGGATGTGCCACTGGGGGACTGGAAGAGCCCCTGGGGATACTCCAGGCCCCTGAGCTCTGCTGTGGGAGCAGCGATGCTCACCCCGGGGTGCTGGGGATGCCCCGAGCAGGGAATCGGGGAGCAGCCCCAACAGGGGACAAAAAGCCAGGCGGGGACATTCTGTGACCCTGCACCCATCCCGGGGTGGCGGAGGGGGAGGGACACGGCGGGCAGAGCCGGCTGCACGGGCAATTAAAGGAAGTGCCAATTGTCAGCCCGGTGATTAACGCTGCTCCAAATCCGCATGAATATTAACGGCCGACACGGCCCAGGCTCCCGCGCCATGAATTCTGGATGAATCTTAAGATAAATCGTTTGGATAACTTAGCGGCAGCTGTACTCCCTCGCCACCCACTGCCTCCCAAAATCAGCTCACGTCAGGCGAGAGGAGCCAGCACGGACCGGGAATCGCCGCCGGGAATCGCTGCTCGGGGCTGGAGTTTTGGGATAGCAGCAGGGGAGAGCGGGGTGCCCAGGGCTCCCCAGAGGCGGAGGCAAAGGCTCCGCGGCTCTGGCGCGTTCCCAGGAACTGGTGACAAATCCTGTCACTCGCCACACTTGTGTTGTCTTCGCAGCGAGATATTTGCTTTGCCTCCGGGGCTCCTTCCCGGAGGGGTGGCATTTGTCACCAGCGTTATGGATGCAGCGCGTCGCCTCTCCTGACACCACATTCCCATTAGCAGGAGCACATCCCGCTCCTCCAGACCTGCCTTGAGCATCCTCAGGCACAGGAGCAGAGATCCATCTTCCCGCCGGGGACCCGCCACCTCCCCGGCCCCGCCGGCCCCGGTTCCCATTGGCATTCAGCCGCCGCGCCGGCCGCGTGCTCCCGGTCCAAAAAATGCAGCGGAGCCGCCGCCGCCGCGTCCTCGGGGGCCGGGGCCTTGATTGCATCCTTGTGCTCCCATAAATCAGCCCGGGGAGCCTGGCAGAGCGAGGGGGGAATGGCAATGTCACAGGCAGGGGACGAGCACTGCCGTGTCACCGGGATGGGACACAGGGAGCAGGGTCACCCTGTCATTGGGATGGGATGAAGGGACCAGGACCACCCTGTCACCGGGATGGGATGCACACCAGCATGCCAGGAGCTTTCCCAGGAAGAGAACAGCTTCTCCCATCCAGCACCTGCACCCTGGGGCATGTTTGCATCCTGCCTTGCCCAGGGGTGGTGATGGAGCTGGGACTTGCCCTGATGCCCTCTGGATCCCCAAGTGTGGGCAACGCCAAGAGGTTTCCTTTGGGGGGGGATCCTCTTCCTCTCTTCCTCTCTTCCTCTCTTCCTCTCTTCCTCTCTTCCTCTCTTCCTCTCTTCCTCTCTTCCTCTCTTCCTCTCTTCCTCTCTTCCTCTCTTCCTCTCTTCCTCTCTTCCTCTCTTCCCCTCCTCTTCCTCTCTTCCTCTTCCTCACCCCTCCCATCCATGGCTCTCCAGAATCCTGTCACGGCCCCTGGGTGACCTGCCGTGGCACTGTGCCCATGGAAAGCTGCAAACCCGTCAGAAAAATCAGGAAATCAGGTGCAAATGGCAAGAGGAGATTAACGGGAGAGGAGCGATTGAATCAGGGGCCATTAACAGATTAAATCATTACATGGAATCAGATCAGCGCACAAATAATATGAATAATTAACGTGGCTCAGGGGCAGCAGCTCCTGCTTCCCATTTGTCTCAAGCAGAAGGCGAGGGCTGCTGCCTGCCACCAGCCACGTGGTGCAGGGACAGAGGACACATGGAAGAGCTCTGAGGTTGGGGACAATGGCACCAGCTGTGCCAGTGTGACCCTGCCCCTGTCTGTGGGTCCATTTTGGGGTCCAGGCTCACTCCACCAGCATCCTGCTCACCCCAATCAGGTCTTGCAGCCTCCACAGCCCCAGCACCCCTGCAGGGACATCCCTGAGCCACTCTCCTCATCCAGCCTTTCCTTCTCCTCCAAATCTCCTTCCCGATTGTATTTCCTTCCCTACCCAGGTTCTCCTCTGGAGAAGTGGAGCAGCCACGTCCCTGCTCTGCTCCAAAGTGTTCTGGGGCTGCGTCAGGCAGTGAAGACACATCAAAAAAAGGCTGCAAACAAAGGGAAAACGTCTTTTCTCCCCAACTTGATTTCATTCCCTTCACCAAAAATCCCAAGGAACTGGCAACAAAGCCAGAATATTCTCTTCATGGGCACAGGGAAGGGGTTGAGTCCTCCCTTGGCTGCCACAGGGTTAATTCACCTCTCAGCACCTCATCTCTCTTCTGCTGGTGAATCCTTTCTTCCCTAAATTCCTGCTCGCCCAGGAAGGCAGGAGAAAGTCTGAGCTGCTGCGACAACACCTGGGAACAAGTATTATTATGTGGTGTGACAAGGTTTGATGAATTCCTGTGTGCCTGGGGGAAGGGACTAAGTAGGTGAATGAAGTGCGAATATTCTCCGTGACAATCAATACCCTCGATTGAGCCGTCTCTGCAGATGTGACATTTGGATTTCACTCCCTTGGACGGACTAACTGGATTTATGTCCTCGGAAAGCGGAAACAGCAGGGAGAGAAGGGCTGGAAGTGGCTGGCATGGCGTGGGCACAGGGTTGGGGTGATGGGGTTTGGGGTGATGGGTTGGGGTTATGGAATTGGGGTGATGGGTTTGGGATGATTGGTTGGGGTGATGGAATTGGGGTGATGGGTTTGGGGTGATGGAATTGGGGTGATTGGTTGGGGTTATGGAACTGGGGTGACAAGTTGGGGGTGATGAGGTTGGGGTGATGGGTTTGGGATGATTGGTTGGGGTTACAGAACTGAGGTGACAGGTTTGGGATTATGGGTTTGGGGTGATTGGTTGGGGTGATAGAACTGGGGTGATGGGTTTGGGGTGATAGGTTTGGGGTGATGGAACTGGGGTGATGGGTTTGGGACAATAGGTTTGGGATGATTGGTTGGGGTTACAGAACTGAGGTGACAGGTTTGGGATTATGGGTTTGGGGTGATGGGTTTGGGGTGATGGGTTTGGGGTGATTGGTTGGGGTGATAGTACTGGGGTCATAGGTTGGAGTGATGGAGCTGGGGTGATGGAGCTGTGTTGATGGGGTGATGAAGATTTGGGAATGATGGTTTGGGGTGGTGGAGCTGATGCAGTTCTCCTTGCAGGCAGGTCTTTTCCATGGTGAGGGAGTGCCTGAGCCCCATTCTGGAATTACAGCTGGCAAAAGGGAAATCTGGAGCTGGAGCAGGGTCACCCCCACCTCCCCATCCTGCGGTGATGGGAGCTGTTTGCCATCAGATCCCACCCTGCCATCCCCATGGCACCACCCCAGGACCCCTGTCCCTCCTTCCTCAGTGTCACCTTGCCAGGGTTCACATCCCCCTCACCCCAGGTGCCACCACATCCCCCCCACTGCCACAGCTCCGGGATTCCCGTCACATCCCAGAGCCCCGGAGCTGCTGCCTCATGCCCAGCACGGCCATTTGTTTGTGCTGGTTTCAGGCAGACTGATGGTTTTAATGGCACATAATCATTTTTCAGGAGTCATTTGATGCCACTAATCATGGCTGTGATCCGGCACGCCGGGATGTGTAATGACAACGCTGAGCAGGAAAAATGGCACTCGGATCCTCCGCTCTTCCCGCTCTAATCTATATTTTACCACATCTTTCTACCTAATGATACTTATAACTGTTAATAAATGACTACTTAGGCACTTTCTTCCTTTTTTTTTTTTTTTTTGGCTGTGGGCGATGGATTAAATAATTCTGGATTAAAATATCAGAATGGGAGAGGGAAGTGGAGGGTCAAGTGTTTGCCCGGTTGCTGGAAGGAGCTCACGTGGTGGGAAGTTTGGAGAGGTTTTCCCTGCTCAGAACTTTACAGCCTGTGGGTTAAAATAACAAGTGTTAAAAAAAAATAAAAAAAGTAAAATAAACCATTTTTTAATGAAATTTCCTCGCTGCAGGAAGAGGATCCTCCTGGCCAGGTGCCCAACGTCTTCAGGATGAATTATCGCTCCGTTCCTCACACTCCGACTCATTTCATCATGAAATTAAAGAGAATCTGGGAATTTTAAAAAAAATAAAATTCTTAATGTGTTGCCTTCCCTGAGCTGCTAAAAGCCAGGGATCACTGACAGGGGATGAACTCGGAGCACTGAGAGTGTCCTTCCCTTCCCATCCTGGGGTCCCTCCAAGGATGTAAATCTTAGAGTTTTCTCTTTTATTCCCCCATTTTTTTCCTCCTTTCCCCCCTCCTTTTCCTGATCTTTTTCCCCTTCCTTTTCCTCTTTTCCCCCCTCCCTTTCCTCCTTTTTCCCTCCCTCCCTCAGTGGAAGCAGCAAATCACTTTGATGGTGGCAGGAATGAGGTCCTTTCCCACTACATGGAGTCACCCACTCCCCTCTATCCATCATCCTTAATTAACTAGAGTGTAATTACTCATGGATTCCTCCCGCATTATTCACAGCCCCCAATACTCAGGATAAGGATTCCCTGGGATAAGGTTTCCCTGGGATAAGGTTTCCCTGGGATAAGGTTTCCCTGGGATGAGGATTCCCTGCCTGGAGCAGGATGCTCAGGGAGATCCAAGGCAAAGCCCAGCCTTGGGGTGCATCCATCCTGGTGATCCCAGATCTCTGCTGCCACAGGTTGGACGGGGCTTGGAGCAACCTGGGATAGTAGAAGGTGTCCCTGCCCGTGGGGAGGGGTGGAATGGGATGATCTTTAAGGTCTCTCCCAACCCCAAACCATTCCATGATTCCAGGATTCCATGATCACTTACCTTGCTCTATCAGTAGACCTGTGGGACACCCTGGATCTGACCTGGAGCTCATTCCCAGCCCTCCTCCCCCTGCTCCTGCCCTGCCTCTGCCCTCAGAGCTCCCTGGAAGGTTTTTCCTTCTGCAAAGGAACAGACCAAGGTGCTCCTGCTCCTCTGTCCTGGTCATTGGTGTTTGGATTATCCCATCAATCACAGAGCAGTGCTGGCAGGAGCCAGGCAGGCTGCTGGGGGCAGGCGAGGGATCCTTGCAGGCACAGGAAAGATGGATCCAGGCTCAGCATCCTGCTTGAACCAGGAAAACCTCCCCACAACCTCACGGGGGACTGGGTGTCCCAGCCTGGATCCTTGCTGGCCTCGAGGCAGGGCTCTGGTGGCACATCCCTGCATCCCAGTGACATTGCCAGGCTCTGTCCCAAAACACAGCTCTCACCGAGGATGGCCACCCCATAGCTAAGAAATCCCCCTTTTAACCACCTTAGTTTCCCCTCCTTTTCCTCCCTAAGAGGCAATTTGGCCATGCAATGTTGTCACAGGTACCTGCACATCCCACAACCCCCCCAGACAAAGTCCTGGAGCATCCTAGGACTGTCCCAGAATTGTCCCAGGATTGTCCCTGGAGCTGGGCACCAACAGCTGGCACAGCCCTGCCACCTCCCAGCTGTCAGCTCAGGAATATCCCGATGGATCCAGGGGGGACAGGGCTGCTTGGCCACCTCAGTGCCTGGCTGGGCTCTCGGCCATGGAGCAATGCCGAGTGGCATCCGTGGGCCTCACCATCTGCTCAGTGCTGCAAACATGTGGGGACAAAGCGAGTGTCACTTGTGCTCATCCTCCACGACGGTGGCAACTGCTTTAATGTCCCTTGAACAGCTGGCACGTGGTCCTGTGTCCCCCTGCCCACCCCAAAAAGTGGGTGCTGTTGCCCTGGCACTGGATGCACCCTTTCCTTCCCCTGTGCCCTTGGGGGATGTGTCACTGTCCCCACTGCTGGCAGCATCGTGGCTTTGCTGGAAAACATCTTTCCTATTATTAAAAATGTAGACACAGAATATTTTCAGCTTTTTTTTTTTGGGTGGGATTTTTGGGTGTTATTTTTAAAAACAAAACAAAACTGTTTATAGTGAGTTTCCCTCCCCTGGGAAGGTGGCAGGAGGGTCCCCAACCCACCACAGGGGTGGGGACAGGGACATGTAGGACCCATCAGTGACTGGAGATGTGGAGGTTGGAGGGTGACAGTAACTCCAGCCCTAATAAATCATGGTGACACCATTACATGGGGCCATGTCACGTCTCAGCAGCCACCTAATTAAAAACTGGAATAAAACAGGGCAAGAAAATAACTTAATTTGGGTGTCTTTGCCTTGCTCAGGGCTTAGGGAGATCATGACACAGAACTTGGGGACTTCATGGGACAGGACTCAGGGACAGCAGGGCACTGGACTTGGATTAAAACACAAATTCCTGCCTGGCTTTGCTGGTTCTCATCTGGACTTGTTCTACAACTTCCCAGTGAGAGGAAAAAATTCCATAATGAGCCCCTGGGGAATGGCTGGAAAAGGAGCCCAAACATCCCTGCTCAGCCCATTCTGCCACAAGTATCTCCTGCTTCTCTTCTCCCAAGGAAAATGAAACCATCAATGGGATCAGGGAGCTCTGGTGCTTTCCCCCTTCCTGGATGTCCCCGTGTCACCCTGATAATTTTTCCTAATTACCTGGGAAGTGGGGGGGTGAAGACTCCCAGCCCCCTCAAAGGGCAACGTGGGATTTTCCTCTGGAGCAGCAGGGAAGGAGCTGGGAAATGCCAGCCTCTCCTCCAGCGAGGAGAACACAAACCCTTTCATGTGGCGCTGGGGAAAAGGAATGAAAGCCTCCTGGATTATTCCGGGGGGACAATCCAGCTCTGCCCTCCTGATCCCCGTTTTGTGATAAAAGATTTGGGGTGGCTTTGGGAAGGAGAATTCTGGGGATGTGGGCACAGCTGCCTGCTGCTTCTGCTGATGAGTGGGGAATTCCTGGCGTGTCCCCAGTTGTCCCAGCATCTCCCGGCATGACACAGCATTTCCCAGCATCTCCTGGCACATCCCAGCTTCTCCCAGCATTGCCCAGCATGATGCCAGCTGCTCCTGGCACATCCCAGGGGTCCCAGGGTGATTCCCACATCCCAGTGCTGCCTGGGCAGGTCCCAGGGTCGCCCCAGACCTCTCTTTCCAGTGATTCATTTTGGGGTGCAGGGAACGTGGCTCTTTTTGGGATGGCTGATGCCCCTGGCGCTGGCAGCATTCCAAGCACTCGGTGCCATCCTCAGCCCCATGCAGCCACGGCTGCTGATCCCAGGAAAATCTCCAGGAATTGTCCTCAGAGCTGGGTGATTTTCTGCAGGTTTGGAGCACAGCCACGAGCCTGGGATCGGAGGTGCTCCAACCCGTGATTTTCCATGCAGATCATTCCCTAATTAAACCACATCCCGAGTGGCTGGGAGTGCTGGGAAGGCTCCTGAGGATATGGGATGTACCCCTGTCAGCCCACACCGGCCCCTGCCAAGCCTGGAGCTGGTCCAGTCTCCCTGACTGAAAACCAGAATCTGACTGCCACGACCAGGAGAGGAGGAGGCAGGGATGAAGCAGAGCCAGACCCGACCCTTCCACAGCTGGAAAATCCCCTCGAGTTTCCATCTTTCCCATAAAAACCAGTCACTTCCTGCAGGAGTGGGTGATCATCAGCTCCTCCAGGCCAGCAGTGTAGATCCACCCTGGAAATGGGATGTGCAGGAAGAGGGATGAACCCATCCAAGCACCCGGAGGGTGGACATTTATTAGCCCTGCTCCTTCCTGGGAGGTGAAGGAGTGGCTGCCAGCCCCAGGTGTCCCCTCCCTGTCCCCAAAGTCCCTGGAATTTCAGCCCCCCACAGGATTCTCCCACTCCCACCCACCCCTTCCTGGGGACCATGGCACCACCTCAGCTGTGTGGGGACATATCCCTGCTGGACATGCCACCGAGCCACCACATCTGTCCATTGCCACGTCCCCAAGGGGCAGGAACGGGGGTCAGGTAGGGGACACGGCGTCCCTGGGCTCGCGGAGCATCATCCTCAGCCGCCGGCACGGAGCTGGGCGCACGGAGGAAGGGGCTGCACGGGAGGAATATTTTTAGCTTTCTCATTAACCGAGTCCTTTCAAATTAGCCTTCCATTAACCTCAAAGCGCAATGAAAGCGCTGCAAAGCAAGCGTGGGATTTTTTCCCCCTTCCCTTTCAGGGCTTAAGGCTCCTGCGGAATATCAAGGTTTTCCTGATTAGCGTCACATCTGCCTTGAAGCTCTAATGAAGGGAAGTTGTGTCAGGGGCGACTTTTGGGAAGAGCTGGGCTGGTGGCTGTGGGGACAAGCCAGCTCCTCAATGTGGGACCTCCTTCCAGCAAGGATCGGTCAGGATCCTCCAGGCATTGTCACCTCCATGCCCGTCCTGGATGTTCCCAAGGGAAATCCATTAAACAATGGGGAATCATCAAAACAGGGGCTTGAAGCTGCCCAGGTACTTCCCCGTTGGCATTGACTCTTCCCATCCCCACACTGGGATCATCCCTGGGTTTGGGGGATGCCTGTGGCTGGTTTGGGGCTGAAATCCCCATCCAGGCACTGGAAGAGCTCGTTTGACGCCCCTCTGGCTCCATTTTTGGTGTCCTCAAGTGTGTTCGTGGTGGGATGGGAGGGAGATGAGGGGAGGCAGATGGAGGAGGGATAAAGAGGGAGGGATGGAGATGAGGGAGGGATGGAGATGGAGGAGGGATAAAGAGGGAGGGGTGGAGATGGAATGAGAATGAAGAGATAGAGATGATGGAGATGGAGATGGAGGAAGGAAGGAAAAGGAAGGAAGGAAGGAAGGAAGGAAGGAAGGAAGGAAGGAAGGAAGGAAGGAAGGAAGGAAGGAAGGAAGGAAGGAAGGAAGGAAGGAAGGAAGGAAGGAAGGAAGGAAGGAAGGAAGGAAGGGAGACAGAAGGATGGAGCAGAGCCTGGGGGAGATCCAGCACTGTGTGCAGCAGCTCCTGCTCCTGTCCCTGCCACCTGTGGGGCTGCTCCGAGCTCGAGGGACCATCCCCAGCTCCGACCCCACTTACAGAGGCTGACCCAAACCCCACGGAGCTGGGATGCTCCCGGCCAGCCCCTTGGGATCCCCCAAACCCTCCCTGTCCCCTGCCCATCCCGAGCCGCCTCCGACGCGAGGCGTGTGCAGCACTCACACACCCAGGGCTGATTTCCATTAAGTGGAATGCAGAAATAACGGGAACATCAAAGGGAAATTGGAAAGACAGAAGGGAAGAAAAAAAAAAAAACCGGGGCGGAGGAACGGGAGACGGAGGAGAAGAAAAGGAAGGAGCTGCTCCGCGCCAGCGCCTGTCCTGCAAATTGGAAGAGCTGCTCGGAGGTGTCCACAGGCGACCCTGCCAAATCAATTGATTTCATCTCTGGGCACAGAGGCCTTTTTTTATTTCACACCAATTTTCACGGGCAGCGTCGGATAAAAATGGCAGAGACGCCGGGAAGGGGGAGTGGCGGGGGTGGGGGGGGACAGGAGGGACGGCTGGTGACAAAAAGAGGCTGAGGGGAGGGAAAATCTGCCGCCAGGACGTGCCTGGGGATGGTTCCCCGCTGTCCCCTGCTGCCTGCCATGTCTCCAGTCCTTCCCTGCATCCCCCTGGAGACCCAGCGCTGGGTATTCACACCCCCTCCCCACCTGGCACACAGGAATGAGGGCGAACCCCCAAATCCCGGCAGTTTTCCCGAGGTGTGGTGTGAGCATCCCTGTTCCTCTCTCTCCCGCACGCAGCCGGAGACTCAGGCAGAGAAAAATACCCGCTGACATCAAGGTTATGTAGTCCTGGGCTGACAAGATGGATTATCTCCCGCAATCCATCATTTCCCTGGCTCCTATTGCAGTTTTCCTTTTGCTCTTTCTCTTCCCCCTTTTTTTCTTTCTTCTCTCCCTTTTTTTTTTTTTTTTCCTTCTTTTTTTTTATGAGCAGAAAACGTTTTTAGCAACCATAATAGCCACGGCTGGAGGCAGGAATGGGAATCCATCATTTATTTGGCGGGGCTGGATAATAAGTAAGCTCAGGCCTAAATCCCATGACCTTGAGAATTAAATAATAACAATAATAACACTAATGAAATCCCACGGAACTTCCCACTCGCAGCAGCCCCTCTCCCGCCTTGGCAGGTGGAAAAGGGCTGGGATTATTTTTCCAGTAATGAGGGCTGTGAGAGCTCCCATGGAAACGCTGCGGATGAAGGGATGGGGGCTTTGTCCTCCCTCCCTCCCTCCTCCTGCCCTTCCTCGACCCCCTCGGGTGGCAGTGCCAGCAGCGGGAAAGCTCTGGGCTGTGGGGATGGGGGGCAGTGAGACATTTCCCTCTGGAAGAGCTTCATTTTGACATTTCCCAAAGAAAATTTCCCGGCTCCCTGTCGCACACTGGCATTTTGCTTTGAAACCCAGGATCTCCAACCTGTGACAAAAGCCTGGAGACTCAAAACATTTTCCCTGCCTTGACACCCCTCCCTTCCACTGCTGCACCCCCAAATTCCCCTTTTACCCCCCTGTCCCCATGGATTGGGGTGCCAGGCCAGCGCTGGCATCGCTGGGAAGGGGCAGATCCCCAACAGTTGGGCTCGCTGATCCTGATGGATCCTTTCCCCCTGGAGCTGTTCCATGGTGCTGTTTGCAGCCTTATGGCACCTTCAGGGAACAGCGAGGCCAGAGCCAGGCCGGCAGTGTGGAAAATGGAGAGGGGAAGTCAACATATCGCTTAAAGATGGGAATAATTCCCTCAGTGTGACTCTGGTAGAGTGCAGGAGCAGCAGGGATTGGTGGTGTGGGACAGTCCTGGGGTGGCAGGGGTGGCACTTCCCCCCAGGCCATGCCGGTGCCTCATGGGGTGAGTGGATGGGAAGGTGAGGATGATTCTTTCCTGCACTGCCTAGACCTCAGCCCGGTGCAGGAACACTCTGCAGGGGCTGGGATGGGGACAGGAGGATGAGTGGCACAAGGGTGGCATGGTGGCAGCACGGGGGTGGCAGTGGCAGGGTGTGAGCTCTGGTACCGAACCCTGGTGAGACCCAAATGAGCTCCAGGGAACCTTTGCCGAGTAAAATGTAAATTTTGGGAACTCAGGGGCTTTCATTTCACCAGACAGCTGCTGCAGCAGGAGCAGTGGTGGAGCACAGCCGCTGCCAGGGGGTTTATTCCACCTCTTCTGCAGGGGCTGAATCCTCAGGGTGTTCAGGGGGTCACATCAGCTGAGTATCCCCAGTCTGGGGCTCAGCATCCCCTCCTGCCCTGGATGCAGAGCCCTGGAACGGTGCTGGGGTGCTCCAGGTGAGCCCCCAAGGAATTCCTCCAGATCCATGGGTTCCTCTTCCTGCAGCAGGAGGCCTGGAACTTGTGACAAGAGTGATTTCCTACAGGTTTTGGGGTTCTGGGGTGTCACCTGGCCCCTGCTGGGACGATGCTCTGTCTGTGCCCAGAGCCGCCGCAGCCACGGGGTGCCCGGCAGAGCCTCGAGCTCTCCCCATCAACAATTCCCAGCTCCGGAGCGTTGTCACTCGGTCGGGGGTTGCAATTACAGCGAGCCCCGGGGCTGGAGGCATCACCTCGCTCGGCTGCGCCGGCGGAGCCCCGGTGTCACCCGAGCTCACGGAGCGGGGACAGGAGCACACGCACCCGTCCTCTGCGGGGACCCGGGCTTAATTAATCTTCTGTCGAGCAGAGAAGTGGGAATGGTCCCGGAGGAAGCCGGGGAGATGATTGTGCTGGAGTGAGACAAAAGAGAACAGTTAGACTGTGACAGGTGATATTAAAATGGCTACAACTCACTTCACCCCCTAGTCAATGCATTATATTCCTTATAAATAATGGGATACTCCAGGTTAACTGTCTGTTGCTGCATTCCAATTGTTGATATTTAATTAGCTCTAAAATTAAAGTGTTCTTTTATTGCCCTGTCGTTAGGGCTGCCTTATTTCTAATTGATTGAGATTAAAGTGCCTCCTCTCCCTCCCTCCGGGGGCTCGGCACTGGGGGCAGGTTTGGTGTGACACCGGGAGATGTGACAGGAGCAGAGCTCTGGGATATGTCCCCAGGGAGGTGGGGGAACACTGTTTCCCCCAATCCCTTCCCCACTGCATCCGTGGGGATCTGGAGACATTCCCAGTGCTGGATCCTGCCCCTGCAAATCCCAGTTCTCCCCGGGATCACCCCAAATTAACGAACATCCCTTTCCCCTGGCTTTTGGTATAAACCCATCCTGACAGCAGGGAGTGGGCTTAGGGTCCTCCACACCTCGCCCTCACTGATAAATCACCCCAAAAACTAATCCTGGAGCCATCCAAGGAGGAATGAGGCACCAGAGCAGCAGTGCCGAGGTACCAGGGCAGGAGCTGCTTCCTACATCTCAAAAACGGGAGGAGTTCTTACCCCTCTGATCATCCTGGGATGAAATTTCAGAGCCCGAGCTGGGCACCAGGAGCTGCTACAAAACCCCACCAGCTCCCTCTGAGCCCAAACAACTCTTTAAAGCCCTGCTGCATAATTTAACTGGAGTGATTTCAAGCAGGAATGTGGGAAACCCTCACCCCCACACTGCGGGAGAGCACTCCCTGCTCCCGAGCATCCCAAATTTCCCTCCGGAGCAGGGACTTCTTGTCGCTCCAGCACATCCGTCGGGGCAGCGGGAGGTGAGTTTTTTTGGCGGGGCCGTGCTCCAAACCCAAGGAAAAACCAGTGGAATGTGGACCGCGGGTGCTCCTGGTCCCGCTCCCGCCTCATCCCGGTGCGGGATGCGGAATTTCGCGGTGCCTCTTTCATGTCAGAGCAGCGCCGAAGCGCTTGGGAGAGTTAATAATAGAATAGCAGCGGATTAAACAATGAATAATGGAGGAGGGTAATAGAGAGAATAAATAATATATTTACAGACTTGCAGTCCTGCTCCCCGGCGTGGGGCTGGCAGAGATATCCCTGTGGCACAGCTGGTGCCACGTCGGGGCTCGGGGCAGCCTGGCAGAGCCAAACTTTGCCAGAGGGTGCCAATCCCCACGCTGGGTGACACGGGGATGTAGTTGGGCAGCAGCTCCCAAAATGATGCTCCTGACCATGGCTTGCAGAGAGAAATCCTCTCTCTGAGCCGTCTTTTCATGCTCCCTGGCTCCTGACGAACTCGATCTTGCTTGACTGTAATCCCAAAACGCTTTAATGGGGGTTTGTTTTCCAAGCAATGCATGCAGTGACAAGGACGGCTGCTCCTCAGCCTGCGCGGCTGGCACAGGCTCGGTGCCGGGGGACAGCAGGGTGACACGGGGGTCTCTGGCCCATGCCGAGCCTGGCAGAGGGCTGGCGGCAGCGCGGGGCAGGTGTGGGGTGCTGGAGGGTGGTGATTCCCGGGATCTCCTCCCAGGCACGCTCCCCAGCTGCTCCCGTCTGCCGGCCACCAGCTGCTGCCGGGATGCTGGTGATGGCTGTGGCTCTCGCTGTGGCACAGGGCTGGTGATGCCCTAATGAGCAGCCCGGGCTGTGCCGGGGGCTGTTGGGGTCCCCCAGAGCATCCCTGGTGAGGGTCACGGTCCCTGCGTGGGGCGCAGGTGGCAGGCGGCGGTGGGACGGTGATGATGGATGGGGCTCGGCCGGTGGCAGCGCTGGTGACACCGAGGGCTCGGGCTGATTTATCGCTAGCCACGATGGGTCTGGAGGTTGGGAGGCTGGATGGGAGTCAGAGGGAGGGAGAGGTTTCCTTGGGAGAGGGTGTGACCCCAGGGAGTCACACACGTGCTCCGCTGGGCACCCCAAAATGTTGGGGGGGATCTCGGGGAGGGGCTCCTTGTTCCCAGGGCTGAAACCAGCCTGAGTCCTGGGTCTGGCAAAGGGTTTTTCCCCCTCAAACTCCCCCCGGGATGGGGTCTGCCCTCCCTGAGCAGACCCCTGCCTGTGTGTCCCTGCGTGTCCCTCGCCGGCTCTGTGTCATTAATTCACCTGTCACAGGCTAACACGGACTCGAGATAATATTGATGTGGCCATTAGAGCGCGGCGACAACAAGGCACAGCACGGGTGCCACCCGGATTGGGATCATCCCCACCTCTCCTCGGGGTGCCACAGGCATGTCCTCCCCTCTGTCACCTCCCGGGACCGATGTCCCCACCTTCCACCCCCCCTCTGCCGTGGGTCCCGGTACCTGGGGGGAAAAACACTGGGAGCCCTTAAAATAACACCCAACTGTTTAAGGATGTGAGATCCGTACTAAATCTCAGGGAAAAGGAGCAATTATCCTGTCAGAGAAGGTGATATAATTTTGGAGAGCTGGTTCCGCAGCTGTAATTTTTTCCCAACCATTTCTCCCCCAGAGGGATTTAGTGGCCAATTATCCATCAGGGAGCGGGAAGGTGCTGGCTGCCAGCTCCGGGTGCCATGTGCCATGTGCCGTGTGTTCTTTGCCATGTGCCATGTGCTGTGTGCCATGTGCTGTCCTGGAGAGGCTGCCTGGTGCCAGGATGCAGGGTGCTGGTACTGGTGAAGGTGGTGGCTCTGTTTTGAGCTCTGGTCCAGGTGTGGGTGCTGGCACTGGTTTGGGTGTTGGCGCTGGTGCTGGCTCTGGTTTGGGTGCTGGTTTTGGCATTGATTTGGACACTGGTATTGGTTTGGATGCTGGTGCTGGTTTTGGCACTGGTTTGGGTGCTGGCGCTGGTGTGTGCACTGTCCATGGTTCTGACGCTGCTGCAGGTACTGGTTGGGCACTGTCACTGGTTCTGGCACTGCTGCGGGTCCTGGTTGGGCACTGTCCCTTGTTCTGTCACTGCTGCGGGTCCTGGTTGGGTGTTTGTTTGTTGTGGGGTTGGTGGGTGTTGGGTGTTGGTTCTGGCACTGCTGTGGGCACTGTCCCTGGTTCTGGCACTGCTGTGGGCACTGTCCCTGGTTCTGGCACTGTCCCTGGTTCTGGCACTGCTGCGTGTGCTGTGCCAGCGCTGGCACGGGCAGGGGTCGGGAGGGCGAGTGCTCCCACCCGTTGGGCTGCTGGGGAACGTAATTAAGTGCGAACTTGTCATTTTTTTAATGAAGTGCCAGCGCTGGAGTTTATAATTGCTAATGAGCCCGAATAATAATTAGCTGGGTTTTAATGAGGGCGATGATCACTGGGAGGGAGAGAGCGGCCGCGCTTTGGCCTCGTTCCCTGCCGCGCTTCTGTGCTCTGTCCAGCAGCCGGGGTCACCCGTCCCCAGCGCTGGCTGTGGCCCTGTCACCTCTGTGCCATCCCTCAGAGCAGGGTCACGATGCCACACTGGGGGTCACAATCACTGCTAGGGAAGTGCTGTGGGAATCCTTGGATGATGAGGATGTCTCTGCACTGTCTTGTGGCATTGTGGCACTGGGGATGTCCAGGGTGAGTGGCTGCACTCTGGGGTGTCCCCACACCCTGTCAGAGGGTGCCATGGGGAGATGCCACCACTGTGGTGTGTGTGGCTCTCTGGGCAGCTGGAGGGGACCAGGACAGTTCTGTCCCCCTGAGGGCCACACTGGGATGAGGTCTGTGAGTGAAGGGGACATGGAGGGGTGGCCACCCAACTGTCCCCTGCCTGGGGACACCTGGGTGCTCTGTGACCCCAAAGTGTGGGTGCAGGTGCTCCTGGGTGCTGGTGCTCCAAGCTCATCCAATCCCAAGGGGCCGCAATGAGTACGGGATTAGAGGGCAAAAATCAGCCAGCTAATTAGGTAATTGCAGGTGATTAGCTTTAATTAGAGAAAGAGAGAGGTGTGAAAGGATGGAGATGTGGAGGCTGCCAGGGAGATGCTGAGCTGGTTATCCTGAATGTGGAGACTGGGATTGCCGAGCCTCCGACCACCTCGGCTCCTGCCGAGCACCTGATCCTCACTCTGGAAAATCTCTCTAATTGCAGCAGAAACCTTGAGAGCCGCCGGTGATTGCATCCAAAGGTTCATAAAGCAGGAAGCAAATTCGGGAGACAGCTGTGATGTTGCTTCAAAGAAAATGAAGAAAAAGAGGGAAAAAGAGAGGGGATGGGAACAGGTAAAGTTGGCCGCGCTCTGTGATTTTTATGGAGATAAATAATTGAGCCATGCTGTGATGCTGGAAGTCCTCTGTGGTGCCAACAGCGTTGTTTCCTCTGGATGCTGATGGATTACCAGAAAAATGGCCAGGATGTGCCCTGGGATGGGTTTGCTGCTGGTGATGTAGGATGTCCCCATGCCAAGGCCAGCTCCGGTGCTGTGGTCCCCCAAGCCACCCTCTCAGCCTCACAGCTGCCACCCCATCCTGGCAAGCGGTGTCACCACGTCATGGATGTCACCCCTGCTCCACCTCACGGAGCGGGAGGAACCCTCCCCGCTCCAGACAGGCCCATTAACCCAGCGCACGCTGTTATTTCTCAAAGGTGTAATTAAATTTAATTGTCAATTACGGAGCGACAATGTGGGATCGGCGCAACCCCGCCCATCCCCCGCAGCGGGGAGCTGATCCCAGCGCTGGGACCCCCTGTGCCCCCAATCCCTGATCCCCCAAGAACCAGGAGGCTGCGGCTCTTTACGCTGCTCTGGTTTCTGCTTCCTCACAAGAGCTGAAATCTGACCTTTTTTAGCATACAGGGCTGCGATTCCAGAGCCGGGAGCAGCTCTGGGAGGGAAAGGTGGGAGACTGAGATGGAAGCGGGGGGAACACTGGAGTCTCCCAACGGATGGGTGGTGTTGTGGTACCCACTGAGAGCCGGGCTGAACCGGTGGCAGGGATGCTCAGGGAGCACTGGGAGGATTCAGGGGCCTGTCCCGATGTCCATGGGATGAAGGACAGGAGGCAGAGGTGGAAAAGTGCCCGTTTAAAAATCAATGGAAGTGTCACGCGCTGGGAGCGGGGCTGTGCCTGGAAATTGCAGCCGTGTGCGGCGCCGCCGCCGAGGCCCCGATAATTGTGCTTTTCTTCTCTTCCTTTCTTTCCCTTTCTCCCGCTGCGCTGCAATAATTGGGAGCTGTCGCCCGGCTCATCCGCTCGGCTCTGGGCGGCAGCGCTGCAATTATCCAGCGGCTCTGGAACGACGCCTTCAATAGCCACACACACGGCACACGCTGCCCCGGCTCCATCCCTGTCCCTGTGCCCATCCCCAGGCCAGCCACAGCCTCATCCTCATCGCCATCCCTTCCCCTTTCCCATCCCCATCTTGTCCCATCCACATCCCATTCCAAAATTATTCCCATCTCGCCCTGTCTGCATCCCTTGCAAGTCCAATCCCATTCCCATCCCCACACCATCTTCACCCCAATTCCATGCGCTTTTCCATTTCTGTCTTCATCCTATCCCTGTTCCCATCTCCATCCCAACCCCATCCCATCCCAACCCCATCCCATCCCATCCCATCCCATCCCATCCCATCCCATCCCATCCCCTTCCCCGTTCCCACCTCATCCCGTCCCCATCTCATCTTCCTGCCATTGCCATCACCATCCCATCCCATCCCCATTCCCATTCCCATCCCCATCTCCTTCCCCATTCCCACCTCATCCCATCCCCATATCATCTTCCTGCCATTGCCATCACCATCTCATCCCATCCCCATTCCCATCTCCATCTCCTTCCCAGGACACAGTGCAGCAGCTGAAGTGAATTCCAGCTCTGGGCCATGCCCAGCACTGCGCCACTGAGGCCACAGGTCCCATCCTGACCTACTTTCCCAAGCAAATCCCTCTCCATCAGCGTTCCAGAGCTGCCTCCTGCCTGGGAGCCCCGTGTGGGGCCATGACTCCCAGGGAGCTTCCTGACAAATGCTCACAATAACGTAATTATGGGAGAAATAATAAACGTGTCAGTCCTGCAGGAAAGAATTTCCCGGGAGCAGGGAGCTGTGCCGCCGTGGCTGCGGGCGCTCCCCGTGCATGGAATTAACTGGGAAAAGCCCTCCCCAGCCCTGAGTTTGTGCATTATTGATGAACCTCTCAGGGCAGCTATGACTTATGGGCTCTCCTGCCTTGCTTTTCCCTTGGATTTCTCCCTCGGATTGGTGGGATCTATGGCTGGCTGTTGCACGATGGAGGAGATGTCTCTTCCATGATGCAATGCCAAGGAACAGCAGGATGTCCCACCTACAGGGAGGGCTGGGGGCTGCAGGCCCCTGCCTGCATCATTGTGGGCCTGGGACAGGTGTGGGGACACAGACAGGGGTGGCTTCCAATGAAACCCCTGTCCCCAAGGTCCCCCTGGCCCCAAGGTCCCCCTGGCTTGGCTCTGCTCCCACACAGCCCTGGCAGCCGAGGGATTTGCATTCCCCAAAGGATTTTCTTAATTAGGAGACTTGATAACTGCTCTGGCTCCCTCACCCACTCAGCCCCACGCTTCAAAGCTCTGCCCACCCTCTGCCACAACGCTGCAGGGACACCCTGGTGGCATCAGCGCCATGGAGAGGAGGGGACAGGGACACTGTCCCCAGCCCCAGGGTGAGACCAGGGCTGTTCCTGTCCCCAGAGCTCCTTTCCTTCTTGAGGCTGGTGCTGAAGAGATTCAGACCTTTGGTGTGGGTTTAGGATCCTCCTGAGAGATGGACGTGCTGTCACCTTCCAGCCCCTGCTCTGTCCCTGCCATGCCCTGGCTGGATGTTCCTGCTTGGTGGCCTCATGCTGACGTCCTCCCTGACACTTCTGGATGGGTTTGGTTTGATCCTTGGGCTGCCCATGGGGTCAGGGCTGGACATAACAGCCACATCTGTGCCACATGTGTGCCACAGCCACCCTACCCATGCAATAGCCACCCTATCCATGCCATAGCCACCCTATCCATGCCATACCCACCCTATCCATGCCATACCCACCACACCTGTGCCACACCTGCCTTACCCACACTCCTGAGGCAGCAGCACGTAGGCACAGGAGTGTTCCCACAGCGAGGAATTGATCCCCGCTGTTCCGTTTATGAGGTGGCGTAATCCCACGGAACTGTCTCCGTAATATCCCAAACGAAATCATTTATTCTTGCCAAAAATCCAATAAAGAGCTCAGGCCTCCTCCATAGGCAGATAAAGCCCAGATTAACGGGGCTGCCGAGATCAAAAAAAAAGAAAGAAGAAAGGAGGAAACTCTGGGAAAACGAGTGCGGGATGGAGAGGAGACTCCTGCCACCTTCTCCTTTCCCAAGGCTGCTGCAGCTCAGGGTTTTATTACAAAAAGCCACCTAAGTATTACAGACTAATCCCTAAATCCCAGCCTAGTAAAATATGGAATGGATTTTGTAAATTGTGCCCTTTACAAAGCTGATTGAACTTTTTTTTTTCCCTTTTCTTCTCCTTCCCCCTCCTCTCCCAGGGGATCTTTTTTCTCCTTTGGGACCATGATGGCTTTTGGTGTCTCTATATCCTGGCTCTGCTCCTTCTCCAGCCTGACCTGCCTGGTCCTGTTTTTGAGCTGCTGGATGGTGGGAACAACATGGTAGTGAGCCTGCATTATGGTGGGGATGGATCCATTGGAATGGGATGGGATGAGGATGAAGATGTGTTTGGAATGGGACAGAGACAGAGATGAGGATGGGGTGGGGATAGGATGGGAAAAGAGGTGTGGTAAGGGACAAGAAAGGGAAAAAGGAAGGGGAAGCCCTGTGTGAAATCACCTCCTCCTCCCCTCAGTCTAATTTCAGGGGTTTCTGCCTTCCCTGGAGCTCCCCAAGGTGATGTGGGGCTGGTGGGGGACTCAGAGGTCCTCGTGGGGATTGGTGTCCCCTGGGGGCTGCCGTGTGCCGGACAGGACAAGAGAACCCACATTCCCTGCTGAGCCAGCGGGGCTGGAGCCAGGATCTGGGGGAGGCTGCTGGGGTCACACAGGGACTGTGTTGTCCTTGGATTCTCCTCGGTGGCTGTGCAGGGCCTTGGCTGCCTGTCCAGGCAATAAATCCGGGTGTCAGCCGTGGTGGGTCAGTCTGTCACCTCCGCATGGCTGTGACTGCAGAGTGTCACCAGCCCACGCAGCTCTTCGAGCTCCTTGGGATGCTGGGAAGATCCTTGGGGCTGCGGAATTTGGCACTTCTGGGATTCCACACAACCATCCCTCCGGGATGAGCTCAGCACCACAGACCCTGCTTGTGCATAGGAAGGGGATAAAAACTTGGGCACTGCTTTCCTTCCTCCAGCATTATTTCCTGTTCTTTTTCAATATTAAAGCAAGATGTTGCTGGAAAAACCTTCTCCCTTCCCTGTTTTTTCCATTGAATTATTTTGCAGAGGAACATCTGGCAGCAGCTCACAAATGAGTTGCTCCCTCCTGTCGTGGTGGCAGTGCTGGTTCCCCGCAGCGGCCGGGGCAGCTGGCAAATGCCACCTGCCACCACGGTGCCCATCATCCCGTGCCGCCGGGTGACACGGGGGCAGCAGGGACAGGGACCCGGCAGCATCCTGTCCCACGTAGCAAACCGGGAGATGGGGAGAGGAGAAACATCTGCCACGTCTTTCATTTGACTCCGTTCCACCCCGAGCTGCTGTTTCCTTTGGTTTGAGGGTAGCGCCGAGGCTGACGGAGACCTGGGATCAGATCCCAGCTCTGAGCTGTGCTCCAGCCCGCGGCAGCTGCAGCCAAGGCCGGATCCCTGCGTGGGCTCTGATCCTGAGCAGAATTTGGGAGCGTTTTGGGGGTGATTGTGCATCAAAGCCTCCCCAGCCGGGCCAAGGCTGAGCTCTCACTGCTTCTTGCTGAGGAGCAGCCTGAATTTCCCCAAAACTAAACGGCACAACCGGGAGCCATCCATCCCTTCCTTCCCTGCCACAACCCATCCCGGCGACGCAACACCGGCGTTACTGCTTGGAGCCCGTGCTGGAGGATGTTAGGTGGTAACCATGGCAACGGCCAGGTTTCTCTTTCCTTGCCCTTGCCAATCACCTTGAGATGCCACCACGTCCTGGCCACCAGCCGGGCACCGTGTGTCCCCCCAGGCAGCAGTCCCTGAGCGTCCTGGTGTGTGTGGCAGCCTGACGCAGGGCTGGGGATCCCCACGGTGGTCCAAGGACTGGATCCAGGCATCCAGCACCACCCAGGGATCCCCTCACTGCAGGGGTGGATGGAGGAGAGACCCCCAGCCCACCCCGCTGCGGTGTCCCCGCGCTGGCAGTGTCCCTTCCCCGCAGCCCCGGCGGAAGGAGCCCGGCGAGGCGCTCCAAGCAACATCTGCAAGTGCTTATCCCCGCAGCCGGCCTGGCCCTTCCCGAAATAGCTCTCCGGGATGGCCGCCCATGCCAGCACTGATGTAATTTGCTTTTATTTCCCTCCCGTCTGCTCCTTCCCCGCCGAGCCACGATTCCTGTCAGGCACGCTCCGCGCCGGGGGCTCTGCTGCAGCAAGCCCGGCACAGCCGGGGCGCTCCTGGAGGATGCTCCCGGTGCCACGGAGGGGCTGGGGGGGTCCCGGTGCTCTGGTGGATGGGATGCCATCAGAGGCTCCTGATGTCCATCACTAGAGCTGGGACAAGCCTTATTTCTCCAGTGCGTGGGTGAAATTAGGGAAATCCGGGCTGTCGGCTGCTCTGGTGAGGTTGGTGCAAATGGGGAGGGGTTGGGGGACAGCAATCCCCAAGGAGAATCCTGGTGTCCCCACACCTCCAGCTGCCCCTCCACCGCTCCAGGAGCCTTACAGAGGGGCGATTCCCTGGCTCATGTCTCTGGGACAACAGGGTGTCACAGGGATAGGCACCACGGCCACGGGCAACATCCACAGGGCTGGAGATGCATTTTCTCCGCGGCTCCCATCCCCTCTCCATGCATGGAGGTTTAACTTGGCCACTTCCATGCAAGCAGAGACAGCCGGGCGCTGATCCAGGGAGGAGCCGGCCAGCTGGCAGCCACCCCTCGCCTGGCTCCGGCACCTCCCTGGCTCCAGCTCCGGCACAGCCTTCGGGAGCAACGTGTCCATGCTGCTCCCGCCAGCACAGCTCTGTCCGTCCCATCACCTCCCTGCCACCACTGCGGGGTCCCACCATGGCTCTCCCTTAGACCAGAGTCATGGAGGAACAGGAATCCTGGGCAAAAATCCATGGAGAAAATACTGTGTCCCCCAAAGTCCCTTTGGTCTCCTCGGGAAATGTGCAGTGTCCTTGTCCCCTCGGCACACACCGCCTGTGCCCGCTGCCACCGTGCCTCCCTGAGACTGCGTCCCCCGTCCTCCCCCCTGCAGGAACACATGGCACCACATCCTCAAATAATTGCTTCATTACGGGCTAATTACTGCAATTAACTGAGCAGAGCTCCTGCAAGGCGAGGCACGTCCCTCCAGCCCCCAGCCCGCGGAGGTGGCACCACTCATGGCACAGATGGACGTGTGGAAACTCCACCTGGGTCAGAGGGTTCCAGTTCAGCACCGTCAAGGTGCTCAGTCCCTTGGGGACTCCAACAGGAGCCCAGGGCCAGGAGTGTGGATCTGTGGCCACCACAGAGCTGCCTTGGTCATCCCCATCCTGGGAGCAGCACCAGCAGTTTGCCATGGGATGGACACATGCTGATGTCCTGTGCCAATCCCTGGCTGCTTCTGAGGTCAGTGACTTCCAACACCAAGGAATTGCTGTTCCCTGATGACCTTTAATGGTTTTTCACATCCTCCTGGCTCCTGGGACTGGTGCAGGAGCTCATGGTGGCTCTGTGGCTCTGCTGAGCAGGAGCAAGGCCAGGTTTACCTTTAATCCCTCCCCTGGACCTTCTCCTGCACACATCAGAGATGGAAAGCAGAGGCAGCTCCAGCTCTGGGCACTCCAGAGGTCTTGGGGTGGCTCTTGCACCCCTCAGTGCTGCCACCACCCAAAGCCATTGCAGGAGATAGTGTGCAGTGAGCACCGAGCTGATGTGTCCCCATCTGTCCCCAATAATTGGGAAGATGTGATGAGTGGAATGCAGAGGCCTCATCTTCAGCTGTGACCCTGGTGTTGTCACTGCCCTGGTGCCACCATGAGATCTTGGAGTGCCAGGACAGCCATGTCCCGTGCCAGCAGTTGTGCTCAGCCCCTCTGTCACTGCCACGGCCGCGCTTATGAATAAATGAAGTGCGAGCAAAGCGTCTGCCTAATGGCACGGTGACAAATGTGTACCAAAACCGGAGGGAAAAGGGAACGATTTGAGGAATTCAATTATTTAACAGAAGCTTGTTACTGCCATTGCACCGGGGAGCCTCCACCAGCACTGCCCTGGCTCTGGTGAGGGGTGGCAGGAGATGCTCTGGGGTGCTGAGGGGGGCTTTGGGGGCTGTACCTCCCAGGGGATGGGGACACACGGGGTGGGGGCTCTGCAGGAGCTGGTGGCAGTGGAAGGGGTTCATTGGCACCTTGAGAGGTGCAGATGGACTCAAACCCCCTCGTGCTCAGCCTGATTCGTGAAGCTGGACGTGGCACAGGGTCTCATCCTGCTCCGTCAGGACTTCATGGATCCAGTCCTGGTGACGCCACAGCCTGATGTCACGTGAGACAGGGACTCACAGAGAGGGACTGGCATTTAAAGTGGATTTAAATCAGTCCCACTGTCCCCAGTGCCCAGGGGTGTGCGTTCCCACGGCCTGGCCATGGTCACATCAGTGTGGCACAGGGGACAAGGGGCACCAGCTGCCTGTCCCCACTGCCTGGAGCTGGGAGCTCGGAGGGTCCATTCCTCCCTTTTGAGGTCATGGAGACCTCCAGCTCCATCCTGCACCGCAGCCAGCTCTCCCTCCCCGGGGCTGTGGGGCTGTGCCATGTCCTTGTCCGCGGGTGCCAGGAGCTGAGGCCAGCACGGATCAGTGCCCATGTCCCTCCCCATGCAGCCGGCGGTGACGGATCCTGGCAGGGGACAGGAGCATGTGGATGTGGGCAGGCTCTGGCAGGGGCCGTGGGCTCAGGGGGCAGCTCCCCGTGCACGCCCCGCCGCTGCCTGGGGACAGCTCGCTCCGAGCTCCATATGCTGGAGGAGATGAGCTTTATCCACTTCCAGCCTCCTCTGGCTGCAGCCCAGGCTCGGGCTGGAGTTGGGATGCTGGGGTCTGGCACAGCATCCCTCCATGTCTCCTTTCCCTCCCTGCAGCTCCGTGGGGCAGGAGCAGACCTGGCTGGATGCCGGTGGGACACCAACATCCTCTATTTGATCACTTAATCACAAAATCCAACAGGAGCGTGGCACCTGCTGAGCATCATCCGCCGCCAAATCCACACGGGGCAGTGCATCCATCGCCAGTCACTCCGCGGTGACAGCCACCGCCCATCCCAGCTCCCAGGGGACACCGATGTGAGCATTTAGGGCCTTTTTGCCAAAGGAGCTCCCGGCGCCGCTCCCCCAGCCCTGCCAGCAGCCTGGATGCTCTCTGGAATTCTCAGCCCTGACAGCAGCCAGAAGGAAGCTGCTGTTTGCCAGGGAGGCAGAGCCTGGCAGGGGCTGCTGAGCTGCAGCCGGTGCCAAGCCGGGAGCCGCGCCGGGGAACAAGCCCCGGCTCATCCACGGGGCCGTGATCAGCGGGAAAAACCGCGGGTTTGGATGCCGAGCCTGTGAAAGAGCAGGATTAGCGCCGGGATGTGCGTGCCTGGGCACCCCCTTTGCCAGGACGGAGTGCCACAATGATTACGGAGCAGATCGGAGCCCCTCTGTCCCAACCCTCCCTCCGCAGGGTCCCTGCGGAGCCGCAGCCAGCGGGTGGCTGCTTGGAGAGGAGAAAAACCGCGGCATCAATCCCAGAGGGAGCTGGAGCGGGAGCAGGGGCGGTGATTTAGGGGAGCGGTCACCGCCGGAGCTGGTGATGAGTTGCGAATGGAGGGGAGAGAAATCAGGCGGTGACACAAAGTGGCATCTGCTCGCGCCGAGTCACCCTCCCCGGGGAGGGGATAAATCGCTGTCGGCACGTTCCTGCTCTCCGGAGAGATGGGTTTGGACGGGAGGCAGAGGCTGGGTGTGAGTTATTGGCTGAGGAGCACTCGTGCCAGCTGGCAGGGGACTTCAAGGATGATGGGACTCCAGTCTGGGACATCAGGGATGATGGTGTGCGACCCCAGAGATGACAGGATTCCATCACGGGACCCCTGGGATGCTGGGTGCAGAACCCCAAAGATTCCAGGTCTCCAGTGTGGAGCCCCAGAGATTCCAGGTCTCCAGTGTGGGATCCCAGTGATGCCTTGCACCACACAGTCCCTTCTCTTCCTCCCAGCCCTTCCATGCTCTTCAACTCTCATTTCCAAACAGGCCAACACAAAGAGGGAGGAGGAAAAGGAGGCTCCAGAGCCAGGGGTTTCATTCCTGCACATCTCTTCCCTGAGTGCCAGATGGGCAGAAGCAAATTATCCATAATTCTTTATCTGGAAGTGATGCAGAGTCACCTTCTCCTGGTGATTCCAGCTCCAGGCTGGAGGGGTGGGGATGGGGGAGAGGGGATATCCTGGCTCCTGGGCTCCCTCTCCCCATCCCCCTGCCTCAGAAACGGGGTCACAACCAGGGATCCTGCTCCACCTCCCTCTCCCAAGCCCCCCCTCTATCCCCATGCCCTGTCACTCACCTCCCCGAGCCCGACAAACGATTTACAGGGAGATGATGTACGACTTGCTTGCTCATCTAAGT
Source organism: Lichenostomus cassidix (assembly GCF_008360975.1). Lineage (NCBI taxonomy): Eukaryota > Metazoa > Chordata > Aves > Passeriformes > Meliphagidae > Lichenostomus > Lichenostomus cassidix. The sequence goes on along the minus strand of NC_139498.1, from coordinate 2,640,354 downwards.
TTTCCTTTAAATGAGGTTTTTTTTGGAACAGCCTCACAAATCGATCCCCTGTCACCCATCCCCTGCTCCTGCCATGGGTAACGGCAGGGAAATGGATCCCTGGGTCCTTGGGAGGAGCGGGGGCTCTTCCATGTGTGTGTCCAGAGCCTCTGGGTGCACGTGTGCCGGGGCTTGTGGCACACGTGGGCTGCACATCAGGATTTCGGAGTGTGCACCCTGGCTCGGGCTGTATATCTGGGTGTGCAGAGCTTTATGACAACTGAAATGGAAAAGACAATTGGATGTCAAAACCTATCCCAGGAACCCATTTATACCCACTGACTTTTATGGGATTCCCACTGATTGATTCAAGCACCATAAAACTTCCCACAGCAGCTCTCCCAGGCCTCCCAGCCTCAGTCCTGTAGGGATGGGATTGACTCCTCTGCATGTATCCAGCATTCCTGGGGGTGCAGCTTCTTCCCAGCTCCCTGTGGGAGAAATTCCAGATCAGGGTGCAGCCACAGTGCCATCCATTCCTCTGCTGGAGCATCAGGCAGGATGGAGCTGGAGCCCATGGCTGGATCCTGCACATTTTCCTTGGGAAAATCCCTCCCCAGCCTCAGTTTTCCATTCCCAGTCACTTCTCCTCGCAGAGGTGAACTTCACAGTCCACTGACAGTCTCTGAGTGACAGCCCTCAGTGCCACCAAGGCAGGAGCTGGTGTGCTGCACGCTGTCCCCAGTGGGACAATCCATCACCCTGCACTGGTGCCACTGGTGGCTCCAGGAGGCCAAAATTCCATATGTGGACACAGCTTATCACCCCAAAAGTGAGGCTCTGGAATCCCCCAGAGAATGGGGACATGGAGCTCTGCTCACCCAAATCCTAATCAGGATCTCCCAAACCCCTATTTTTCCCTTTATTCCCCCAAATCCTAAGCTGACTGCAGACATGAAGCACTTCTGGACAGAAAGGAATGGAATATTTCCAGTTGGAAGGGACCTGCATGGATCACATCCCCACAGCTCCCCAATCTGGCCTGAGCAGAGGATGTCCAGGGAACCTGGGCCAAGCAAGACCTCCCCTGAGCTCCCCAAAACAAAATAATTCCATGGCAGAAAGCTTTAGAAAAGGAAATGGAAACCATAATGGAAAAAGATGAGGAACAAGGAGAAGAAATGTGAATGTTAAATGGAGGAAAAGCAGGGAAATGAAGGTTCTGGTGGGGGAAGGAGCAGGCAGGATGGGGGGATGTCCCCAGAGAGGGCACGGCGGGGGCTGAAGCAGGTCACCAGTGTCACCAGGAGCCATCGATGGGCGAGTGGCCCCGGCATGTCCGTGCTGGGGGGGGTTTATCCCGGAGGAAGGTGACGGGAAGCCCTTTTCCAGCACTCCCGGAGCCATTGGCACCGGTGGGAGAGGCTCAGCCACCCTCCAGCGCTCTCCTTCCCATGGCTGAGCACGCTGACCTTTCCCAGCGCTTCCCGGCTTTCCTGCCGGCTGCTGGATGCGCTGGGAGGTGGGGGGGAGGTGGCAACCCAGCAGCCCCTTCCCCCTTCCCAGCCCCCCTTCCCAGCACTCATCCAGCACCTCCTCACATGGATACCTCCGGGAGAGCTTGGACACAATCAGGACACAATCAGGACACGGGAACTGCAGCACAGGGACAGGCAGTGGGCGGCTGGCAGAGTGTCCCCAGTGTGTGCCTGTGACAGCACGGAGTGATGGTGGCAGATGAGGGTGACAGGCAGAGCCTGACCCTCCCAGTCCCTGGAGAGGACGAGGGGCTCTGCCAGGACTTCCAAGATTTGGGCTGGGAAGGTTTGGTGCAGGTTCCTGCCACAATTCCAGGGAGGAGGTGGCGCAGTGTCCAGCATGGGGTGCAGCTCTTGCATTGCCATTGTGCCACCATTGTGTCACTGCATTTTGTGCCACCATTGCACTGCCATTGTGTCATCATTGTGTCACCATCGCATTGCCATTTTGTCACTGTTGTGTCACTGTTGTATTGTGATGACATTGTGAGTACATCACCACTGTATTGCCATTTTGTCACTGTTGTGTCACCAGTGCATTGCCATGACATTGCCATAGTGATGCCATTGTGACGCCATTGTGACATCATTGCACTGCCATTTTGTCACCGTTGTGTCAGCATTGCATTGCCATTGTGTCACCATAGTGTCACCACTGCATTGCCATTTTGTCACTGTTGTGTCACTGTTGCATTGTTGTGACATTGTGGTTGTGTCACCACTGCATTGCCATTGTGTCACCGTTGTGTCACCATTGCATCATAATGACATTACTGTTGTGTCACCATTGCATTGCCATCTTGTCACTAATGTGTCACTGTTGTATTGTCATGACACTGTGGTTGTGTCACCACTGCATTGCCATTGTGTCACAGTTGCACTGCCATTGTGTCACCGTTGTGTCACCATTGCGTCATAATGACATTACTGTTGTGTCACCATTGCATTGCCATCTTGTCACTAATGTGTCACTGTTGTATTTTCATGACACTGTGGCTGTGTCACCACTGCATTGCCATTGTGTCACCGTTGTGTCACCACTGCATTGTAATGGCATTGCCATTGTGTCACTGTTGCACTGCCATTGTGTCACCATTGTGTCACCACTGCATTTTTTCACCACCCCTGGAGAGCCATCACCACATGACTCTCTCTCCCCCATCCCTCTCCCGTCCCTCTCCCATCCCATTCCCATCCCACTGCCCTTCCCACATCCTGCCCCACCTGTGGCACCCCAATTTGTCACAGTGTCCCCCACCCTGAGATTTCCTCCTGGTGACTTCCCTGTCACACCAAATCCCTGTCCCATCCCTATCCCAACCTCGGGAATCCGATGGCAGCACGGCTGAGCTCCTGGAACAGCATGTCCTGGTGTCCCAGGAAGGGCAGGCACACTGCTCCGTGCAGTTCCCACCCCTCGGATAAAAGCTCTGCTCCCGGAATAGAGGATTTCAGAACCCGCTGTGCCTGTGTGGATAGAAACTCATTTGTTTAATAGGCAGCAGTTTGGCTTTGTCATGTTCATTTAGTTTTTAATGACGCACAGTTGTGCCAATATTGATTTTAGCTTATAGGGACTCAAAAAATTTACTATCTGGAATTATCTGAAATGTAGCTGTTTTATCCAGCGGGCAGGGAGATGGATCTTTGCCGGCCTCGCTCCCAGCAAGGCGGTGACACAAACCAAGCTGGGAAGGGCTCAGTGTCACCCCTGTCCTCATCTCACCCATGGTATGGCCGGGCTGGCCCTCGTGCAGGGAAACTGAGGCACCGGGGGTTGCTCCCCCAGGTTTTGCCTGCGAGGTTGTGTTGGGAATTTGCTAAAGCCAAGTCGGGTCTTTCCTCCTGTATCCCAGAGGGATGTTTGTTTTGGGAAGGAATGTGCCGGGAGAGCAGCGCCAGGGCTCAGACCTGCCCCTTCACCCCACCCAACGCCTTGTCCTTCACTAATGGTTAATGAGTCACAGCTCTCAGGGGGGACAAGAGACAGCAAATCCCATCCATGGCCCCTTGGAAGCAGAATTCCTCAGTGGGAACAAACCAGAATCCACTTCCTGAGCGTCTCTGAGCTCCCTGGGGTAACACAGGGCGATGCTGTGGGTGTGGTGACCCCAGGAACGCCCGGAGCCCCCGGGAGGGAGCAGAGCCAAGCTGGCTGGAGCAGCAAACCCAGCAGGATGGGTGGGCTGGGCGTGGGGAGGGGGCTGGGCAGGGACCCTCCTGCCGGGTGCCCCCACAGCCCAATCCCCACCCAATTATGGAATAATTCACTTTGAGGTTTGGCTGCTGCTGACGGGATTGATTGAGGAGCTGGTAATTACATCTCCCTAAAAGGGCCCTGGGGCTTTGTGGGAACACAAGTGGGGAAGAGAAAGGCTGGTTTTTATGGAGGGACAGGCCTGGGGAGCCATGTGTCCCCCTGGCCGTGTCCTCACATGTGCCCACTCCCCTGCCAGGCAGGGATCACCTGCCTTGTCCTGAGCTCTGTGTTATCCATTATGCAGGTCTGTAAATATATTATTTACTATTTCCCTGATTTTCGCTCATTATTTATCACCTGCAGGCACGGCTGGAGCCCCCAGCCAGGATCCTGTCCCACTGCTGGGGCCAGGGGTCCCCCCTTCCCTTGGCAGCAGAGCAGGGAGTTGGGAAACCACGGGCTGGGGGCTCCAGGTACCCCCTGAGCCCACCTGGAGGGGTTCAGGTGTGTTAAATTTCCTGTATTAATGCAGAGCAGAGTTGGGACAAGGGTCCTGTCCAGCTGCCCTGGGATGCCAACCCTGTGCCAGGGCAAGGAAATGCTGGAGTTGGCCCTTTCCACGAGGGATGAGCCACAAGTGATGCTTGCTGAGGGCCAGTAAGGTGGGTTCTGATGCTTTTGTGGGGTTCTGCTGGCAGTAACCCCAAATTATGGGATGTGAAAAGTGTCCAGGGTTGCTGTGGGCACCCAGATGTCACAGGGTGGTGACCAGGCAAGGTCAGAGGTGCTGGGACAGTGGCAACACAAGTGACATCTCCTCCTAAAATGATCTGGTGTCCCCCACCAAGTCTTTTTGGGTCTGGATTGTCCAACAAAGCACCCCTTCTCTTTGGGTGTGGAATCAGGGATGGGGTTACTGCAGATGCTCTGGCTGATGGGATTTGGTTTAGGGGGGCTTTTGCACCCCCAGCCTGGCTCTGGCTGCTGTTGGGGGCTCAGCAATGAGCGCCTCAAAAACCTCAGCTCCCAGCAGTGTGTGATTAAGTGAGAGTCTTGGATGCAGCCCCCAGCAAACCTGGCTGGTCCCCAGCCGCTCTTCCCGAGGAACGCTCGGAAGGTGGCCTTTAAATGTTAAGAAATCATGTTAAAATGAGCCAGAGCCTTAGTTTAAATTTTTAATCTCCTGATTTAAAAACTCAGCCTTGAGGTCTGGGCTGCTGGTGGGGGCTGGTGCTGCTGAGGGGGAGTTTCTGTGCTGGTGGTCCTGGGGTGTGGGGTCAGCTCTGAACCTGGGGGTTGCACCTTTGCCCTCCTGCTGCACAGTGGAGCCAGCTTTCCCCGTGGCTCATCCTGAGGATTCTCTTGGCTCTTTCCAGCCTGTAGGAAAAGGAAAACTTGGCTTTGCAGGGCAGTGGAGGAGCAGTTGGTGTGTCTGGGGTTGAGGGAGGTCCTGGTTTCATGGTTCCAGCATTAGAAATGTTCCTTCCCCCCAGTAACTGCAGCCTCAAAGACACTCTGGAGGAGGATTCACCAATGTGAGCCCCCAGTTGGGGAAGGGAGGGTCTGGATCAGCAGGAATTGTGTTTTCCCCACTGTGGGACTTCCAGATCCTCTCACGTGGAGCAGCAAATGGGGAACCCCCACACCCTGTTTGTTCTGTGGGGGAGAGACCCCCCCGTTGGTGTGAGCTGAGCTCCTTGGGAGCATGCAGCACCGCGGGGAGGAGGATAAAAGCTTTGGATGGAGCAAAGGCTCCTGCTCTGCCCGCCTCCCTGGCTGCTGGGATTAGTGCCTCTCCACCTGCTCTCCCGTGCAGGCAGCGGGGAAGGTGAGGAGCTGTCTCGGGGTGCTCAATTAGAGGGGCTTTAGAGCAGGAGAAGGAGCTTTAATGCCATCACTGTGGGGGTTTGGGAGTCCCTGGTGGGGCTGCATCTGCCAAACCCTTGTGTTTGGAGGGGAACCAGGGGTGGTTTGGCTCAGTGGGTGTCCCATGGTCCCCACATCCACGCTGGAGAGGTGGGACCCCTAACCCCCTGCTCCAGTGGTTCATGGATTCTTTGGGCCCATCTGATGGGTGCAGAGGTGGAGCAGAGTGGTGGCAGCCACCAGCAGGTCTCTCTACAAAGTCTCTGATCCTTTGTGGCTTCTTCCCAAAGCTCTGCAAGGAGAGAGATGCACCCTGCTCAGAAATGGGAGTCCTGTCCCCAAGTGCTGGGGAGGTGACACTGCTGTGCTCTCTGCCAGCTCAGAGCCCCCAGCATGGGCTCGCTGAGGCCTTGAAGGAAGATCTTAATTGGGCTGAGATGCCCCGAACAGCTGATGCTGGGAGAGAGCCCCAGGGCTGGGAAGAGGAGCAGCCCTGGCAGGAAGGAGAGGGCGTGCTCCTGGTGCTGCTCCTATCCTCGGTGTTTTTTTAACTCATAAAAGATTTAAGATGTTTCTGTTCTGAGCCAGTTTGGAGGCTCCTTGCCCATCACCCGAGGGCACCGTGGAGTCCTGTTTGATGCCCTTCAAGGAGAGGCAGCTCCAGCCCTGCCAAAAACGGGGCATTTGGCTGCGTGTGGCCTTCCAGGGCTGGGGAGAGCCCTCGGGGCCCAGGGAATGAGGTGGCTGTGACTCATCCCAAGCTGCAGCTCTGGGGAGAAGGGACCTAAGCTCAGGTTTGAAGAGAGGAGTTAAATGACTGCAGAGGCTGCTCTGGCCTGCAGCGCTACCCCGGATTGACTCTTCCAGCAGAGCTGGTGTTTCTGGAGAAAAAAGCCCCTTTCAATCTTAATTACAAAAAAAAAAAAAAAAAAAAAAAAGGTGTTAGGGAGCCTTGCTGCAGCCGGAGTTATCCCCCCTGTTAGAAAAGTGCACATTATTGCTGGTCTGGATGGTTTTGGCTTCTCCTCCTGCCTGTGGGAGCTTGTTACCCTGCTGTCCGTGAGGCTGCCGAGCCTCCCGGATCCAATTTCTCTTCCCTGCGCCGGTGCTGACAGCCTGTGGTTACATCCATCTCCTCTCGCCTTTGATAGCGGAGAAGGACTGAGCTCCTGGAGTCTCTCACTCGCAGGCAGCGCTTCCGACCTGTCCTTGCACTCCCCAGCCCCTTGCCGGAGCAGGGAGCACGGATGCTGCTGGGAGTCAGTGCCTCCTGTGAGGAAGAGGAGGGATGCTGAGGGCGGCTGAAGCTCTCGGCTGTTGTCCTGCAGCCTTTGGATAATGCTGATGGTCCCCAAAGCTCCTGACAACCCGGCAAAGACTTTTACATTTCAAACAAAGCCTTGATCTTTTTTTGGAACTTGCCTTGGTTTCAGACAAGAGTTTTTAATTCAAGCCCAGCGCCGTATTTTGGGTTTGACTTTGATGCGCCCTCTTCAAGCAGGAGGCAAAATAACAGCGTTCACATCCGCAAATAGCCCCGGGGCGGGTTCCTGCTGCCCGCGGCCAGCGGCTCCGCGGGGCTGACCCCTCCTTGGCCGGAGCTCCGGCCGCAGCTCGGGGATGGTGGCGGCTGGAAACCCCTGTGATGGGGTCAGCGATGGAGAGAGGAGCTCAAAACCCCCTTTTAGAGGAGTCTTGGAGCTGCAGGAGTCGTGTGATGTGGCTCACGCTGGTCTGTAGGGATGTGCTGTCGCGATTGCCGGTGTAATTACAAGTGGTGCTGCCCCAGATTGTAGCCCAAGTTGGGATTCTCAGTAATGCTGCTGGTGGAGGAGGCCAAAACTCATGGGAGATGGAGAAATGCCCTGGGTGGAGCAGGGATGACCCAGCAGCATGAGGAGGACACAGCCTCCCACTCGGGCATCACCTGGAATGTCCGCAGGGTCACGGAATGGGTGACAATGTGGGGCCACCGCAGCCCGCTGCCCTCTCTGAGCCCTGGGATGTGCCAGCGTTGTGCAGAACAGCTCTGGGCTCTTCCACACGCTCCCGGAGACAGGTGTGGTGTTACCTGCTGGAACTTGCTCCTGCTTGGAGGGATTTGGGCAGAGGAGAGCTGGCACGGAGCAGACGGGACTGGGAGGGGGGATGTGCTCTGGTGGGAACATTGATGTGAGATCCAGACTCAATCAGTCTGGGTGACCGTGGGGAACCAGGTACCTGTGCAAGTGGGTAATAAACTACTCATAGCTCGGCAAGATTAATTGTAATAACCATAAATCAGTGCCGGCACCAGGGTCAGACCTGGATTTATGGCCCTGGAGACAGGAATTCCTGTTCTTCATGGAACAAAGCCCTGATCCTGCAGGGGTTTAGGAGCGTGCTGAGTGTTTTTGTGGCTGCAGGGTGTGTGTTGGTGCCTGGGGAATGGGTCTGAACCCCCGAAGAGGGCTGAGCTCACCCCTGGCAGGGCAGCCTCTCCCTCTGCTTGTTCCAGTCGGCAGCGGGAACCACCTCCCCGAGGGGTGAGCCAGGATCGCTGCCTCCCACAGCACATTGATCCCATCATCTCGGTTGAGAATGCCAGCCACGGAGCTGATTAATGCCGGGGTGGGCAAGTGCTGGGTTATTGTTCAGTCTCTCTTCAAGAGGTCGATGGGAAATTTGGCAGTAGCTCTCCAAATACGCAACGTGCACTGAGGCATTGTCCCCCTAAGGACAGGATTTACACGTGAGTGTTTCAGTGTAGTGCAAACACACACGGGTGCCCGGGCACTGCCACACGCAGTTGTATCAATGCCTGTGGGAGAGTTCCCTCCGTCCCTGCCCTGGTGTGACCCGGCAGCGCCGGGGCTGGCTCCAGGCTAATCTGCTCATGCTTTCGTTTCAGCCTGATCCTTGCAGGTCCCTTGGCTCAGAGGTGCCGTGTATGCTCAGGAGGCTGATCCAGCATTCCGGATGGATATTTCCTCCTGTGCAGATGGTGCAGGTCCTTGGGTGTTAATGCTCGGTAGCAGCCGTGACTGAGCTGCTTTCCCCCACCTAATGCAAGGTACTGTGCTAGCAGAAAGCACAGACATCTTTGAAGGATGTGTGATCCTGTTGGGAGCTCTGGGCTTGAGGAACTGCGGGATCAGGCCTGATGAGGTTGTGTGGTTTCAGGGAGGTGCAGCTGGGTCATCTCTGGGGTTATAGGTTTTGTTGGGGTTTTGTTTTTGAGAATCTAAAAATGCTTGCTTTGGTAATCCTGTGCCAACGAGTTCTGCTTTAGAGCTACCCGGGGGATGTGCAGTGTCCCCGTCGCAGGGGTCGGGTGCTGATGCTCTGAGTGCTGTCGGAGGGACTGGGGCAGCGAGGGGCGGGTTAGGGTGGGAGCTGCAGACAGGAGCCGCTGCTACCCCAGCGGGGGCACCGGGGGCGGGGGAGACGCGCCCGCTCCGCACGAACCGGGGGCGGCCGGCGGGGACGCGCCCGCTCCCTCCGCGGCCGCTGGGTAGCGCTCGGGGCCGCGCCGTCTCCCCGCCTCCCCGGCTCGGGCTGCCCCCGGCTCCGCCGAGCCCCGCCGCCGCCGCTCACTCCGCCGCCGCACCGCGCAGGAGGAGCAGCAGCGGCCGGAGCGCCGAGAGGGGTCGGCGCGGCGCCGCCAGCCCGCCCGCCTCGCATCGCCGGCGGCTCCGAGCGGGACCCCGCGCCGCCGCCCGCCGCCGCCGCACTTTCCCCCGTTCCCCGCCGGGGACGAACCCTCCCCCTGTCTCCCGGAGCCGCCGAGGAGGGGATGTCCCTAGGCAAGAGCTGAGCTCTGGGAAGGGGCCGCCCCCCGCCCCCAAACTTTTCGCTCGGCCCCGGAGCGGCGGGGACCCGGCCCCCATGGAGCCCGGGCGGGCAGGAGGGGCCGGGGGCGCGGCGCCCTGCGCTTCCCGTCCCCTTCCCTGACGCGGGGCGCAGCGCTCGGGGAGGGGCTCGGCTGCCGGCTCCGCTCCGGATTTGGTGGTCCCGGCTCCGCACGTCCCCGGGGAAGCTGCCGATGGTGGGGAGCTGCCTGCGGACCGCCCCCAACCCCACGAGGAGCTCTTCACCCCGGCGCCTTCGCCTCCCCCTGAGCAGCGCTGCTGCGGGGGTCCCTGCGCCGAAGCCGCCCGGATTATAAAGTCGGGGAAGTTCTCCCCCCCCAACCCCCCCAGCTTGTCTCGGCGGAACCATGGCTCGGCTCCGGAGCTGGGGGCTGCTCTGCTTCGCCGTGCTCGCCCTGCCCGGCCCCCCGGGAACCGGCGCACAAGGTAAGGGGATGCGGGGGGCGGCGGGAGATGCACCGCGGAGAGGTGGGGGTCCCCGCGCTGCACCCCTCAACAGAGCCTTCTGCTACCCCCGGGCTGGGAGATCAGTGTGCCAGCCGGGGGCTGGGAGCGGGGCGGCTCCGGAGCTCCTGCCGGGGGAAGAGCAGCATCCGTGGTGTTCGCAAAGCCTCCCGAGGACTTGGGGCCCGCCGGTGCTGGAGGGTTCAGGGGGACAAGCAGCATGTGTCTGCTCTGCCTTCCCCTTCCCCATAACTGCCCTCAGGCTGGGCATGGGGGGAACGTGTTGCTCTGAGCATGAGGTAGAGTCTGGGCTGGACCGCGTTCGGGAGGTTGAGCAACCCTGGGGGGCAACAGTGCCCATTTCACCCTCTTCCCGGGGACCCCCGCTGTACCACAAAAGCCGGGGTGCAAGTTTGGGGGGTTCCCAGGGAGCAGCTCATACCCTGATGTTGGTCCCGTCGACCTCCAGCCAGCGGTACAAACTGGCGGGGGGCTGGGGGGCTCCCACTGCACCCCAACAACCCTTGGGGGCTGCAGCGCTGCTGGGCAGGGTGAGCCCCTCTCTGCTCCTCGCCCTTGGGGCTCAGGCACAGCACAGTCTGGTTTTAGCTGCTCCGCTACCCCACAGAGATATAAAAATAGTTTGTGGCCTTTTGGGGTGCAGCTGGGGTTCAGAGGGGCGGGGGGAGATCCTGGGGTCCCCTTTCTGGCCGTGAGTGTCCCTGCGGGCCCAGAGAGGAGGCTCTCAGCTGGCAGGGCTGCAGCGTGGCTGCCTCTGTCCCTGCGCTTGGACTGAGCAGATCCAGACTGGAAATGGGGGGGCACAGCTGAGCGCAGCGCCGGGGGTCCTCACCCACGACATTTCTTGCCCTTGTTTGTGGCAGCAAGTGGAGCCAGAAGTCCCTGTGCGCTCCCGTGCTCCCGCTCCCCCTGAGCCTCCCCCAGCACTGCTATAATTTCTCAGTAATTAAGTTCAGAACATAACATCTAAAGCGGCAGTATATTATCCGGGCAGGCCCTGTGTGGGGAGCTCTGAAGGTCTCTTTGATTGATTCACTCCCTTGCCGAGTTTCTCTTCTCCTGGCTGGCGTCTCTGGCTGGCGGGTCCCCTGTGATCTGTTTGTTCCCTGCCTGTGGGACAGGCTCCTGGGGTGACCCAATCTCCTTCCATGTCTCTGTGGGGCTCCGGGCTCTTGCTGTGGGGTGGAAGATGTGGGGCTGCCTGTGCCCCAGCCCTCTGGAGGGGTGGGGAAGGGGCTTTGCTCCGCTCTCCTGGCGCAGGAGCCGAGCTTTGCGGCTCTGGCTCTCTGCGGCGCGTGTCACGTCCTCGCGGGCGCTGTGACATTGCTCGGTGCCCGGCCCCGGCGTGGCAGCGGCCACGAGCGAGCTGGATGTGCTGGAGGGATCATTCCCAAAGCCTGGCACGTGCCCGCCTCTCCTGCCGCGGGTGGCACTGGTGACGCGCCAGCAGGGTCACCTCCCGGCTGCGGTGCCCGCGGGGTGCTGGCGCTCTCCGCTGCATCTCGCTGGGATGGACAGGGAGCTGGGTGATGGAGCTGGGAACAGCCCGGCACGGAGCCCCGGGCTCCAGCTCATCCCCACTGCGGTGGGGCAGGCAGGGCATCCCCACAGGGCTGGCAGTGAGGGGCAGCGGCGCTTTGTGCCTGGGCTATCGATTGTGGCAGCCGAAGAAAATGGGATCAATCGGGAAGGGAAGGAGGAGGAGACAGCGCGAAACCTCCCGGCCGGGGCGCAGGGTCTGCCCAGGCACGGGGTGAGGCACTTTGATACCTGTGGTTGGTTAAAAAAGGCCCCTCGCTGCCTGCGAGAGAGGGGATGGAAGTTTAATTACAGCCCGTCTGTGCTGTGTAATTATTAATTACCCGTGGCAAAAAATAACTTATTGATTAGGGGCCTCGCGCTAATTACCCGGAGCCCAATGCGGAGCTGGGGGAAGGCTCAGCCGGCAGCGCTGCCCGGGTGGGAGCTGTCGCAGTGCGACCTGTGCCGGGCCTGGGGGGCTGTGCCAGGGCTGGGGGGCACGGGCTGCCCACCCCGCCAGAAAAGGCCCCTTTGGCTGATGAACAAGGCAATAAAGGGCTCCCCAAGGTCTGGGGGGAGCCTGGGGGTCCCCAGCCTCTTCCTACCCACTGTTTGTAGATTTTGTGACAACCAGAGATGCCGTTTCCCCATATCCAGTGCTGGGGGCACAGCCCGGGACCCCCTGCACTGGCACAGCACCTCTAATGGGATTGAGGAGGCCGTGGCCAGTCCCAGGAGGGATTTGGGAGGCTTAAGGTTCCAGACGGGATTTGGGGCAGGGGCCTGCCATGGGCAGCTTCCACCAAAGAGGCTTATTAGAGATGGCAGCGGGGGAATTCCAGCATTTTCTGTCCCTGTGCGTGGGGCCTGGGCACGTCTGCACACACGGTGCCCTGTGGGACTGGCTGGGAGGGGGACAAGGACGAGTCCCTGCCCTTCCTGGGGATGTGATGCTGGTGCCAGGCTTTGGTGAGGGGAGCTGGCAGCTCCTCTGTGCTGGTGGCATCAGGGCAGGAGGGGCTGGCTGAGCACGGGGGATGGCCCAGCTCCCCTGTCCCTGCCAGTGCTGCCACATTTGCTGTTGGCCTCGTGCAAGGCTCCGGCTCGGGAAGGAGAGTGGCTTTTAGGGGAGAGGAAGGGAAGATTAAAATTTGATGCAGCTTGGGAAGCCATTAGTGCCTGGGCACCGCAATGATGAAATTTTGATGACCTGATAACAGTAAGGGAGGGGGATACGGCCGGTCCCAGGCAGGCTGTGTCACTGTGCCCTGTCACCGTGCTGGTCCCCAAAGGTTTGGGGTGCCAGCTGAGGAGGAGAACAGGTAGGATGAGAGCTGCCAGCGGGATGGAGGTGTTGGGGATCTCATTCCCACCTCCAGCTGCAGCACTGGTGGGCAGGGAGAGCTGGTGGTGACTGAGCAGCTCCTGCCCCGGTGCCATCCGGGGACCAGAGTGAGTGACAACGTCGAGTGCTGCTCGTCCCTTAGTGACGGGGACTGGGCTGCGGTGGCATTTCCGCCCAGCGGGAGCACACGCAGGAGCTGGAGGAGAGCGGGAAGGAGGGAGCAGGCGGATGCTTGGCTGCTTGAGAACCTGGGAAAACGCTGATAATTAAACCGGGCGGAGGGAGGCTGGCGGGTGCTGTGATGAGGGGTGACCCTGCCTCCGCCACTCCACGAACCGTGTCCTTGTCCCCAGCCCGTGCCTGTGGCAGGTTCCTGCCTGGGGATGAGCTCCAGCCACACTCACATTACTGTAGGCCCTACACAAACTGGTTTGGGGGTGTGCTGATGTTTGCAGCGGCAGCACAGGCAGTGCCTGGGGTCGGTACGACCCCGTGGGGCAGCGCCGGGTGGGAGCAGAACCCTGTGGGTGCTGGGTGGGTGGGTGAGAGGAGGGTGCCCTCCCCTCTGAGCCCTCGTTACTGCCCCGAGCTCGTTAGCGAGTGGCTGGCGTGTGGCTGGGTGAGAAACGGCCGGGGAGAAATATGCTGCTGTCAGTGGTGATGTGATTGTGCTAACGAAGGGTGAGCCGAGCCCCCGCCGTGCCCGCGGTTGTGCCAGGGCTGGTGGCTCTGGTGCTCCACCGGTGCCACATGGCACTGGGCCTTGGGGCTCCAAAGCTCCCGAAGGGATCCAGCAGCCCTGGGGGGATCCAGCAGCTCTGTGGGGCTGGGATGACCCAGAGTGATGGGCGCTGGGGCAGTGGGGTGTCCTGGAGCTTCTCTGCCAGTGCAGTGGAGCGTGGCATGGAGCTGCTGGAAAGGGCATGGGGGCAGGAACAGTCAGATGTGGTGATGATGCCAAGGACCACCCTCATCCCCACGGCTGCTGCTCTTTATTGCGTTCCTGCCATCCAGGGAGGTGGATCCAGCCTTGGGGGGAGTTCCTGCCACTCTGTGCCCTGCCAGCAGGCAGGAATGTGCTGCCAGCAGCTCCCTGACACGCTGGCCACGCTTGGCATCCCTCACACCCCACTTGGCATCCCTCACACCCCAGGCATGCTGGCGATGCCACTGGCATGGGCACTGCCCTCAGCACCCTCTGTGGGTTTGGGGTGCATGTCCCACTCCCAGCTTTGGGGGTACATCCTGCACCCCTCTCCCGGTGCTGCCACACCTTATAGCCCCTCTGCCCAGCCTGACTCGCAGCACCTGCCTGTGCCCAGGGCAGGCAGTGGCCCCCTTGGTGGCCCCCTCCCCACCCTCCCCTCGCCCCCAGCCCCGGGGGTGCAGGAATGCCTGCCTGGAAAGCCATGCCGGGCTCGGGTTGCCTGGGAACTGGGAAACCTGATCCCTGGGAACGGGGGCCGAGGGCAGGGGACATTCCCGGGCTGCAGCTGGTCCCCAGCCCCCTTTGTCTCTCTGCTCTCATGGGGCCCCCAGGAATGGAGACTTGGGGCGTGGGGGCTCTCGGCCTCGAGCAGGGACATCCGTGGGGACACTGTGACTGGATGCTCTGGGGTGTCACCTTCCCGTGTGGATCAGTGTCATCACCGTGGGCTGAGGAATGGGACCAAGGCCAGGTTGGATGGGGCTTGGAGGAACCCGGTCTGCTGGAAGGTGTCCCTGCCCATGGCAGGGGTGGGACAAGACGAGCTCTAAGCCCCTTCCAAGCCAAACCATTCCATGACTCTCGGAAGGCCCAAGGATCAGCTGCTGCTGCATGCCAGCAGCTGGGCATCCCGGCTGGCCACGGGGATGGCACGGTGGCGATTCCAGGAATGCTGGTGTCCCCTGTGCTGAAGCCACACTCCCTCCCTGCCAGCCGTCATTGCCCCCACTGTCCACCCTGACACATGGCAGCTCCTGAGCATGCTGGGAGCTTCCCTGCAGCCTGGGCAGCTGGGGGGAAACTGAGGCACAAGGCAGGGGTGGTGGTGGGGACAGTGGGAAGGGGACTATGGAGCTGGCCGGTGTCCTGCTGCCTGGTGGCACTGGGTACAGCGGGAAGGGGACCCAGGCACACGTGAGCTATTCCTTCAGCTCCCATCCCTCCCTCCCTGTCCCTGCCGAGGCCCCGGGTGTGGGGAAGCCTTGATGAGTTTGACCATTAGCAGAAGAAGCCGCTGAGCTAATTTTAGCCCTGGTAGCTAATTGCTTTCTGCACTGCTGGGTGAGCCCACAACCTGCGAGTCCTCGGCTGTAACCTTGAGCCCTCCCGGCTCCATGCAGGGAGCACAGCAGCACCGGGGTCCTGCCAGGGCAGGGAGTGGGATGGGGATTTGTCTGTGGGATCGCTGGTCCCTGGAGAGGTTTCTCTGAGACATTGGGGTGCACAAAGCTGGGAGGGGTTGGGGTGTCTGGCAGGATCCTGATACCCCTGGCTTGGATCTGCGTCCCTTGGGCTTTGTATGGAATAGGGACACATGATGTGGGAGGACTCTGGCTGTCCCCTGAGGCCAGCAGGATGGCCGTGGGTTGTGGACCTGCCAGTGATAGGTATCCTTCATCCCCTTGATGAAGGAAAATGCTTGGACCCCCTTAATCGGGAATTACTGGATGCAGAGGGCATTTTCCCAGGACAAGTGTGAGCCTGGGGGACACACATGCTCGCAGGTCACTGACTGGGTGAGGAACCCAGGCTGAATCTGGGGCACGGGCTGGGCAGTGCTGGGGTTTTATGGGGACATTTCTGTTCCTTCCGGGAGCCCGTGTCCCCCAGCAGGGAGCAATCGAGCGCAGGGCGCTGCGGGTGGCTGTTCCCGTGGGTCTCTGCAGGGTGGGATGCTCGGCGTTTCCCCTCCTCCTCCTTCCCTTCCTCCTTGCCAGGGGTCAGGCTGAGAGCTGGGAAGGAGGTGACGAGGTCCTGCATGGATCTGGCATCCCCAGCTCCTGGCAGTCCATAAAGGGCTGGTTGGGGATGGAGCAGGATGTGGACATACTGCCGGCTCCTGGCCCAGCGTGGGGCCGGCATGGATGGATGGATGGATGGCGGGCTGGCTGGCCGGAGGGGGCTGGGACCGGCGGGCACAATAGCTCTGGTTTCAGCACCCCGCCTCCTGCATGCCTGAAAAACAGCTGATGGCCGTGAAGGGGGATGAAATGGGATTAGCTGCTGCTTCCAAAGGGAGCGCGTCCTGCCGAGCCGGACAATGCTCCCGCTGTGCCCCCGCGTCCCACCACAGCCCTGCCCAGAGGGGCTCGGCGCTGCCTCCGGCCCTGGCTGTCCCCGGGGGACTCGGGACCTGCCGACCCTCCCGTGCTCCAGCACTGGGTGCTGCACAGGCTCCCGGGGGTGCTGTGGGGATTTCTCAGTGCTGCTTCCAGCACCGAGCAGCTCCCAGGGGACCTGTCGGGGTGGCAGGAGCTGGGAGCTGTCCCACCCCAGGTGCCAACCTGGAGCCCCGCAGCGAAAGGAAGGAGCGAACCCCGTGCAATGAGGGTCTTGGCCGGGTGGGCACCTCTGCCCTGCCCCCCCGGTCGGTGCCGGGGCACGAAGGGGACCCGCGGGGTGTCCCGGGGCGGGAGCCACGCGCGGCCCCAGCTGCGGAGCTGCCGGGGCGTGCGGCGCCGTGCTCGGTGGAGTGCACTGATGTTTATTTTGATAATGAGTTCTCGATGCATTCGCAAACTAATAAAATCAACTCATTAGGGTGGGATGTTTCATTCCGAGCCGTGCCGCCGTTGGGAGAGCCCTCCCCGCCGGCTGAGCACCGGGAAGCGCTCGGCACCCGGCCCCGGCGGGGAGGGAGGTGATGGGTGCCTTCATCACCCCCTTGTCTCCGCGTTGCTCATTCGCAGGGCGGGCAGAGGGCGGTGGAAGCAAGACGCGTGCGGGAAGCAGGGCACGGAGCTGCCGGAGCCTTTCCCCCGGGGCGCCGGGGGAGTCTCGCTCGCTTGGCTTCTCCCCATAAGCTTCACGTCAGGCTGGAATCGCTGGCGCGGCGTTGGCTGGAAAAGCCCCTCTGGCTGGGAGAGCCACAAGTGTGTGAATAAATGCGATGACCAGAGTTTGCTGAGCTGCCCTGGAAATTCAGGGCTGGCTGGGGGGGAATGCCAGGCTGCCAGTTCTTCCCCCACCCGCGAACAGTGCTGTCTGGGGAGGAAAAGCTTTGGAAAGAAAAGCTTTTCCAAGGAAAACTCATGTTCGCTGTCATGCTACAGCTATTTCTGTTTCAAGTGAGCAATGCAATGACTAATTAATACTTAGGAAAAAGGATGTCTGGGCAACACCCCAGTAAATGGGCGAGTGCCCGGTGCCCGCTGGCTCGGGGCCGTGCCGTGGGGAGGGGGACTCTGGCCACCAGCGCCTTCATCCCGCCTGGCACGGGCAGGGTGGGAGCTGGCAGAGCGTTTTCCATCCCGCGGGGCTGGCGACTCGATTGCGTCAGTGCCCTTGGGAAGGGCTGAGTGGGGTTTTTCTTGTGGTTTCTCTCTTCTGTTTTTCTTTCCCCGCCGTTTTTTCGGTTGGGAAACGCTGCCTTGCTGGGATTCTCGGGGGGAGTCGGGGAGGAGGCTGTTTGTTTGTGTGTCTGTCCGTCTGCTGAGCATCCTGCGGGGCCGGGGGAGGTGGGAATCGGGTGTCCCTAGCGGGAGGGACATCTCAGGTGCTGTGGTGGCTTTGCTTTCCGACACCTTTACGGGCGCTGTGACCCCAGGAATTTCCATAGCGCCGGACTGTGGTGTCCTTCCAGGAATTCCTCGAGGATGCACTCAGCATGTTCCATTGGGCCAAATCCAGCCTTGAGCTGTGCTGTGCTGTGCTGCCCCGTGCTGCCCCGGGCTCGTGTGTCACCCACCCCCACCGAGTGCGGGGACCATCCTGGGGATGAGGTCCGGGCTCTTGGGACCCCCACCTTGCTGGGCAGCTGCGTGTGGAACCTGATCCTGCCAAATCCATGGGAGGCAGCTCCGGTCCTGGCTGCAAAGCCTTTGGGAGCGGGGTTTGGAACGGCTGAAGTGCTGGAAAGGGGATGCACTTTGACCCCTCTCCTGCCCGGGGAGCTTCCGGCTGGTGGCTGGTGGGGAGTCTGGAGGTGATGCCCATCGATCCTTCCCTTCCTCGGTGTTTTGGAGCCTCTCCGGGGAAAATCAGCCGCAGGATCCGGCCCCTCTAATAGCGTTGAGTCACTCTCCGGGTGTCCGTGACTCACAGCAGTGACCCAGATACGGCGGAGCTGCGTAATCGCGGGCTTTGGAGGATTTCTGCCGTCGGAAGGAGTTTGCTGGGGAAGGAGTTTTGTCAAGCCTGGAGCTTGTTAAACATCCCCAGCTGGGGACAGGGCTGTGCCCTGCGTGGGGACAGGCTCAGCAGGACAATGTCTGTGCCACCCGCAGCAGGGCAGCCCTGGGGATGTCCCCTGGGCTGGGGTGGCTCTTGTCCCCCCAGGATCATCCCTTTGCTGCAGGTCCCTTCCAGCTCCTGGCAGCTCCATGCGTTTGGGTTTGGAGCTCCGTGCCCTGGGGCCAGGGTTGGGATCAGACTCCCGGGGTCCGTGGGGGCTGCCCGGTGCCTCGGAGCACAAAGCTCGGCTTGTCAGCCCCCCGGGCTCGGGGCTGGAGCACACAACGGGGCCGTGTGTGTGTGACGGTTTGGGGTTTCCCGGGAGGGAAATGTTGGTTTTTCCAGCGGCAGGGATGGGCAGGCACACAGCCCTGCTCTGTTCCCAGCCACGGGGCTGAATAAATCCCTGTTTCCCGGCCAGGGCTGATGTTTCTCCATTGGCTCCGGGAGCATTTCAAGCCCTACCTTACCCGCGTTGTCACCAGGGTGCACCTGGCTCTGGGTCCCCAGTGCCACAGGGGCTGTCCAGGGCTGTGGTCCATAGGAATCCTGAGGGGATAACGCTGGCACAGCCCTGGCTCTGCAGCAGTGGGCAGAGGAGGGTCTGTCACCAGGTTTGGGACCCTCTGATGGCTGGGGACATGGGCTGGGAGCTGCTAAGGTGTTTGGGGAAGGGATTGCCAGAATCAGACTGCAAAGGGAGGTGGCATCATCTCCAGCACTGCTGCTGGGAGAAGGGGGGTCCTGAGCCTTTCTCCAACACCCCTTGTCCTGCAGGAACCGGGTTCCCCCCTCCCACACCCCCCATCCCTGGCGGGGTTCACCCAGGCATGGTGTAGCTCCCCATGGCCTGCTGAGCCCGCCAAGAGCCCCGGCTGTGGAAGAGGAGCTTGTTATGGAGCCATCCTGCTTTTAATTAACAAATTAAAATCCTAGTTAACAATCCAGCCCCAGGGCTGTTGGAGGCTGGGAGAAGCTGGAGCGTTTGTTATGGAAACAGCAGTTAATTAACAAATAAATAAATAAGTATGGGCCTGGAGACAGATGTGGGAGGAGGAAGGGGAGATGGCAGGGGTGGTTGGGGTGTCCCACCGGCCTGGCCTGGCGGGATGCAGTGAGGGAGGAGGACATCCATCCATCCATCCATCCATCCATCCGTTTGTCCTGGGGGTTGCCGTGGCCCTGCTGGGCATTGCCAACTCCACTCGGAGCCCCTGGCTGAGGGGGAGTCCTGCTGGCAGTGCCAGGGCAGATCTAGCCACGTTCTGTGCCAGGGCCACCTTGGCTGGGTTTGGGGCTCCCGGACTCTGCCTGGGCTTTTCCTGAGCGCCGCCGGCTCCGGGAATCACCCCCCCAAGGCCACTTCCCCCTGCCCGAGGCCGGGAAGTGCTGCAGCAGATCTCCAGCAGAGATGGATGAGGTGTGACACCGGCAAAACTGCTGTGCAGCCCGCAGGTGACACCAATGCTGTGCTGAGGACCGCGGGAGGAGGGGGGCAGTGCTTGGGGGGCATCGCTCGGGGGCTGCTCCTGCATCCCTGCACAGGGACTGCTGTGGTCCCCATCAGTGTCACCTTTGTCCTGGGATATGGCTGCGTGGGGGATTTGGGGAGCGCTAGGTGCTGCCAGGGTGCTGAGTCCACATCCACCCGGCCGTGCCCTGCAGTGGTCAGCTTGGATTAGCCACAGGGATGTCACCGAGAGCCCCAAGCGGTGCCTGCTGCCAGCGGGGATTATCACCACGGGGGGCTGGTGGGTGCTGACGGCCCCCTGCAGGGGTTTGGGGTCACTGTGCTGCTCCCTGAGGCACAGCAGGGTCAGCTGGAGGTCCCATTGTCACTGCCGTGGGTAAGGGTGGCTGTGGGATGTAACCCAGTGCCACGGGCAAGGGTGGCTTTGGCATGTGACCCAGTGCCACGGGCAGGGGTGGCTGTGGGATGTGACCCAGTGCCACGGGCAAGGGTGGCTGTAGGATGTGACCCAGTGCCACAGGCAGGGGTGGCTGTGGGGACCAAGGTGGGGATGTCCCCCAGTGCCTGTGTGAGGACGTGGGTGGCTGAGGGGATCACTGTGAGGACATGACCCCTCTGCCAGCCCACGCCAGGGCCCTGCAGGGTTTTTGCGGGGTGAGGAGGGGGCAGAGCCCACGTCCCTCCCGCAGCTTCACCTTTCCGAAGGCTTAAGGGAAGGAAATCAGTTTAAGCTCCAGCTCGGCAAATCCTGCCGTGTCACACGGGCAGGAGCCGTGCGCCGCTGAGCAGCTCCTCCAGGTCGGCATCTCCCTCAGCCTCCCCCTTAATCCAGTTACCACACCTCTGCAATCGGCTTACGGCATGTAGGGAACCCCAAATCCCCTCCGAGGGAGGTGCAGGGAGTTGGGCAGCAGTGCCAGAGCTCTCGGCTTTGCCAGGTCCAGCCCAGCTCCTCTCTGGGGTGGTAACACCAGCTCCAGCTCCCCTCCTTTGCCAGCCCTCCTGGGGTAATGGACACAAGGCTTTGCATCCTTGCTGGGAGGTGTCCCCACATCCCCAGAGCTACCCAAAAAGCCTTTTTCCCTTGTGAGGGAATTGCTAAAGCAGCTGCACAAGGAAGCAGAGGGTTGGATGGAGATGAGCTGCTCATCTCCAGCCGTGTCCCTCCAGGTGGGCAGGTGACCTGAGCCCAGGGGACAGCATGCCCAAGGCCAGCAGCCCCCTCCTGCTGCCCGTGCCTCTTTGCCATGGCAGAGCAGCAGCTCCCAGGTCTGCAAGCAGCCCGACAGCTCAGCGAGGCAGCAGAGCACAGACGGATTGTTCCGGCAGCAAGGTCGGCACAGGGCGCGTGCTGGTGGCAGATGGCTGGAGGGTGCCAACCCTTGGAGCCTCCCAGCTCTTTTCTTGTCACGGGCAGGATGGGCACAGCACCTGGCACGGCTCTGGGCTGTGCTGCTGGAGGGATGTGGCTGCTGTGAGATGCTCCTGCATCCCTGGGTGCTGCAGCGCTTCCTAAGGGTGGTTTTATTCCTGTGATCCTGGTGTGATTGGAGCTGATGGAGGGAGGCTGTCCAGGCTGCTCTGCTTCAGCTGGAAACCCTCGTAGCTCCTTTTTGGTGATGCTCCACTGCAGCCCCAGTCATCTTCTCTCTGCTCCAGGCTCAGCTGGGCCGTGGTGCTGTGGAAGGGACCCAGCTCAGTCCACCAGGGCACCCCTGAGCCCCCCGTGCCCAGCTCAGTCCACCAGGGAGGCAGGGCAGCCTCTGCCAAGAAGGAAAACCACATCCAGCTCTGTTTTTCCCACATGGCAAAGGAGAGGGCTGGATTTAGCAGCCCCAGAAGCTGCAGGGCACTGTGTCCAGGTTCCCTTCTGTCCCATGTTTGCTGTCTGGGGATCATTTGGGACTGGAGAACTGGCAGCTCAGAGGGAAGGGCTGGGGCATGGGTTGGGAGAAGGAAAACCTGGTGGGACAGGAATGGTGCCCAGGCTGGGGGACTGAAGGGATGATGTCCCCCAATCTTCCACGGGAGCTGGAGCACCGGGAGCTCACAGATCCAGGAATTGACCCCCCAAAATCTGCACCACGGCCCCGCTGCCTCCCCACACCCCCAGCTCTGGCAGGAGAATTTCCCAGCATGGCTCTCACCACCTCAGAGCACCGAACCCCTCCTAAATAATTCAGGCAGGCGAGTGCCGTCCGCCGGGGCTGCGGATAAACGCGGTAAATGGCTGAGAAATGGAGCGTGTCCTCCGGGAGCCACCTCTGTGCCGGGTGGCCATGCCCCTCTCCTCCCTCCTGGCCCAGGTGGTGACTCTGCACCCACACAGGTACAGGCGCCGGGGAGGAGGGGACGGAGCAGAGCTGCCAGGGCCACTGGAGCATTGGGAATTGCATTTCACGGCTGGGCAGGCTGGGATACCAACCCGGCCCCGTGCGCCGGCCGCTTGGAGAGGAGATAAGATTTGATTAAGAAGGCTGCTATTAATTTATGGCAAGTACACTCACGGCAGTGGAGAGGTTGCTTTTAATTAATAGCCAGAAGGAGAGTTTTAGAGCTCTTGGTCTCAGTGGGGGGAGAAGGGAGGGAGGGGAAAGCAGGGGAGGAAGGGAACAAAGTAAGTTGGGAGGATTAATGGTCACATCTGCAATTATAAGTCTTTTTCTTAGTGGAAAGGGCAAGAAAACCCACATCAAAAGACAGGCCATGGGTGGGGGTGTGCGGGGCAGCCGGGCTGATCCCTGGGGATGAGGTGGGTGGGACTGTGCCAGGTGCCTTTGGCACTGCTCCATGTGCCAGTGGGGAGCAGGGCTGCCCCGTGGCACCAGCCCAGCCTGGCGGGGGGAACAAGGGACAGCTGGGTGTCCCTGTGGCTGCTCCAGAGCCAGCTCTGCTGGGATCAGAACTAAGGACTGATGATGGGATGGATTTAATGGAAGAAATTCTTTATTGTGAGGGTGGTGAGGCCCTGGAACAGGTTGCCAAGAGAAGCTGTGGCTGCTCCATCCCTGGCAGTGTCCAAGGCCAGATTGGATGGGGCTTGGAGCAACCTGGGATAACACCCATGGCCAGGGCTGGACTGGATGGGTTTTAAGGTCTTTCCCAACCCAAACCAGTCAGGGATCCCATGACTCTGTGATTTTGGCTGTGGTGGGCAATGGGATGAAGAGGATGGAGCCATCCTGGCCCATTGCCAGCCCAGTGGGATCCCCTCAGAGGCTGCAGGGAATGGCTCAGGTTGCTCTATACCTGCCCAGGTGTTGGCAGGAGGGCGAGCAGGGCTCAGCCAAGGTTCCCAAACCACATTTATCATTCTCGGCCGCACCCTCGGCCAGTGCCTGGTCCCCTCAGTCCCCTCGGTCCCCTCCCGGCAGCACCGTCGCGCTCCGCGGCTCCCCAGGTGCTGGCAGCACTCGGCATTTCAATTCCGTGTTTGCTTTTTATGAAGGGGATGGAGCCGTGTCTCAGGAATACTAATGGCTCCGGCAGCGGCAGAGACAGCCACTAATCCCCCTGCACCTGCCACCCGCCCGCCGGGGACACCGGGAGGGCCCTGCCTGGGGACACCGGGAGCACCGGGGCAGTGCTGGCGTGTCACGGCGGCTCTCGTGCCACACGTGTGCCATGGAATTGACCCAGCTGGTGGCTTTACCAGCATCCATGGCAAAATCGATGCTTCCCAACCACACCTGGCAGGCGACAAGCTGCGAATGGGATTTAGCCAAAGGGTGGCTCCTTGGGCAGGGATTCACTTGTCACCAGGGCCACCATGTCCTCAATGCCCCTTAGCCAGGATGGATCCCCTGGGGCCACCTCTCCTTGCACCCAGCTGAGGCTGTGACCCCGCTGGGGTGCTCAGGGAGGTTGTGGCGCCCCATGGGTGCTGTTTTGGGGGGCCTGGGTGACGTTCCCCCCTCCCCAGCCCCCCAGATGTGGCGCGGCTGCGGCGGCGCCGGGGAACCGCGCCGCGAATATGTTCCACAAATGAATAATAAAAACAAAGGAAAATTACCCTCTTATTGAAACTCGTTTTATGAATAAAACAATTATTCTGGTAATTGAAAAAATGTGTCGTTAAATTAAATGCAGTGGTTCCTATTAAAATTTTAGTGGATTTCTTCTTCTCCTCTGTTTCTTTTCCCCCCTCTTTCCTTGCCTCCCTCCCTCCTGCCTCCGCTGGCGGCTAAAGGCTGGTAATTATAGCGGAGGGTTTCGCTTTCTCTTTATTGTTTTTTAATCTCTTCGTGCTGCGGAGACAGCGAGAGTCTGATGCCGAAGAGATTTAGCTCCATCTCCCCGTGCTGGGGGGGGCTGGGGGGGCCGGAGCGGGAGCTGCTCGGTGGCACTGCCAGGTGGCCATGCCAGCATTCCTGGAGGGTTGTCACCTTCCTTACTGGGCTGGCACCCTCCTTTCCAGGCTGCCATCCTCCTTTCCAGGCTGCCATCCTGCTTTTTGGGTGGTGATGCCCCGGGAAGGATGGGGGAGCCCTGGGAAGCTTTGGGGGAGGAGGGACATGGCTCTGTCCCCTCCTTGTGGTCCAGGCGGGGTGTGGGCAGTGGAGTGGGCACTTCACAGAGCTGTGCTGGCCACATCCTGGTGGGACCAAGGCAGGGCTGTTGGGAAGGAGGAAGAGGATGGAGGTGTTGTCCCTGAGGCAGGTGCTGGGCTGGGTGGTGGTTGGGCTCTGTTGGGTACCTGGGTGAAGGTGGGTGGGTTCAGGACATCCCTGTGGGCACTGGCTCGGTTGGGGTTCCTGGGGCACCCTGCTGATTCATGGTAATTAGCAGGAATGGGCACTGGGCTGATCACCTTCCAGTGGGTGACCTGGGGAGGGGAGTGGCTGGATGTCACCCCTGTCCCTAAGGGGCAGAGGGAGGTGACCTTGCGCTGAACACAGGCAGGGAGGGGTCGGTGTTGTCCCTGGGATCGTGGTGCCAGGCAGGAAGGGACCTGCGTGTCCCACGAGCCGCTGGTGCTTCAGGGGTGGCCGAGGAAGGGAAAATTGTAATTGTGGGTCTCCTGTCCCCATCCTCATGTCGCCTCTGAGGGGGAAGGGGAGAGGAAGGGGCTGCACCCTCCATCCCACCCTCCCCCTGCCAGCAGCTGCCAGGCAGAGCCGTGCCCTTGGCAGGCATTCCGGGATTCCTCGGGGCTTAAAACTCGCCGTCCCTTCCCATCAAGAGGGATTTGAAGCCCGGGAGAGGGGAGCTTAGTTCCCAGCTCGCCCATTAGGCCCGGGAATTAGGATCCATTACGGCTCTTTCGGGAGCCCTGCCCTACATCCGCGCCCGCTCCGGCTCTAAAGCCCCGCCGGCCCTGATGTAACTAAAGTGCAGGGGCCAAGATTGTGATCCCATTAGGCGGGATTAGTGCCGTGCCAGGCCCTGGCATTAGAGGGGGAGAGCTGTCCCTGTCCCTCTTGTTGCCAGCTCTTGGAATCCCATCCGACACTGACGGCAGCTCGGCTCAGCCCCGGCGGCAGAGCTGAGGACAGGATGGGGACAAAGGGGTTTGGTGGCACCTTTCTGTGTGCAGGGGACACTGCTGGCAGGGGATGGCGCGGCAGGGGATGGCACGGGAGCTCCGCACCGTCCCGCGCCGCCGGCAGATGTGCAGATGTTCCCGGAGACGCCCCTCGCCGCCGCCTGTGTTTGGAAAGTGATGAATTTCTGCACCACCTAATTAGCCTCTAATTAGCAAGTGGAGTGTAAACAGTCACAACAGATGGGAGAGAGGCGGAATGAGCAGTAATGACCCTTCGTTTGGGGGGGACGTGGCTGTCACCCACTGGGAACCCCCCTGAGCCCGGGGCCGGGGGAAAGGCAGCTCCCATCCTCTGTGATGAGGTGGTGGGAGCTCCATGACCATGGATTTGGTGGTGCCACGGCTTGTCATGGATGGTGGGAGAGAGGAGCTGTCCCCAGACAGCAGAGCTGGCATGGCTGGTGCTGCTCGAGAGGGAAACTGAGGCAGGAGGGCTGCAGAAGGAGGCAAGGGGGGCAGCCCTGCTCAGCATTGAGTCCCCCACTCTTCTCCCCTCCAGCAGCTGCTGTGGGCATCCCCTGGGAAGCGCTGGGTAGATGAACACCAAGAACACCTGGTCTTGTCCCTGGAGGCCTCTGTGGAGACCTCGGAATTAACGAGCCACTCCCTGGATCCCACCTCTCCTCCAGCTGCCCCTGGCACTGGGTTGGGCTCCTTGGAGGGGCACAGGGCTCCCAGGAGGAGAGGAATTCCACCAGAGGCAGCCCAGAGCTCGGTGCCACCTTCAGGCCTCCCAAGGGACCCCCAGGACCCTCATCCCTGCTGTCCCCCGCCGTGGTTGGGGTGGGTTTGACTCTCGTGGGCGCCGTGACCTTCGCGGGCGGATCACCACGGAACGATCCGTGTGGAATTAGGAGCCGCCTCTCCTCCTCTGCGCCGTTTTTCACCCCTTAATGCAGAACAGATGGCTCGGGCGCTTCAAAGCGTGATGAGCCTTAGCTGCTTAAAATCAAATTAGGATGGAAGCAAACGGCGGGCGGGCCCAGGGGAAGGTGCGCCAGCAGCACCCTGCTTCCCAAACACTTCCCAAACGCTTCCCAAATGCTTCCCGAACACCTCCCAGGCACCTCCAGGACACCTCCCAGATGCCTCTCAGTCACCGGGTGCTGGTTGGGTGCTGGGGCTGCGCTGGGCACAGCAGGTCTCAGTCGTACTGTGCCATCAGCTGGACCCCGTCAGCACAGCCCATGGGATCAGCATTCCCTGGGGATCAGCCCTTGTGCCGTGCTTGGATCCTCCCCGCAGCTGCATCACAGCCAGAGGACCCCAGTCTGGTTCATTTACTGGTTTCATGCAGGAGGTGTTTGGATCCAGAGCTGCCATCTGGCTGTGCCATGTCCCCATCTGGGCACTGCCATAATCTCGAGGTGTCCAGGGCGGCGTGGGCGAAGCCTCGGCCCTGCAGGTCAAGCTCCTGCCATGCTGTGGTGGCGACACATGTGGCCACCCCTAGGCACAGGTGACACAGATCCTGCACTGGGATGTTCCCGTGAGCCCTAGGACACTTGTGTCCCCACTCCTGGGGCATCCTGAGAGCTGCAGGGCTGCCACGAGCTCTCCAGGCCAGGGAACAGTGTGGCCATGGGTCAGTGGTGGTCAGAGCAGTGGTGCCAAACTCCACAACCAGGGCACTGAGCTGCCACTGGGCACCACTCTGCCCCTGTGCCACCCTGGCCATGCTGGGCTGCCATGCCCTGATGCCCCAATGTCCAGATCCACCCTGGACCTGAGGCAGGGACACCAGGATGAGTGAGGCTGCCCCTTCTAGCCAGCGTTGCTGAAGGTCAGAGAGGAAAATTAAATTAACGAGACACAAGCTGCTCCTTCTCCTAATGACTGGCCTGGCATCCAGCAGTGCCGTGCCCTCTCCTTTGCCAGGCAGGACGGTGTAAGTGCATTGGGCATTTCCATCTGGGTGTGCAGGAGCTGGGACTGAGGAGAGGAACCCCTGTGGGGTCTTTGGGTGTCTCTGGGTGCCTCTGAGCTCCCACAAGCTCCTGTCACACCCCCACGGTGGTGGGCACTGCCTCGGTGCAGCTCACAGCTCGGGGATCCACGGCAGGAATTCAGCTCAAGCAGACAAGAAAGCAAAGCCCTACCCCAAAGAAAAAACCCAGAGCTGTGATTGAACGTGCACTTGAAAGCTGCTGGGGAATATGAATGTGCCTTTGAAGTAAAAGGGCTTCCATTTGTTAAGCAGAAAATGGAGCTGTGTGGTTCGATTTATAGTTTTACTTAGCAAATAAAACAGGAGAGGAGTAAGTGGTTCTGCCTCGCTCCGCTCGCAGCCCCTCCGCCCCTTCACCCCCCGAGTTAAAAGCTCCGAGATGCTACAAAGGGAGCCGGGAATAAAGCAAAGAGGCAGCTTAGATAAACCTGCAGCGGGCTGAGCCCTTGTGGATGGGCTGCTGGAAGGGCTCAGGGAGGGGCAAGGGGCAGGGAAGGGGGCTGGGTGGCCTGGCTGGGGCAGGGGATGGCGAGGTGGTGATGCCAACAGAGTGGTGATTCCAACAGAATCATGGAATGGTTCGGGTTTGAAGGGACCTTAAAGACCGTTTTGCTCCATCCCCTGACAAAAGCAGGGACAGCAGTGCTGAGTGCTCCATGGGAACGGCAGGATGTATATCCCTGATCCCTCTCCCTCCTCTCTCCACAGACGATGTCTCCCCGTACTTCAAGACGGAGCCGGTGAGGAGCCAAGTGCACCTGGAGGGGAACCGGCTGGTGCTGACCTGCATGGCCGAGGGCAGCTGGCCCCTCGAGTTCAAGTGGCTGCACAACAGCCGGGAGCTCACCAAGTTCTCCCTGGAATACCGGTGAGTCCGGAGAGGGTGGGCAGGCAGGATCACAGCGGGCTGCCCAGGGAGGTTTGGAGTCCCCATCCCAAGGAACACCTGGATGTGGCACTCAGTGCTCTGGGCTGGGGGTCGCTCACAGTTTGGACTCGATGACCTTGGAGGTCTTTTCCAGCCTCAGCGATTCAGGGATTCAGAATCTTCCCGAGCATCCGGAGCAAATCCTTCTCGGCACGCTGGTCCCTGGCAGGTGCCATTGCCAGGGCTGCCATCCTGGGAGCAGCACAGAGGCAGCGCTTGGCAGTCGGGGAGCTGCCGGCTCTGTTTGCAGAGCAAACGGGGAATTTAAGCAGGTCAACACCGGGGAGGAGGTGTTTGCACAAGCGGATTAACACCTTAACACCGGGCTGCGGATCACAGCCCGCCCGTGGCTCCCTGGGAGCAGCCGGACCGGGAAGGGGCAAGGCAGGGTGGTGTGAGAGAGTGCCCAGATCCCGGCATCCAGCCCGTGTGCCAACTGATCCTGGCACAGAGCGACTCCGGCCCCTTGGAGCTGGCCTTGAAATCAAGGCGGGCACCTCTCGCCGTCTCCTCTGAGCGTGTGTGTCATCCTCTCTGTTTTAATCAATAATTCAGGTCGAGACAAGCCGTTCCCCCTTCCCAGGCATCGAATCCAAAGGCTTCGTGTTGCTGTAGCAACGCGGGGCTGCTCCGGGATGCCGGGAACGCAGAGAGAGTGGCTGGGTGACGTCGTGTGCCGTGCTGGGATCCTGGAGCCCGGGCCGTCCTTGGGGACACTGGGGACTGTCCTGTCCCCTCCCGAGCTGTGGTGGCTGCAGCTCTGCAATGCCCTCAGAGGGGCCTGGGTGCCCTGTGGGACACCTTTATCCCTCATCTCTCATCCTGATGTGGAAGTTCAGAGACCTGTTGAGCCCCCCAGTTCCCACAGCTCACTGCTGTCAGGAATGCAGCTCTTTCCCAGGCAGGAGAAAGGTGTCAGGACCCTGATCCCGGGCCCTGCTCTGTCCTGAAAATGGGTTGGGATGCCTGGGGGACACTTCCAAACCCAGAATGGGGATTTTGACTTCTTCTCATGAGTTTCTCCTGGGTTTGATCCATGCTTCAGTTTACCCTTCTGTAGGAAAGGGGTGAGCACTGGTGTGTGTGCTCTGGGATGCCCAGCAGCTCCTAATCCCTTCATCCCTGCATCCCTGCATCCCTGCACCCCTGCACCCCTGCATCCCTGCATCCCTGCATCCCTGCACCCCTGCATCCCTGCACCCCTGCATCCCTGCACCCCTGCATCCCTGCATCTCTGCTCCAAGGTGACTCCCCTCCCCCAGAGCCCTCAGCCCCCAGCCCCAGCATCCAGCCAGAAAGGATTAGGGAAGGAAGCGAGAAACCAACCAACCAACCAACCAAACACGTGGGGAAAACCCAAACAAACCCAGCGCAGCCAATGGAGCGGAGAATCCGCCCTGCAAATCCCCGCCGGGCTCCCAGTGAACCTGCTGGGATCCCTTGGCTCTGCCCGAGGCTCCGTGGGGATTTAGAGTATGGAGATGAGGGTTTGGCTGTCTTGCCTGGCAGTGGAGGCTGCTGGTGAGAAGGCAAAGGACCAAAATTAGTTATGATGGGCAGAAATTGAATTTTAATAGAGCTGTCGGTGGCGCGGAGCCAGCCCGCTCAGGCAGTGGGAAGGTTGTAATTAAAAGTTAACGAGTTTAGAAACAGAGTAATCCTTGGAGAGGGGAGGGCTGGTGCTGATGGCCGAGGAGGCTCTGGGATGCTTTGGCCGTGCAGGGTCGGGGATGGCTCTGGGTGCATCGGTGCTGTGGGTGAGAGGCTCAGGGTGCACCAATCCCTCCCAGCTCGGTGCTGCCGTGTGTCCCCCGGCGTGTCCCCACTGCAGGGACAGGAGGGACCTTCCCCAGGGCCTGGCTGTGCCCATGAGGGAGGTTTTTGGGAGGACAGTGTGCTGTGCCCGGGGCTGGCTGGGCTTGGTGGGATCACCCTGCAGTTCCCAGCCAGGCTTGGTGGCATCACCTTGTGATTCCCAGCCAGGGCACTGTCTCTCCAAACATTTCATCCTCGTCATCCTCACCGCTGCTCCCCAGATCCCCTCCTGAGCATGGCAGTGGCCCTGGTGCATTTCCCCCGTGTTGGGGGGCTCTGGGCAGGGGCTCGCTGTCCCCCCGCCCTCCTGGAGCAGCCCCACTTCATCCTGGCCGGTGGTCGGAGGAGCTCCCGCCATGTTTCCAGGGAAGGAGCCGCTCTCCCAGTTTGGCAGCGTTTCCATGGCGACCGCCCTTTCCTTCCCGCAGCGGTTCCGCAGCCACCGGAGCGGCTCTTGGCGTTCGCCGAGGGCCAGGTGGGCAACGGGCTCGGCAGGGCTCTGGCCCCGAGCTCGGCGGGTTCCTGGCGGTGCCTCTGCCCGGAGCTGAACCCTCGGGAGCATCCCTGGGGATCACGGCGGGATCACTTGGCTCTGCGAGCGTGTGGAGCCAACCTCCCTGAGGAGCATCCCGGGGGACTAGGTGTGATGAGGCACTCCAGAAGGACTGGGGACCAGCCTGGGGCTGTGTGTTCGTGGAGTCATCCCCCCTCGGGAGCCATCCCTGGGGACTGCGGGAGATTGGGCACCAGCCTGGCTCTGTGTGTGATCAGGGACCCATCCCCCCGGAGCATCCCTGGGGATGGGAGCATCCCAGCTTGGTTCCGTGTGCCTGCAGAGCTGTCTTCCCTCAGGAGCATCCCAGGGGATCAGGCATGATGAGGGAACCCCGAGGGATTGAGCAGCAGCCTGGCTCTGTGTGTTTGTGATGTCCTCCCTTGGGAGCATCCCTGGGGACGGTGGGGGGATCAAGGATCTGTTCTGTGTGTCCCCAAGGATCTGCGACCCCAGGAACATCCCTGGGGACGGCATGGGATCAGGGACTACCCTGCCATCCCCTCTCCTTGCTCCCTCCATTCCCTGCCACTGCCATGGCATACAGGAGGCATTTTCCCCACGGGATCCCTGCTGCCTCCAGCTCTGGGGACACCAGTGACAGCCCTGCAGTGCCCGCTGTGCCTCTGCTGAGGTGACAGCAGGCTGGGTGGCAGCGCCATGCCCACCCTCTCGGGTGCCCTGGTCCTGCTCTGTTTTCCCCTCTGGAATCTCTCCAGCGCTGGGCTCTCCACGAGCTCTCCGGAGCTGCTCGTACCAGGAATCATAACATGCAAATCAGGCAGCTTGATGTCTTTAATGAAATCCTCGGAAGGAAAGCGCTTCTCTGGTGAATTGAGGATATTTATTTCTCATGCAAGAAATTTACCATGCAGATTAGTTGGGTCTGGTAATTTATCACATGAGATTGTCCTATTAAGAGCTGCATCGAGTCCTGCTGCCTTCGGAAATTACCTTACACATAGATTACCTCTGGACAGACTCCCATCCGTAGGGATGCATCTTCCAGCTCCTAAATCAGCCCTCGTGCCTCTCCTCATGGTCTCCACAGCTGTTGCAAGAGTCCAGCAGCTACTGAAGGATTCCCTGCCTCCTCTCAACAGCCCAAATCCCTTTTGCTGGATCTTGGAAAAGTGTAATTCCATCTCCAACTCCAGGCTGGCTTTGCCGCAGCTCCTGCCAGCCAAGCAGGACTGGCACAGCTGAGCCTCCTGGTGCCACCCCTGCCAACCCTGGGGTGGTTTCCAGCACGTGGTGCCTCTGATCCATCTCCATCTCCTTCCAGGGGTGTTTCTGCATGGGCTCACCAAGATTTGGAGCAGATTTGGGGGTCTTTCAATGCCCTCTCCTTGCTGGGCTGTTTTGGGGTGTCCCCCAGGGGTGCAGGGACACGACTGGCTGCACACACAGGATCCTGGCAAGGCTCTGTGGCCTGTTGAGGACCCCAAATGTTTGGTGCCCCAAATTATATCAAATACAGAATCAGAAGCCTCTAAAAATCCCAGACCTGGGACAAACATGATGGATCAACCCTGGATTCCTGCTGGAATATCAACCTGTGCTGCTGCTGGTCAGGAGCAGCTCTGGTGGGACCAACTCCTTGCCAGCCCAGGTGCAAAGCCCATCCCTCCCCCATGGTGAGCTAATTACCACGCAATGATTTAATTAATGGGAGCTAATGAACACTGGAGGGGTTGTATCCAGGCTGGGTGGGAACCCAGCAGGAAGTTCGTGGCTCTGGTGGCTCTGGCCCGGCCTGTGTCACCTCCAGCATCACCACAGGTGGCAAAGCCCCCAGGACAGCTGGTGAGGAGTGTGGACAGCATGGGGTGGGTTTTCCTGGGAATTCCTGTGCTGGGAAGGCTCCTGCCTGCCTCTGTGGCTTGTTTGGAACTGGGAGGACACAGGAATGTTGGTGTGAGTGAGAAGCAACTGCCAGGCACAGGGCAGTGGTGCCAGGGAGCCACAGCAGGAGCCACGTGGTGGGATGGCAGCAGAGGCAATGGAGGGAATCTCCTTGCTCTGGTGGCTCAGGAGCCACGGTGGAGAGGACAGGGAGCTCTCAGAGCTGGAGATGCCACCGGATCTGGGAGGTGGCCAAGCTCGCGGTTAGCAATGCACCAAAGCCCTCCGGATGCCGCAACACGGATCGAGGCTCGCTCCGTCCCCGCTCTGCAGGAAGGAGGCTGATTAATACACGGGCATTAATTATTAAATGGCTCATTGTTCTGGCAGGGCCAATTGAGACAACGATTTACGGGGTTGCCGGCTCCCGCCCAATTCCCACGGCCGAGGGAAAACACTCCAGGCAGGCGGAGAGGCGACGGCCACGTGGATCCAAGCGGAGCCGTTCCAATCGGGAGCTAATTGAGATCCAATAGCCGAGTTAAGCGGGGCTGATGGAACGCCAGGGGGCTGCTCAGCTCCACATCGAGCGCTGGCCCGGCGCGGCGCAGGGCTGGGACACGCGCTCGGATGCTGCGAGTCGTTAAACCTCTGCTAAGTGTGTTTTAATGCTCACTTGACATTTCATTATCCCACAGCAACTATTCAAACACACGGCCCCTCCAGAATTAATTAGTCGTTATACAGGATATTAATCAAAGGGGACTGTGCCAATGTGCTTCCATCCCAAATCCGATCCAGCTGTTGCTGTTACTGGGTGGCATTGGAAGAACCTCACAGATTTCTGCGCTCTTCTGGCTTTCAATTTGATGGATCAAATCCTTTGGCTGATGCTTTTCCCGGCCCTTCTCCACCCCCTCAATCTAAGAATAATTCGGCAGCGTCAGCCCCACGCTCCTCGGCAACCCTACAATAACAGAGGCACGGCAGCAGCCGGGGCTGGGGCATTGCTGTGCCGGAACGATGGGAACAATCCTGTGGAACACGGTGGTGCTGTGCCAGGATGGCACGGTGAGGAGCTGGGCATGCTGCTGTGCCCTGCCCTGCCTCGCCGCTGGATGGATGGATGGATGGACAGGTTGTCATTCCCACCATGCAGCCATCCATCTGTCACGCTGATCCCGTGCCAAAGCTGCTGCTGCAAACCCGCCGGTCCCCCAGCACGGGGCTCCTGCCTCCGGAGCCCCCTCTTGACCCCGGGGCCGAGTGGGACATGGCTGCTTCCTGCCGGAGCAGTGTGGGTCAGGCCTCGCTGTGGAAGGGCTTTTCCCCACGGCTGATGCCCTGTCAACCTCTGTCTTCGCAGAGAAGCCAAACAAACCCCTGGAACAGCAGAGTCAGCAGCGAGGGCTGTGCCGGGAGCTGGGCCAGGCTTCACCTCCATCCTGGCCGGATGGACAAAGCCACCCGGTCAGGACACCAGGATGGGTCCCAGCTGGAGGAGCTGCTTTGCATGGCTCGGTGGATCTGGGAGCTCCTGGCCATGGAGCTGTGGCACAACCTGGGGGGGATCTGTGGGGTGACATCCACCCTTCCTGCTACTCACAGCACACCCCCTGTAAGGGGGTGACAGCGGCGGTGACATTGGGGGTGAAATCCATTCCTGTCCCCTTCCAGCCAGGCGTGATGGGGGAAGGAAATCGAATCTGAGCGGTCTTGGATAAAAGCCTCGGTGAAAGGCGAGCGCGAGAGAGCAAAGTCTGTGCTGGCTTGGTTGATGACTGCGGGCTGGGCTGCGCCGGGAATTGATTTCCTTTCTCCGGGCTATTTTCAGCTGCTGAGGTGTGTGTGGAAGTGCTGCTGCTTTAATAACTCCTCCAGCTCCCGCGTGTGGGGACCAGGCCCTGTAATTGGATCTGCCAGAGCGTCCTGGGCTGGGGGAGAAGGCTGCCCGTGCCCGCGGAGGTGTCCTGCCTGCGGGGACAAGGGCTGTGACTGAAGGTGCTCCCTGTGACCCCAGGGGTGGGGACGGTCCGGGTCCCTTGGGCTGTGCCGGGGGCTTTGCATTGTCACCCTCCTAGAATGAGGGTCTGGAGGGGACATGGCAGAGAGGACAAGGATCTGTTTGGGGACGTCCCTCTGCTGCTGAGCGTCCATCCATCCGTCCATCCGTCCGTCCATCGGCGTGCGTGTGTTCGGGAGTCACGGTGTGATTTATTAACGAGGACACCGCAAGGAGAGCGGGCCCATTATTCCTGGCGTCTGCAGCCGCTCCTGACAGCTCCGTGGAATTGAAATATCTTATTTAAAGCCTCTGGGGAGCATTTTTAAATATCAGCCGTGACACTCAAGGACTCGTCCCCAAAGGGCACCCTCCCTCCTCCCGCGGGGACGGGTGACCCCGGCGCGGTGGGTGGGCGGCTGGGTGGGTGTCACCGCGGGTTTGGTGCCAGTCCCGCCGTGCCCACCCCATCTCCGCCATGCCGGGATGGGGTGGGGATCCCCCCGTGTCCCCTGTCACCCTCTCCCGTGCGGGGAGGTGGGCGCGGCGCCCCGCTGCGCTCCCGGCGCTGGCAACGCGCTCCTCAGGTCTTATGAAAGTTTAATTTACGCTCCGTTCTCAGAAGAACAAACAAAGCTCTGCCGAAAGGGCCCGCGGCGGGTTTTAACGCAAGATTAGATTTTGGGCAAGGAGGGCTGAGCTTGCTTTATTTATTCCCTCTCTGCTTTATCTCGCAGCACTCCCCGTTGGGGACGGCGACGCTGCAGCGCCTGCCCGGTCCCCCGGAGACTCCCCGGTCTGTTTTGAGGCGGATGAAACACGAGCTCCGGGGGTGGGGACTGCCCGGGGAGGTCTGGTGGCAGCAGGGTCCGGCTTGGGGACCGGGGCGATGCTCGTGGGGTGGGCGAGTGGAGATGTGATGGTTTCCTTTATCTCCCCACCAGCTGCTGGCGCTGGCGGCTGATAAGAGCAGGCGCGGGGATGATAAGGGGGTTCAGCCGGGATTCATCGGAGCAGTGCCAGAGCTGGGGTCCGGGCTGAGTGACACCAGCAGACCGCAGTGGCAGGGGTCAGGACGGTGGGTCCCAAGTCCCAGATCCTGGCGTTGAGTCACATCCAGTCCCCGGACTGGGAGGGTGACAATCACCAGCTCACGCGCAGTGGAAATACCTCCCGTGTGCGTGGCCATGAGTCCCTGTGTGGCAGTGAGGGCCACCGGGGTGTCCCCCAGCCTGCACACACGTTGACATGCACAGCCATGTAGGACACACACCTCCAGCTGCAGCTCCTCAGGGAAAAAGAGCTCCTGGCACAAATGTGGTGAATTGGGGGTGTGTGCAGGACCTGCAGCCTCGCCGGGGGGAGGCTGTGACAGTGACATGGATGTCCCCTCACCGCTGATCCCCCTCCCACAGGTACATGATCACCTCGCTGGACCGCACCCACGCCGGCTTCTACCGCTGCATCGTCCGCAACCGCATGGGAGCCCTGCTGCAGCGCCAGACCGAGGTGCAGGTGGCCTGTAAGTGACTGTCCTGCTCCATGGGGACTGCCTGGGGACACCCAGCTCCTGGCCCTGTAGGACAGCTCTGTTGGTGACACTCCTGGCCAGCACGTGCGAGCCTGGAGCATCCCTGGGGTGATGCTTGGCAGGGACATCCAGAATGTCCCTGGGGTGATGCTTGGCAGGGACATCCAGAGTGTCCCTGGGGTGATGCATAGCAGGGATATTCAGAGTGTCCCTGGGGTGATGCTTGGCAGGGACATCCAGAGTGTCCCTGGGGTGATGCATGGCAGGGACATCGGAGCATCCCTGCAGCAGTGCCGGGAGGGATGTCTGGAGCATCCCCGGGGTGACACTGGCAGGGATGTCTGGAGATTTAAAGAGGAGATGTGGGTGCTGAGGGTGGCTCTGTCCCAAGAGACTTGCCCCTCTCTGTCAGCCCTTGCCTCCGGGATAGCCCCAATCTCATCCCCTTAAACACCTCCTGAGGAGCAGTGACAAATCAGGAAGATAATGAGAAATTAATAAGGCAGCTGTGCTAACTACTAATGATAATGGCAAAGTCGTTAAAAAAGGGATTCTTTACATGTTTTTAATTACAGCAATTAAGGAAGTCAGTAAAAATCCCCTGTCCCACCCCCCTCCTCCGTGCTCCCCACTTCCCTCAGTCTCCCACAACTGCTGTGTGCTTGAAGCCTGGGGATGGCAGGGTGGGATGGAGGCAGCTGTGCCCCGTCTTGTCCCCGGAGTTAGGGTCATGCTGGGATGCTCCTGGCACTGGGACATGGGATGGGACATGGTGACAGGCCAGGGAGCCCCAGGACTGGGCCCTCCGTGCTGTGGCTGCAGCCTGTCCGTGCTGGGGGACACTGGGACAAGTGTCCCTGATCCAGCACAAGGGTGGTGGGGCTCCAGGTGCTGCGGGGATTGATCCCCAGGAGCAGCCGGTGGGATCTGAGCCATCCCCACATCCCACACCCCGAGCCAGCCAAGCCACCCAGGCCGAGGAGGGGACAAAGCAGCCCCTCTGCATCATCATCCCCTGGGGTGTCCATCCCAAAAACCCCAGCCTGCTGCCCAGCCGGACCCGGCGCTGAACCCCTGGGCGCATTCCCGGCCTCTCCCCAGCCCCTCACACAGCTCTCCCCCGTTCTGCAGACATGGGGAGCTTCGAGGACAGCGAGACGCAGCAGAGCGTGTCCCACGGGGAGGCTGCGGTCATCCGAGCGCCCCGCATCGCCAGCTTCCCGCAGCCGCAGGTCACCTGGTTCCGGGACGGACGGAAGATCTCCCCCAGCAGCCGCATGTGAGCACTCCCGGGATCCCCCCGGAATCCCCTTGGAACCCCCCCAGCATCCCGGGGGCTGCATTTCCTCTTGTCCCCACACTAAGGATGTTTAACCGACATCTCAAGAGCGTCGTGCTAAAACCCAGAGACACACTCGGTGACTAATGGCTCTGTTTGTCACCAGAGGAAGGGATTTTTTTCACAAAAAACGAAAACAGGAGGGAGGAAGGCAGGCAAAAGGGTGGGATGGAGCCAAGCACGGCGCACACACATGTGCCAGGTGTCCCCACGGAGCTGTGGCAGATCCCGGTGCTGCCGGAGCCCTGGCAGCCGCCGCCTGCAGGAATTGAATTTGTAACCCCCATTATGCAGGAATTGAACTGGTCTCCTTTCGATTTGCAAAGCGGGATTGAGGAGATAAAACTCCTTTATCTCATATTTAATGGTAAAAAAAATATATTCCCCGCAGCATTTTATGTTTCCAGCAGATTAGATTGTTCCATTAAATAAAAAATGAAAAAAAAAAGGGAGAAATCCCAGGAATCTGCACCATCCCATGGGCTCTGCTTGGAGAGAGGGGTGCAGGGCTTGCTCCCCCACATCCCGGGGTTGGTGCCTGGGGCAGGTGAGGGTGCTGGGTGGGCAGTGAGGGTCCCAGCTCGATGTCCCCTTGGCGTTCACTCCCCCTCTGCTCCCCCCAGAGCCATCACGCTGGAGAACACTCTGGTCATCCTGTCCACGGTGGCTCCGGACGCGGGGCGTTACTACGTGCAGGCGGTGAATGACAAGAACGGGGACAACAAGACGAGCCAGCCCATCACCCTGACCGTGGCTAGTGAGTGTGGGGGGCACTGCCCCCCTCC
Source organism: Lichenostomus cassidix (assembly GCF_008360975.1). Taxonomy (NCBI): domain Eukaryota; kingdom Metazoa; phylum Chordata; class Aves; order Passeriformes; family Meliphagidae; genus Lichenostomus; species Lichenostomus cassidix. Next base: position 2,602,447 of record NC_139498.1, on the reverse strand, counting down.
CCCCATCCCCAGCCTCGCCCCCAAATTTAATTTGCAGTAAATCTCTTCGGAGCCTCCGGCTTCTGCTGACTTAACAGTTCAGCTGCCTCAGAATTTATTTAGGTGCTCGGGGCTGTGCTGCAGGCGCTGGTGTGTCACAGGCAGAGCTCCTGCTCCAGCTGCACCCGGCCATGCCCCGGGAATGGGCTGTGGAATGGGGGTGCTGCAGTGTCACCCCACAGCCACCCTCCCTCACTCCTCTCCGTGTCCCCCTGTCAGCTCCTGGCGCTCTGGAGCAGCCCCTGCCTGGGTGCCACCCCTGGAACCTTGTCCCTCCAGCTCCTTTGGACCCTCCAGGACTTCCAAAGGTCCCCCAGCCCATTTGGGTGGTGACAGCCCATCCCATGGGAGATACCCTGAAGTGGCATCAGTCCTGTCACACTCTCACCCATCTCCTCCTGCTGCTCCATAGGGTTAGGACAGGTTATCCCTGTCTGTGGTGGGCTCTGCCTGTCTCCCATCCCCATTAATCTGTTTTCCCATCCCTTGGCGTCCTGGAGCACCATAAACATCCCGGAGCCCCTGTTTATGGATTCAGCTCTATCAGCAGCTTTCGAGCCGATCGCGTTTTTACAGCGCCTACATGAGGGTTTTTTATTGTTGCCATCATTTTTGCTTTATGGACTCCCTGCTCCCTCCTCCCTGCTGCCACCAGCCTGGTGGCCCTGCCGAGGGGTGCTGGGGCTCCCACAGTGGGCCATGGCTTAGGGACAGCTGGGAAGGCACCCTAATGCCACCAGGATGGGCTGGACCTTTGGTGGCTCTCAGCTTTGTCTCCTCCAAGCCAGCAGAGAGGAATTTGGGCAGGCAGGGCGTGCTTATGGCTGTCCTTCTCCCCAGACGTGGGTGGCCCAGCTGATCCCATCGCACCCACCATCATTGTCCCACCCAGGAACACCAGTGTGGTGGCCGGGACCTCGGAGGTGACCATGGAGTGCGTGGCCAATGCCAGGTGAGCCGTGGGGTGCGGATTGGGATGGGGATGGGGGAATCTCCCTGCTGGCATTGCCCAGCCTCAGGGCTGGGTGTCCATTGATCCATTCCCACCACACTCCTGGATCCTGTGGGATGGAGCAAGTTCCTTCCCAACTGAGTCCTGTGGGATGGAGGGAGGTGGAATTCTCCAGGGAAGCCAGAGCTGGCTCTTGACATGCCCCTGCCCCCCCAGGCCGCTGATCAAGCTGCACATCATCTGGAAGAAGGATGGGGTGCCCGTGTCCAGCGGGATCAGTGACTACAGCCGCCGGCTGACCATCCTGCACCCCACCCTGAGCGACAGTGGCTTCTACGAGTGCGAGGCTGTGCTGCGCAGCAGCAGCGTCCCTGCCGTGGCTGCCGGTGCCTACCTGTCCGTCCTGGGTGAGCTCCTGCCCTCGGGCACCTCCCTGTCCATCCTGGGTGACCACCTGCCCGTGGGCAGCCCAGACCACCAGTGCCATGAGCCGGGAGAGGGGTGGGAAGTGACAGGCAGGGCACTGGGGTTGCTCCTCGGTCAGTCCAAGGACCATGGCCGGGTTCCCTTGGCAGAGCCCCCGCAGTTCATCAAGGAGCCGGAGAGACACATCACGGCTGAGATGGAGAAGGTGGTGGCCATCCCCTGCCAAGCCAAAGGTGAGCTGCTCCCCAGCACCCTCCGTGTGCTGCCGTGACCCCGTGCCTGACGTGGCTGTACCCCTGCAGGTGTCCCCCCTCCCGAGATGGCCTGGTACAAGGACGCTGCCCTGCTCCACCTGGAGAAGCTGTCGCGCTTCCAGCTGCTGGAGGACGGCAGCCTGCAGATCAGCGGGCTGGTTCCTGATGACACCGGAATGTTCCAGTGCTTTGCCCGCAACGCGGCCGGCGAGGTGCAGACCACCACGTACCTGGCTGTGACCAGTAGGTGCCATCAGCCCTCTGCCCTGGGGTGCCCTGGCTGGGTGGTGGGTGGGACACACTTGGGACCCCACAGTTGAGTCCCACAAGGGGCTCAGGGGACCCCAGGAAACTCTCATGGGTCAGGTCCAGGCTGGGCACAGGGAGGGAATTCAGGGGGAGCTGCTCATCTCTGTGCCCCACAGGCATCGCCCCCAACATCACCCGGGGTCCCCAGGACAGCACGGTGATCGATGGCATGTCTGTCATCCTCAACTGCGAGACCTCGGGAGCTCCACGCCCGGCCATCACCTGGCAGAAAGGTAAAGTGTTGGGGGCGATCCTGCCCTCCGAGCCCTGCCACCAGGCTCGGTGGCCACCACACCGGTGGCACTGACGGGGCTCCGCTGTGTCCCCAGGAGAGCGGGTCCTGGCCAGCGGCTCGGTGCAGCTGCCGCGTTTCACCCTGCTGGAGTCGGGCAGCCTCCTGGTGAGCCCTGCACACCTGCCCGACGCTGGCACCTACACCTGCCTGGCCACCAACTCCCGCGGCGTGGACGAGGCCTCTGCCGACCTGGTGGTCTGGGGTAAGGGAGTCAGGGCGGGCCTGTGTCACCTGCAGCTGGGAGGGACAGGGAGGGACTGTGCCTGGCTCTGTGTCCCACCCTGGGTGCTCTCGGGGGATGCTGAGGGTGGGCACTGGGTTTTGTGGGTGAGAAGGGGGGCTGTCCCTGTGGTGCCACCCTGCAGTGCTGGTGGCTCGTTGTGTCCCCCGCAGCAAGGACACGCATCACTGACCCGCCCCAGGACCAGAGTGTCATCAAGGGCACCAAGGCTGTCATGAGCTGCAGGGTCACCCACGACCCCAGTGTGGATGTCAGGTGAGTGTGACAGGGAGGGTGGGGGGTCCAGGCACCCCCGGGTTGCTGACCTGGCTGCTGTCACCACTGTCCTGTGCCTGGGAAGGGAGATGGGGGTCCTCCACTGCAGCCCTGCGCTGGTGGTCCTGCACTGCCACCTGGTGCCCTGTGACTGGGAGTCCCTGGTCGCCTCTCCTTCTTGGGGGGCTGCGGAGCACCAGCACACCTGGGTGGGTCCTTCCTGGCACAGGTACGTCTGGGAGAAGGACGGAGCACCGCTGGGCCCCGAGAGCGGCCCCCGGGTGCGCCTGGACGAGGTGGGCACCCTGCACATCTCCCAGACCTGGTCGGGTGACATCGGCACCTACACCTGCAAGGTGATCTCTGCCGGGGGCAACGACTCGCGCAGCGCCCACCTCCGTGTCCGGTGAGACCCCCCTCATCCTGCTGGCGCCCCTGCCAGGGGCTGTGCCCCCTCCCTCCCTTTCTCCATCCCTAACCCCCCTGTCCAGGCAGCTCCCCCACGCCCCCGAGAGCCCTGTGGCCGCTCTGAGCCCGCTGGAGAAAAGGGCCATCAACCTCACGTGGGCCAAGCCCTTCGACGGCAACAGCCCCCTGCTCCGCTACGTCGTGGAAGTCTCTGAGAACAGTAAGGGTCTCTACCACCCCCCGGCACTGCTGGCACTGGGAAAACTCCCCAGTGTCACCCTGCTGCAGGGGATGCTGTTGGGAGCTTGGGGACCCCAGGGCTTGTCAGCCAGGCTGGGTACCCAGTGTCCTGCAGGTCAGGGCCCCACCCTGCTGTCCCCTCTTCTCCCCAGATGCGCCCTGGACCGTGCTGCTGGCCAGCGTGGACCCCGAGGTGACATCGGTGACAGTGCGGGGCTTGGTCCCCGCTCGCTCCTACCAGTTCCGCCTGTGCGCTGTGAATGACGTGGGCAGGGGACAGTTCAGCAAGGACACGGAGAGGTGAGGTCCAGCTGGGAGTCTCCAGGGGGGGTGGTGGCCCTGGGTGCTCACCCTGCTTTGTCCCTGCAGGGTGTCCCTGCCCGAGGAGCCGCCCTCTGCACCGCCCCAGAACGTCATCGCCAGCGGCCGCACCAACCAGTCCATCATGATCCAGTGGCAGCCACCCCCCGAGAGCCACCAGAACGGTGTCCTCAAGGGCTACATCATCCGGTAGGTGCCAGCGGGGGAGCCTGGGGGTCCCAAACCTGCTGCTGGTGGGGACACTGCAGCTCTGATGGCTCCTGGTCACCAGGTACTGCCTGGCTGGGCTGCCTGTGGGGTATCAGTTCAAGAACATCACCAACGCCGAGGTCAACAACCTGCTCCTGGAGGACCTCATCATCTGGACCAACTATGAGATCGAGGTGGCCGCCTACAACAGCGCCGGCCTGGGGGTCTACAGCATGAAAGTGACCGAGTGGACCCTGCAGGGAGGTGGGCAGGGACTGTGGGGATGGGCAGGGACATCAGGGGTGGGCAGGGGGTTGGTGGCCCCCCAATAGCAACAGGTGGTGCCATGGGGGTGATGGGGACGGAAGACAGGAGGATGGGTGTGGAGGTCCCAGGGGGATGGGGATTTGCTGGGCAGGGATGAGCAGGGCCTGCAGAGGCTCTGGCACCCAGCTGATGGAGGGGACCTCGTGGAGCTGTCCCTGTAGCTGTCCCTTCCTCCCGGCAGTGCCCACGGTGCCTCCAGGGAATGTGCAGGCTGAGGCCACCAACTCCACCACCATCCGCTTCACCTGGAACCCCCCCAGCCCCCAGTTCATCAACGGCATCAACCAGGGCTACAAGGTGAGGGCGGCTCCCAAAAATGGGACAGCTTGTGGGGAAAACTCCTCGGTCAACCTTCACAATCTGTCTTGGCTCCTCCTCGCCGAAATCCCAGATTTTAGCTGGATCTCTCCTGACTGTTAAAATAATATTTACTGTTATTTAACACTTGCATAGGCTCGGAGTCTCCCATGCTCTGTAATTAATTCCAAATTGCAATTAATTCAAATTTACATTAATGAAATTGAATTAAAAACATTAAACTTGTGTCTTAATCCACTCCAAAGAAGTTCGGGAATTTAATTGCCGCTGAATGAGATAACCAGCGTGAGTAGGATATTTAACATTCTTTATTAAATGCCACTTAGTATTTTTGATTAGTATTTTTAGGGCCTAATTAGTGTTTAATTAAGTTGCTGGAGGCTATCTTGCACAATACCAATTAAATGCCCAGCCATCCCTCCTGCACGCGGGCGAGGGGTGATCCAGCGCCGTTATCGATGGCGTTAATCACAGCTCCGTAAACAGCGCTGGCAGAGGCGCCGAGTGCTCCCCGCACCGCTAATTGCTCCTTAATCAACACCGGATTAATAAGAAGAGGCCGGAGGATGGTGTTTGTGGCACGGTGAGGACACAACGCCGGGAATCCTCATGCCAGCTCCTTTCTCCCGCAGCTCATCGCCTGGGAGCCGGAGCACGAGGACGAGGCCACGGTGGTGACAGTGCGGCCGAACTTCCAGGACAGCGTCCACGTGGGCTACGTGGCGGGGCTGCGCAAGTTCGCCGAGTACTTCACCTCGGTGCTGTGCTTCACCACGCCCGGGGACGGCCCGCGCAGCCCCCCGCAGCTGGTGCGCACCCACGAGGACGGTACGGGGAGGCTCCGACCCCCGCGGGATGGACCCTGCCCGCCCCCCGGCTCCGTCCCGCTGCCGAGCCCTGTCCGAGGGGAGCCCCCTCCTCCCCACTCGCTCCTCGCGGGGGTCCCGTGGGTGCTGAGGGTTCCTGCGCTGGGGTGCTGAGGCTGGGTGTCTTTGGGCAGTGCCGGGCCCTGTGGGACACCTCAGCTTCAGTGACATCCTGGATACGTCCCTGAAGGTCAGCTGGCAGGAGCCGCTGGAGAAGAATGGGATCCTGACAGGTACGGGAGCACTGGCAGGTATTGGCTCCTGCGTTGGTCCTTTTTCCACCCCACAGCATCTCCCCCCTTTCCTGTCCCATTCCCACTCTGGAGCATCTCCCCTCTATCCCATTCCCACCCCACAGTATCCCTCTCATGTCCTTTTCCTCCCCTGCAGCCTCTCCCTGTGTTCTGCCCTCTTCCCACCCTGCAGAATCTCCCACATGTCCTGTCCCCCTGCCCTGGCCCCGCTCAGCCCCTGGGGTGGGTGACACAGGGGTGACACAGGGGGTGCATTCCAGGCTACCGGATCTCGTGGGAGGAGTACAACCGCACCAACACGCGGGTGACACATTATCTGCCCAATGTCACCCTGGAGTACCGTGTCACCGGCCTCACCGCCCTCACCACCTACACCATCGAGGTGGCTGCCATGACCTCCAAGGGACAGGGACAGGTGTCCTCCTCCACCATCTCCTCGGGGGTCCCTCCAGGTGAGCATGGTGGCATTGGGGTGCCGGGGGCTGTGAGCGGTGCTGGGGGTGAGAGGTCAGTGCCACCCACCCTGCTGTGTCCCCACAGAGCTCCCCGGTGCCCCCACCAACCTGGGCATCTCCAACATCGGTCCCCGTTCCGTCACCATCCAGTTCCGCCCGGGTTACGATGGCAAAACCTCCATCTCCCGCTGGCAGGTGGAGGCACAGGTATGGGGTGGCTCGGGCAGGGGGGTCAGGGGGTGTGTAGGGGGAAGCTCACCCCACTGCCATCCCACAGGTGGGCCAGAATGGCGAGGCTGAGGAGTGGGGGCTTGTGCACCAGCTGGCCAACGAGCCCGACAGCCGCTCCATGGAGGTGCCCAACCTGAAGCCCTACACCTACTACAGGCAAGTGCCAGCATGGTGCCATGGTGCCACCCCTGGGGAATGGAGCTCTCTTGTCCCCCACCATGACCCCCCTCTCTGTCCCTCGGGGGGACTGGAGCTCTCTTGCCCCACACTGTGACCCCCCTCTCCTCTCTCAGTTTCCGCATGCGGCAGGTGAACATCGTGGGCACCAGCCCCCCCAGCCTGCCCTCCCGCAGGATCCAGACCCTCCAGGCCCCCCCGGACATGGCCCCTGCCAATGTCACCCTGAGGACGGCCAGTGAAACCAGCCTGCGGCTGCGCTGGATGGTGAGTGGGCACCATGACTCAGGGGGGTCCTGTTCCTGTGAGGGCTGCAGGGGGGTGGAGCTGGGAGGCTGTGGGATGTCGGGAGTGACAATGGCTGTCCCTGCCAGCCCCTCCTGGAGCAGGAGTACAACGGGAACCCTGACTCGGTGGGGTACAGGATCCGGTATGCGCGGGCAGACGGGCGGGGCCAGCCGGCGCTCCACGTGATCCGTGACCGTGTGGAGCGGGAATTCACCATCGAGGACCTGGAGGAGTGGACAGAGTACCGGGTGCAGGTCCAGGCCTTCAACGCCATCGGCTCGGGGCCCTGGAGCCCCTCGGTGCTGGCACGCACCCGAGAGTCAGGTACTGCTGCCCACCTGGGCACTGGGCACCCACCCCGGCCAGTTTGGCCAGTCCAGCCACTGACCCCCTCTGCCACCCCCCTACAGTCCCCTCCTCTGGCCCCAGCAATGTGTCAGCAGTGGCCACCTCCTCGAGCAGCTTGGTGGTCCGATGGAATGACATCCCCGAGGCCGACTGCAACGGGCTCATCCTGGGCTACAAAGTGAGCTCCTGCCTGTCCCCTGCCCGTGCCCTGGGAAGCACAGTTTTCCCTGGGGAATCACCCTGCAGGCTGTGAGTCCCCAGGAGCTGGTGGCCATCAGTGCCAGCCTGGCCCGGCCGTGCCACAAGGCTTGTGTTGCAGGTGCTGTACAAGGAGAAGGGCTCGGAGGTGCGTGCCCAGTTCTGGCTGGCAGAGGGCAACGCCTCCCGCAGCGCGCAGCTCACCGGGCTGGCCAAGTACACCCTGTACGAGATCCGGGTGCTGGCCTTCACCAGGATCGGCGATGGTGTCCCCAGCCGGCCCCCCGTCCTTGAGAGGACGCTGGATGACGGTGGGTGACAGCGCCACAGTGGGCTGAGGGTACCCTGGGTGCTCAATCCCATCCTATCCCTATTCTCTGGGATGCTCCCTCTCCCTGTGACCAGGACACCCAGGGAGATGGGATCTGTCGCTTTGCCCACACTCCCTGCTGATCCCCATCTCTCCCCCTGCAGTTCCCGGGCCCCCCGTGGGGCTGCTCTTCCCTGAAGTGAGGACCACCTTGGTGCGGCTCATCTGGCAGCCGCCAGCAGCACCCAACGGCGTCATCCTGGGTAGGTGGGGAGCATCCCGGGCGTGCCACACTGAGATGCTCTGCAGGGGGATGCAGAGCTCATGTGAAAGCAGGGAATGGCGTGGGGAGGCAGAGACCAGCTCCCTGAGCATCTCGGAGCGCTCGGGGTTGAAGTTCCCTGCTCGGATGCTGGTCCCTGGCCGGCTGGGAGCTCCCCGGTGCAGTGCGTTGGGAGGGAGGGGGCGGCACGGGGAGGGGCCCAGGCTGCTGTCCGCTCCCCATCCCCACCTCTCTGCTCCCTGCCCGCAGCCTACCAGGTCAGCCACCGCCTGAACACCTCGGCGGTGACCGCGGCCGCCGTGGAGGTGCTGGAGGCCAGCGCCCGGCAGTTCACGGCCACCGGCCTCCAGCCCGAGGCCACCTACCTGTTCCGTGTGGCCGCGCAGACCCGCAAGGGCTGGGGCGAGGCGGCCGAAGCTCTGGTGGTCACCACCGAGAAGAGAGGTAACGATGGGGGGTCCGGCCGGCGGCGGGGAGCCAGGGGCGACCCCGCAGTGCTCCCAGCCCCTCGCCTCCCCCAGCCCGGCCGCAGCCCCCCGGGAAGCCGCTGGCGCAGCAGGAGGAGGTGCGGGCTCGGAGCGTGCTGCTGTCCTGGGAGCCGGGCAGCGACGGGCTGTCCCCCGTGCGCTACTACACCGTGCAGAGCCGAGAGCTGCCCGACGGAGAGTGGGCTCTGCACTCCGCCACCGTCAGCCACAACGCCACCGCCTTCGTCGTGGACAGGTGAGGGGCTGGGGACATGGAGGGTGGTGATGGTTCGGATGCTTTCCCCGTGTCTCGGTTTCCAGAAGTGCTGGTGCAAGGCTGGGAAGCGATGGCCTGGGTGGCTCGGGGGTGACCTGCTGGCTGCCCTGTCCCCATCCCGTTCTGCTCCCTGCAGGCTGAAGCCCTTCACCTCCTACAAGTTCCGTGTGAAGGCGACGAATGACATCGGGGACAGCGAGTACAGCGAGGAGTCGGAGTCACTCACCACCCTGCAGGCTGGTCAGCACCTCCTGGGGCAGGGACAGGGACAGGGGGCACCTCCCATGCCCAGGGGATTCCTCCTGAGCCCGGGGCATCCCCCCTGCCCTGGGCATCTCTGGAGCCTCACCACCCTCTTCTCCCGCCCAGCCCCTGAGGAGGCTCCCACCATCCTCTCCATCACCCCCCACACCACCACGTCGGTGCTCATCCGCTGGCAGGTACTGTCCCCTCTGCCCTACCCTGGTGGCACCGAGGTGGACTGGAGACAGCCACCTCAGGGTGCCAGGCAGTCCTGGATCAGTGCAGCCTCTGACTGCCTGCCCTCCCTCCCCCTGCAGCCCCCGGCTGAGGACAAGATCAATGGGATCCTGCTGGGTTTCCGGCTGCGGTACCGGGAGCTGGTGTACGACAATCTGCGTGGCTTCGCCCTGCGTGGCATCGGCCACCCTGGTGCCAGCTGGGCCGAGCTCAGCCGTGAGTGCCCATAGCCCTGCCAAGCCTGGGGACAGGGGCTGGGGTGACCGGGGGTGGCAGGTGGGGATCTGGGCAGTGCAGCATCCTGTGTTCACTCCACAGCATTTCCTGGGTACCAGGGTCAGGCTGTGTCCCTGGAGCTGTCACTGGCCCCCTTGTGGCACCAGAACTGTGGTCCCTAACATTCTTTAGTGTTGTCACTGGCTCAGTCCCACTGTGTCCCTGTAGCTCAGGTGTCCACAAATCTGAACCTACCATGGGCTGTGTGACACCCTGCTGTGTCACAGCAGGGAACAGGGTCACATCCACTCTGGGGACAGCAGGGGTACAAGTGACAAGGGCAGAGCCCAAGAGAGGACCTTGCCCTGTCCCCCATGGAGACCCCAATATGCAAACCCGGCTTGTGCCACTCAGGGGAAGGGGCAGGAGGATGGAAAGGCTTTCGGTGCTGTGACAGCCCTGTTGGCACCTGGGGGTGACAGAGCCCTTGCAGGGGAGCCCTGGCCCCCTGGGGTGGGGGCTGTGTTAGGGTGGGAGTTCAGAGGCCACCCCTGCCCTGCACTAACCCCTGCCTGCTCTCCTGCCCAGCTGTCTACACTGTGCACAACCTCAGCGAGGTGTCCCTCACCCAGTACGAGCTGGACAGTAAGTCACCACCTCCTGTCCCCCACCCTCCTCTGTGTCCCCCCCAGTGCCACCCCCCTGTGTCCCTGCACTGCGGGGTGAGCTGGAGCCCCTCTGCCTGTCCCCTCCAGTTGCTCCTTGGGGACATCCCCTTCTTCCCAACAACGGGGGGCTCTGCCAGGCCCCCCGGGGATAATGGGGCTGTCCCATCCTGGGGAGGGTCCCACTCACCCTTTGTCCCCCAGACCTGAGCAAGCACCGGCGCTACGAGATCCGGATGAGCGTCTACAACGCCGTGGGCGAGGGGCCAACCAGCCCCCCACAGGAGGTGTTCGTGGGGGAAGCAGGTGAGTCCTGGCAGGGGCTGGGGGCTGTCCTGGAGCCCCACATCGCCCACACAAGGCAGTGCATCCCCCGAATCAGCGCGGGGTTCCTCTCCCCGGGTGGTGACGCTGTCCCCTCCCTTGGCGCAGTGCCCACCGGAGCGCCGCAGAACGTGGCTGTGCAGGCGGCCACGGCCACCCAGCTGGATGTCACCTGGGAGCCACCCCCTGTCGAGAGCCAGAACGGCGACATACAGGGCTACAAGGTACCTCCTGTCACCTGGGACCTGGCACCCTTCCGGGGCTCGGGGGGCTCTGGAGAGGTGGTGAATTCCTGGGGCCACCGGGTGGGTTTCACTGGGGGTGCTGTGCATGGGGAAGGGATTCTGGGAAGATGCTGGGGATCTCGAGGACATCCCGGGTGTCCCATTCCGCTGCCGAGCGGCAGAGGGGCAGCAGATGGCGCCGTCGGCCTTGGGATGAGGCCGGGATGCACCGGGATACAGCCGGGATGCTGTTGGGACGCATTAGGATGCAGTCCCAGCCCCATGCTCTGGACACCTCCTTGTCCCCATCCATTGTGATTCCTCCTGCTTGTCGCCATCCCTCAGGAATCAGGCACGGCTCGAAGGTGACCTCAGCACGCTCTGTGTCTGATGTCCAGCACAGCCTGCAGCCCTCCAGAAGGAGAGGCTATTCCGCCCCCTCCGGCACACTTGGAGCCCCAGCCAGGCTGGGACAGGGGGTCAGGAGCCCAGGCAGGGCGGTGTGGGGTGTCTGGGCACAGCCAAGGGCTCGGGGAAGGGAGCAGGGTCGGATCCTCACCCAGCTCCCCACACCTCCTCCCGCAGATCCACTTCTGGGAGGAGCAGCGGCAGAACGAGAGCTCGCGGGTCAAGACCCTCTTCCTGCCCGAGTCCGGGGTGAAGCTGAAGAACCTGACGGGGTACACCTCGTACTGGGTCAGCGTGGCAGCCTTCAATGCCGCAGGGGATGGGCCCCGCAGCCCCCCCGTGAAGGCACGGACACAGCAGGCAGGTGGGGCCCGTGGCACGGCTAGCCCAGCACCCTGCTGCCCCTGGGCTCTGTGGGGAGGTGTCTCCATGGGTCTGGCTCCAGGGATTCCCCTTCATCCTGCAATCCCAAGCAGAACATCCCTGGGCTCACCCCAGAGGGTTGGTGGTTTGGGGGCACAAGGGGATGAAGGTTTAAGCTGAAGCTTGAGAAGGATGGAAGTCTTTGGAGAAGAGACAAGGAGAAGGAGACTATTCCCCCATGGAATCTTTGCTGCAGAGGGAATGGGGCACAGGGGTGTGAGTTGATGGACCAGAGTTAGGGTGGAGGCAGGGAGAGGGGCTGGCTCGTGCTGGGGGTGTCCCCTGGGAGCGCTGAGCTGGCCCTGCCACCCTGTCCCCTCGCAGCCCCCAGCGCTCCCGGCTCCATCCGCTTCAGCGAGCTGACCACCACCTCAGTGAACGTGTCCTGGGAGCCACCACCGCAGCCCAACGGCATCCTCGAGGGCTACAGGCTGGTCTACGAGCCCTGCACGCCCGTGGATGGTGAGGGCATGGCCGGGGGGAGCGGGGAGGGCTCGGAGGGACCTGGCTCAGCCTCTGTCCCCGCAGGCGTCAGCAAGATTGTGACGGTGGATGTGAAGGGGAACAGCCCGCTGTGGATGAAGGTCAAGGACCTGGCCGAGGGTGTCACCTACCGCTTCCGAATCCGAGCCAAAACCTTCGCCTACGGGCCGGACGTTGAGGCCAACATCACCACAGGGCCTGGGGAAGGTAGGGGGACATGCAGGGGACATGTGTGGGGTGAGGGAGGGGATGGGGTGGGGGTGGCACGGCCCTATGGCAGTTTGTACCCCATGCCTCCAGCCCTGCTCTGGTCCCCAGGTGCCCCTGGCCCCCCCGGAGAGCCTTTCATCTCCCGCTATGGCTCGGCCATCACCATCCACTGGACCAGTGGGGACCCTGGCCAAGGGCCCATCACCAGATATGTCATCGAGGCTCGGCCCTCAGGTACTGCAGCTTCTCTCCATCCCCACCTCGGGGAGCAGGAGAGAGGAAAACTGGGGCTGGGAGTGCTGGTCTGGGCTGGGGATTAGGAGTTCAGTGTCCGTGGTGTTGTCCATGTGCTGATCCATGGGGAAAACACTGCAGAGTGGGGCTGGTGGAAAGGGTGGGTGGATGGAGGAGCACCACCCCTCACCCTGGGGTGTCCTGCAGAACCAGCCCTCCCCTCCCAGCCCGCTTTGTCTCTTCCAGATGAGGGGCTCTGGGACATCCTCATCAAAGACATCCCCAAGGAGGTGACCTCCTACACCTTCAGCATGGACATCCTCAAGCAGGGCGTCAGCTACGACTTCCGTGTCATTGCTGTGAACGACTATGGCTATGGGACCCCCAGCACCCCTTCCCCCTCCGTGTCAGGTGTGTTCCCGGGGAATCCTGTGCCCCTGTGCCAGAGGGAGGGTCCTGCTGTTGTTCTGTCCTCGTGGCCATCACTGAAACCCCCTCCTGGCTCCTACAGAGTCCCCAGTCCCACTGCCAGCACTCCCTTCCCAAATCTCTCTGTTATCCCCCTTCCCTGTGGATTCAGGTCTCACAAAGTGCCCCAAGTGACCCCGTGCTCTGCAGAGGGGTGTCCCCACCCAGACTGGTTGCCCCCTGTGCCTGTCCCCCTCTGATCCTCCCTGCTGTGCCCCAGCCCAGAAAACCAACCCGTTTTACGAGGAGTGGTGGTTCCTGGTGGTCATCGCCCTGGTGGGGCTCATCTTCATCCTCCTCCTCGTCTTCGTGCTCATCATCCGCGGGCAGAGCAAGAAGTACTCCAAGAAGTCAGACTCAGGTGAGTGAGGGAGTGCGGTGGGTGGGGACAGGACCCTCCAGGTGCCAGCTCTGATCGCACGGGAGCCTCCTGGGGGTCTCTCCCTGCCCTGGGGGTCTGGGTGGAGTGGTGGGAGCCTCTCTTCCTGGGTGACTCGGGAAGAGCTCCTGCAGAGCCCCAGTGACACCCGACAACGATGCTGTGGCTTCCCGGAGAGCCCCGGGAGCTCAAGATGAAATGAAGGACTTGTCGCACAGACAGCTGCGGAGGCAGGGCCGCCCCGGGGGCTCGCAGAGGTCGCTGGGATTAGCCAAACACAGCTCTGTTTTCTTAGCTCTGTCAAGGGCTCAGATTGTGGGGAAAATCCAGACCTCCTCGTTAAGCAAACAGCCTGGAGCGAGGAGCTGGGGACACTGGGGCAGGGCAGGGGGCTGGGCACGGCTGGCACCTCCCGGCTGTCCCCAGGTCACTCTGGAAGCAGCACAATCCCCCCAGGGCCATCCCCAGCCCTCCTCACGCTGTGCGGTGCTGCCTGGGGAGGGCAGGGGGAGGCTGAGCATCCCATCCCATCCCATCCCCCAGGGAACAGCTCCAAGGCGGCCGCCCTGAGCCACGGGGAGATGGTGAGCCTGGATGAGGGCAGCTTCCCCGCCCTGGAGCTCAACAACCGGCGCCTCTCCGTCAAGAATTCCTTCTGCCGGAAGAACGGCATCTACACCCGGTAGGGATTCCCTGCCACAGCCCCTTCTCCGGGCAGGGGAGCGGTTTTGGTCATCGTGTTGATCCCTGTGCCATCATGGGATGGGGAGGGCTTGGACCCTGGGCAGGGTGACCCTGATCTGCCCAATGTCCCCCTGCAAGGCTGGGGTTCCCTGGCAGTGGGATCAGGGTCCTTGCGGGGCTTGGCTCGCCTGAGGGGTGCTCCTCAGGGGTCCGCTGGGTTTGTCCCCAAGTGGCCCAGCCCCGAGGGGAAGGGACTCATGCTAACCACCCACCTGCCTGTCCCCGAGGTCCCCACCCCGGCCCAGCCCCGGCAGCCTGCACTACTCGGACGAGGATGTGACCAAATACAACGACCTGATCCCCGCCGAGAGCAGCAGCCTGACCGAGAAACCCTCCGAGGTCTCCGACTCCCAGGTGACCCCCGGGGACAGGGACCCGGGGCGGGATGGAGGGTGCTGGGAGCCCTCCCTGAGCATCGCCACGAGGCAGGTCCTGGTGCACATTTGGGAACAACACTGCTGCCCATCCCCCTTTGGAGGCAGCAGCACCCCTGTGGCTCCGTGGCGCAGAGCCGCAGCGAGGCTGGCACAGCCCCCGGCCCGTGTGCTGCGGATGTGACACTGCGGGGGGCTGCCAGGCCTGCTGGGGACAGCGCACGGGGGACGGGAGGTCAGCGGGGTTGGGGGCTGTCCCGCTGCCCGGTCGCTGGTGGCAACGTCCGCGGCTCTGCCAACTCCACAAAATGCCACCTTTGTCTTGTCCCGGGGCCGCGGGCAGCTGTGGCCGGGCAGGGGTGTGGAGCCCCAGGGAGGCCATGGGAGCATCACCCCCAGGGTGGATCCTGGGCGACATCTGACAGGCTGACACCCAGGAAAAGGTCCCCGAGCAGGAGGGGACCGTGCCCAGGGTGCCCCCCCGTCGCTGCCCTCACCGGCTGTTTCCCTGGCAGATGCCGGCTCCGCTCGCTGCGGCCCGAGCGGGGCTCGAGTGGCTTTTGAGGAGCTGTGAAGAGCTGCGGGAGCTGGCGCTGGCGCGGGGCAGTTCCCACCGCCCTCAATGGGCCCTTTGTGCGCCGCCGGAGAAGCTGAATCCAATTACCGGCAGAGCCCAAAAACACCCTCCCCGCCAGCCCGGGGGCATCGCGGCCTCGGCAGCGCTCAGGAACCTTTTATATACGGTTTTATTTTGTTTTAGCAAGAGGCAGAAACCCCCCAGTGATGCTTTAGCCGTCCCAGCCTTTAAATACTTTCGGGATGTGCTCGCCAGCGTTCCCAAAAGAGCACTGGGAAAGCACCGGGAAAGCACTGGAAGTCACAGGATCACTGAGGCTGGAAAAGACCTCTGAGATCATCGAGTCACAGCTGTGCCCTGTCCCCACCTTGTCCCCAAACCAGAGCACTGAGTGCCACATCCTGGCCTTCCCTGGACACCTCCAGGGACTCCAAACCTCCCTGGGCAGCCCCTGCCAACGCCAGACCACCCTCTCCATGGAGAAATTCCTCCTGATGTCCCAAACTCCCTTGGGGTCGTTCTCTCTCATCCTGCCGCTGGGAGCAGAGCCCGACCCCACTGAATTTTGGGGCTGGTGGGCGATGGCCCCACCTCACCACGTCCCCCCGCGCTGTTTTTCAGGGCAGTGACAGCGAGTACGAGGTGGACCCCGCGCACCAGAAGGCCCATTCCTTTGTCAACCACTACATCAGCGACCCCACCTACTACAACTCGTGGCGGCGGCAGCAGAAGGGCATCTCCCGGGCCCAGGCGTACAGCTACACCGAGAGCGATTCGGGCGAGCCCGACCACACCCCGCTGTCCAACAGCACCTCCACGCAGCAGGGCAGCCTGTTCCGCCCCAAAGCCAGCAGGACTCCCACCCCCCAGACCCCCGGCAACGCCCCCAGCAGCCAGCCCGGGACCCTGTACCGCCCGCCCAGCAGCCTGGCCCCTGGCTCCAGAGCTCCGATCGCTGGGTTTTCCTCTTTCGTTTGATATTTAAACAGAAGAAAAGAAAAAAAAAAAAAAAAAGAGGAGAGGGGGAAAAATTAGGGAAAAAAAAAAAAAGCAAAAAAAAAAAAAGCCCCAAGAAATTGAGAGAAAAGGAAAAAGCAGCGAGGGAGAGAAGAGGAGGAGGAGGAAAGGGAGCAGCCCCAGCTCCGTGGGTTTTCTGCTTTCTCACCGGAGCTGGATGCCAAGCACCATCCCCGGCGCTGGGGAGCAAACTTGTCCCCTCCTTGGCCACAGCTGTGTCACGGACTCCTCGGACAAGGTGGGGCAGGGGGCTCGGGGTGCACTGACATCGCCCTTGGCACCCACCGGGGCTGCCCTGGGCCTGCTGCCGGCCTGGCCGGGGCGCTGGGCGCTGGGCACGAGGCTCCTGCCGTGCCAAACCCCGTCCCCTCCGCTTGTGGCGACACGGAGATTCCTGCCTGCGGAGGGCGAGAGGAGCTCTGCTGATCCTAAAACCTCTGGACGTGACCCCCCCACTGTGGACCCCCCAGCCTTTGGGAGAAGGGGGAAGGATCCCAGGGGACAATTCATTCCTCCCCTCGTTTGTGCCTGACCCAGCACAGCCCCCCAGGAGAAGCCAGGACTGAAACCCCAGGAGAGCCCCGGCGGGGTGCATGTGGTGCTCAATCCCCCCTGATTTTGCACCTCGGGGGCTCTGGTGAGGACTCGGATGGGGCGATTGGAGCCTCCCCTCGGTATTTCTGGTGGTTTGGGACTTTTTAGTGGGGGTTTTGTGCAGAGGCCTGAGGACATCCGGGGGGGTTGATGCCCGGGGGGGTCCGTGGCTGTTTTGGGGGTCTCTGCACAGCCAAGCCCCTGCAGTGCCTATGGGTGAGCCAGAACCAGCCCGGCAGGGCTGTGGCACCCGGGCTGAGCCGAGGGAGATGCCAATAAACAGCCTGAGGATCAGCGTGTCCCCTCTCTGTCACCTTGCCCTGCTGGAGGAAGGGCCAGGGGGATGTGTCTGTGTGTCCTGCTGCCCCTCTGGGCTTGTGTCAGCCCTATGGCACCGGGGAAGGACCTGGGCAAAGGGTGCCAGAGGGGCTGGATTGAGCCCAGAAGGGTCTAGGGACCAGTGGTGGCCTTGTCCTGCATGTTGCCATCCCAGTGTGGTCTGGAGCTGCTGGGGTGGGGGGACAGGGAAGAAGGGAGGTGACCCCAGTGCACTGTCACTCTGGGCACTGCCAGCAGCAGCCCTGGCACTGGGGATGTCTCCTGGGCTGGTTCACAGCTGCCCTCTCTTGTTCTGCCCTTCAGGCCTGGCAGGAAAATCCAGGTGATGTGTTCAGGTTTCGTCACCTGTCACCTCCTGGCAGCCAAAGCGGGGGCTGGAGGTGGGGATGGCTCAGCTGCCAACGGTGCTGGGAAAGCACTGAGTCCATGCCAGGGGCTGCCAGGGCTGTGGGGACTGCACTGTCCCTGTCACAGCACCTGGGGCTCATCTGACCTACTTGGTGCCCAAGGCAGTGCAGCACCCAGGGGTGGCTTGTCCCCTCCTGTGCAGTGAGGGACCCCTGGCACCCTGCTCGAGGTGACAGAGAGACGGGACAGAGAGGGGTCTGTGTCTGGCTGGACAAATTCTGTGCAGCCCAACTCCAGCCCCAGGCAGCCTGGCTTGTGCAAGAGGGACCTTCCTCCCGCCAGGGGTGGGACATGGAGCCACGGGGCAGAGCAGGTCTGGGGAGTCGAGCAGCACAGGTGAGTTCCCAGTGCAAGGAATGCTCCTCGTGCAAGGGTTTCTCCTTGTGCAAGGGACATTGCCAGTGCCAGAGGTGCTCCTGGTATCGGGGATGATCCCTGGATGAGGGATGGTGGCTCCTGGGAGGATCCTGTGCCAGCCCTGCGAGCACTGAGTGCTGAGCTCCCCCAACATCTCCCGTTGAGGGAACAGTGGGATCTGTGTAGGATCCCCAGCGCTGGGACAGAGCAGAGCCCAAGCCCCACTCACCTGCCCTGCCCCAGCTCGTCCCTAGCTGCTAGAAGCCGGAGGGTGCAGCCACATGTGCAGCAGGTTTGGCGCTGGCACCGTGCCGGGAGGTGACACCGCCGGTGTGGCTGCGGCCGGAGCGCCAGAGCCCTGCGGCAGTGATGGTGGCGATGGCGGGAGGAGCCCTTTGAGCCTGTGGTTTGCCACAGCCGAGGGACACAGAGCCTGAGGAAGTGGGTGAGATCCCACATCCCACCATGGCAGCGGGTCAGGCCTCTGTTCCCAGAGCTGCTGTGCAGGACCCGCTTTGGGGACAGCAGGGATGAGCTGAGTGCAGGTGGCACTGGTGAGAGCTCTTGCTCACCTGGGCTGCCTCAGTTTCCCCATGGAACAGAAGGAGCGGGACCAGCCAGGCTCATGGAGAAAGAAGACACTGAGCATCATCACTTCTCTCCCACCAACCAGCTCATTCCCAAAGTCCCTCCCCACCATCCCAGCCCCTCCCGGCAGGTGTGGCTGCCCATTGCCATTCCCAGAGCTCTCTGTGCTGCAGCCGGGCAGGGTGAGCTGTCAGCACCAATCAGTCCCCAGGGACCAGACTGGCCTTGACCTTCTCCCCAGCGCTGCTCCCTGGCCTGTGGTTTTCCCAAGGGCAGAGCAGCCCTTGCTGCTGGGGGAGAGAGCCAAAGTGGGGCACAGGGGAGATGCTGCACCCCCAGACCTTGCTGGGTGGACAGAGCAGCGTTGGAGCTGAAGCTGCTCCCTGCTCCAGGGGAGATGTTGATGTGCCAAAAGTGAGGGTTGTGACAGATAAAGCTGGGCTGAAGTCTCTGATTTGTTTTAATTTATTTATTTTACAAGCAGCCCTGCAGCCTGGGCTCTCCCAGTCTTCCAGATATCTCCGGTTCCCCGCCAGCTCCTGGGACAGAGCCAAGTGTGTCATGTCCCCACCTTTCCCTTGCCTTGGGCCTTGGGGACAGGGACAGCCCCTCCTGCCACGCCAGGGGCCAGACGGGGCTCGGCGCATCCTCAGAGCCACACGTGCCTGGGGCACTGCTCCGTGCCGGGGGTGGCAGGAGAGGAGAGGAGAGCAGCCGAGAGGACGGACCCAGGTCTGTGCCCCCTGTCCCACGCTGTGGGTGCCACCCTGGAGGGGTCCCTGTGCCAGGCCAGGGCTTTTCCTTGGGCGCTGCAGAAGCCACACTGCTCCAGGTGGGATCATGGGATCACGGACTGGTTTGGGTTGGAAGGGACCTTAAATGTCACCTCGTTCCAGCCTGGCAAGCCAGCTGTCCTGGGAGAGGCCGGCAGGGCTGCAGCTCATCCAGGTGATGGTTTTCTAGGTGGGCACTGGGTTTGGGGAGCCAAATCCCTGGCACTGCTGGCCAGGAGAGTGTTCCGGCTGGGAAAGAGGGAGGCTGCACAAGAATCTGCCCACGGCTGGCTCCCACCTGCACCCAGCTTGTCCCGGTGCCCACCTGGGCACCCCTGGGTGCCGAGGTGCCACTGGGGAGTGGGCAGAGCGTCCTGCCAGGATGTGCTGGCTAACTGCTGACCGCTGGGTGAACGGCGTGGGGAAGGGACCAAACCCCTGGCTGTGGGTGAATGGCTGGGGGGTTACTGGGGAGGTTTCTGGCAGCAGCCAGCACTGAGCCCTGGGGCTGGAGGGTTCTGGGGGGGCTGTGGGGGCACTGCTTTGCCCTGGCACCCTGGGGTATCCGGACAGTGATCCGCAGCACTGGGGCTCAGGAAAACTCCCCGCTGTCTCGGCAGCGTCGGCAGACAAAGCTGGCAGGAGCTGGCAGCAGCAGGAGGGGATGAGGCTGCCGGGAACTCGGGCGCTTCTCCCTGCCCTGCTTTTCAAAGTGCTTTTCAAGCCTTTTCTTTTTTTTTTTTTTCTTCTCCGCTTTCAAAAGCTGCTGAGAAGCAGCAAAAGGAGCCGGCGATGGCTGAGGAAGGGCGGGAGCGATCCGTGCTCCAGAGCCGCCCAGCACCCCGACCTCGCCTCCCCCGGGCCGGCTGCAGCCCCGGGGCTCTGCGCGGCGGGGAAACGGGAGGGGGGCCGTCTCTCCCAGGCAGTTTTTCAAGTTGAGTGGGTGCCTGCTCTTCCCAGCCGGAGCCAGGCCAGCCCGCGGGAGCCTTCCCGGCGGCTCGCAGCAGCCGGGTGATGTTAATCCCTCCTGACTGCGCTGTCTCAGCCATCTATCTCCACGCTCCCGTGACGGCGGCAGGTGAGGCGAGCAGCGCTGCGCTGGTGTCCCACCAGCCTTCGAACACACACTTTGTCTCCACGTGAGTGGGTCGAACTGCCGGTGGGGGCTGTGGCAAACCCTCCTCCTCTTCCTCATCCATCTAAACGCACTGTTGCATGCGGCGGTGGTTTCCAGGAGCCTCCTGCTCAGCAGCAGGCCCGGGGCTTTGCCTCTGGCCTCCGTTTCCCGGTATGGAAAGCAAGGAAAATAAATTTGCCAATAAAATAGGCTATGAAAACGGCATTGGAGGAAGCAGCACAGCCCAGAATGGAGACACAGGCATGAGCAGGATGGTGCTGGACACCCGGGCTGGGGGCAGAGGCTGTGCCCTGGGTGCCAATGCCAGCATCTCTGCAGTGCCGCGCTGGCCCTCGCTGCCTGCTGGAGCACCAGCTCTGTGGTTACACCACTTCCCTTCCACGGAAGGAAGTGTCAGACCCAGATGAGCCATCTCAGTGCCCGGCGCTGCCCACCCCATGCCGCCACAACCAGCCCCCGGATCAGGGACTGGCCCTGCTGGCACCAGTGACATGAGGAACCTCAGGACCTCACAGCGTCTTGTCCCAGCATCTGAGACCCCAAGAGTGGCACGGCCAGAGCATCCCAGCACCCCACTCGCTACGCCCCTGCACCCCACCCTGCCTCCCTCCCCAGAGACGCCAGATGCTCCGGAATACCCAAGAAACGCTGCATTAGGCAGGTTCGGGATAATCTCGGCTCTCCCGCCCCTTTTCTCCCACAAAGGTCTTGTCTTAATCCCCGCGAGCGGCTGTGCAGCCCAGCACTCTCCCTTTCAGCCCTCTGTCAGTGGGGTTGGGATGATCATGAATTCACCGCCAGCGCCGGGGGGGCATGAAATCCATCCCTGGGGCCGTGGAGCTCCACACCAGCACCAGCGCTGCAAATCTGGGGTGGCCATGGAGCCCCTGCCACCGTGTCCTGGCCACCGCCCACCCAATCCGCCCCCGGCCTGGAGGGATCTCACAGCCCCCCAAAAGGGATGGAGCGGTGGGACTGGCTGGGGACAGGGAGCTGGGGGCACTGCGAGGGAGGTGGGTGTAGCCTCGGAGGTGTCACGGTCACCAGGGGAACGAGGAGATCGCTGCTGCGCTGGGGATGAAGCAGCCTCCTCCTGGCGTCTAAGCGCGGTTTTTAATTCCCCTTAATTAATTAGTCTCGGTCACCCACCACCACCACCTCAACCCCGCCGCTCTGCCAGGGGTGCGGCCAGCTCCTTGCTCTGCCAAAAGGGACCCCACTCGTTATCCCAGCGGGGACAGGACCTGTGACCCTCACTCCCGCCGACCCCCTCATCCCCCCGGGAGCTGCCGATCCCCACTCATGACCCCTGTCCTGTCCTGTCCCCGCTCCCGCGGGACCCCCGGGCGGGGCCGCGCAGGGGACAAGGGTTCCACCTCCCCCCCGCCCCACTCGGGTTTGAATGGAGGGCGTGGGACCGCCCCGTGACGTGGCGCCGTGCCATTGGTCCGGGCGGGGCGATGATGTCATCGCCGCGGGGAGGGGGCGCTCCGTTCCGGCGCGGCGCGGCCATGGACCGGCGGCGGCGGCGGGGCCCGGGCGAGCAGGTACGGGGGGGGACACCGGGGGCTCCGGGGGTCGCGGCGGCCCGGCGAGACCCGGCTCCGCTTGACCAGGTCCGGCCCGGCTGGTCCCGGCGTGCGGAGAGCCCGCCGCGCTCGGCTCGGCTATTGTCCGGCGGGCGGGCGGGGTCCCCGGTGCTGCCGCGCTCCGGTACCGGGCAGAGAGACGGCCGGGACCCCCCGCCTCATTCCCCGCCGGGCCGCGGGGCCGGTGCGCGGCGCGGGTGGGCGAAGGGGTTAACAGGATGCGGAGCGCTGTTTGCCCAGCGCGGGGCACCGGCCCGGCTCACCCCGCCCCACCGGCGATCGCCGCCCGCTCGCCCGCCGCTCCGCCGAGCCCCGCGCGGGGGTGGCGGTGGCCGGGGCCGGCGGTGGTCGCGGCCGGGGCGGTGGCTGCCCGCGGCCCGTCTCGGGAAGGTGGATCCTCGCCGCGCTGGAGCGGGTCCAGCGGCACCCCGGGGCTGGCCGGCGATGGGCGCCGGCGGGTGCTGAGTCAGAGCCGCCCGAAATCCCCGTCCCGCTCATCCCCCGGTGGCCCCGGATAGGGCTCAGGGTCCCGGCTGACCGCAGCCTGCCCTCCGCCCTGTTCCCGTCTGCTGGGCGGCACACGCCGCTCCCACGGGCGCCCCGGGGAGAGGGTCTGCCCGGCTCTGCCAGCACTGGACACGGGATTAACTCCCTGACCCGCTCCGGTGCCCGTAGAACTGGGGCTCCGTGGGCAGCGACCGCTCGTGGGGCGCTGGACTCGTCCCACGCCGCCCCGGTTTGACCCCGGCAGCAGCAACAGCGTGAAGTATAGATGTTTCCAAGCGCCGAATCTATGGATCAGGAAGGCTGTTCCAAAGGCAGTTGGGATCTATAGAGCAGGAGAGCTGTTCCAAAGGGATCGTTAACGGGCTGTGGGGGGAAACTGAGGCACAGCGTGCCATCTCTGCACCCAGGACAGGGCTCGCTCCCCAGCCGGGCACGCAGTAAACAAATCTGTTTTGGACGCAGCTCCCTCGGAAACCGTGGAGCGACTCCAGGGGAGGTTTAGCACCGAGGAGGCTCGGTGTGTGTGAGTCTGGGGCTGCAGAGCGAGCCTGGCCTGAGCCCCCATCCCCGGGGCAGCCTGCCGGCTCCGTGCCCCGGGCTGAGCGGCCGCGGGGCTCCCTCCCCGGCCCCCAGCGCCAGCCCCGCTGCCAGCGGCGTTGTGCTGACCGTGCCGGTCGCTCCCTTTGTTCGCTGGGTTTTGTCCTGAGCGCAAACATTCGCCGCGGGCCCCCCGAGCCGGCCGGCTGCGGGATCCGGGCCCCCGGCAGGTAGGGAGCCGCGGCCGCGCTGTGGGAAGTCTGCCTGTTTACTTCCCGTCCACCCCAGCGAAACCGCAGGAATTCGGAGCCCGGCGCAGGTCGGGAGGTCTGTTCAGCCCCTGTATCCTGTCGAGCCCCGGCCAGCCCCTGTTGCAGAGACAGATCCAGGGCCAGCGAGGAGATAACCTTTCCCCCCCGGAAAAGTCCCCTCCTGGCCCTGCAGAGCCGCGGGCTGGTTCGTGGCCCCGGAGCTGGAGGATTTATGGTCCTGTGCGTGTTCTGGCGTGTCCTGCCAATAGTTCCTTGCTGAACTCTGGCTACCTCCTGGCTGTTGGCAGTCCCTCGGGGAGCGCTTCTCTGCTTTTGGCACCGGCGGTGAGTTCCCAGCCCGGTGCTGATCCGTGTGCCGAGAGCCCTGGCGGGAGCCAAGCTTCTCCTCCCGCCCCGTGTGCCATTTCTCCATCCCCTGATGGCTCTGATGCTCGCTGGCAGTGGCTTTTCCACTTCCACAGGCTGCTCCGTGCATCCCACGGTTGTGCTGCAGCGGCGTCCCGATGCCAGGGACAGGACCAGACCTGTCACCGCGCCGGGGTGGAGGCGGTCACCGGGGCGCCGGGGCTGCCCGCACCGACAGGACCGTCTGCCCCCAGGCACTGGGAAGACTCGCTGGGGAGCCCAACCGAGGGTGTGACAGCGGCTGGGTCCCCTCCTGGGCCGGCGGTGGCAGCGTGTGATCTGTGCCCTGTCTCCAGCCGCTGTCTGCCGGGCTCCAACATCAAAGGATCAAAGGATCCCCGAGGGGCAGCTCACCTGAAAGTGGGGCTGAGCAGGCGGGGTGACCTCCCTGTCCCGTGTGTGGGCTCTCCCTGGCCCTGGGCAGCGTGGGGCACCCGACCAGTCCGGCACAGCCCCTGCCCCAGCACCCGGCAGGGTGGGGAGAGCATCCTCTGATCTCGGGGTGCTGCCTGGGGGGCTCTGCATGGCAAAGCTGGGGAGCTCGTTTGGAGCCGGCTGGGCCGGCCAGGATGCTTTCCTAGTTTGGCTTTCCCAGCCTGTGAGCAGGATGAGCTGGGGGCAGGATGCATGGGAATGTGGCTGGACTTGGCGTTTCTCCTGTGTGCACTCATTCACTGGCCTCCTTCTTTGAGCCACTTTCACCTGGTCCCCACGGGTGACTGATGCTGAGCAGGATGAGATGAGGAGGATGGAGAGGGGTCTCGTGGGAAGCCTGCACCATCAGGGCACGTGGTCCTGGCCAGGGCTGTCCCAGTTCTGTGCAGGTTGCATTGTCCTACAAGCAGACATTCATTTACGGGGACAATTGTGTCCCTGGGCAACTCAGGTTCTCACTCCTCGGAGGTTGTGATCCCAAAGGGCTCAGAGGCCAGGTGGGAAGCAGCACAGGGCTGTCAGTGTGAGTTATCCCTCTTGTCCTCGACTCGTATATGGAGGTCCTGTCCCCTCCCCTCTCCCCAGAGCCCTGCTGGGGCTTGGCTGTGCTCTGGGCTCTCTGCCCCGGGATGGGCAGCACTGCCAGGTGCCTGCGAAGTCTCTCAGGTTACCAGCAGCTTCCCCTGGTAGGTGGCTGGACAGGCAGCGCCAGCGATGCCTCCCTGGCCTGGTTTCCTTTGTGAAAGCACCGGCAGCGGGAATGTCACAGGATCTGCTCTCCCCGAGCGAGAGGAGGAGAAAAGGGCTCTGTGTCCATCTCCCCTGGGCCGGGCTGTGTGGGCAGCACGGGCAGCAGTGTCCCTCTGTGCTGCCATCGCCTCCCAGGGTGAGCTGGGAGGGAAACACCGAGGAATGGGGGGAGATTTTGGCTGCTGTTGTACAGGCTCTGTGGGCTGGAGCATTGAGGGGAGGGGGACACGGTGCTGCTTTGGAGGCTGTGACGGTGATGGAGCACTGCTGGCCCGGTCGGTCCCGCTCCAACCTCCCGGTGGCCCCTCTGCCGCGGCTTGCAAAGTATCTCACAAATGCTGAACTTGGCCCCGAAATCTAAATACTAGGGAGGGACAGTCCCCAGATGGCCTAAATCAGCAGCACGGTTGCCTGGCCCAGCTGGGGAGCTCGCCGGGAGTGTTTGTTTTATGGAGAACCAAAGGCTGGAGGAATGCTGGCCTGGAAGGAGATGTTGGAAGGGGGAAGCGTTTGTGCCACGCACACGCGCCTGGCCGGGCGTGCGGGAGATCCCGGGGAGGGAGTGGGGTCCAGCGAGCTGCTCCTCTGCGTTGGGATGGGCTGAGGGGGAAGGAATTCTCCTGGCTCCTGGTTTGAGGTGCAGCAAGGAGGTGTGGCTCCTTGGTGGCTTCCCCCAGCTGCTGGGGGTGAGCTAGGGGCTCCTCCAGCCAACCCTCCATGTGCTGTCACAGCTCTGGGTGGCTGTCCTGCCGAGGGGGGCTCAGGCTGTGGGGTGGGGGGATCCTGCACAGGGCTGGACAGGGAGTGTGGCCGTGTGCCACCAGCGCCGTGCCATGGGGCATTCCTGCCCTGGGGCATTCCTGCCCTGGCCAGGCCCATCCGGGAGCCCTACACGGAAGGGTTGGGCAATGAGACTTTGCCCCAGCGTGGGGCCAGAGTCCATCCTGCCCGAACACAGCCTGCCTGAGGTCCTGCGGCTCCCGTGGGGGACAGCAGGATGTCACAGGGCGGGTTTGGGGAGGGAAGGGGGTCGGAACCCTGCCCTCACCATACGGGTTGCTGTGGGGTGGGTGCTGTGGGTCCTTGTGCTGTCCAGGGCAGGGCTGGGCTGTGCTGGGACCACTGCTGCCCGTGGGCTGTGGGGCCTGGGTCGCTTCCAGCTGCATTCTGGGGCAGGGGGGAACGTGCCCCCACCCTGAGGCTCGCTCCAAGGACACACGTCCGTCCCTTGTCCCTTCCCCGTGGGTGTCACGGGGCGCGGTGTCGCCGGCGGTGCCCAGCGGGAGGAAGCGGGCGGCCACTGGCCCTTCCTCCCCGGCAGCCTCTCCCGGGACCACCTGGGGCTGCCTGGCGCCACGGGATGCAGGGACGTGGTGGCTGTCCTTGTCCCCTCCTGCGTGGCTGTGTGTGTGCTGGGCTGGACAGATTGGCTGGTGGCCCCAAGGTGGCCGAGGGAAGGAGTAACGTGACCGTTCACATTCTGGTCAGCCAGAGCCCTCGTCATTTCTGTCACCTCTGAGTCACAGCGGTGACGATGACACGGCTGGGGATGGTGGGGATGGTCACACATGGGCTCAGCTCCAAGGAGCAGCATGGGGGGTTTTGAGGGGCTCCAGGGCAGCAGAAAAGCCGTGTCCCCACGTCGCCATCCTGCCAAGCACAAAGGGGTCCCCATCCTGGTCCCCCCGTCCCCCTGCTCGCCTGGCGGTGCCTCCCGGGGGCTCTACGCCCTCCTCACACACTTCCTGCCGTCTGTTTCCAATTCCTCCTGGCGTCTGCTCCTCCCTGCTTTCTTCCAATTAAAAAAAAAAAAAATCCCAGGCATCTTTTCAGCGTGCAGCTCGCAGAGGCTGGAGCTGCCGTGCCCTGCGCCGGAGGGCTGGGGCTGCACGAGGAGGGGACAGTGGGTGCCCGTGGTGCCCTGCATCTCCCTCGGTGCCCACTCACATGGGGCAGAGGGTCAGGGATCATCCTGAAGGATTTCTGCGCCCAGATCTTTCTCCTGCAGTTCTCTCTGCTCGGGGGGATGGGTCTGGGACCCACCCATTCAGGGGGCTCTGAGGATGTGTCCCCTGTGGAGTGATGCCCTGCATGGAGCCCACTCCCAGGAGACCCAAGCAGCTGGTGGGCACAGGGTCACATTTTGCAGCTTGGCGAGATGAAATCTGGTGCCCACCCACATCCTCGAAGCCTGACCATGTCCCTCCCTCCTCTCTCCTAGGAGTGACCCATCCGTGACGCCGGTGGGACGCCGGCCGTGGAGCCCCAGCAGTGAGTGACCGCCAGGCACAGGACCCAGCGTGACACAGCCTCCCCTGGCCGCCACCATGCCGATCCTCAAGCAGCTCGTGTCCAACTCGGCGCACTCCAAGCGCCGCTCGCGCGCCGACCTGACGGCCGAGATGATCAGCGCGCCCCTGGGGGACTTCCGCCACACCATGCACGTGGGGCGCGCCGGGGACGCCTTCGGGGACACCTCCTTCCTCACCAGCAAGGCCGGGGAGCCGGTGCCGGAGGTGGGAGAGGAGCCGGGAGCCTCCAAGCCCAGCCTGCTGTCCCGCCGCTTCCGCAGCAGCAAGCGCTCGCAGTCGGTGACGCGCGGGGACCGGCGGGACATGCTGGGCTCGCTGCGGGACTCGGCGCTCTTCGTCAAGAACGCCGTGTCCCTGCCGCAGCTCAACGAGAAGGACGTGGACAGGAGCGCGGGGCAGCTGCCCAAGAGCCTCTCCTCCAGCCCCGTGAAGAAGCTGCCCGAGGAGATGAGCCCCGAAGAGCAGCAGCGCCCGAACGGGGCGGCCGCGGGGCCGCTGAGCCCCGCCTTGGACGAGCGCGACTTCGGGGACATCACGGACCTGCCCGTGGTGGTGGCCAAGGGTGGGGCGGGCTTGAAGCACGCCGAGTCCATCATGTCCTTCCACATCGACCTGGGGCCCTCCATGCTCGGGGACGTGCTGAGCATCATGGATAAGGATCAGTGGGAGCAGGACGAAGACCCCGAGGCGGAGGAGAGCCGCGAGGAGGAGGAGCCAGCCCCGCCGGGGTCCCCGCTGGTGGCCGTGACGTCCCCGCCGAGCCAGAGCCCGGCCCGTGGCGCCGGTGGCCGCAGCCCTAGGGACAGCAGTCCGGCGTCCAGCTGTACCTCGGGGCCCGAGGAGCGCAGCCCTGTCCCCAGGCCACCGAGCCAGCGGGGAGCACCCCCGAAACGCCCCGACAAGGAGTTCTCGTTCGCCGATGAGGATGATGACGAGATCCGGGTATAAAGGCGGGCGGCCGAGCCGAGGGTCTGGTTCTCATTGCGACTGCTTGGACTAAGGGCTGAACACCCCAATGGTGGCACTGGGGAAGACTCAACTCCTGCCTCGTTCTCCCTCCCCTGCTGCAGCAGGACAGCGCTCTGCTCCCGGCGCTGGGGGCATTCCTGACATCTGTCAGCCCCTGGAGAGCTCCAGCACTTCCTGGGAGGGGGAAGCAGACTCGATTTTGGTTCTTTCTGCTGGACTTTGGATAATAGCTCCTTTCTCCTGCCCCCCTGCCCATGTAAAGCGCTTTAGGATCCAACAAGACGAGCCTTTGGAGTTTTAGCCCCTTTAGTAATATATATATATTTTCTGCCGTACAGTTTTTACTGTTTTCTGATTTGTACTTACCTTTCTCTACTCTCTTTTGGTTTTAACTGAGGGAAGATTTCCCGTGAGGAAGAACTTGGCTCTGGAGCTCAGAGGTGGCCCAGGACTGTGGGCAGCTCCAACTTCCTGGGTTTCTTGGGGACTTTCTGCAGACCAAGAGCCTCCCAGTGCCGTGGCAGTTGCTCGCTCCCCATCTCTCAGATGGATGGATGGATGGATCCATCCCAGATGCTTGACCCTCCAACCAGCCTGGGGGTCACAGAGATGTCCCCAGCCAGCTCTGGGGATGCTGATGGAAGTGTGGGAGGAGCATCTGGAAGCCCCTGGAGCCAGGGAATTCGGTGTCCCTGTGGGGCTGGGCAGTGCCGGGAGCAGGCGGCTGGAACAGGAGGTTTTATACCATGTATGTAAAATGCAAGGAATAAAAGGAAATGGTAGTGACTGCAGTGGCCTGAGTTCCTGAGGGGTGACACATGGCAGGCCCTGCTGCCCAAGCAGGACCAGTGTCCCTGTGCTGCCACCACCCCCAGCCCTGTCCTGCTGCCTCCACCTTGGCTGCCCATCCCTGGCCGTGGTTTGGGCACCTGCGGTGGCTGAATTTTCTCTGCCTGTTGCCTGAGGAAGCAGAGAGCTCCTGCTGGCCGGATCTGGCTCTGGGCTGGGACCCTCGGGCCAGGCGGCTCCTGCCAAGGGACAGCTCTGCCAACACTGCCCTCTCCTCAGCCAGCCCTGCTCCGGGCCAGCCGGGGAGGAGGGGACAGTGCTGGGGGGCAGGACTGGCTGTCCCTGCTCTCATGGGCTGGGGGCCAAGGGGTGCCCTGGGGGTTCCTGGCCCCATGGGGCTGCCGTGGCCCTGGATGATCCCAGTACAGCGAGCAGGGCAGGTCACTCCCATCCCACAGCCAGCTTCCCACAGCTCAGCCGCTGGTGAAATGGGAATCTGCCAGCGCTGGGAATGACTTCCCACTCCAGCCCCTTGGATGGAGCTGGGCTGAGATGGGGCAAAGTGCCAGGAATGGCCCCACAGCCCTTCCCTGAGCGGGTGGAGAGCATGGAGCACTGGCCAGGCTCTCCTCACTGCAGAGAGGGAATGATTTACCCGCTCTACATCTCCCAGCCCTGGGGGGGAACTGGATGCCCCTGTCCTCCCAAATGGATCTCCCTGGAGAAGCCAGGGGAGCGGGCAAATGCTGTGCCACAGTGGGGACACAATGGGGTCCTGTCCTGTCATCCTGGGCAGGGGACATTGGGCCATTGTTTGGGACAGGGAGAACAACAGCAGCTGCAGCTGGAGGCTCTGATCTCACCAGGCTGCCTCTGCCTCGGTCACCATGCCTCTGCCAGGGTCCCGTGTCCCACCCCCTGAGCCGATGATCCTGGTTGCTGTCACCTGGGAGGTCACCAGGCTGCTGGGGGACGCCTGGCTCCTCTCGTCCCTTAGGGATGCTCTGGCACAAAGCAGTGAGGCTCTGTCCCTGGGGTTTGCCCCCCTGGCTCCCCGGGGCTGTGGGGCGGGGAGGAGCCCTGGGGTGACCCTTCACGGGCTGCTGCCACTGTCACTTGGCCGTGCTGATCTTTGTGACGCCTGTCGGCTCCAGGCTCAGGCTCGGCAGCGCCGCGGTGCTGCGAGCTGATGGGGCAGAAAGTGCGTGCGGGGCTGCTGAGCACAGCTGGGACACGGCCCTGCTCCATGGGACAGGGGGTGGCCCTGGAACACCTGGAGGGAGCAGGGACAGAGCCAGCACTGCTGTCCTGGGCTAGTGGGCAGTGACACCAGCACCACCAGTGTCCGGCCAGTGCCAGCTGCAGGGAGCAAGGCTGCACCCCCAACCTCCCCAAGCCCCTCCGTGGGCACAGTGACATCCTGCCACATCCCCGGGGTGGCACCGGGGATGTCCCACACTGCTGCTGGGTGGGCAGTGGGTGCCCAGCACCCTGCAGCACCCACGGGCAGCGCTCTGGCAGTGCTGCTCCAGTGGTTTGATCCCAAGTGACAGAATGGGAGCAGGGCTCCATCGGCCGTGTTAGCCCACGGCGCTCCGGGCGCTGAGCGTGGCCGCGGGAGCCGCGTGACGGAGCAGGGATGGAGCGTTGGGAGAAATCCAGGGGCTCTCCAGGCTGCTCCCGTGGGCTCCAGGAAGGGCATGGGACTGTGGTCATGCCCAGAATGTGCCACTGGAGCCTGGCAGCTGGGAAAGCCCAAAGCAGGGATGGAAGCAGCTTCAGGGTAAGCTGGTGGAAGTGTCGCTGCCTAGGGATGGAAAAAATGGGCTTTAAGGACACTTCCAGCAGAAACCATTCCATGATTCTATGATATATCAGGATCCAAGGTGTGACCCTTTCCAGGAGCCCAGGGGTGTGGGTCTGTCCTGCCAGGCCCTGGAGAGCTGGCACTGCTGTGTACTGAATGATGCTCAAAGCATGCAGAGCACCCCAAAACACCCCCAGGATCCATCCCATGCTATTGGAACGTGCAATCCCAGCACTTCAGCCATGTTTGGCTCCATTTAAGGCCTTGAAGTGAGGGGTTAACCCAGCTCCCAGCCAGCCCCAGCTGCTTTTCCTGGAGGAGAAGCAGATGTGGGAGTGGGGAGGCTGCGAGGGGCTGGCTGGGGCCCGGGGCTGAGCTCCCCAGCTGCGGCACCAGCCACTCAGGGCTGCAAATTGGGATCAGATGTGGGCAACTTCCCTCTCTAAATGCAGCACTCCAGGGCTGCCTGGGCTGCTTTTGCTCTGCCTGGGTAAGAGGAGAAGGAGGAAGAGGAGGGTTTTTTAGTGTTGCTGTGGCCCAAGGTGGCTGCAGGGACCTCCAGAGTGTGGTGCTCCCGGTGGGAGAGTTGTTTTCCTTTGGGAGTGCTTTCTAGCCCCTGGGAGCTGTGCTTCCTTGCCTCTTTCCCTGCCTGTGCCAGGCTGGAGCAGGCTCTTCCTGGGGCAGGGATGATGCAGGAGCTGGTGGCTGGTGTGGAGAAGATCAGGTTTGACTCGGAAGCTGATGTGGAGCAGCAGCGAGGAGCTCGGCCCTTCCCGGGGGTGGACAGTAAGTTGGGGACAGCGTTGTGACGTTTTTTGGGGGGGACAGGTCTGCGGGAGCTCTTGGGATTGTCCTCGTGCTGCACCCACCACAATGCTTGGGTGGTTCTTGTCCTGGCTCCGGGCGTTGCTCCCTCGGGGATGCAGCTGGCAAAGCTGTCGGGGCGGCTCCCAGTGTCCCCACAGTGTCCCTGTGGTCCCATCACTGGGGTGGCAGGTGACGCTCTCCTCGCTGTGGGGCTGTGGGTGTAGACAGGGCTGGGGGGCAGTGGGGACAGGCTGGCTGTGACAGAGGTGTCCCCATGTGTGCAGGGTCCCCCCCGGCGCGGCTGGGGGGCAGTGGGGACAGGCTGGCTGTGACAGAGGTGTCCCCAGGTGTGCAGGGTCCCCCCCGGCGCGGCGGGGCCAAGCCCGCGGTGTGCAAGCACTGGCTGCGAGGGCTCTGCAAGAAGGGTGACAGCTGCGACTTCCTGCACGACTACGACGCCACCAGGATGCCCGAGTGCTATTTCTACTCCAAGTTCGGTAGGTGCGGGGTTGGGCATCCCGGGGAGCCTCTTCCCACCCCTCCAGGAGCCTCTCCCATCCCAGCGCTCGCGTCCCTCGGGTCTGGCCTCGAGCAAGTGGCTGATGCCACCTCCTGACTGCGGGAAGAAGTGCCACTGTCACCCGGCCGGGGTCAGCGTCCCGGTGCTCCTGTTCCTCCCATCCTTGAGTGATTCCCGCCGCGTTGGGACATGTCCCAAATGTCCCCTCCCCTTTTCCCGCAGGTGAGTGCAGCAACAAGGACTGTCCCTTCCTGCACGTTGATGCCACCGCCAGCACCGTGGGCTGTCCCTGGTACGACCGCGGCTTCTGCAGGCGTGGTGAGCTTGGATAGGGACAGGGCTGGGACAGGGACAGGGCTGGGTGGGTAAGGAGTGCCCAGGTGGGGAGTTGGACCCCAGGAACCCAGTGGGAATTTGGGCTTGGGGCTGCTGGAAAGCGGAGCTCCCACAATCCCGGTATGATGTCCCTAATTGTCTCTTCTGCCCGGCAGGTCCCCTGTGCAAGTACAAGCACACCAGGAGGGTGATGTGCTCCAACTACCTGGCGGGCTTCTGCCCTGAGGGACCCAAGTGCAAATTCGTGCAGTATGTACTGGGCAGGCTGGGGGGGCTTGGAATGTGCCTGGGGGGGAAAAGGTTCTCTCTACAAGGTTCCAGAGGTGGCTGTGGGGTCAGGGACAAGGACCCAAAGGGTCTGCATGAACCAAACCCCACACTGAGCTGTGCTGGTGACCAAAGGTTAGCGGTGGGTGGGCAGGGGACAGCCATGTCCCCGTGGAGATGCCTGCAGCAGCTCCAGGACATCCCCGAGGGGCTGGGGGAGCCTCAGGGGACACCACAGGGAATAACTGCCTGTCCTCTGTGTCCCTTCCAGCCTCAAGGGCGGGCTGATGACGAGCAGCACAGACCCCTCCAAGGTGAAGCTGTTTCTCTGTGACCACGGGGCTGCTGCCCCCCAGCTCCTGTGGGACAGCAGCTGCCAACTGCCCCTCCTGCCCCCTTTTCCCCAGGAAGCTGGATGTCCATGGGGGCTGCTACAGCGGGATCTGGCTGCTGGAGAGCAGAGGGGAGGTGAGGAAGTGCCACCCAAAGAGTCACCTCCACGTGTCACCCAGCACCTGGCAGCTCATCTGTGGGACACTGATGGCTGTGCCCCGAGCCCACTGAGCCTGCTGGAAGGAGGCACCTGCTCCAAGGTGAGAGATTTTGGGACTGGGAGGGCTGGGAGCAGTGATGTCACCTTGGAGAGGTGGTGTGGGGACTCCCTAAACAGCCTCCTTGGAAATGTGCCTTTTCCAGGTGCTATTTGACCCTGTTCCCCTGGAGCTGGGGTGGGAAGTGGCAGGGAAGGAGGGATGTACTTGGATTGAAATAACCTGACCACAGGGGAAGGGATTTGAGTGATAATAACCACTGGGAGAACCCTGGGAACAACAAATCCCTCCGGGTCAGAGGTTTGGTGCAGTTGGAGGTCTTGGGGTGTTTCTGTGATCCCATTCCTTTGGAAATGGGGTCAAAATGAACACATGGGAATGTGGCAGTGCTTGATTCCATTCCATCTGCCTCCAGAGCGGATCAGTCAGACCCTGTGCTGGTGAGAGCAGGAGGACTCGGCTGGAAATGCTGCTGGGAAAGTGACTGCAGTGCTCCCACATGGATCAGGGCAGGAGGACACCACAGAAGACAACACAGATGGCACTGGGGCACTGCTGGACTGGAAAAGCCAGCGGGGTTTGCCCAGCACCAGCTCACAGTTTGCACAGGCAGCAGAGAAATCACTTCATGCAACGAAAACTGGGACTTTCCACAGCTGGCTGCTCGCCCTGGCACAGCTGGCTGTGGGCAGGCTGGGACAGCAGCAGCATTGCCAAGGTTTGAAGGGGTGCAGGACTGGCTCGTGCCAGGATCCTGGGCACAAGGGTGAGGATGTGCTCATCCCCTGGGAAGGGGACACAAAACACCACTTCTGAGATCACAACCCAAGCAGGAAAGGAAAATCCACACGGGTTTTTATTGCTGGTAAAAGAGTTTTTTGGTGCAACACCTCTGTCACAGCACTACTGCACTCTACAGAATAAAGAGCTCACACTTTTAATTCTTGGCTTTTCTTTTTCCTCTTCGTGCCTGCAACATGACCAACCCTTTCCCAGACATGTTTGGGAATGGCAGGCTCCAACTAGCACTCCTGACTGTCCTGGTTTGCCTGCTGCAGACACGAGTTTGCCCTTTGGGCACAACAGCTCATCCCATGGATTTTTCTTCCCCAGAATCAGGGCGTTGTGGTCTGAGCTGCTGCTCCAGTGCCTTCACACAGGTCCTGGCCAGTCCCACCAGCACAAGGGGTGAGTACAAACTGGGCTGGGCAAGGCACCGCTCTGTGATTTAGAGAATGGTTCTTGGGATTGAAGCCCACCCTGCCACGACCCTCAGTGCCAACACTCAGCTATAGCAGAATTGTCAAATAATCTCTAAGGACAGCTCAGGATAAGGTGTTGTCCTGTGTCCCCTAAACAAGGGGTTTGGGACTCTGCAGCCCCCAGGAGTTCTACTGCACACACATATCTCAGGGTGCCTCTAATGCTTTCTTACTTCCCCACTAAAAGCTGCCTGGCCCATGGAGGGGTGACCACAGGCTGTCCCTGTCACCTCTCTGCCACACAAGGGGACCTGCAAAGCAGCCCCTCCTCAGCTCCAGCCCCAACCAGGCCTGTGCTGCTGGGAATCCCTGCTGGGATCCTGCTCCTGGGTGTTTCTTCTGCCTCCCAAAGAGCTGTGGCTGTTCCTTGGGTGCTGCTCCAGCTCCTTCAGCGGTATTTACGCCAGCGGTGACGCTCTGGAAAAAAGGGACAAAACCATTCCAGGGTCAGCACAGGGATCTGTTTGGGGGTTCCAGCTGGGATGAGGAGCCCAACTGTAGCTTCTCTGTTTATGTGCTGCAAGGGGAAACTACCCAAACACCAGCAAATCCCTTGTTGTTTGTGAGGAAATCCAGAGAACATCTCCTCCCTCTGCTTGTCAAAGTGCTCCTGACAATCCTGGTGCTCCCCAGGGAGAAGCTGTGAGTCAGCAACTCTTATCAGCACTTTTATTAAGCAAATTCCTCTGCTCACCTAGAGACTCCTGCTCTCTCAGCTCTGGTATTAGTCTCAAATAGGGAGTATTTAAATTATTCCAGAGCTTTAATTAACAGGAATGCTAAACAGACTTTCCAACTGCTGCAAAAGGAAGAATTCCTGAAATAGGCGACCTCAAGGAAGTCTTACTGAAGTGCTGATAGTTCCAGCCATAGCTGAGCAGGCAGTACCCAGCCAGGAGCATGGAGATCCCAGCAGGTCCCCCTTGCCTCACGTGGATGTATTTGGCACAGTAACTGCTCCAGGCTGTTGGGAGAGAAAGGAAAGGGATAAATCATGGGCTGGTCTTGGGAATTCACTGTTTCCATGCAGCTTTCTGAGGCTAAAATGTTGGGGCTATTTATTGCCACAGCCAGAGGGCAGAGAGAGATGGGATGTTGGGAAGGAATTGTTCCCTGGGAGGGAGGTTGGGCCCTGGAATGGAATTCCCAGAGAAGCTGTGCTGCCCCTGGATCCCTGGAAGTGTCCAAAGCCAGGCTGGACAGGCTTTATGGTCCCTCCCACCCCAAACCATTCTGTGACTCCGTGATTCCTGCTTTGTAAAGATCCACTGGACCAGCAGTGTCAGTCAGGGAAGTGGGATGAATCTGCCCCAAAAGCCAGGAATTCTCACCTTTCTGCACTGCTCCCAGCAGCCCCTGGGGAGAGAAGTTGCAGGTGCTGATCCAGGTGTGCAGCTGCCCCAGCCTCACCTCCATCAGGGGCCTCTCCCCGAGGGGACCTGCAGGGTGACAAGTGACAGTGTGGTGGCCGTGCTGCTCCCTGTGCTGGGTAGGCAGCTGGGATCTCACATGGAATTTGAGCTTGGAAAAGGAGAGGGAATCATCTCTCCCACGAAGTTTGGGCTCCACCAGCCCAAACCTGCAAGAGCTTGACTCCAACCTCTGTAAAAACACCAACCATTGGCTTTGCAGGCTGCAGGAGACCCAGTTAAACCTCCTGGGATTCTCCTGGATGTTTCCATTCAGCATTCCTTACCCCTCCAGCCCCATTCCCAGCTGCCATCCCACCAAATCCCAGCAGGGAGTCTCTTGTTACCTTGTTGCCCCTCTGAGAAACCACCCTGGGGCGTCTCCACCGCGATCCTCACATCCTTTTGGAAGTGCTTCCCTGGAAAAATCCTCAGCCCTTCGTAATCAGCATACAAATCTGGAAACCACTCCAAGCCCGTGGCTCCAGCCCTGGCAATCCTGCCAGAGAGCTGGGATGAGCAGGAGGGCTGGGTTTTGGGGGTGAGGAGCAGAGCCAGCTCCGGGACTCTGCCCAGGCTCACGATGGGCTCAGACACTCCCTCCATCTGCTCCCTGCTGCCCCGCAGCCTCTGCAGGCTGTCGAGCTCGTTTCTGGATGTCCCCTGGCCTCTGAAAGGCTCCGTCAGTGACAGATGGAGGTTCTTGGGACGCAAAGCAGACACGGGGGCTTTACATCCCACCCCAATCTCCAGGTGCACCTGCTCCTCTCCTGCTGCGGATTTGTCTCTTCCCTCCTGCTGGATGGGGCCATTTCTGCTCTCAGGGAGCTCTTGAAGTACTTTTGTTGCTTTCAAACTGCCTTTTTCTCCCTTGGAGCTCCCAGTCCCGCTCCCTGCGGCTCCCTGGCTCTGAGCCTCCTTGCTCTTGGATTTCGGAGCAGTTTTCCGGCGCTGTGCCTGGGGAGCAGGGCTGAGCTCCATCCCTTCCGCAGCTCCCCCGCGGCTCCCCGCCGCTCCTGCCCCGCTCTGCGGCTCCTTCTCCCGGAGCACCCTGGCGCGGTGCTTCTCGATCACCACCTTCACCCCCTTCGCCAGCTTCTTGGGAACATCCTCCACCTCCTCGGGGTGCAGATCCAGGCTCCTGGCCACGTCCTGCACCGCGGGCTCCACGATCCCCGCCGACACCGCCTCGCGGGGCTGCGCGGGGCCGGGGGAGCTCCCGGGGGTGGCGATTCCCGGGCGGGGAGCTGCAGCCGCGCTTTGCCCCGGGGCGCTGCCGGTGGCGGGGGAGGGCCGGGGGCTCGTTCCCGGAGCGCTGGCGGGGTTCGGGCGCGCACCTGAGCCTCGGTCCCTACCGGGGGCCGGGCGGGGAGCTGGGCTCGGTGCGGGCCGCGGGGCGCTGGCGGGTGCCGGGCGGGGGCTCGATCCCGGTGGCGGGGCGGCCTTGCAGTGCGGGAGGTGCGCGCGGAGCCGCTTGAAGGGCCGCCGGCAGTGCGGGCACAGCTCCAGCCCCGCCGCCATCGCCGCGCCCTCAGCCCTGCGCCGCGCTGTGACGTCACAACGCCGCACCCCCCCCCCCCCACGCCGCCGGCCCGCGCGGCGCGCGCGCGCGACGTCACAATGGCGCAGCCCCGCCCGCGCGGGCGCACGCCGTGACGTCACGGGGGGCGAGGCGGCGGCGGCGGAAGCGGCGGTCGGGGCCGGGCAGGGCCGGGCCGCGCTGCCGCCCCTCACCGCGCTGCCGCCCCTCACCGCGGCCTCCGTTCCTCAGCGCGGCCTCCACTCGTCACCGCGGCCTCCGCCACCCACCGCGGCCTCCTCGCGGCCTCCGGCCCCTCAGCGCGGCCTGCCGCCCGCCCCGCCGCTCTCCCACCCGCCATGAGCTGCCGGCAGCCGCTGCCGAGCGAGCGGGGAGCGAGGCAGAGGTGGGCGAGCGCAGCGCGGCCCGAGGGCGGGCGGGGGGCAGGAGGGCTGGGCTGAGGGCAGGGCGCTCGGAGCAGCCGCGGGTACCGCGGGGAGGGCTGGGGAGGCCGGGAGGGGTTGGCCTGAGGCGGTGCGGAGGTGAGGGGAGGGAGAGGGGAGCGAACCCCGAGCGCTGCTGCGGGTTAAAGGTTTCGGGGGGAGGTTGGGTGCGTTCGGGAGGTGGAAGGGATGAAGGGGATGAGGAGGATTCGGGGGAGATGTTCGGCGTGGTGGGGGAGGAACCAGAGGGACATGGAGCGGGTGGGAGCTGGGCCGGGGCTGTGAGGCGGTGGGGAATCATAGAGTCAGGGAACGGGTTGGAAGGGTTGAAATCCTTCCCATTCCACCCCTGCCATGGATAGGGACACCTTTTGTAGCCCAGGGTGCTCCAAGCTCCGTCCAGCCTGGCCTGGAGGTGTTGAGGTCACAGGAAGGATCAACAGAGACAATCTAAACAGGGGATAAGAGGGGAATGCCCCTTCCCCAGAGTGTTCCGGGAGAGGGCTGGACAGCGTTTGGTGCCTGTGATCCCAGCGATGGGGAGTGGGGAGGCAGCTCTGGGCTCTAGGCGTGGGCCAAACCCTGGCAGCTGAGGCTGCTGCACAGCCTGGCTGTCAGAAAAGAGCCAGTTATAAATACCTCCCTCGAGTCTGTTTTGACTCATTCGGGCACGGATTAATTTTAGGCACCAAAACGGCTCCATCCCGTGTTTTGGAGGGATGCCGAGATGCTGGCTGACTTGTCATTTTTGTACGGTGGGGGAAATGGTTTGATGTTTGTGTTGAAATCCTGTGGATAGGAATTCTGGGATGCTGCTGGTGATCAGCTGCTGTGTTGATGTCACAGAACCCCAGAATGGTTAGGGTTGGAAAGAACCTTAAATCTCATCCCATCCCACCCTCTGTCATGGGCAGGAACACCTTCCACTGTCCCAGGTTGTTCCAAGCCCTGTCCAACCTGGTCTTTGAGGTCTTCCCTTTATCTCCCCCAATCTGGGAATATTGGCAGCACCTCCACCCCATTATCCTCCTCCAAACTCTGCTTTGCTTTGATGCCTGCAAATTTTTATCCTATTTTTGGATAAAAAATAGGTTATAACTTATACCTACCAGGCCATACAGTACAAGGTGTCATGAGAGAGTGGCAAATCCATCAGAGACGGGGAAGAGTTTGTTTTCTCAGGATGTTTCCTGACAAATCCTTAATTCCACGTGGGAAATACGATTGTTGTGGAATGTGACTCGACTCCAAACTCTATCAGAGTGGAGAGACTAAAGGAAGTCTTTGTGGGGTCAACAGGTGACTAACTGGGTGTTCATTGACAATGTGGTCACTGCCACTCAGCCCAGCGCTGTCCCCAGCCTGTCAGGTGTCACTCTGAGCCCAAGGATTATTTTTAGATGTGCAAGGCTGACAATGGTTAAACGAGTTTATTTAGAAGGATGGTTTTAATGTGAGTCCATGTCCCTTAAACTGATACAAAGCATCTTGTGACCAGGAGGATCCTTTTCTCTGTGCCCTCAGGCAGCAGCTAAAAGGGGAATATGAGAGTCCACAGCACCTCAGGGGTCTGGATACATCCTCCACTAATTTATCAAGTGCTCCTGCTTTTTTTGGGTGCCTTCAGGGAACAATCCAGAAGGTAGACCTGTAAGCTGATCATTTATTTTCTCCCTGGATTTCCTGCAGGAAGAGGAGAAGGAATGGCAATGAAGATGACAGTCACGTTCCCCAGACAAAACGTAGCACCAGGAATACTGTCCTCCAGGACTCGTGGGACACTGAGGTGAGAGCCTTCCCAGGCAAATCCACTGCCCTTCACTGCTGAATTTCAGCAGCAGTTGGAATATCCTGTGCCATTTTTTTTTTAAATTTTTATTTTTAGCTTTGTGTTTGAGGTTGTGAGGTTTGACTTGGTGACATCAGAGGTTGAAATCTGTAAAAGGTGGTTTGGAAATCAGCATTTCGAGTGGACCTGGGTTTTGCTGGCCTGAATATTTCTGGGAATAGATTTCAAATCCTGCTTTGCAGGACTCAAGGAAATAATTGACTGCCTTGTCTGGTTCTGCTGTGTGGGGTGAGCTGTGTCCAGAGCAGAGGAGATGATGAGGGTGGATGTGTCCATTGCTCACTTTGCCTGACCATCAACTTTGCCTTGACTTACAGTGAGGTGATAATTTGTGGTGGAAAAGACAAAACACATTCCAGCCAGGCCTTATCTGATGGGGGAAAAGTGCTCTGACAGAGCTGCTCAGTTTAGGAAAGACTTGTTCTTTCAGAGCTAAAACACTCAAACTCAAACTATTTGGTTTTAACTCATATTTTCCATGTTTTTTTGCCGGATGTGGGATAAACTCTCTTGTTTTCTTAGCCCTCACCAGACAGGTGTGCTTTTGGTGCAATTTGCAAGCCATGAGATTTCTTTTCTTAAAAATAAACATGCTGATTTCCCAACTGCTGCCAGATTTCCTGAGATGTTGCCTGTGTGAATCACCTGAAAAATTCACTGTGAGCAACGTCCTTGTGTTGCAAAACATTCATGGAAAAGAGGGTGCAGAGCAGAGGCTCCCTCCTGGTCTGCATCCCTGAAAGTTAATGAAATTAATTTCTTTCAAGGTTTTGGAAATATCCTTGGTTTTTTAGAGCCTTCTCACTTTGAAGGTGGACTGTAATGAGCAATTACAGTCTGAATTATTACGGAATTAACTCAATTATTCAACTATGAATTGTACTTTGCAGAAAATATTTAGTTGCTGTGTAACTTTCAGCTCCTATATAATCTGGAAATGGTTTCTAATGTGTATTTATACATTCCAGTCGTGAGGGAGACTCACTCTTAACCTGTACAAGTAGCTCATGTGACAGGACACTGCTGGAAATGCTTTAAGAGCTGCTGTCCATCATGAAGGAATTCCCTGGGATTAAAACTGCCCTGCTTGCTGTGTTGCTGTTTTTCCAGGAGGGAGACTTTGCATTTTGGGGTGTGATGGGGAGAAGCAGCCCTGGTTTGTTGCCATCTGACACTGAATCACTTGTCCAACAGGTCAAACCCCTCCGTGTGTGTAGAGTAGTTAAAGGCTAAAGCAGCTTTGAGGCGGGAGGAGGACGGATTTAGTGTGGAACAAGGGATTGAAGTAGGAGTAATGAAATTAAGGATATCAGGAAAACCCCTGATGGTGAGTGGCAGAAGCACCTTTGCTTGTCGTGTAAACACCTGGTGTTTGGGCAGAGCCACTAAAAGCAGGACTGGCACTGGGTTTGTGGCCACACAGGAGGGGTGACCTTAACCCCGGCCTGGTTTTTTGGGTGCTGGGGCATGACTGACCCAGGGCAAGGTCACTGCTCAGCCTAACAGAGACTCTGCTTCTTGCATGCACTTGCCTGGTAAAAGTCTGGTTTTAACACATTAAACCCTGGTGTGAGGCAGGGAGAAGCTCTCACTGCTGAGGAATGTGGACACAGCTTCCCAAACACCACTGGCCCCTTTCTCTGGGGAACAGAATTCCCAGTGTTGTCTCCTGATGAATAGAGCTTTTTTTTCTTTTTCTTTTTTTTTTCTTTTTTTTTTTCCTTTCTTGTTTTCTTGTCAGATCCCTAAACTGAGCATGCCCAGAAATTCAAGCCCCGAGATTAAAATCAGTATTATTCCAACGTTTGGTTGAGGACTTCCCGTGCCAAAGGGAGAAATCTTTGTGCTCATTGTGCACAAGTGCTTCCGATTGGTGTCGCTTGGAAAGTCTCAGCCAGTTGTAACACTTGTGTTTAGTTTCCTGATACTTTGTTGTGTGCAAAGACACCTCTTGCTGGTTAAAAAATCCCTGCTGGTTTTGGGATATTGCCTGGAAAAGGGAGAGTGGGAGCGATTTGTGACTTCCAAGAACACGTGAGGGTCGCTTTTCATCACACCTGCTTTTTGTGCAACATTACCCCAAGTCCTGATTCCTCTGGCCCGTTTCAGCTAAAAGCTGACTGTTTCCTCTTGCTAAGTAAGAACACAACCTCAGGATGACAATCAGGATGACAACCTGCATTTTTAAACAGGACTTGGCTTTTGGCAGGATTTCTTCCCATTTTTTTTCATCTTGCACCTTTTGCTCTGGAGAGTGAGGTGAGAGGAGGTTTTTTCCTTAGTGGCAGTTCAAATATGGGCTTTTCTGTGATGTTATCCCTCAGTCCCTCACTTTCAATCCCACTGCTCACCCAAACCAGATCTGATTCCAAAATATTTGCTGTTTTCTCCCCCTGGGTTGTCCTTTCACCCAGGACAGGCAGCACCCCGACTTCCAACTTTTCCAGGATGGAATCAGATTCTCTTCAGTCTCTATCAGTGCAGCTTTTTGGGCAAATTGCTGTAAGGATGTGCCATTCCTGCTGCTCCTGGAGAAGCAACTCCCAGGTGACAGCCAGCCTGAGGGTGACAGAAACTTCTGCTCTGGGGTTCAGTCCATGGACACGGGGCTGGAACTACAGCCAGCGTTAAACATTAGCAAGGAAGAGCCTTTGCCATGGAATTTCCCTTCCTGCTCAGCCTGTCCTCCCTTTTCCAGGAGGTCAGCTGTGTTGTTTTCCCTGAATTTGGTTAGAAATCCGTTGCTTGCCCCTAAATCAAGCCAGGGGAAATTGTAACGGATCCTCCAAGGGGATCCCACTCGTGGGAATGCTGAGA
The DNA here is from genome assembly GCF_008360975.1 of Lichenostomus cassidix. Lineage (NCBI taxonomy): Eukaryota > Metazoa > Chordata > Aves > Passeriformes > Meliphagidae > Lichenostomus > Lichenostomus cassidix. Next base: position 2,560,144 of record NC_139498.1, on the reverse strand, counting down.
CTCCCCAGTTGTGCTCTGCAGCCTGGGGAATCACCAATGAAAACCCTTTGCTCTCATTTTCCCTTGGAAGGAAGTGACTCTGAGTGCTCTGGCTGACCCTTTCCTTCCTGAATAACTTCTGCAAAGCTGAATTTCTTGCAGTTCCTCTTTGTTTCTGGCTGATGCCAGGATTCCCCAGAGCTTGGAAACACCTCCGGGTTCTTGGCAGAGATCAAATCAAAGTTCTTGTCCCCCTCTGTTGAGGGAAGGGCTGGTCTTCAGTTCTAACTAAAACCAGATCATGGCTCTGTTAAACTCATCTTGGAAGATGTTGAGAGCAGCAGGGGCTCTTTCTCCAGTTCCTGTCACGAGGGATTGTCACAGATCTGCACCTTGATACATTTAACAGGATGTTTGTTTTAAAACATAAAGTGTGATGTTAAGGGTTAATGAGCCCAGTAAACCTTGAAGATGCCCTTTTGATAGTTGAAAATTTTCATAAATGTCACTGGGCTGCTTTCCTTTGCCCTTGTAAAGCTTTGTTGATGCCTGTCGTTGCTGACTTGATGACTTTAAGGATTCTTTTCTTGTCTAATTGTAGTCCAAATGCGTTACAGAATGTGCACCACAGCCTGGGGACATGGTAGGTCTTCCATGTGATTTGGGCAATGCTAAAGGGGTGCCAGTGCTAGTGAATCTTTGCATTAGAGAACTGGAAATAAAGAGGGTCTGACAAACCACGCCTGTCACTCAGCCTGAGGTGTCAGAAGCACGTCCCAGGACACACTGCCAGCTTTACAAACCGCCGAGATGCACAAAAATAATCACTACTAACGGCTGGAAATGTTTGTTGAGATGTGAAACGCGAGCAGCAAAGCGAGGCCAGGTTCTCATTTGGATTTTTACCTTGATTTGCAGAAGGTGGCTGTAACGAAGCTCAGTAAGGAGCGCAGACTAAAAGGAAACAAAGTGTCCTGTGCGGTGGGTTTCTCTCCGAGGCTGCTGTGACCCCCTCCAGCATCGCGTGTGACTCTTTGTGCTGCTCTGCAACAGCAGCTGGGCTGCCCAGCACCACTCCCAGCTCCTCCCTGTCCTTCCGGGGCTCTCTCCCTCTGTAGATTCAGGAACAGGAGCTGGTTGCTCCTGTAGTTCCATCTGTGCTCCCCGGGGAATGACCCCCGCTGTGTGTTTCTCTCTCCTCTCAGCCTGGGGCCCTTGGCTTGGCTTGCTGTGCTCCCACAGAGCTGAAGCATTTTTGGTGCTTAGCAAAACAAAGGGATTTGTTAGGGTTGGATGGTCAGGATCGATGATGGAGCAGTGCTGGGGGGTGTTGTGTTCTACTGTAAACATCCACAGTGCCTCCCTGGGCCTTGGACACGCTGCTGGGTGCAGTTTGCACCGTTCCTGATTTATCCCACATGAGGCCCTTCTGGAAGTGGTGCTGACTGGTAAATCCTTGAGGATTTCTTGAAATTTATCCTCCTCTGCTGTGGCCACAAGGCTTTTACTTCTGTGGCTTAATCCTTATAAAAATGTAATTTTTTTTTAGCTGCTGTCACTTACTCTGGCTGCTTTTATGAATTCATTTATGGGATGGCAGAGTAGCCCCTCGCTGATTGACTCACCCAAATATTTGCAGGTCCTGACCAGCAAATCACACAGAACTAAAATATTCCAGCTGGAACTAATGGAACCTCCCCTTAGCAGCCCTTAAAACGGTGTGAGCCAAGCAGTTTTATGTCTTTGAATCCCTTATGATGATGGCAAATGCTCTTCCAGCCATTCCCATGAAACGTGGTTATCCTAAATGCTGGCAAATGAGCCCTGGCCTGTTATTCCAGTCAAATGCTGAGTATTCTTTGCTGCATGTGGAGTTCTTGGGTGCCTGTTGCTCTTTCACTGTCATCTCAAGTAAATTGGTATGGAATTGCTCTGGAACACTTCCAGCTAACTCTGCCATGGCATACTTAAACTGGGAGAAGAGTAGTTGATGTCAGGGTGTTCAAAGATTTAAAATGGGTGTTGTGTGCATTTGTTTTTAACAGCCTCTTGCTTTGGATGCTTCAGATCTCACTTTAGCCTTGTAGGAAAATGCTTTGCATGGTGCTTCCCTCAAACCTCTGCTAGAGCAGAAGTGCCAAACCTGCCCTGCCTGCCTGTACTGACACGTGCAGCTCCCTGGGAAATGTTCTTTATTTTCCAATTCTCGGATGACTCCAGCAAACTTCACTAGTGCTAACGTGGGGTTGGGGGCAGAGCTGAGGGGTTTTACTGGGAAGGATTGAAATCCAACATCCCGGAGGTCAGTGAACCCCGGGTGAAGGCTTGTCCCTTCAGCTCTGTGACACTGGTGTGGGCAACAACAACCTCTCCATGCCCAGGTGGATTTACTCAGTCCATCAGGCTGGAAATGTGGAAGAGAGGGATTGATCCTAAAGGTTTGCTTCCGTGGGGTGAGGAAGAAGTGTCTGATGTTGCTGTTCACCCTCTGTGTGTCGCAGTCCTCCAGCAGTGACAGCGGGAGCAGCAGCAGCAGCAGCTGTAGCAGCAGCAGCATCAACAGCCCTGACAGAGCAGAGTCCAGCCTCAACCCCAGGATTGCAGGATCCAGCCCTGTCTCCTCCCAGCCCTTCCACGAGCAGTCTGCACTAAGCCAAGGTCCTTACTTCCACATCAACCAGATCCTGAAGGAAGCCCACTTCCACAGCCTACAGAGCCGGGGACGCCTCCCTACATGATGACCCAGCAGCTCCCTGCCTTCTGTGAAGGGACAGCACTGTGTAGATTTGATATTTCAACTTCAAAGTTTGTTAAAATGGAATTGCACAAAATTGCCTGTTGCCTTTTCAGTCTATATTTGAAATAACAGGTTAACAGGAGATTGTTTACTTGTGGTTTGCTGCACTATTGCAATGCAAAAGGGGCTTTGAAGCAATTTTTATAGGATTCTTTTTGGGGTGGTTCTAAAGTACGTGGCGAGAGGAGACTGAGGAGTCCACATGTGTGTTATAGGATTGCAAACTGTCCAATTCCAATCGACTGCCTAATCTGTTTGTTAGCAAGTTGTTGCTTTCTGTAAAGTTCTCTTAAGCGTTCCTCTTCAGTTTTATAAGTCTTTTTTTAATTTCAATAAACTAGTTAAAAAATGATTCGGCAACATAATTTTTTGAGCATTTAGAGTTAGTGAGAATAGGAGCAGTGAGTGCAGAGCCTTAGGCCTGGCCAGCTGTGAGCTCCCACCCAGCTCAGGGTGATGAGTCTTCTCTCATGAGCTTCACTGCTGCAGGGCTGGAAGGAAAATGTGAAATTAGAGGCAGGACAGGTCGGGCAGGTGCTGCAGGGGCCACTCAGAGCAGGGTGGTGGTGCCTGGTGGACACAGGAGTCTTAGCCTGCTCCAGCACCCCTTTCCAGCTGTGAAATGTTTTGTTTTCTGTTAGTGTGTAGGTTGTTTTGGCATTTTTTTTTCTTTAATTTGACTTCAACAATATAAGGATAGGAGGTGAAAGAGCAGAATAGCTCTGTTCCAGCAGCCAGGGGACAAGGACAATCCAAGCTGTGCCTGGTTCCAGTGACACACCCTGCTCTGGCTGAGGATGGGAAGTACTGACAATCCCGGAGGTGTCACCGCTCCTGCCAAGGGGACAGAGAGATCTCAGTGAAGACAAACACCCAGAGCAGTTTTATTGGTTGCTGCCTCACTTGGTCATGCCCGAGAGCCAGCCCAGCTTGAAGAGGGACGGTGCCACCGTGTCCTCGTCCTCGGTGACGAGCTGCCGGAACAGGGAGCCTGGGCGTGCCGCCTCGTCCTCTCTGGGCAGCACGGGAGCTGCAGCCTGGCCCTTTGGAAAGACAAAAGTGACTCTGACCATCACAGCACCCCCTGGCTCCCTCCATGCCCTCCCTCATCAACAGGAGCTGCGAGGGGCAGCCAGAGCCACCCCCGGAGCAGTGTCACTGCTGGGGTTAGTGACAGACACACACGGGGCCAGCAGCACAGCACTCAATAGGCACTCAGTGCTCTGAAACCCCTGAACATTCAGCAGAACACTCTGAGCAGCAGGGCACGGGCTGTTTCTCTCAGAGCAAGGGATCACAGCGTGCTAGGAGCACAGCTGGTGCCCTTGCAGGAGCTGTTCTTGGAGAATTACGGATTTTAACCTCTCCAGAAGTGTTTTAGCATTGAAGAAGGAGCAAGCATCTGTCAGGGATCCTGGGAAGTGTGGCTAGCACAGGACACAAGGCTGCTGAGCACAGCACAGCAGCTGAGGGGAGTGACAGGACGAGCCAGACATCACTGCACACTTCTACTGTCTACTCCAGCTGAGCTGTGAGAGGTAAGGAATACCTTTCTTGGGAAGTTCTGGGTTTTTAAACACCCCTTCTGCTGGGTCTGGTCCTTTATGGTTCCAAGTAATGGAGAAGGAGAGTTGCAAATTGAACATCATCTCAAATGACACTTGGTAAAACCAGACTTTAAACTCTTGTCTTGGTTCTTGTCAAGACTCAACAACTTGTCCCAGTTGCCAAGACCACCACAAATGGTTTGGGTTGGTAATAACCAAAGGAAACATTAATTGCTGCTTCCCACAGCAGTGAGGTATTCCCTGGCTCTCACCCCGCACACAGAGCTTCATCTAAGCAGATGTTTTAAACTGGGGGAAATGGAGCAACAGAAAGATTGGCTGCTACAACTCAGCACCAGGAGAGCAGCAGGACACTCCTCACACAGCTGGGGTACCTGGCCAGGCCTCCTCGGGGTTACAGGGCAGCATCCCACTGGAAAGGAGGTAAATTGTTAGCTACTGTCCTTCTTGCAGCCTTTCTTGCAGCCCCTATTTAATGAGTTGTCTTTGATGCATTGCCCTCATCCCTGTAAATCCTTGCTGCCTGTGCAGGGTGGTTATTGCCTGCAGAGCAGTGACCCCAAAAACACAGGGGCAAAGGGTGAGGTTTTGGAGGGTCCTGGAGAAATCCAACCCATCTCCTGCTGTGCTGCCGTAATGATTCATTTTACTGAAAATAAAAATCAGGTGAACTAATGTTTGGCTACTTCCTTCTTTCCCCACAAGCTCGAGTGTTGGGGGGATGATGAACATTGGGAAAATATTCCTATTTTTACAGCTCAGTTGCACCAACCTGGACTCTTTCTGCACTCCTGGCAGTGGATTTGCTCTTCCGGGAGCTCGACATACTCAGTGGCAAAAGTCCAAACCTTAAGAGATGAAAGGAAGAAATGTGGGAAGCAGCCATTCCAGAGCAGCTTCCCAGAGGCAGGAGAATGCCTGGAAGAGCTGGGTGCCTCACCTGATCTGGCTGGATGCTAAGGGCAGGATGTTGTGGAGCTCCTGCGAGCTCAGCACGCTGCCCCGGCTCGTGTACTGGTTCTCTGTCCCAGTCAGCAGGCCAAAGAGAACCTGGAAGGCACAAGGAGCTGCTTGGATTTGGGGAAGAGAGGCTGGAAGGCACAAGGAGCTGCTTGGATTTGGGGAAGAGAGGCTGGAAGGCACAAGGAGCTGCTTGGATTTGGGATTCCTGCAGAGCTGACCCTGCAGTACACGGTGAGTCCATGGGCATACCATTGGCACAGAGTTTGAACATGAAGTGTTTCCCTTCCCCCTCTTAACTCTCGTGTTTAATTATTCCCACAGTTGAGTCCCAGACCTGTTTCAGCACTACTTAACCCAATTAGTGTTGCACAGGCTCCAGTGAATCCGGTTAGATAAAGTTCAGCCAGCCCCACACACGGTGCAGCCGGCTCAGCCTGCTCCTCTTATCTTCAGCTGAATGCTCTTCCCCTTTCCAAGGAAGTGCCAGTGCTTATCTCGAGGCATTAAGCAGTTGAAAGCCACCCCAGCTGCCCTGCAGAAGGTGTTTGCAGCCCTGCTCCCTACCGAGGTTCTCTGCACCAGGCGGTTCAGGTTGCTGTTCAGGTGTGGGGTGAAGACATCCAGGTCGAAGGGATCGATGTGTCCCTCCAGGAAGTCGATGACCTTCTCAATTCTGTAAGCAGAGCAGAGGGCTCCTGTCAGGAGTGACATCCTGGTGATGCCAGCTCTGAAGCAGCCAGGGATTTCCTGTCTGGGGTGACTGAGCAGAGCAGGAATTACTCAGCAGAACAGCAGCTGCCCCAAGGGTTTCCAGCTCTTGCACAACCCCCAGCAGCAGGAACCTGCTCCCTGTGGTGCCCCCTGGAGAGATGGCTCAGTGCTCCAGGCTGGAGCTTACACAAGGCTTGAACTCGTGGCTGGAAGCTTATTTTCTCTCCAGGGGCATCCTCTGAGGGTATCCCTACGGACACAAGGAGGGGGGACCAGCCCACTGCCTCAGCCCTTGGCCACAGAATCCCAGCCCTCCTCTGTTTTGAGGATGAGCTCAGTGTTGGTGCAGTGTCAGAGCTTGGAGCCTGCACTGCTTTAGGGCTCCCCAAACTGCTCCTGAAGGATGTGAACCCCAGAACGTGCAGTACCTGGAATCCTGTTTGATCCTGCTGGGTTTTGTGTCCTCACTCTTGGCTGTCAGGATGATGCTGAGGTACCTCAGGTCGTAGAGTAACTGCAGAGCCCTGCTCTGGGTCAGGGGGAAGCTGTCTGGGCTCTGCAAAGGGACAGGCAGGAGTGAGGTCCTCCCTGGCACAGGGGAGGCTGCCCAAGGGGAAATGTTTGAGAACAGCCCCAGGCACAACCAGAGTGTGAAATCTGGTGTCTTTTCCCCTTCTGCCTCAATTTTGGGGGAGACAGGGTGAGTGTAAGGGTGTCCCCTTTCCAGCTATCATGGACAGGCACTTCCTGTTCCAGAAGCTGGATGTGTCCCTACATTCCCAGCCACCCTCCCATCCCACACCCAGCTACCTTCTCCTGCTTCTGCTCCACCAGCTTCTCATAGGCAGTGAGCACCTCTGCCATGCAGCTCCTCAGCAGCTCCTGCAGGGTGACCTTGGGCAGGGTGTGCCCACCGACCCTGTTCACCTCCTGGCACAGGCTGAACAGGAGGCACTGCACGTGCCACGAGGGCTGAGGAGGAGAAAAGTGTTTATTTTCACGTGGTCTGTAAGCTCTGTTCCCTTCCACGTCCCTTCAGATGGGTGCTGGGAGTGTCCCACTTCCCACCAGCCACAAAGCTCTGCCCCACAGCTTGGCTCAGGCATCTCACAGGGTCTGATGTACTGACACCCCAGCTTTTGGGTTACAGCAGCTCCCAAAGGCCCAAAAAGGCTTTACCAGAGGTGTTCATTGAGTGCAATGAGCAGAGAATTGAGCAGGGAATCCTCTGTCACCACAGACCCTGCTGTGCCCACCCACTCCCTGGGGCTGTTATTCCCTCATGCTTCTCCTGGGCATCCTGAGTTCTCATCCAGCTGCTACTTCCCTCAGAATCCACAGAATTCACTGGGTAAGGTTCACTACATTTCCCTGTCCAGCCCCTCCCTGTGCTGTGCAAACACAGAACTCGTTCCAGGCCTGGCCCTCCTCCCCCACACCACTGCCACCTGCTCTGTGGTCCTTGCCTTGCCACCACCACACCCCTGGGAAGCCACATGCCTCTGTTCCCTTAGGATTCCACAGTCCCACTGCTGCAGCACTGTCCTTCAGCGCATCCAACTTCCATGAAATCTCTCTCCTGGGACCTCTGTGTTTAAATCAGGCCTAAGTCCTTCTCTGGCTCAGTTTTACAGAATCTGGGCCAACCTTATTCATAGAGATAAACACTGACAATGACCTATTTCCTTCCTCTGACCTCTGTCCTCATGAGGTGAGTATCTCAAAGAGCACCAGAGTGTGTTTGTCCTCTGCTTGTGAACCAAACAACCTCCCCAGCAGCTCAGCAAGTGGTTCTGGCACACAGAGCTCTGCTCCTCCCACAGGCTGCTCCTCATACCTGCACAGGCAGCCGGATCTTCGACGTCACGCTGCTCCCAGACTCAGTTTCCTCCTGGATTTCAATCTCATCCCAGTTGGTGGCTGTGGCCAAGACAGACCCAGCCGTGTCGAGCAGCAATGTGTGGGTGAAGCACTGAACCAGACCCTGGAAAGTGAAAGCCCCAGTCAGTTACAACAGGACAGTTCTAACAGGACCAGGGACAGCCAGCCCACCCTGCCTGTGGTCTCCTGCATCCTCCCCAAACTGAAGGATTCCCAAAGTGAAATCTTCTGGAGACCATCCCACCCCTCTCCAGGTGGGCAGCAGCATGGGGAGCTCTCAGCAGCCAGTGCTGACCCCAGGGAGAGAAACCCTCCCAAAAAATCACCTCTGAGGAGGGAAACAGCTCCTTACTTTGGTGACAGCTGAGCTCCAGATCTGATAAGCCAACAGGCTCTGCTGCAGGAGCTCTGCCTTCACCCCCTGCCACTTGGCCAGCTCGGGGGACACTTCCTGGGCTTTGTTCTTGCCCAGTTTCTTGGCAGAGCGTGGTTCTTTGGGCGCCGACTCTGCACCGCCCGCCTGGCCCAGGACACAGCGCTGCAGGTGAGGGCACAGCTCGGGCAGGGCCTGGCACAGCCTCGCCATGAACAGCACAGCGTTGAGCTTGGCATCCCCAGGAGGGTCCAGCTGGCTCTGGGCACTCTGGAGCTGCTCCCGGACACAGCCCAGGACGTTGTGGATGCAGGTGACACAGTGGTCACGGAGCAGCCCCTGCACGGTGCCGGCGTCGGCAAAGCGGTCGAAGGCAGAGCGCGGTGGCACCGCAGGCTCCTTGGGGACAGAGTCATCCGTGGGGAGGTAGGACAGGACATCCTCCAGCCTGGCCTTCAGCTTGGAGTCCAGCGTGGAGCAGAAGCTCTGCACACACGGGGTCAGTGCCTGTGCCTTCATGGCCAGCCCGCTCCTGGCGAAGGGCCCGCGCTGCCCCACGCTGACCCACGCCGCGTCCCCGGGCAGGTCCCCAGGGCTCTCTGACCACAGGAACAGGGCCACGTTGTGTTCCAGCTGGATCTGCTTGCTCAGGGCACAGCTGCCAGCTTTCACTTCCAGCTCCTGCAAGGCTGAAGCCAGCAGCTGCTTGGAGCTGCTTGAGATGGAGTCGAAGCCTTCTTTGGTCAGAGTCTGCAATAGAAGCAGGAGGGAGAAAAAGTTTTTCAATATGCCACTTAAACACACCTTTGGTGCACTGTGGGCTAGCTGAGACAACAAAAGGGTGCACAGAGTGCCCCCCACAGCACAGCACCCACCTGCAGCCTGTCCAGGAAGAGCTGCTGCAGCAGTTCCTCCCAGAAGGACACGGGTCTGTCCAGCAGGCGACGGCACACGGCCTCCCAGTTGTGGCTGCTGGACTCGCTGGAGAGCAGCTCCCACACGGCATCACGGATCCCTGCCAGCCCCTTCATGCTCTTCACGTACACCAGCAGAGTCCTGACCCCTGCCCTGATGTCGTCGCTGCACCTGGAGGTAAAGTTTCACCTTTGTGAGGGTGGGGAGGCCCTGGATGTGCTGTGCTGCCTCTGCCTGCTTAACTGAGGGTGGAGGATGAGGAGGAAATCAGCCTGGTTGGGACTGCCTTGGCCCAGAGACCACACAGTGCCAGGGAGAGCCCTGTCCCACTCACATGCTGATCCACTGCTGCAGGGTCTCCCTGAGGTACTCCTGGCTGATGGGGTGTGCCAGAGTCCGCAGGGCCGGCTGGAATTCCACCACGGATTCCGGCAGGTACTTGAACCAGCTGCTCAGCTTCAAATCCTCCTCCAGCACCCCTCCTCTCCCTGGAATCACAGTCAGGGATCAGCCCAGCTCAGGGCACCCTCCTGCCTGCACACCTGGGCAGCGGCAGGGCTCACCTGCAGGGTTCTGGCCCGTGGTGCTCTCCAGGGTGGAGAAGAGCAATCCGCAGGGCAGGGCTGGATCCAGGGCCATCCCCTCAGGCACGGTGTAGAAGAGAGCGTGGGCCTGGTACAGGGTGGTGGTGAGCAGCTCCATCAGGGAACACACCTGAGCTTTGATCCCTGCACCTGCAGAGAGATGGCTTTGAGCCCTTCAGCACTGTGTTCCAAGGCCTGTGGTCCCTTTCAGGGAAGTGCTGGAGGGCAAAGGACTCAGCCTTCTGTCCCCCTGCTTCCCCATTACAGGTGGGCTTGGTCCAAACCTCTGAGAACTGTGAATTTTTGTGCTATTTTGCAGTGTCACCACGAGATTTATGGAATCACCCATCCCTGCTCCGGGGGCACGAGGAAATGAAAGGAAAGCTCACCCTAACCTCCCCAGGGAGCAGCCCGTGGCACTGACCGTGGTGTGGCTGGTTGAGCAGCTGCTGGATGGCCAATTTCCTGGCCAGCAGGAAGTCAGCCAGGGCCTGGCGTGGGGAGCTGTCCTCCAGCAGCATGATGGCACACAGGGCTTCTGCCACCGCCTGGTCCGAGCCCGTCCGGCAGCGCAGCAGGGCCTTGCTCTCCTGCAGGATGGTGGATCTGCCACGGGAGCAAGCTGGGAATCACTGCCTGAGCCACACATTCAGGTGGGGCTGTGTGGGGACTGCCAAGCCAGGGTGTTGCTTTCCCCATGCTGTCCCACATATTACAGGACTGGTGAGATGGTTTTTGTCCCAGGCTCATGGAATGGTTTGGGTTGGAAAGGATCTCCCTAAATCCCTGTTAGTCCTGTCCTGTCACCTGATGGAGCTCCCTGCTCCCTGCCAGCTGCAGCTCCCAGGATATTCCCTCAGATCCCTCTTTGCCTGCCTGCTGACTTTCCAGGGGCATTCCTGGAGCACTGTGCTCCCAGCTTTGACACCTGCCAGCCTGGGGATCCTGCCAGTGGCTTTCCTGTGCAATCCAGCTGCAGCTGCCCCAGGCAGAGCCTCTTAGGACAGGTTAAGAATTCTCCCACCTTGCTGCAGCCAATTTCTGTCCTGCCTTCCCTGGGCTGTGTCTGAGCAAGTCACACTGAGGCAAATCAGGGAATGGTTTGGGTTGGGAGGGAACTTAAGGATCCATCAGTTCCAAACCCCTTCCCCCTAGAAGGGGCTGCTCTAAGCCCCATCCAGCTTCCAGGATGGGGCACTGGGACATTTCCAGGGATGGGGCAGCCACAACTTCTCTCGGTAAGGGACTCACCCCTCCTCATCCACCCCTTCCCACCTCACCCCTCTCTGTCCCTCCCTTCCCATGCCCCATTCCCAGCGCACCTGAGGTGGCTGGCAGCCGCCACTTGCCGCAGCAGGATGGGGAACCGGGCGAGGATGGGGCTGGAGCGGGCTCGGGGGCCATCCAGCTGGAGCTGCCGGCGCAGGTGAGCCCCGAGCAGGTGGAGCCGGGCAGCGGGCAGGTATCTGCCTCCCTCCACAGCCCCCCAAACCTGCTCGGGAACCTCCAGCAGCAGCTTCAGCTGCGCCGCCGCCCCGTAGAAACTGTGGTGAGCTGGTGGGCGAGCCTGGAGAGGAGAAAGAGGGGATGAGGGAATGGAAAGGGCGATAAAAGGAGCGAGGAGGGGAAGAGCGGGTGCGGGGAGAATAGGGAATGAGTGGAGAGAAGAAGGGGAAGAAAGGGGGAAAGAGGGAGTAACAGGGGGAGAAGGGGCCAGGGAGGGAGACGGAGCGGGGGGAAAAGAATGGGGAAAGAGGGGACTCGGTGACCCCTCACCGTGCTGGCGGGGCCGGGCCGGGCCGTGCCGCCCCTCTGCAAGCCCCTCACGGCGCCCAGCAGGCGCTCGGAGCTCCGCCGCATCTCGGCGATGGTGTCGGCCGCCTCGATGAGGTCGCGGTAGCGCTCGCCCACCATCTGCCGCAGCTCCTCCCGCTTCTGCTCGATGCCGGCGCGCAGCCGCCGCTCCACCGCCCGCAGCTCGGCCGCCGTGTGGGCCTCGAACAGCGCCTCGGCCTCGGCGCCGCGCGCCGCCATCGCCGCCACGCCACCGGCCACAGCGCCGGGCCGCGCCGGCAGGGGCACCGCCGCCGCCATCTTGGTCACGGGAAGGGGATGGCGCTTCCGGGCGTCACCGCGGGGCGCCGCCGCCATCTTTGTGTCGGGCAGAGCCGCACCCGGGTGCCGTTGCCATGGCGCCCCCGCCGCCATCTTTGTGCCGGGCAGCGCCACACCCCAGTGCCGTTGCCATGACAGCGCCGCCGCCATCTTTGTGCCGGGCAGAGCCGCGTTGCCACGCGACGCCGCCCGAGGGAGAAAACACCGCGTTATTTGTTTTATCGAGTTTATTTATTTAATTGCCGCCTTTTTTTTTTTTCCTTTCCTGTTTCCCGGGGAAACGGGTCGGGCTCGGCGGCCTGCGGGTGCCGCTGTCCCTCCACACAGCCCGTTGGGTTGGGCAGGCCTGGTTCGGACAGGGCCGGGAGGGTTTGCCCACCTCCCCTTCCCACACCGGGATATTCCCCAAAATCCATCCAGGATGGACGGGGCTTGCTTGGAACACCCTGGGATACACGAAGGTGTCCCTGCCCGTGGAACAGGATGGGCTTTAAGGTTCCTTCCGAGCCCAAAGGGAGATTCAGCTCCATGGGAGATGCTGGTGTAACCAGAGCATGTGAGGTTGTTGTATTCAAATCCCATGAAAACCCATTTGTGTTGGAAATCGAGATGGGAAGGGAAAGAGTCAAAGGTGCTTTGGAGTGATTTAATTTGTTTGCATGGGCAGTGTTGGTGTCGCTGGGCTGTGCAGCTGCTCAGAGCCAAACTTTCGGTTTGTAGGAGTTGATAAACTCTGCTCCCAGGGAACGAGGGACAGGACGAGAGGAAACAGCCTCAGACAGAGCCAGGGGAGGGTCAGGTTGGACATCAGGAGGTAATTTCTTCATGGAAAAGGCTACCAGGCATTGGAACTGCCCAGGGCAGTGGTGGAGTCCCGATCCCTGGAAGGATTTAAAGCCCTGTGGATGTGGCACTTGGGGACATGGTCGGTGGTGGCCGTGGCAGTGCCAAGGGGGGATAGTTGGACTCAGTGATTGTTGAGGGCTTTTCCATGCCCTCGGGATGCTCTCCCGAGGAGGTTACCAAGCCTGGGTCACATCCTGCTGCTCACCCCCAGCTCCAACACATGCAAACAGCCAGAAACTGTAGGAAAACTCCTTTATTTCCCTCCCGTGCCATCCACAGCCCTCTCCCCGTGGCACAGACCGTGGCAGTCGGGAGCCTTCGCTGCGGGAAGGCTCAGTCCCACACTGGGACAGCGAGGAATAATTGCTGGGGAGGAAAACAGGACTGGGAGCAGAGACACACTGTCGCCATGTCCTGGTCACAACAGATCCACGGGCATTGCCAGAGCACAGGTACAGACACGAGGGATGCACAGTGCTGCTGGGGATACCTGCAGGGAATAGAGACCAAACCTCGCCTCCCTCAGCCTGCAGAAGTCACCTGGCAGTGTGTGGTCCCTCCGCGGTCCCTCCCGGCTCGTGCACGGTGTCACCAATCCCCTGGCACAGGGAGAGGGTGAGGGGGAGGCAAGGCCCCCCAGGGGGTTGTGTCAGTGAACAGAAAAACCCCGTGGCACACTGAGTATATACAGAATATTTACAATCACCCATCCCACCCCTCCTCCCAGCCTGGGGTGGGATGGATGGATGGATGGATGGATGGAGTGTCCAGTTTGGTGTCCCTTGTCATCTCCTGGTTGGGACATGGCTGGAGGCAGGATCCCCCCAGTCTGCCTCTCCTCCTGCCCTGGCTTTTTGCAGTCCAGCTCCTGGAGCAAGCAGGGAGTGGAGCTGAAATCCCTCAGGGGCCAGGCTGGGTGTCAGAGGCTGGCAGGGAAGGGCAGAGGTGTCCTGGGGCTGGAGAGCAGCAGGTCCCATTGCAGACTCGGCAGCAGGAAGGCAGGTTTGGGATCTGCTGTGTCCTTTGCTTGTGCCTTGCTGGCGATTCCCCCTTGGAGCAGCCACAGGGAGGGGATGGAGACTCTCCCTGAGCAGTTTGGAATCAGCTCCTTCATAGCAAGGGCTGGAAGAACTACATGGCAGTGCAGCTCAGAAGGAGATCCTTTCAGTCCAAGGCAGCGCTGGAGCTGACACGAGGAGCTGCAGAGAGGCACCAGGAAGGCTCCAGGTCCAGCCCGAGCCTCTCCTGCCTATCCAAGCGGGATTTGGCTCTGGAGCACTGGGGGCACTGGTCAGCACAGCACCCAGAGCCAGGCTGGGCCCGAGGGGGGCACGGTGGATGCTCAGCCCAGCCACAGCCCCAGCTCTGCACCCGAGGGCTGAGGAAGGGGACAGCAGGGTTGTCTCCATGATCCTGTGGCATCAGGGAGCTGTGGAGCCACCCCTCGGCCTCACCTCCTCAGTGGTGAGGAGGAAAAGGGGAATTGGTTCCCACAGCCTTTGGAGGGGCCACACTGGGACTGGGAGGCTTGTGCAGGAGTGACCCAGTCCCCAGTGGACAGGGGGACAGCCCCAGGTGAAGCACACGAGTGGGCCCAGATCCCTGCTGCAGGCATCCAGGGGAGCTCGAGGAACACCCCAATCCACACTTCCCATCACCTCAGATTGGTGACATTGCCGTTCCTGCCGCTCCAGGCAGGAGCTGGCATTAATCCCACCTGCCCAGGGCCAGTCTGTGGGAAGCACTAGCAGGCTCAGTCTCCTGGCTCTGCAATCACCAGCAGAGATTTCTCATCCCGCCGCCAGCAGCCCTGCGAGGCTTTGCAGAGCAGATCCAATCTGAGGTCAAGTTCCCACTAAAATCAAGTGGCTGGGAAGGCAAACTTCGTTACTGGCAGCAGCAGCAGCGATGGTGATGTTTATTAGTCAGCAATGAACAGCAGAAGGTTTTATTTTGCTGGTTTTACTGCCGGTGTTGGGCCATTGCTGCAGCTCCCTCCCAGAGCTCCGAGGCAGAACATTTTGCTTTCCTGTCCTTTTTTCCTAGGTGAGCTGTGGGAAGGTGGCCAAGGAGAGCCCTGGCAGCCCCCAGGAGCCACCTCGTGCCCCTACCCTGCTGCATCCCAACTTGGTGGCCTTTCTGATGTGGGTGGCAGTGCCTCACTCCCCTCATTCCTCACCTGCAGCTCCGTTATTCCCATCCCAGCAGAGACCCCTGGGTGCAAACAGGGGGACATTTTTGGATCACAGGTCTGAGCAGCCAGAAGTGTCACTGCCTGGGGGTTTGCCAGGACAAAGCTGACCTGGGTATGGGTCCTTCCCAGGGCTAGGAATTCCCAGGTTTTCTATATTTCTACATCAAACCAGCACAGATAAGGGGTGCTCCCAGCTGGAGGCTCTTGCTGTGGGGTTACAGCTCAGAACAGGTGTTCCCCCAACATCCACTGGGATTTTGGTGGCAGGGCTTGCACGGACATGGCTGGGATGAAGTCAGACACCGGCAAATCCGGGTTTGGCCTGGCTGCAGGTGAGTGCTGGGGGCTCCACACATCCCCCTCCCCATTCCACACCCACTTTCCATGCAGACACCTCCTCCACGGAGTGCCCACGGCTCCACTGATGCATCACTGCGGCTGTGCCACGGAGCCTCATCCCAGCCCTGCTCCCGGCCCTCCCCAGGCAGCGTTTCACCGAGCTCTGACCTGCTGCTGCTTTAATTCCTGCAGCATCAGCACGGAACCTGCCCTGCCTCGGAGCCTGGGGTCAGCTTCACCTCCCAAACCGGAGCTGGGCTGTGCCCGGTGCCCAGCGAGGGGACAGGGAGGTGCCACACGGTGCCCACAAGCACCTGAATGCAGTCACCGTTCCTCGGAGGAGCAGGAAAGAGTTAAAAGCAAACAATTGCTGACAACGCTCTGCTTTGTCTCGCAGAAAATGCCTGAGCCGTGTCCAACAGAGCCCAGGAGCAGATACCCAGCCTGGCACTGAGCCCTTTCTGGGGGGCTGGCAGGGTGGCACAGCAGGATGGGATGCCCCAGGCTGGGATTTGCTGCAGGAGCTGGGCAGAGCCACGGGGAAACTTCTGCCAGAGCTGGTGCTCTTGGAACATCGCCTGGGGATGCGTGGCTGGGCGAGTGGGACCCCAAAGCAGGTGGCACCTGGTGAGCAGTGCTCACCCTCATGGCACTGTCTGTCGTGCCAGGTGAAGGCTCCGTGTCTGCTGGGGATGGGGACACCGGGGTGGGCTGGGAAAAGGGAGGGTGACCGAGCCCTGGCTGTTTGCTCCACCGAATCCCCCATGTTCCCACGGCTCAGCTGCGGAGCAGGAGCCTGTGAACAGATCCAGCCTCTGGCACAGCAGCTGCTCCGGGGGCTCCGGCAGGAAGCCGCCACTTCTCCCTCTCCCCTGGGCTTTCCCTCGAGCTCCCGCTGCGCTGGCCAAGGAGGGGCTTCGCTGGGGGGTCAGGGCTCCAGAGCCCCGGGATTGTGCTGAGCTGGGAGGGCAGGCAGGGACAGGGACAGGGACAGGGACAGGGACAGGGACAGAGCCGGGTGCTCCGGGACAGTCTTGAGAAGGCAAATAGAGCGGATGCGGGGCCAGCCCTGCCACCCCTCACACTGTGCAGCATCCGGGGGCATTGAATGAGCGCTGCCCTGCTCTCCCTCATTCCCTGCTGTCTGCTCTGCCCGATCCCTTCGGCCCGGACAAGGGTGGGGGCCGAGTCCCCATCACCCCCTTCCCGTCCCCATCCTCTCCAGCGTGACTTGCCTGGAAGGAGCAGGGCTGTGTCACCCCAGAGATGCTCGGAGCCGTGGTCGGAACAGCCCCGATCTCAGGCAGGTGCAGGAGCCCGTGCCAGGCTTCTCCAAACCCGCGATGTGTCACTGCTGCTTTTAAACGCTTCCAAGGATCTCCCAGCAGGGAGCGGAGCCGGGCGCTCGTTCCGCCGGTGCTCGGAGCAGCGGTCCGGGCTGCCGGCACAGCGTGGGACCGACCGCCAGCAGATGCGGGCGGTGGGAGGGGCAGCGGTTACCGGGGAGGGAAAAGGGGGAAATTCGCCATCCGAGGAGAAAATCTGCGGGCAGGTGACGCCACGGCAGGGGAAGGGAAAGGGCTGTGCAGCAGCGGGACGTGGCAGGGCTGGAGGAGGCAGGGTGGGAGCAGAGGGGCTGCTGCGGGGGCAGAGCAGCTTCCCGTGGGGAAGTCACCTCCATCCTGGCGTGTCCGCTCCGGGCAGCGCGGCTGCTGCAGTCACACAGCTCGGGGAGGCTGCAGGGGAGGCGATGGAGTAAGGAATAACTCAGGGAAAACGCAATCCCAGATATCCTGGTCTCCTCGGGAGGGTGACAGCGGGAGCAATTTGGGACTCGCCGGGAGCTCCCACTGGGTCGGTGCGTCCCCGTGTTGTCACACACCTGTGGCCTCGGCTCTTCTTGAGGTCCCCATGTGTGTCCAGGTGCACCCACTGAGGCAGAGCCCCAAAGCCAACCGGCCCCGGGGGTGACACGGGGGACCCAGCAGAGCCACCCCGGCCATACCCGTGCCCACGGTGGCACTTTGGTGTTGAAATGCGCTGCGTCGCCGTGAGTTGTCTTTGTTTTCCTGGCGAGGCAGCTCCTCCTGATCCGTATCCTTCGCAGCACTTGAAAGCCAACCCAGCAGAGAAGAGCCCTCCAGGGGACCCCCGCGCCCATCGTGTGCTCACAGCCGTCCCCTCAGGTGGCATTCCTGCCCTGACTCCGTAGTGCCACCCCCCTGCTGCAGCCGGGAGCCAGCGGGGAGAGGAGAGCGCGGGAAGGACGAGCCCCGCTGTCCCCTCAGATGCTCGTCTGCAGGTCACCGTTGAGCAGGGTCCTCTGGGTCTCCGTGGTCTCGTTGAGCCGGGATTTATCCTGCTTGCTGTCGCTCCGGTCGGCCTCGTCCATGCCGCTGACCTTCACCAGGCACAGGACGTTCTGAAAGCTCTTCTTGAAGTTGTCGGACAGGAAGGCGTAGAGGATGGGGTTGGCACAGCTGTTGGCATAGCTGAGGACCACCACGAAGTCGAACATGCCCTTGAGGACAGGCGTGGGCACGATCATGACGGACACCGAGGAGACGTTGAAGATGTAGAAGGGCAGCCAGCAGAAGATGAAGACAGCGACCACGATGGACACCATCCTGGTGACTTTCTTCTCGGACTTTTTCCTCTTGGAGGAGCCCACCCTGATGCCCGAGGACTTGACTTTGATGATGATGAACAGGTAGCAAAGGCAGATGATGGTGAGAGGCACCAGGAAGCCCAGGATGAAGGCGTAGATGATGAATCCCGTGTACCAGGCACCTGACTCTCCTGGCCAGATGATGGTGCAGCTACTCCTGCCGTGGTTGTGCTGCACCCCAGCATAAATCATGATGGGCATGATCACCAGCAGGGAGACTCCCCAAACCGCCACGTTGATCATTTTGGCTGTCCTGGGCCTCCTCCACTTGGCAGATTTGATGGGATGGACGACAGCCAGGTACCGGTCAACGCTCATCACCGTCAGGCAGAAGATGCTGGTGAACTGGTTGATGCCATCCACCGTCATGACAATCCTGCAGAGGGCTTTGCCGAAGGGCCAGTGCACCAGGGCCACCTGCATGGCCAGGAAGGGCAGCCCGAGCATGAAGAGCTCGTCTGCGATGGCCAGGTTGAGGATGTAGATGTTGGTGATGGTTTTCATCTTGGCGTAGCGGAGGATGACGTAGATGACCAGCGTGTTGCCGCACAGCCCGACGATGCAGACCACGAAATAGATAAAGGTGAGGATGGCGTTGCTGGTCAGGTCGAAGTGCTGCCCCGTGGCGTTCTGGGAGGTGTTGGTGGGTGCCTCCAGGGAGAAGTTGTCGAAGGGGGAAGCCGGGGAGTACCAGAACGCGGTGGCGTTGGGCAGCTCGTATTCCAGCTCCATGGCTCTGCTGCTCCCTGGGCACTGCTGGCTCACAGGAGCTCAGATGTCATCTTCCCTTGCTCTGGGGAGAGAGGAGAAGATTCTAGAAATCAGGGAGTAAATAGAAATCAAGGGATTCCTGGGGAGGATCGGTCCATCCTGCTGCCAAGCTCAGCGGGAGAGAGGCTCCCTGGAGGGGGGTCCCGAAACCACCTCCCCGTGTCCCCGGTTCGAGCAGCCTGCCCGGACACGCCACAGCTCCTCCCGGCTCTGGCGATCCCGGAGCCTTTACGACTCCACAAATCCAGCCGGTGCGTCCCGGTGGGTGCGACTGACGCCCGGGAGCACCGAGCGCCGGGGGAACACCTCCTCCTCTCCCGGCCGTTCGGCGGGTGCAGCCCCTTCCCTCCGAGCCGGCATCGGCACCCCGAGCCCGGACGGCTCCGGTGGGCGATGAACTCGCGGCGGGAGCTCCCACCCCCGGCCCCGTCTCTCCGCTGCAGAGGGCACCGGGCGGTGCTGCCCCGCCGCTCACCTGCTCCCGCCGCCGCCCGGCCCGGCCCGGCCCGGCCCGGCCCGGCGGGCACCGGGGAGGCGCCGGCAGCGCCCGTGCCCCGCTCGGCTCCGCTCGGTTCCGCACCGCACAGCTCCGCACGGCTCCGCGCACCCGCTCCCGGCGCGGCTCCGCCGCTGGACCAGCGCACCGGCTGCGCCCCGCCCCGCGCGGGGCGGCTCTGCGGGGCCGGGGCGGGGACAGCCCGCAGCGCCCAGCGCTGCCCACCCTGCCCTGCCCACCCTGTCCTACCCACCTTCCCCACACTGCCCACTCTGTGCTGCCCACCCTGCAGTGCCCACCCTGCCCTCTCTGCCCTACCCACCTTCCCCACACTGCCCACCCTGTGCTGCCCACTCTGTGCTGTCCATCCTGCCCTGCCCGAGATGCCCGCACTGCCCACCCTGCGGTGCCCACCCTTCCCTCACTGCCCACCCTGTGCTGCCCACCTTGCCCTCACTTCCCGCCCTGCCTGTGCTCCATCTCCCGCTCTGCCCACCCTACCTCCAGCTCTGCCACCCCACTGTTCCACAACATTTTGCTTCCAGCCACAGGCTCGGCCTCTCCTGATGTCTCCAGGGCCACCAGGAGATGGACACGGAGATGGCAGCCTGATGGCCACGCTGTGACCCCAATGGAGGGTGATGCAAGAGGCATCTGAGAGTCCCAAAGTCTCCCTGGAACGCTGGGAATCCCTTGACCCCGGGAGTTTGCACCTTGCCTCCAGAGGCAAGCCAAGGCTGGTTCTTCCATCTGGGAGAGGCTGGAAGGTGATGCCAAAATATTTGGAGTCTCTGGGGACTTGTGCAGTACAGGTGACTCCTGCCACAGCCTCACCCTGGAGGAGGAACACCAAAAAGAAGAGGTTTGGAGCAGATAACCCCTGCTCGGATTTGTTTGGGATCTTGAGAGCAATTAAATTATCTCTATTCCTGCCCCTCTTCCCATTGCTTGTCCAAGAGACAATAGAAAGCAGGAAATTAAGAGTGACTGTGAACAAAGAGCCCAGCGCTGAGGCTGCTGAGTGCAGCCGGGAGCTTCTCGTTTGCACTTCGCCATCCACTTCCCAAGGCGAATCTAAAGACATCAGGTCCTGGAGCACCGGCAGAGTCGTTATCAGCCTCATTAATCTTTAGGAGGCAGGAAAAAGCTGCTTCTGCAGTAGATGATATGGGAATTAATGTCCCAGGAATAGTGGGAGAGGAGGGAGGGTGGGAAGGAGATGGTTTGGCTGGTGTGAGTTGGGGGATCGGATCTCGGTGGGGTGCTGCCCATGGGGATTCCCGAGGAATGTCAGTCTCTGGAATTCTGCTCCGGGCAGGCTGCAGGTGCCCCCCGGAGGGAGCACGGCCCAGGAGAGGGTTTTGGTGCTTTGTGACGTTTTCAGAGCTGTTTTATCCTCCCCTGCCTGGTTCCCGTGCCCAGGAGCGATGTCCTGACCGTGCCCTTCCCTCGGCAGTGGGCAGAGCACGGAGCAGCCTCGCCGTGTGCGTTCCCAGAGCTGCCTCCTTGAATTTCTCCCCAGAACAGGTGACACTGCCATGTCCTTTCCTTGGTCAAAGCCCTGGCTCTGACAGGTCACCAAGCCCTGGCACCCAGACCACCTCAAGCCCGAGCTCGCAGTGATTCTCCCAGCTGGAGCGAATCCAGAGGGCTGGATCAGGGCGCGGGGTGAGCACAGGGGTGCTTCCAGCTGGCTGGGGCTGCCTGTGGAGCATCAGGGCTTCAGCCTCTCCCTGCCTTTCACTTCCACCTCCATGGGAAGCCAGGGCCAGGGAGCTGAGGGAATCCAGCCAGAAGAACTCGCCTGGCTGAACCCAGATCTGATCTTCATTAAAAACCCCATAAAACTAATGAAATGATGGCCTGGTGGGTATTGAGGAGCTGATCGGTGCTGATCTCCATCCAGGAGGAGGGCAGCAGCAGCTGGCTGAGTCAGGAAGCCATCCTTGAGTCTTTTGAAAGGGTTTTTTTTTTTCCATTCTGCTTAGATTTAGGGTTGAATTCAAGCCTAGTATAGAGTGTGCTCCGTGTCCCTGGGTGGTCCCTGGTTCGGAGGGACGCTGTACCCAGCAGCTGGTTTGGTGCTGGCAGATAAACTCCTCTTTGTCCTTTCGCCTGGGAAGCATCCACTGTGCTGAAAAGCAATTTACTGGCAGGGCTGGAGACAGGAGGAGCACACAGCCCCCTTCCCACACAGCCGAAACAACCCCTGGGAGAGGAGGCACGGGGGTTACGTGACCACAGAGAGGTTTGAAAAGCCCTTCCAAGTTTTCTGCCATCCATTCCCAGCTGTTTCGCAAGAGTCCCTGTGGAAAACAGCGCTTTCGACCCCTGTCCTGGAAATGAGTGTTGTAAGGAGCTGGGGCTGGGATGCCAACGGAGGGGTAGGGTGAGCTGGCCTTTCTCCCGGATACGTGGAATGGGGGCAGGAGATCTCCAGCGTTTCGCGGGAATGGAGGAGGCTGTGTTGGTCTGGATTGTGCTGGAGGGGAGCTGGGGGGACTGGGGGGACTGGGGGGCAGCTGCTGTTCAGGAGGGGAAGGATTTGCTCCTGAGTGCAGCCAATCCGAGGATCCCTGGGGATCAGAATCTCTTGGAGATGATAATATCTCTTTGGAGAGCTGATTCCGAGCATCTCTGTCCATGCTGGAGCAGCCATGCCCCAGCCCCAGCCCCAGCACTGCCCTCAGGGGGACCCCGCTGTCCCCTGTGGCCGTGGGGACAACGCCAGGCAGCGATGACAGTGTTGTTTCTCTCGCAGGGACACTTGGGCTGGCACTGTCCTTTCTTTCCCTGCCTTTCCCCTTCCCAGCTCCAGCCCAGCAGCCCCGGGTGGCTGATTTCTGCCTGGAGGCGGCCTGGCTGCGTTTCAGGGATGCCCGGGCTGGGGGGAGGCTTTGCTTTCTGCTAATTAGCCAGACAAACAGTCTGGCCCATGTCCCCACACCCCGAGGCGCGGCACGACCCGGCTGGTGGCTGCCACATCTAATGGGGAGCGTCTGCAGCGCTGATGGATGGCGGGGGAGAGGCGCTGGCGCCTTCACCTGCGCCCGGGGCAGCCTCCAGAGCCTCCGGGATCCAGGGATAGCATCCAGAGCCTCCGGGATCCGGGACAGCATCCACACCCCGCGGGACCCAGCGCTCCCCGCAGCCCCTCAGGGCGGGGGTCTCCCGGGGATCACAGCACCCCGCTCCCGCTCCTGCTGCTTCCAGACCCTCCCCAGCCGCTTTCTTCCTCCCTCTCCCGCCCTCCCCATCTCGCCCCGCCGTTATTTGCCTCCGCAATTGGTTTATTGATCTCTGGAGGGGCCGGGGCAGGGCTCGGCCACAGCCGCCGCTCGCCTTCGCGGTGAATCACGGCGCGGAGCCGCTGACACTAATGAGCCTCTGGCAGGCACGGCCCGAAATCCCGGCTGCTGCCTGCGCCTCTCCCCGCCGCGCCTGGCTCGTTGGAGGGTCCTGCGCATTAAATGGGGGCTGAACGGTCTGGCTTCTGCAGGCAGGCTTTGTTCCAGCTGGAAATGTCAGCGCTGGTGACAGCACGCGCTGATCCTGCCGTTCCCTGCCGCTCGGAGCAGCTGCTGGGACTCCGTGGCAGCCTTGCAGAGTGTCCCTCGTGTCCCTCAGGGAGAGCCCGAAGCCAGGGGAGAGGGACAAAACCGTTCCTTTGTGCCGTGTGACAAATAGGTGACCTCAGCTCGCGGGATGATGGGACAGTGACCCTGCCTGGCCCTGCCTGCGCTGCCCGCCTGCTCCCCTGCCCTGTCCTTGGGGACGTCCCTGCATGTCCTCATTGCCTTGTCTCGCCGTCCAGGCTGACACAGATGGATTTGGGTTGGGAAAGAGCCCGGCCGTGAGCCCAGCCTGCACGGAGGGGACACGGCAGGGACACAATCGCTGTGCCAGTGCCATCCCTGTGCTGGGATATGCCTCTCTGCCCCAGACAGAGCAGTTTTATGGCCAAAAAATCTCAAGGGATTTGGGTCCTGGCTGCCCCAGGGCTCCCTGGAGCTGCCCCTTGTAATGTCTCATTCACCTTAATGAGAGATTGCACAATATTTTTGCCCCTTTTGTTGTTTAAAATGCATTTTGGGGGCTCTGGGTCTCCTGCTTCCCGGTGCTGGTCCAGGAGGGGCCAGGGCTGAGCTGGGGAGGACAGGCAGGGCTGTGACATGGAAATGTCCCTGCACGTGGAAATGACACCGGGGAACGGGGGTGTGAGTTGATTTTGCTGATGCTTCTGCACAGAGTCACCACGACCGTCCCCATTGCCACCCACACGTCCCCAGGCATGGCCACGGCTGCCAGCCTCCCCCAGCCCACGGCAGCGTGTCAGCCGTGTCCCCAGGGCCAGCCCTGCCGGGTCACCAGCTGTCCCCAGCCCTGCCAGCGCCGCCGTCACAGCCGGCCGGGGATCCCTGGGGTGCCGGGGGAGCTCTGTGTCTCTGTCCCCATGTCCCTCCCAGCTGGCACCTCGCCCTGAGCCCGCCCGGCTCTGGGAGCTAATGAGGGCTGCAGCAATTAGAGGGCGAGATTGATTAAATCCTAAACCAGGGAGGTTTCGAATGGTCCTGACCTTTCCCAGCGGGGGCTGAGCAAAGGCTGTTCGAGATGAACTCATCAAGATGTGTCCTTCTGCCACCCCCTGTGGCACAAGAGGGGACACCGGGGCTGGCCTGGCTCTGTGGCTGTCACCATGTCCCTGGTGCCAGCACGGCAGGAATGGTGACAGAGCTGCCTTGCCCCCAGGCCACCCCGTGCCCTGTGGTGATGCTTTTGGGGATGTTCAGGTTGGACAACAGGAGGAATTCCTTTGTGGAAAGGTTGTGGAACATCGGCAGGAGCTGCCCGGGGAGGTTTGCAGTCCCCATCCCTGCAGGTGTCCAGGGAAGGACTGGAGGTGGCACTCAGTGCTCTGGGCTGGGGACAAGGTGGCCATCGGGCACAGCTTGGACTCAGTGACCTCAAAAGTCTTTTCCAGCCTCAGTAATTCTGCGATTCTGTGACATCCATGGGTGGCATCGGACGGGTGACTCTTCTGAGTGACAGGGATGGCTGCCAGCGATGCAGCGGGCTCTGTTTGCCCCTGCCAGCTCCCCCAGGCTGCCTGCCGCGTGCTGCTCATTACGATGCCGCCCCTGGCTGTTAATTAGCGGGGCTGATCACAGGCGCGGGCAGCGCGAGGGTGGCAGCGAGGGACTCTCTCGGGGCAACAGCGGGTGCTGCCTGCACGGGTGCCAGCGGGGAGCGGTGTCCGGGGGTCTCTTTGCAGCGGGGGGCGGTGGCGGTGACGGTGGCGGTGACAGTGACACAGCAGTGACAGTGACACGGCGGTGACAGTGACAGTGACAGTGACAGTACCAGCTTGCCGCGCCCGCCCGCGCCGCCCGCCCGCCTCGCTTCGGCTGCGCCGCGCCCGCGCCAACCGCAGAGCCGCGGGCGGCCCGCCCCCGCCGCGCTCCCATTGGCTGGGCGGGCCCGGGGGGCGGGGCCTGGGCGCGGACACGTGTGCGCACCCGGAAGCGGCGCCGGGACCGGCCGGGCTGCAGGTGCGGGGGGAGCGGGACCGGGACCGGGAACGGGAACGGGAACGGGAACGGGAACGGGAACGGGAACGGGAACGGGAACGGGAACGGGGGCGGAACCGGGACCCCAACCCGCCCCGCGGCTCCGGGAATGGGGGGTTCGGGGTGCCTGGGAACGGCCAGGGGCTCCAGGTTTGAGGAGGCGCCGAGACCGGCTCGGAGCTGCCGGTTTGGGGGCTCGGGGGTCCTGCGGCTGGCCCGGGCAGCGGGGGGCTCAGCGCTGGGAGGTTTGGGGATGCCGGGATGGGTCAGGGGCTCCGCGGGCTGCAGGTTTGGGGGGTTCTGGGGCGGGCTAGGGGTTGAGGGGTGTTCAGGTTCGCGGGGGTTGGGGGTCCAGGCTCTGGCCTGGCTGCTCCGGGTTGGGGGAGCTCGGGGGTCCGGCGGCTCCAGGGTTGGGGGGTTTGGGGGTCCTGGGACCGGCCGGCGGCTCCGGGTTTTGATGATTTCGGGGTCCTGGGACCGGCCCCGCTGCTGGAGGGCGCGAGGTGTGAGGTAACAGGGTGTAACGCCGGCTGCAGGGTTGGGGAGGGGTCTGTGGGGTGTTTGGGTCCGCCTGGGTGGGCTTTAGGACCCCTGTAGGAGGATGGGGTTCTCCCTGGGGTGCTGCGGGGAGTCTGAGCCGGGAAACCAGCGGGGTCTGGGCTGGGCATGCACCTGCAGGGGTTGGGAGAAGCCCTGGGACAAGGCTGGGGGTGCCTTTGAAGCTGGCACTGGTGTGTATATTTATTCCACACAAATGTGCAAATCCGTGTGTGTTTGGTGTATTTACATATAAATATATCACCATGTGTATTATAAATTTATATTTATATGTATTTCCACACCTGTGTGGATTGCCATGCTGCTCCCTAGGCCATTCCCAGTGCATGGTGGGCTCAGGTCCCCAAATCCCTGTGGGGTCGTGCTCCGGGTGGGATGTGCTGTGTCCCACCCCTGCTGCTCCTCTGAGCTCAGCTCCCATTGCAAAGCCTCACCTAAAGTGGGGAGAGGAGCTTAGGGGAGGATGGTTGAGCTGGCTCTGATCCCTTTGGTGCAGAGCAATTTGGGGTTGATTTGGGTTGGATTTGGGGTTGATTTGGGTTGGATTTGGGTTGGATTTGGGTTGGATTTGGGGTTTGATTTGGGTTGGATTTGGGGTTGGATTTGGGTTTGATTTGGGGTTGATTTGGGGTTGGATTTGGGTTTGATTTGGGGTTGATTTGGGTTGGATTTGGGGTTGATTTGGGGTTGGATTTGGGTTGGATTTGGGGTTGATTTGGGGTTGATTTGGGTTGGATTTGGGGTTGATTTGGGGTTGGATTTGGGGTTGATTTGGGGTTGATTTGGGTTGGATTTGGGGTTGATTTGGGGTTGATTTGGGGTTGATTTGGGGTTGTTCTCTGGCTGGCAACACCTGGCTCTTTTCCCAAGGCTGCTGCTCTCCCCTAGGCCAGCATGATCCCAGGCTCTGGGCCGGTGCTGCAGGCAGTGCTGGGGACACTCCTCACCTGGGGGCTGACAGCAGCAGGATCAGCGCTGGTGTTTGTGTTTTCCAGCGGCCAGGTGAGTGCTGGGATCAGCTCCTCATCCCTGCAGCATCTGGGGCAGGCTGTGCCCTGCTCATGGCTGGGTTTGGCTGCCTGTTTGCAGCGTTGAGGGACTCAGCATCAGCCCTGGGGCAAGGGGAGGAAAAATCCAGCTTGTTTCTCAACACAGAAGAGGGAAAGGAAATCAAATTCCCGACCCAGGGCTGTGGAATGTGCTGAGGAGCCGCAGGCAGGGCTCTGGGCTGGGAACAGCAGGTTCCCTTCCCCTAACCTGGTTTTGCTGCCACGTTCCCAGGGCAGGATTTGGGTCACTCCGTGCTCAGAACGAGCAGAGTGCTGAGCTTTAAGTCATCCTGGATCCAAAATTAGAGCCCCCCCTTTGCCATGGTGTTCCAAATTGCCCAGATGGATTTATTATTTATGCCTCAGCCTTCTGATGGTTTATGCAGGAGGTGGCTGCAAAGTGAGGCTCCCTTTGGAGGAGCATTTTGGTTTTCTTCCTTGGGGAGGGGTAAAGAACCTGCCCTGGCAGTGAAGTGGGCAGGATTTGGGCTGAGATGGGGCAGAGCATGGGTTTGTGTGGAGCAGCCTGATACTGGAGGGAGGAGATCATTCAGGGAGGGAAGGAAATGTGGGGAAGCTCTTGCAGAGGGGCAGGAGAGCCTCTGGTTTAACTTTTCCCAGCCTTTGGTTTGGGCTCTGGGTGGGCAGTGAGGGAGCCTGGATGCTCTGTGGGGTCATGGGGGTGCTGCCATCCCAGAATTCCAGAATGGTTTGGGTCAGAAGGCACCTTAAAGCTCTTAAAGGGACCTTAAAGAGGTTGTTCCAACCCCTGCTGTGGCAGGGACACATCCCACTGTCCCAGGCTGCTCCAAGCCCTGTCAGCCTGGCCTTGGACAGTGCCAGGGATAGAGCAGCTGCAGCTTCCCTGTGCCTCCCCATCCTCACAGAGAGCAATCCCTTCCCAATATCCCATCTAACCTCCCCTCTGGCAGTGGGAAGCCATTCCCCCTTGTCCAAAGTCCCTCTCCAGCCCTGTGACCCCTTCACCACCTCCCCAGCTCTGTGGGCAGCGTGCAGTTGGTTTCCCCAGGAGCTCAGGCTGGTTTGTGTTTGGTTTTTTTTTCCAGAGGCGAGTCCTCGATGGGAGCTTGGGCTTTGCCGCGGGGGTAAGTGCAGCATCCTCCTCCTCCTCCTCCTCCCCCTGTGTTCTCTGCCACCCCCTGCACGCCTGGCTTGGTTGCCCACTCGAGTTAACATCCCCTGGCTCACTCCCTGAGGGCAGGGCAGGGCTCTGCTGAGCCTCCTGCTGTCCCACTTCCTGCTGGCTGGGGTGGCACGAGGATGGTCATGAGGACAGCCAGCTGCCCACGCTGCCTTTGGCTCCCTGCAGTCAAGCTCTCCCTGTTTCCTTGGCATTCTGGGTGGTTACTGGAGCGATGGAGATGGGCAGGAGAGTTGTCCTGAGGGCTGCTGTGCCTGGCTGGCTTTGTGCTTCTCCATGGATGCTTCAAGCCCTGGGGAGGAGAGGGGAGAGAGAGCTGCAGCTCTCCATCGAGGCTGAATGAAATGTGGGGCTCATGGCAGCTTTTCCTGGAGGAAAACCCAGAACTGTGTGGCTCAAAACTGTGCAGGGGCTTGGGGATGTGGAGCTGCCACTGCCCAGGTGTTGGGGGCAGCTGGAGCCTCATCCAGTCTCCTTAAATCACCTTTTTTTCCCCACTAAAGATCATGGAGTCCAGCTGAACCCCATATTGCTGGTGCTAGAGTGCACCTGGGAGCCCCAGGATGTGCCCTGGGAGGTGGTGCCTCTTCCCACGTGTGTGGTGAGGTCACCTGGGCTCTGCCAGCTCCCCCTGACGTGTCCTGGGTGGCAGAGTGGTGGGTGACAGGAGCTGGGTTTGCTCCCTGGAGGATGAGGATAATTCACCTTGGTGGCTGTAGGGGATCCTTGGGCTGTCATTGCTCCATGAATCCCATCAGGATTTGGCGTTGCTGTCCTCGCTGTGGCCACCGTGTCACCCTGCCAGCAGCTCTGAGTCACCCCTGCCCGGCTCAGGTGTGGCTCAGGAAGCAGAACTCCTGCAAACATTTGTTTTTCCCTCAGCTCTGTCAGCTGGCTGCGCTCAGAGCAGGAGAGGGGAGTTGTTCCTGGGGTGCTGCAGGGGACAGGCAGCGAGGGACACCAGGATGTCCCTGAGATTCACACCCTGAGTGTGTTGGGAGCACCCTGATGGCCCCAGCTGTCCCTGCCTGGTGGCACAGGTGTCACCTGGGCTGGAGGGATGGTCCTTGGCGTGGTGTGGCAGAGCTCAGCTCCTTCCAGCCTGGCACACCAGCTGCCTTTGCCTTTCCCCTGCCTCACTTCTCCCTGGAACTCCCAGCTAATCCAAGGTTTTGCATGCAGGAGCCTCCGAGGTGATGTGTTTCCATAGAGACAAAGCTTTGCTTGCTGGGGCATCTGATGTGGAATTCTGCTTTTTCTCTTAAATCTCGAGATCCTTAAACGCGAATTGTTGTTTTTTTTTTTTTCTCTCTGTTGTGCTGCAGGGCTGAGCTCAGACACTGAGAGCAAACACCTGCAGCCTGGCACAGCTTTTTCCTCTGGCTGGGCTGGAGTTTGGTATTCTCTGTCCAGCAGGAAATCATCCAGCTATGCTCCTTCACCCTCCCCGGGCATGGCTGGGATCAAATATTCCCTTAAAACTGCCTCAGGAATTCCCCCAGCTCTGCTGAGGCTGCTCCAGGTTGTTGGAGCCTGGATGAAGCCAAGTGGAAGAGTTTGGCAGGGAAAATGTCCTGCCAGTGTCTCATCTTCCCCTCCACTTTCCCATCCTGCTGAGGAAATCTCCTTTTCCCAAATTTCCCCAGAAATGCCATGTTTCCCTTGGTGCTGCCATTCTCACCCTGGGCCTCCCACAGCAGCATGGCCAGGCCTTCCTGCTTTAATGAGGGATTTCATTCTAGCCCAGCAGGGTGGGCTAAAAGCTGCCCTGGCTGTGAAGGTCGTGGCCCTGTTTATTCTGGATTGGCAGGAAAAAGTTCCTGTGTGGCTCCTCAGCTGCAGGGGCTGAGCTGGGGTGGTGCTGGATCTGTGGGTTTGGGGGGTGAGGAGAGTTTGAAGCCCAGAATTTTGGGGATTCCTGCACTGAATCCCTGTGGGATGAGATGCCCAGCCCTGGGAGAGGTGTTGGAGCTTAAATCCTGCTGTGGTTGAATTCCCACCAGTGTGAAGACAGAGATCTGGGTTCAGTCATTCCCTGTGGTTGCTTTTAGAGCCTGGATTTGTCTCCTGCTGGATCCCAGAGAAAGCTTTGGGCTCCCCCAGCCTGGTGATGCTTTAGCTAACTCAGCTGCTTCTCCTCCCCCAGGAGCCCTGGTGTGTTTTCCCAAGAGCTGCTGGATTTATGGCACTGCTGCATCTTGGCTTTGGAGCACAAAGGCTGTGCAAATGCCCAAAATGCAGCCTGGCAGAGCAGGGTGTCCCTGTGCCAGCAGCTGCTCCCTGGCTTGGTGGGATTGGAGTGAAGGAAAGGCTTGGTGGGGAAAATCCTTCCCTCTGCCCAAGTGTTTCCAGGTTTTATTGACCCAAGGACAGCCTTTTCCTCTTTTATTCCTGCCTTTGCCACCAGCTGGCTCGGGGACATTGGGGTGCAGGTTCCTGTCCCTGGCTGGGCAATTAGAGAGCTGTGAAATTGGTGAGAATTCAGTACTGAAATCGGGGTGTTGGCAGAAATCCTCCCCCTTCCATCATCTCCTGAGCAGCAGCTGATAAGAGCTGGAGGGGTGAGTGCAGCTCTGACCCTGAGCTGGGCAGGAGCTGGGCTGCTCCAGACAATCCCTAAATCCCACCCTGAGCTCAGGGGAAGCTGCTAAAAGACTCCTTGGGGTTTTTTCCACCTGGGAATGCTCTCTGATTCCACGACAAGGATTTCCAGCTCCCCCAGCACGTGGGGTTAAGGGCTTTATCTGCATGCCACGGGAATAAATCACTTCTCCCTCACCTTGGGATGGCTCAAAGCTCTGTCATCACCTTCCCCCTGAGCTGGTGGGATCCTCAGAGCAGCCTTGGGTGCTGCCAGGATCTGGAGGCTGAGCTCTGTTTGCCGTGGGGAAATGATATCTTAACACGAGCTGACAACATAATTCTCCAGAGCCTTTCCCTGTTGCCTGTGTTTCCACGGTGGGGTGTGTGGTTGTTTTTTAAAGGAGGTGGCATTTGAAATATGAGGTTTGACAGCCGTGCTTAAGCCTGACATGACAACCCTCGTTCTTCTTACTCACAGTGAGCTCAGATTTACACAAACCCCCCAGGGACTGGTGTCTGCAGCTCCTTCCTCCCTTCCTTGGATGGGAGATGGGAGAGTTTGCTGAGTCCTCGTGCTGGGAGAGCTGAGCAGCAGCTTTGGGTTGGGAGAGAGGAGGTTTGGGTTGGAAATTGGGAAGGAATTGTTCCCTGGGAGGGTGGGGAGGCCCTGGCACAGATTCCCAGAGATGCTGTGGCTGCCCCTGGATCCCTGGAAGTGTCCAAGGTTGGACACTGGGGCTTGGAGCAGCCTGGGACAGTGGAAGATGTCCCTGCCTGTGGCACTGGATGGGATTTAAGGTCCCTTTGATCCCAAACCATTCTGGGATTCTGAGCATCCTGCAAAGGGGACTCCATGGGGTGCTGGGATTGCTGGACAGAGAGATGGGGTCACCTTCCCCACCTTCCCCACCTTCCCCACCTTCCCCACCTCCTGCTGCAGTCTCTAGAATCACTTTGCCCCTTCCCACTGCATCCTGGTCCTGCAGCCATTCCTCCAGGGGAATTTCAGCTTCCCTTTGTCCCACGGGCTCTCACCACTCCCCTTCTGTCCCCAGGTCATGCTGGCTGCTTCCTACTGGTCGCTGCTGGCCCCAGCCATCGAGATGGCCGAGCAGTCCGGCGCCTTCGGAGCCTTCTCCTTCTTCCCAGTGGCTGCAGGCTTTGCCCTGGGAGCAGCCTTCGTGTATGGGGCTGACCTGCTGCTCCCAGTGCTGGTGAGTGGGGAATTTGGGGCTGACCTGCTGCTCCCAGTGCTGCTGAGTGGGAATTTGGGGCTGACCTGCTGCTCCCAGTGCTGCTGAGTGGGAATTTGGGGCTGACCTGCTGCTCCCAGTGCTGCTGAGTGGGAATTCCCAGCCAGGGGGTTCATCCCAGTGCTGGTGAGTGGGAATTTGTGAGCTGGGGGCTCATCCCAGTGCTGCTGAGTGGGAATTTGGGGCTGACCTGCTCATCCCAGTGCTGCTGAGTGGAAATTCATGGGCTGGGGGTTCATCCCAGTGCTGGTGAGTGGGAATTTGTGAGCTGGGGGCTCATCCCAGTGCTGCTGAGTGGGAATCTGGGGCCAACCTGCTGCTCCCAGTGCTGCTGAGTGGGAATTCCCAGTCTGGGGGTTCATCCCAGTGCTGGTGAGTGGGAATTTGGGGCCAACCTGCTCATCCCAGTGCTGCTGAGTGGGAGTTTGGGGCCAACCTGCTGCTCCCAGTGCTGGTGAATGGGAATTCCTGGGCTGGGAGCTCATCCCACTGCTGCTGAGTGGGAATCCATGGGCTAGGGGTTCATCCCAGTGCTGGTGAGTGGGAATCTGGGGCTGGGAGCTCATCCCAGTGCTGCTGAGTGGGAATTTGGGGCTGACCTGCTCATCCCAGTGCTGCTGAGTGGAAATTCATGGGCTGGGGCTTCATCCCAGTGCTGCTGAGTGGGAATTTGGGGGCAACCCGCTCATCCCAGTGCTGCTGAGTGGGAATTTGGGGCCAACCTGCTCATCCCAGTGCTGGGGAGTGGGAATCTGTGGGCTATGGTCTCCTGCCCTTCCTCCAGCTGCAAGGCAGAGCAGCTGGAAGCTGGACACGGACGGATTTCTCTCCCAGATTTAATGAATCCTTGATTTCCCCGAGCCCTGCCTGGCTCTAGCAGTGCTGGATGCAGCTTTAAGCTGGCTGAGGTCTCTTTTTTATTAAATCTTCCATTTTTTTTCCGCTCTTTCCCACTTCTGCTTTTGTTCTTTTTGCTGGCAGCACTCCCCAGCCAGCTCAGGTGTGACCTTACATCCCAGCCCAGGAGCTGCCAGCCCTGGAGTGCTGCACAGTCCAAGGAAGCAGCCTGAGACTGGGATTAAACAAAGAAATAAATGGGGATCTGTTGGGGTTTTTTGCAGCTGAACACACCAGGATGGTGCAGCCAGTGAAGAGATTTCCAAAGAGATTTTGGAGTTGCAATATCTAGTTTAGTGGGATTTGATCTGTCTGTGGTTATGGGGAAGGAATGTGAGGTTTTCTGGTCAAAGAGCAGAGTCTGCAGGTCCAACCTTTCCCCCTGCCTGGCTTTTGGGGGATCCTTTCCTAACAGGATCCCAGGTCTGCTCAGATCCATCCTCAGCTGTGAGGAGAATTGCAGAATATTCTGGTGTCACTGCAGTGCCAATGGATGAGTTGGAGTGACCAAAATTCCCTGTGCTGGGGTCTCACCACGTGGATAACCAGCAGGACTCACCTTGTCAGGGTCTTTTTGATCAAAAATTCTGCTTTTCCTCCCCCTGGATCCCTTGGGAAGGGTGAGAAGAGCTGGCAGAGGATGGGGAATTCTGTGTCCTGTGAGCAGAGCAGTGGGAATGGCTCCTGGAGCTGTTCAGTGGGCTCAGCATGGGACTTTTGGGATCCTTTGGGAAGAGGGCAGAGACCTGGGAGATGCTGCTGAGGGAAACATGGGGAGAGGTTAAAGCTGAGAGTGTTGAAATGAAAAACAACACCAGCCTGGTGAGGCTTGAGCCATCCCTGGGCTGGGCTGGGCCAGGAATGTGGCTCCAGAGCCATCTCCCTTCCTTTGGAGCCCAGATTTGTCCCTGGGGAGCACTGCTGCTTGGTCAGGGGTTAAACCATGGCATTCCCACCGAGGGTTTGTAAATCAGCTCAATCAGATTGCCATCTGGTTTGTAAATCGGCTCCATCTCAGTGCTCTGCCCTGGGAGGATCCCGAGGATGTTCCAGCTCTGTGGAGCTGCTGCCCTTGGCACAGGGAGCATCCCCAGCCTGGCCCAGCTCCAGGGCTGGATAACAGCAGCCTTGAAAAGCTTTTATCGGCTCCTTATCAGCCCAGCCCTGCTCTCCTGGCAGCGAGGAGGGTTTTTCTCCTGCCTCAGCCCGGCTGGAGCTGGGGAGTGCTGGTGTTTGCTCAGCGGCAGTGGGAGGGTTAAACCCCCCAGCCCGAGTGGGTAATGATCCCAAACAGCTCCAGCCTGAGTCGTTCCATTCCTCACCCATCTAGCACATCTCTAGCTTTGCCTTTTCCCCAGGCTGAGCCTGGAGTTTGTTTGTTCATCCTGCAGCTGAGGAGGAGGAGAGGAGATGCTGCTCGGGGCTGTGGCAAAGCACAGATTTGGGGATGCTTGCAGGGTGAGACCACAGCCCAAACAGACCCCAGGGGAGGTTAAAAAACGGGTCTCCCCTATATTTTGCCAGATCTCCTCCCACGGAGCCTCCAGTTGAAAGTTTTTTTTTTAAATTAAGCTTTCAGCTGCTGTTTGAGGAGGTTTGGGGTGCAGAGGGGCAGCTGGTGGGGCACTGGGTGCCTTTCCTAAAAAAGGGTTGGGGAAAAGTGCCTTCAATGCCAAGAGCCACAGCCTTTGAGGGAAAGTTTACTTAAAAATTCAGTGCAGCAGGTCCCTGATGGCTCAGGAGCTATTTTGGGTCTACTGCAAGGCAGAAGAATGCTGGAATTAAGTGTTATTATTCTCATCCTTCAAATCTGTCTTGCAGCTCTGCTGACTTGGCTGGGATTTGTTCAGAATTCAGTGTTTTATTGGGTTTTGGTGATGTGTTTCTTGCTCCTTCCTGGGGGAATCCCTCCAGAGTCCACAGGGTGCCTCCAGCCCTGCCTCTGCTTTTCTGTTTTGTGGTTTTTTTTTTCCCCTGGCTGCTTTTGCTGCTGGATTTTCCCATGCAGGTGGAAATGGGAAGCACTGGAAGCATCAGGAGCTGGCCCAGCTGTCCAGGGGTGGAATCCCCATCCCTGCAGGGATTTAGGGGCTGTGTGGATGTGGCACTTGGGGACAAGTCCCTGGTGGCCTCAGTGCTCTCAGAGGGCTTTTCCACCCTGAGTGACTTTATGATTTTCTGGGAGCTGCCTTGTCTTGGAGCTGCTGAATCCCCAGGAGCTGCCTGGGCGTTCCTGCAGAATTCCAGGTGTGTTCCCAAGCCCCTCTGGGTGATTTTGGGGATTTTGGGAGTTGCAGTGGCTTCCAGGAGCTCCCTGCCTTTTCCAGATCACAGGAATTCCCTGGGCAGGGAGAGGGAGGAATCCCTGGTGGGATCTGCCAAAACCCCTCCACGAGCTTCCCCAGCCCCACCTGCTGCTCCTGCTCCTTCCCCTCTGCTGCCATCACCACTAAATAGGATAATGAGCCTTAATCAGCCTCATCTCCTCTGCCTGCAGGCTTCATTTTCATCTGTCTGCACAGGGAGGGAAGGGAAGGCTCCCAGTGTGGGATCTGGTGGGTTCTGGAGTCTGGGGGGTCTCCCTGGGGAGCTGCTCATTGCCAGGGCAGGGCAGATGCTGCAGGAGTTAATGGATAATCCAGGCAAAGAGCTGCTGGAAAAAAGTCATTACTCAGCTCCAAGCAGCAGCCTGCCAATACCTGGGGTGTAAAAGATGGTCAGGGAGGGAGGATGGGGAGCCAGGGCTGTAATTCCGACCTGGAAATACCATTTCCATTGGATTTTTTTTTTTTCCTTGTCTGCTGGATACAGGTTTGGTGGGTTTTTTTTTTTTTTTTTTGATCCTGAGTACAGAGGAAATCGATGAAGCCTCATGTGCTGGGCAGAGCATTCCTTGGATTTAAACAAACAGCGCCCAAAGTGCCTTTTGAAAGGAGCCTTTTGTAGGGTTGGTGTTTATTCTGTTTATTCCAGGGGGTGCTGAACCTTCATCCCACAGAGCCAGCCCACCCAAAATCCCCCTCAACCCCCTCCAAACAGAATTTCTTGGTGCTCCTGCCCTTTTCTGGGTGTGCAAATCATGGCTTGGAAGCTTTATGGGAAGACAGTTTGGGACTGGATGTTTTGCACAGTGAATTTGGAGGCTATTTTGGGCAAGAGCCCTTGGGAAGGCTTTGAGAGCCTGATAAACATAGCTGAGGATCCTCTCCTGCCCAGCGATGGGGTCTGGTTCAAAATGTGCCTTGAGGAGGAGTATTTGGCCTTTTAAGTCCATGCAAGTCACTTTTTGGGAGGAAAAAATGAGAGTAGTGCATGGATGAGGCTGCAGGAGGATGAGGAAAGATCATCAAGGTGTAGCTTAAAGTTTAAAATTGCAATTTTTTCCTCAGGGCTAAACCCCAGCTAGACTGGGGGAAAACCATGGGAAGCATCTTTTTTTGGGGAGAGTGAGGACTAGGAAGTGATTCCTGGAACATACCTGCATTTCAGGAGGAATTTCCACCTGGAAAGGGTGAAATTGGAAGGGGTTGGAGTCCCCATCCCTGGAGGTGTCCAAGGATGTGGCACTCAGTGCTCTGGGCTGGGGACAAGGTGGGGATTGGTCACAGCTTGGACTCTGTGATCTTGGAGAGCTTTTCCAGCCTCAGTAATTCTGGAATTTTGGGATTCCAGGTGGGACAAGGCAGGGCAGGCAGTGATGCTGTGGGTGCAGCTGGAGGATGCTCAGGATCCTCCTGTCTGCTCTGCCTGGCAAAGCTGCAAATCTCTTCCTTCCTCACTCCTGCTTGGCCCAGCGCTGGATTTGATGGGTTAATTATTCCAGGAGGCTGGGAGAACGTGCCTGGATTCGTGGCTGGTGTTAATTTACCTCGGAATCAAGACTCCTCTGATGCAATTTGCCGACTCCTGCGGGATGTGCCCGGCGCACATTCCCGCTTTAATGTGCTTTTTCCTGTTCAGCTGTGACTCCTAGGAAGTTAATTAGCTGCACATCCTCATTGCCCGGCCTAGGTGGAGGATTTTCAACCCAGGGGCTGGTGGATTTTTCTGCTTTATTAAATTTTGGAGGGTGGGACTGAAGTGGTGCTGCAGGAAAGGAGTTTTTCCCTGGTGGAGAGTGAGGATGGAGGCTCAGCCTGGCTCCTGCATTCCTGCTTTGCTCTGATTTCCTTGGCTCAGGGTGAAACAAGCAGCAGCCCTGGTGTTTGTTTGGTTTTGTGCAGTCCTGGCCCTTTTCCACAGGCTCTGGGAGAAAAGGAGGATCAGGCTCTGATGGTGAAGGAAGGGAGATTTTGTTTTTTTTGGGGATGTAGCAAAGCCTTCCATTGGGAGACATCCTTCCCTTCCAGCTCTAAAGAAATCAGAGTTATCTGGGCGTGGGTTTTATTAATTTATCAATTAAACCCAACCTGAAGGTTATGGATCCACGTGGGATTGATCCCTGTCTGCTGTGCCAGGCAGGATTTCAGCCATGAAAATCCCTGCAAACCACCACACCCACCCATGGCATCCTCTGAAAGAGTCAGAAACCCCAAAGCTTTCTTTTCCATCTGTTTATCCCCAAAATCCATGGAAAACCTGGCTGCTTCCCACCCCTGCCCTGTCCCCATGCAGTGGTTTAATGCTTGAAATCCAGTTGTGGCTGGATAGGTTGGAATTATTTACCAAAAAAAGCCCCACAAAATGGTAATTATCCTAATTCCTAGCAAAGCGTTTCATTTTATTAATGGAAGTAAAGGCTTATTTACTGCCGCAGTGCAATTTGTCAGCTGCTCTTAATTAGAATTCTCCCTCATTATGCATCAAGCATTTCATAAAAACATGATTTGGGAAGCCCCAGAGCTGGAGCTGCAGAGCAGAACTCCTTGAATCCAAGGTGGGGTTAACCTGACTGGGATGGGAGGGAATTTTTTTGGGATTAGCATTCAGTGCTGACAGCAGAGGAGACCTGGAGCAGTTTGGAGAAATCCCTCTGGAAAAAAGCTGAGAAAACCTGGTTTAATTCTTCATTCCATGAGCTCCTGCTCTGGATCCACCTCTCTCCATCATTCCCCTTCCATCCTGTTTCTCTCTCCCCCTGGAGCAGGAATTCCTGGGAATGCTGCTGATGTTCCACAGGCTTTTCCCTCCTCCTGGCTCAGCCTTTGCTGACTGAATTTCAATTTCTGTTTGGGCTTGGCTCAGACTTGTCAAAGAGGAGAAGTTTCCCAAAAGGAAGAGCACAAAAGGGTCTCCTCCATCCCCTCCCTCAACCTCCTGCTCCAATCCCTGTTTATCCCACAGATGCTCCATCAGCTGTTCTTTGATCTCCGAATCTGCCTTTGAATTTGCTCAAAAGCACAACCCCAAATTAATTCCTCCTCGGTGAAAGGGAAACCTGCCATTAAAATGTCAGGGGGAGCAGCAGGAGAGGTTCTGTCGCTGGCTGGGGGAACGGCAGGGAGAGGGAAGCTGCTTCTGTGGATCGTGGAAAACACAGGGAAATAGGGAAATAGTAGAGGGAAATAGTAGAGGGAAAAATAGAGGGAAATATAGAGGGAAATATAGAGGGAAACAGAGGGAAATATAGAGGGAAACAGAGGGAAATATAGAGGGAAACAGAGGGAAATATAGAGGGAAACAGAGGGAAATATAGAGGAAAAACAGGGAAACACAGGGAAACACATCTCCACAGGTGCTGCAGGGTAAACTGACTCAGCCCCAGTGCTGTCTGCTCTCAGGGAGCTGCAGAGAGCCAGGGCTGTGTCCCCAGGGAGGACAATCCCAAGGGATGACATTCCCAGTGGATGCTGAGGAGCTGTGTGGGATGCTTGCTGCCCCCTCAGCTGTAAACCACATTTCCTCTTAATCCAGAGGGATTGTTTTTTTTCCCATTGTGCCTTTTAATGGGTTAAGGAGCTGCTGGAGAGGGAAATACTGCTGGGAAATTTGGGAAAAAGCAGTTTGTTCCTCTCTGCTCAGCCTGGATGAGGCTTGGGTGGGAAAATCCCCAAGGAGTGTTTTCCTGTCCCCCCCATCCTGCTGTGATTGTCACTGGGATGGTGACAGTGGTGGCACTTGGGCCTGCTGGCTTTGGGGCTGGAATGCCACCTTGGTGAGTCTCCTCTTGGACTCTCAGGGGATCTGCAGGCTTGGAAAGGCAGATTTTCCTTTCCTAAGGGAAAGGAATTTATCCCTGGACGTGTCCAAGGGGATTTGTGTCCAAAGGACACGCTGCCCATGGAGCAGGATGAGCTTTAAGGTCTTTCCACCCCAAACCATTCCATGGGTTGTTCAGCTTCACCTCGGTGGTGATCAGGGAGTGATCAGGGACAGTGCCTTGTCCCTCCTTGTGCCTCTTTCCTGGAACGAATTCAGGAATTAATTGCACTCCCTGAGGGGAAGGAAGCCTCTCCCGTAGGTTTGCTGGGGAAGGTGGTGGAGGCTCCCCCAGCAGAGTGTTGCTGTTGGACTGCTAGCGGAGTGAAGAGCCGAGAGGCTTTCTCGGGTGATCAAAATTTTGAAT
Organism: Lichenostomus cassidix; assembly: GCF_008360975.1. NCBI lineage: Eukaryota > Metazoa > Chordata > Aves > Passeriformes > Meliphagidae > Lichenostomus > Lichenostomus cassidix. Next base: position 2,521,370 of record NC_139498.1, on the reverse strand, counting down.
TTATTGTTTATTTTAACAACTTGTATAGACTTTCACAGGTCGTTGGGATTGGGTCAATTCAGAACCTCTCTCTAGGCCGATTGGCCAGGTTTGAGCTGCCTATCTTCCAAAAGATTGCTTCAATAACACAAAAACTTTATTTATGAAACATAGGAAGGAGAAAAGTTCCCATGGGAAAGAATCAGTGTTGCCACAGCAGAGGAGCTGCTGTGTTTTTGGTGCTGTTTGGCCCGTTTTGGGCTGTCCTGCAGGCTGTGGGCTGCTGCTGGGATGTGGCACAAGGGGTTGGTGCTGCACTCCGGGGCCTCAGGCACGTCCATGAGGATAATTGAGCATCCAGAGGAAGCCCTGAGCTCCACTAATGGAATTAGGCAGTGCTGCCTCTTCGTTTGAGGGCTGATGGATGGCTGGCTGGGCCTGCTGCATCCTGCCAGCCCCCCAAGGACTTCTAGAGCTCCCAAAGCTCACCCTTCCCCACCCCAAAGCTCCCCTTTCCCCAAATTCCCTCTGCAGCCCCAGCAAATCCTTGCTCAGGGCAGTATTAGGGAGAACAAACTGTTCATGGCAGGTTTGTTTGCTGTTCCTCTCCTCCCTGGCACAAAGCCCGTGGAAATCCACGTCAAGCAGAAGGTGGGAAAGGGGCAGGGAGTGGGAAGAGAGGTGGAACAGGTCGGTGTCAGGGTTTGATCAGCAGGAGCAGCTCCTGTTCATCCTGCAAGGCTGCAAGGTTCACTGCAAAGCGTGAAAATCTCACCTTGTGGGGATGACTGCAACCTCTGCTGCGGGTGCTGGGGGTGTGTGGGAAATCAGGAAAAATTAATATCCCTGAGGAAAACACCCCTCAAGGTCTGGCTGTGGCTGTGGAAGAGGAAAATCCCCTCCCAGCAAACAGCTGGGAGTGGATTTACAGCCTGACTGGTTTTGCTGGGCAGCAGTTGAGGGTTCAAATTCCCCACTTGGAGCAATGATTGCATTGAAAGGTGAATTTGCTGGTTGTGGATGAGGTTTTTCCAGGATTCCTGCCGGGAAGGAGGTTGGTGGCAGGAAACTCCTGATGGTGCAGAGATGGGGTTGTTTGTTGAAGGAGTTGTTTGGTTTTTTTCCATGGCAGAAGGAGAGGGGAAAACATTCCTGTGCTTTTGGTTTTTGTCATGGCAGAGGTTATCAAAGTGACTTCCTTTGGGAGGAAACATCCCAGATTTCCCAAGGAGATTGGGAATTGCCTGTGGCCCCTCCTGCCTCATTCCCTGGGTGCCAGCAGCAGTTTTCCTGGGGTTTTGGGGAGCTTTTCCCAGGGCATTTGCTGGGTTAAAATCTGGCCCAGGAGGAGCATCATCCCTGATCTTCCTGGACAAGCAGCACCTCTGGCTTTGGGACTGAGGGATCTCACCACATCACTCTCAATCCATCTCTATTTTTTATGGATTTATTCTCCTCCTTGGGTCAGCTGGAGGAGAGCAGATTATTTCTCAGAGGAGTCACTCACTCTGCAATTCTTTTTAAAATTGGCTTCAGATCCATTAAAATCTTGGGAAAGGGGGATGTGATCCCAAATCCTTGCTTTGCCTAACAGATTACCTTTGAAACAAATAAATCTCAAAGAATACCCATTTATTTATCAAAAAGGATACTTTTTTCCTCTATAAAGGCCACTTTTCCCCCCTCATTTTCTTTTCCATGCAGGCCAATCCCACAATTTCTCCATTTTCATGCCACGAGCAGACTGGTGCAGTGGGAACTCCCACCTCCCAGAATAGTTCTCCTCCAAGTTCTTCCTGTCCAAATCTCTGCCTGCCTCTCGCTCGCTGCAACCATCAACCCCCGTGGTTATTTCTGCCGCCGCTAATTACTGCCACCAACTAATTAACGCCACTCGCCTTTCCTCTCCTCTTCCCGATGTTTTTGAACCCACTGACACATTCCAATTAAGGGCCTCCTGCAGGGCCCGGGCTGGGATGACTCACAGCAATCTCAGCTGGGATCAACCGTGTGCTTTCCTGAAGGTCACCAATATTGTCCCAAATTGTCCCCGGCCGTGCCAAATCCATGGAGATAGCTCTGGCTTTGCCTCCGTCTCGGTGCAGCTTTGTGGGGATTGATTTGAAGGGTTTTGGTGGTTTTTTTGGATGCTGCTGCCTTTTGTGGGGTGAAAATGTGGGTGAGGAAGGTGGAGAGAGGCTTTGGAGAGGGATGGAGGGAGTGGGTTAGACACAGAGGGTAGGGATGGATGGGATCCTGGGGAGAAATCCTTCCCTGGGGAAGTGGGGAAGGGCTGGGATGGAATTCCTGGGGCTGCCCCTGGATCCTGGAAGTGTGCAAGGCTGGGCTGGAGCACCCTGGGATGGTGGAAGGTGTCCCTGGGATGGCAGGGTGGAATGGGATGAGCTTTAAGGTCCTTCCAACCCAAAGCATTGCAGGATTTTGTGATATTTTTCCATGACTCCCTCCTTGCTTGGGGACCAGAACATTCCAGGATTCTGTGCTATGATTCCATGACTCCCTCCTTGTTTAGGGATGCAGAAGTTCCAGCAGCAGGATAAACCCCTGAGCTCCCAATCCCTTCATTCCTTACCCCAGTGACATTCCCCTCTCCCTTGTTCCTCCATCCCTGCCAGCTCTCCCAGCCGTGCTGGTGATCCCAGGGAGGGAGGGAGGGAGGGGAGGCTCTGCCATCTCCCCCAGGGGTTGAATCCCAGCTCCCTGCTGGGTTCATGCAGGTGAGATCTCCCTGGCTGACCTGCAGGATGTGATTAGTATTAATAGCCCTGCTCAACTCATTATGCAAATGAGGGCAGAGGAGACAATTGGGTTATTCATCTTTAACCTTTCTTTGGGTTTGCTGTGAACCCCCAGCTCCTGTTCCTGGCCTGGCTGGGGGGCTGTTCTGCTGCCATCCATCCATCCAACAGCTGGATCCCTTTTCCTGGGGTGATCCCAGGTGATCCCAGCCTGCACATCCCTCCTGGAGCAGATTCCCAGCCCTGGGAGGAGAAGGGGACTTGGGGTGCTGCTCCCCACGCAGAGCTGGTGACACTGGGTGACAAATCTCCACCGTGGGGCTCGTTCCCTTCTCCCAGCTGTGCTCTTGTGCCTCTAATCCCACATTTCCTCCTGGTTTTGGAGCTCCGGGTGGGTTTGAGGACTGTGAAAACAACCAGAAACACAGACCTGGATTCCTTTTTATCAGGAACTGTAGTGACAGGGCACAGAGAGGGAATTCCTACCTGTGAGGGTGGTGAGGTCCTGTCACAGGATGTCCAGAGAAGCCCCTGGATCCCTGCAAGTTTCCAAAGCCAGGCTGGACAGGGCTTGGAGCAGCCAGGGACAGTGGAAAGTGTCCCTGCCCATGGCAGGGTGGCACTGGATGGTCATTAAAATCCCTTTCAAGCCCAAACAACCCATCTTGGCGCAGCGGTGAGAAGCTGCTGTGACCCCACAATCCATCCCAATCCATCCCAATCCCCTGGGTGCCAGAGGACAGGGCTGGGAGGAGGCTGGGGGGCAGCTCTGGGGTGTCCTGACGTGTCTGTGTTGCCTTGCAGGGGTTCACTGGCCCTTCCCACGCCGCCCTGGCGCTGAGCTGTGAGCAGAGAGCCGGGAAGGAGAAGCAGGAGGAGGATCAGGATCCAGGCTGGGCTGCCAGCAGCGAGCTGTCCATCCGGATAGGTAGAGCTGGAATCCATCCAGGCAAGCATCCTGCCATATACCAACCCCAGAGTGCCCAAAAAGCCCCCTGGGCCACCAGGGCTGGCTGTGATGGGATTGAAATTCCAGGGGTTTTCCCACACACATGCCAAGAGCTCCTTCCCTTCCCTTTCCTCTGCTGCTTCTTATTGCACAAATCACTCCCTCAGCTTCTCCTGCAGCTCTCAAAGCCACTTGCACTGTCTGGGCCATGAATTATTGATCAGCAGCTCTCTGCTCTGCTGGGGCAGTGAAATCCTCTCCTCCTCTGGGGTTATTCCCAGCGTGGGCTCCTCTGACCCTGCCCAGCTCTGCCCCTCCTGGGCTCTGGCTGTCCCTCCTCGTTCCAGAGGTTAATCCAATTGCCAGAGGGTGGAACACAAGGTCCTGCTGGCAGCTCTTTCCTCCCTAAACGGATTTTAAAGGAGGAATTTCGGGCACCTCTGTGGGATTCCCCAGTGTTTGGGGTGGCTGGTGGGAACACCTCCCCTGAGACAGCAGAACTGGCTCTTCCTCCACTCCACAGCAGCTTTCCAGGAGACAAAGAAAATGTCATTTAGCAAATTAATGTTATTTCTCCTCTGATTATTCGCTTGGAGAGCAGCTGAAATCGTGGTTTGAAACATTACAAGAGCAGTTGGGAGCAGATTGATTTGGAGGAATGATCCTTTTTGCAGGGAATAGCTCTGCTCCTCTCCTAAATCAGCCTCTCTGATTGAACCACACTGCTTAATTACACGTTTCCTAAAGCGCTGCGAATCCACAGCGTTTGGAACAGCAGCTCGGGGTTTTCCAGAGGGATGGGAGGATGTTCTGTGCTCCATGCGAGGAGCTTTGCATCCTCCAAATCCCCCAGGCAGCTGCAGGGGGTTTGGTCTTTTGGTCAGGATGGGAAACTTCCCATCTCAGGTGCAGTTTAATTTTATTCTTCGAGGGGAAGGAAGAATAAAATTGTTCTTATGCTCAGCCCTGCAGTTCTCAGCAGCTCGAGCTGCTGAGGTTTTCATGTTTCCATCTCCTTTGAGCTGCAGACAATAACAGTGCAAATGGTTTTGGGAATAGAAAATTTCCATTCGACTTGGTTGTTGGTTTTTTTTTTTCCTCTCTCTGGGGAAATGGTATTAAGAACCTACAATACATTAATGCTTTTATTGTCTTTTTCTTTCTTTTTTTTCCCTTTTCTTTCTGCCGAAATAAACTCGGTATTTTCACAAGATCCCTCCAGCCTTCCAAGAAAGCTGCTTTCCCCAGAGCTGGGTAGTGCTTGCCTGGGCTCTGGGGAACTCTCTGGGAACATAATGGGTGTTTTCAAAGCCTAATGGGTACTAAGTGGAATATTTCAGGCTTAATCACTGTTGAATCATTGACCCTTCCTTCATATTTACAACTTTTTAAATCGCTAAAGCTGTGAAAACAAAGGAAAATCCCAAAGCAGCTGCTGCCTCGTTCTGCCAGTTGTCTCCAGTGCCTGGGGATGGATGGGAAATGTGGAAATCTGCGTCTCTCCAGGGCTCTCCCTGTGTGTCTGAGTCTCGCTGAGGAGCTGAAAAGGCATTTTTAGCGAGGTTTTGGGAGCAGGAGCAGTGTGGTCACACTCAGAGCTGGGATTCTGGGTGCTCTCAGCAGCCAGGAGGTTCCTTCAGACCTGGGGAAAGGGAGGTGGAGGAAAGGTGGGAGAAAAAGCCTCATTTTGCTTTTTTTTCCTCCTCAATCGGCAGCATTTTGGAGCACCAGTGGAAGGTGTCCCATGGCAGGGGTGGAATGGGATGAGCTTTATCTCCCTCCCAACCCAAACTTTCCATCACTGTCCTTCCCCATGGTCTCAAATCCTTTGGTTTTCCATCACTTGTGTTTGCTGGGAGAGAGGAACCACCTGGAAAAGGCTGGAGTCTCTCTCCCTCCAGGGCTGAGGCTCTGCTCCCTCGTGCTCCAGCCTGTCCTGGAGAGAAATGAGACTTTCTGGGAGCTGCCAAAAGCTGGCTGTGCCTCGTGGGTGCCTGGAGTGAGGTGTGTGCATCCCTGGGGAATGGAGGATGGGTGGATTCGCCCTGAATTGGATGGAAAAATCTGTCTAGACTCGGTGCTTGATGAGTGGGATAATCACCAGGCTTTAATTACTCCGAGCAAAGAGAATCCAGCCTTGGCTGTGATAGCTCCAGGAAGGGCTGTAAGTTGTATTTCCGTGCTTTGGGGCAGGTGGGGGTGAGGCTGAGGGGGTTTGTTCTGTCCTGGGGGTGCTGCTGGAGCCCTCGGGGCTCCCAGAGGGGGACTGGCTGAGCTGTCCCCTCCCTGCCCTGCTCCCCCAGGGCTCGGCACAAATCCTGCTGCCTTCTCCAGGTGTTCCATCCAGAGGAAACTGCCGGGACGAGGTCACCTCGGTGCTGCAGCCACGCCTGACCCCGCCGGGCTGTTCTGGGGCAGTTCCCAGAAAGGCTTTGCAGGCGGCAGGGCACCTGGAAACCCGAGCTGTGACTCACGGCAGCTGGCTATGGAACAGCTGAGGTCCTGCTGCCGCTGATTCAGCCGCTGCCATTCCCCAGCCGAGTGGGAGATGCTGTTCCCAGCAGCCTCCTCCTCTCCCCTGCAACGTCCTCGCTGCTCCTTCGCAGCTGGCAGAGCTCTGGGAAGGTGCTGGGGCGCTGGAGGGCATGGAAATGTGGGTGGGAAGCTGCTGGATCCAACCCCAAACACCCCTGTGGTGCTCAGGCACAGCTCCAGCCCCAGGGAGGGAAGGGCAGTGGGAATTCCTGCTCTGGAATTCCTGCTCTGGCTGCTGATAAAACTCCAGAGAAATGTCTAAGGAAGCACCTGGAGAAGCAGCAGCATCTCTGCTGCTCCTCATCCAGCCCAGAGCCAGGGGTTTGTGTCTCCTGGAGAGATTTTCCAGGAGTGTGGAGTGGCAGGACAGGGAGGAACAGCCTGACAGCGAGTGGGTTGGGATTGATGTTAGGGAGAAATTCCTCCCTGTGAAGGAGGTGAGGCCCTGGAATGGAATTCCCAGAGAGTCTCTGGCTGCCCCTGCATCCCTGGAAGTGTCCAAGTCCAGTTTGGAATAGCCTGGGCTAGGGGAAGGTGTCCCTGCCATGGGATGGTGGCACTGGATCATCTTTAATGTCCTTTCCCAGTCCATTCCCTGATCCTGTTGTGCTCCTGGCTGCAGGGGTTGGAAGTCACTGATGTCACTGAAGGGAATCAGAGCCTGCTGTAGTGACTCAGGTGGCTTTTGCTGCAGTGGGATTTATGGAATGGCACCCTGGCATCCCTGCCTGGCTGCTCAGGGAGGAAATCCAGCTGGGAAAAGAGCCCTGTGGTTTCAGCAGGGTCTGTAAGAAATGAAATTCTGTTAAACTTGTTGCTTCAACGAGCCAGGAGGTCTGGGGGCACCACAGAGAAACCTCATTGCACAGAAATTGTATTTATTTTCCCCTTTAATTGGAGCTGCTGCATCAAACCTGAGCTTCAGGTGGGGATTTGGCTGGGGAAGCCCTGGAGCAGGGTGGGCTGGGTTGGGGACATTGGTGACATCAGCCCCTTCCTAAGCTCATTTCCCCCAAATTTTTGCCATATTTCTCCCCTCCAAAGGAAGTTTCCCTGCACCAGGGCTGCCAGAGGGGCTGCCCAGCAGGGCAAGCAGAAGCTGCTCAGGGAATATCTCTGTGTATCAGTGCACTGAAGTGTGAGGGAAGGAGCTGGGGAGATGAGAGGAGGCAAAACCCCTTGGGAGGCAACAGAAGCAGAGAGCAGGAGCTGAGTGTTGGCCTTGCCACTGATCCTTGAGGCAGCACACCTTTTTTTTTGTCCTTACAGATGAAAAAAATCCTGTTTTTTCCACCTGGTTTCAGGGAGCCCAGCCTTGTCTCAGCAATGCCCAGCTCCCACCACAGGGATCATGGCCAGTTTCCTGTGCATTTTCTCCTCATTTCCTCCCTCCCTGAGCAGAAGCAGAGGGAGAAATGATGGATCCAACCTCTCCAGCCATGAAACCCTCAGGTCTGATCAGGGTCATTCAGCCAGAACCTCCTGTGTGCATCCAAAAGGTTCATTAAGCCCTCGAAACTTATATAACACGAAACTTCTTCTTTAAAACGGGATGGTTTTTAAGTTTTCCGTGATCCCAGCTCTGCCTGTAATAACTTTGACACCGTGCTTGATGCTCAAAACTGCTGCTTTCACCAGCCATCAATTCACCTGGGAGCCTCAGAGGCAGCCTGGGTAATAAACGCCCGTGGCAGTGTCTGTATTGATTAAAAAACATCCTAACTGCCCCTTTCTGAAGCGTTTCAAATGGTTATTGACCATCCCTGCCAGCCTGGGTTCCGTGCTTGGCTTTTATAGTCCAGCCTGAACATGGATTTATGTGCCCAGAGCTGCAAAGAAATAAATGAAATGGGAGCACATCATTCCTGCTGAAGGGAGGAAATGCCTGCTTCCCTCAGAGGTCTGTTCCCCCCATCATTCCAGTCACTGCTGTGCTCCTGAGATCAGGAATTTTGATTTTTTTCCAGGGCTGAGAGCAGCCTGGTGTTTGCTGCCCTTTGCTTTTGGGTGTTGTCGCAGGTGGGTGGAAAAATCTCCCTTTTTTCCTTGGATTTGTTCCCCAGCCTGCAGTGAATAAACCACCCAGAGCAGGTTGTTCTGGATCTGAGGTGTTGGGATTCCTAACGGGAAATTCCAACTTCTGGCCTTCCAGGGGAGAGCCTGGTGACCTGGGCTGTGCCCAAGGGATCTGGGGGTGGAATCTGGGGGTGGAATCCTTCATTCCAGAGGGATCTGTTGATCCAGGAGCTTTATGAAGCTCTGCTGAGTGATGTGCCAGGGAGGCTGTGGGAGCTGCAGGGAGGGTTTTTGTGGTGCTTGTGGCCTTTCAGAGCCTTTTCCCAAACAGAGCCTGAACTGTGTTATCATGGAGCTTTAATTCCCTATGGCTGTACCTCCCAGTCTGTTCTATCTGTTTAACCCTGCAGCTGGATGACATAAATTCCTCAGGAGCTCCTCTCCATCCCTGGAGCTCCTGGGTGATGCTTTGGGGTCCCCAAGTGGTGGCAGGGACAGGCAGGGGGTGGTGTTGCCATCAGCCCTGCAGAAACCCCTCTGGATTTGAGGTGTTCAGGGGGAGGAACCTCCCCAGGGATGTGTCTGCAGCCACCCTTTGCCTTCCCACAGCAGCTGGAGGGCTGGAATCCTGGCTCAGCCCCATCCCAGAGGCTGGGAGAGGATTAGCACAAGCAAACCTCGGGAGAAATTTCACTTCAGTGCAGCTGCACTGGAATTTCAAGGTTTATTAAACCAAACCAGCTTTGCTCCAGCCCCTGGTGTGGAGCTTGGTTGGGCTCCATTCAGCAAGCAGGGGGATTAATTTATTTTCTGGAGATGGTTCCTCAGCTGGATGGGGATGGGAATGATTTGCAGCCACCCTAAGGAGGCTCTGGAGGGATGGAGGGAGAATCAGGAGCTGTGAAGTGTGGGGAGAGCAGCAGCACTGCTCTGGGGGGAAACTACAGCTGGGAAAAGGGCTGTTCCCAAAATTCCAGCTAAACAGACGTGGTGAGGTGTGGGAAAAGCCATAGCCCAGCTGTGCCAGTGCAGGTGGTCCCTGGATTCAGGGCTGTGGGGTGAGAAGTGGGATGGGAGCAATCCCAAAAGGGACTGTGGGGCACTGCAGTGGGCTCAGTGGGTCTGTGAGGAGCAGTTTGAGCACATCCTGGAGACAGAAATATAAATATTTGTATAGAAATAGAGCAATTGTCTGCCTGGTTCTGGTCCCTTTGCAGGTGACCTCTTTCCTTCCTGGCACTGTCACACCAAGGGGTGTGTTTAGGGCCATAAAAACCTGTGCTGCTTTGGGATTTTGACTCCTCACCCTGTGCCTGCTGGTGGTTTGGGATCATCCTGTCCCTGTTTCTGCTTCCTCAGCTCTGGGCAACCCCAAACCTCCTCAGCTGCTCTTGGGGTGCAGGGATGGCTTTGGGGTACACCTTGGGCTGTGCTTTTATCCCCTAAAAATCCTGTCTCTGCAGGGCTGCACGAAGGGCTGCTGAGCTGCTGGAGCTGGCAGCACCCTCTGGCACCCCTGGGCCCTTCGTGGAGCTGCAAAAACGGATAAATTGCCCTCAGCCCTGGGAAAACGGACAAATTCCCACCTTGGTTGCCATTTGGGGCGACACCTCCCAGCTGGTTTGGCTCTCCCAGCCCAGCTGAGCTCCAGTTTGGGGCAGAGCTGTGTCCCAGGGCCTGGGGAGCTGCTGGGGCAGAGCTCAGCCTCGCTGGGAGCTGGGAACATTTTCCAGCTTCATTTTCCCTGATCTCTGATGTGATTTGGGCTGGGATTTCCCATCTGATTTCAATTCCAGCACATTTCCAGTGGCCTCAGAAGGTTGTTGATGTCCAGGCTGCTCTTTGATGCCCTAGCAAGTGGTATATGGCACAGGATGATGGAATATGCCTTTTCCCTAAAAAAATCAATGGTTTTGTTCCTCCCCCCTGCCACCAGGAAGCTCTCCCAGATACAAGTATTGATTGCTGAGCTAAAAGCCACGTTTGGATTATAATTGTCCTTTAAATCAGTGGGGCTGGGGGGGGTTTGCACCATAATTGCTCCTTAATTCACTGGGGCTGGGGGGGTTTGGAGCCTAATTGTTCTTTAATTCAGTGGGGCTCATGGATTTGTGCTCTGATTGCTCTTTAGATCAGTGGGGTTGGGGGATTGCACTGGAATTCTTTAATTTAGTGGAGTTGGGGGGTTTGCACTGAAATTCTTTAATTCAGTAGGGTTGGGGAGTTTGCACTAAAATTCCTCTTTAATTCAGTGGGGTTGGAGGGATTGCATTGAAATTGTTCTTTAATTCAGTGGGGTGGGGGGATTGCATTGAAATTCTTTCATTTAGTGGGGTTGGAGAGTTTCCACTGAAATTGCTCTTTAATTCAGTGGGGCTCATGGATTTGTGCTCTAATTGCTCTTGAAATCAGTGGGATTGGGAGGATTGCACTGAAACTCCTCTTTAATTCAGTGTGGCACATCCCTGCATCAAATCCCAGCTCGTGCAGCCACCAGGAGAGGTGTTGGATAAATTACCCCAATTAGAGAGGATCTCTCTGCCTCCTGAAATGAGTTTTTGCTCCCCAGCTGAGCCTGTGGAACGCCTGAGCTGCTCAGACATCCTGCCCAGCCCAGCCAGAAATGAGGTTTGATTTCAGCCCAACAGAGGGACTGAAAGGCACCATCCAACCCACCTGAGTGGGGTTTTTGGGGGGCTCCTGGTGGTTTTCTCCCAGGAAAACCTCCCAGGATTTAATGCTTGAGGATGGGAATGGCACAGGGCCAGGCTGCTGCTGGATGGGGCAGGATGCAGGGGAGTGGAGCTGTGCTCCCTTTGGAGGATGCAGGTTTGGGTTGGGATGAGGAATAGCTGCAGCACAGCAGCTGAGATCTCCAACTGGGCTTTTCCAAGATGGTTTTTTAGCAGGCCGGGCAAGCAGGAGGGCTGCTGTGCTGGGAGTGTGTCCCCTGAGTGTCCCCTGAGTGTCCCCATCACCTGGCCATGGCACCAGTGGCCTCAGGCTGCCTGCAGGGCGATGTGACAGCAGCATTTCTCTCAGCTCCTTGGGCTCCACAGAATAAAAGGACTTTGATTTTTATTTTGATTTCCCCAAGACCTGCTGCTGTCTCATCTGGACCGCTGGCAGCTCCAGCCAAAGCTCTCTGTTCTCCCAACCTGTGTTATCTGCCGAGCCCAGGGCTGAGCAATCCCTGCCCATCTGGGGCTCCTCTGGCAGCACAGAGCTCCCCCCAGCCCTGCCCTCCCGGGGGATGCTCAGCAATAAAAAACTCCAACCCCAGGGGCATCTGGAGAGAGGCAGCCAAGCTGGGATTGCTTCCCTTCAAAGGCCTGGGATGGATCTGTGACAGCAGATGGTGCGAGCTGCTGAAAGTCGGGATGAGGCAGCGCTGAATTCCCAATTAAGTGTAATTAAAACGGGGCTGATTTGTTTCTTTGGCTGCCAAGGGGCGTCGCTTGCCTTTGAAGGAGGGGCTGAGCCCTGGTGCTTTCCCTGCTCCCGGGAGCTCGGAGGGAATTCGTGGCATCGACAAGAGATGCTGGGATTTCAGATGAACCAGGGAAGTGGTTGGTTGGTTCTTTCCATCCCTCTCCAGGGTGGGAATGGGGGAAATCCCTGCTGGCCCATCTTGGGAAGAGGCAGTGGGTGGGATTGCATTATTTTTGTTTGAAGTGGGGCTTGGAGCAACCTGGGATAGGGAAAAATTCCCTGCTGATGGCCGTGGGGTGGAACTGGATGAGTTTAAAAGTCTCTTCCACCCCCAACCAGGTGGGTTTTCCAGGTGGGTTTCAGCAGCTTTCCCAGAGGGCAGGGAGGTGGCTCAAGGAGCTGCATCCCTGCTGGGTGCCAAATCCCTGGAAAACACCCCAAATCTCATCCTCCCTCTCAGTTTTTTCCCCCTGGTTTGGGTTTGGGATTGTCAAACCCATCCATGTCCCACGTGCAGGGGTCAGAGATGCCTTCAGCTGGCATGCTGAGTGCTTCCCATGGAAAGGCAGCTAAAGGCTGTTTGGAATGATCCTTTATGGAAACACACGAGGCAAATGGGAAGAGGAGGATTTATTTCTCCGTGTGTGCTTCCCAGCTGAATTCCCACCCTGCTCAGCTGAGTCATCCCTGCATTCCCACCCCGGCCTCAGGGACATCCATTTGCTTTGGATTTTGAGGAGAAAAAAAGCACCCAGCTCCTTCTGGCATTAACTCCAGGGATGGTGCAGATCCTGGGATTTAGGAGTGGGTTTTGGGGTGGTGTTTGCTGCCCTCCTCCAGCCCCTGGGGTTTGGGGTTGGTGCTGAGGATGCTGCTGGGCAGTGAGGGAATCCTGGTGCTCCTGGATTTCTGAGCCAGAGCCCCTTTTTTCTCCTTCATCCAGAGACAGGAATTCTCATTCTGGAGCCTTTCATCCCAGATCCATAAATCAGAGTCGATGGGAGGAAAAAAATCCCACAGAGGAGGCAGAGCTGAATCCTCCCTTTGGCCACGTCACTGCCAGCCCTGGCTTTGCTTCGCTGCTTTTATCCCAAGGACAGCCTAAAATAGGAACATGAAACATTGAGCAGGGCTGGGGGGAGCTGAACACGGAGTGGAATAAAGCTGGGATTCTGTCAGGAATGTGGGAAGTGTCTCCTGCTCAGCCAGCAGGGCTCTCTTCAGATCCATTTCCTTCCCTGGCGGTGTTTTCCTGCTGCAGGTTTTTCCTGCTCCTCTGAGGAGGGAGATGGGGAATCTCCTGCTCTCCTTCCTATGGGATTTGTTGGGATGCAGCCCCTCTGGGGGGGAATTCAGGGATTCTCAATGTCCATGGGAGGGATGAGGTGGGATCATCTCCTGGGATCATCTCCTCTCCAGGCTGTCCCAGTCTCTTCCCATCCCACAACCCCTTTGAAATCTGCTTTGTGTGCAGAAAGTCCTGTTGTTCTGCTGGAATTTATTCCCAGGAATCAAGGGAGAGCTGTGTGTGTGATTCCTTTGGGGTATCCCATTCCCAATCCCACTCCCAATCCCATTCCCACTCCCAACCCCACTCCCAGCCCCACCCATCTCCGTGGATGATGGATGGTGCTCCCCAAAGCAGCCTGCTGCTTTGCTTTTTCCTGGAGAACAGGCAAAAATCCAATCTGCTTGTCCCTCCAGAGGGAGCTGGGATTGATTTTGTAACTCCACAGGCTGAGAACAGAGGAGCACTTTATTTATTTTCCTCCAAAATCGATTCCTTATTTTATTTTGCCACCTCTGAGAGTGTCCCCTTTTCCCAGGTGTGTTCTCAGACTGGGAAGTTGGTGCTGCTGGGGGATCAGGATGGGAACTCCAGGTGTGGTTTTATTCCAGAGCTCTGAAAGCTGCTGAGCAGCAAAGGCAGCCTGTGAGTGGAGGAATTCCGTCTAGGAATTGGGTTGCAAGGAGCAGAGGGGAAGAGTTTTAAACTGCCAGAGGGCAGGGATGGATGGGATTTTGGGGAGGAATTCCTGCCTGTGAGGGTGGGGAGGCCCTGGATGGAAGCTGTGGCTGCTCCTGGATCCCTGGAAATGTCCAAAGCCAGGCTGGACATTGGGGTTTGGAGCAACCTGGGACAGTGGGAGGTGTCCCTGTGGAACTGGATGAGCTTTGAGGTCCCTTTCCACCCAAATAATTCCATAATTATAGGCACCACCTCCATCTCTAGTTAAACCTCTGGGGTCTAATGCTTTTATTAATTTAATTCATGTGCAAAGAGAGTTTTTCCAGCTGAAATCTTTCGGAATGAAAGGAGCAGCAGGTGGCTCTGGCTAGTGGGAATGCCAGGGGGAAGGAATGAGAGAGATTGTGGAGAGAAGAATTGAGTGATGAGAGAAATCTCATCCTGTGCCTGGTTTTGGTGTCTTGGAGATGATAAAATCCCAAGTGGGAGTTCTCTGGAATTCCAACATCTGGGCTGTGTGGCTGAGAGCTGCTCCTGGAGCCTGTGCCAGCCTCAATTCCTGCTCCATGGGTTTCTGTGCTTTCAGCTCTAATTTAAAAAGGCAGGCAGGAGGGAAAGGCAGAGGGAAGTTGAGGCAGGAATGACGTGGCAATAAATGAATTAATTCCTGTGTTTGGGGCGATGTTGGAGGCACAGCTGGGGTGAGTGCAGGTGCTCCTGGGGCTGCTGGGATGGATCCCTTGGGAATGGCAGGATCCCTTGGGAATTTCAGGAAAAGGCTCTGCCAGGCTCAGGGGGAGCAGCACCAACCTCATCTCCCCCCAACTCCACCATTCCCACCCCAACCTGGTGCTTCCTGCTTCCTCAACATAAAATCAAATCCCAGCTTTCCTTTCCAGTGGGTAACGAGGGCTTTTCCTGCCTCCCTTTGGAGATTCTCCATGCCTGATCTCTCTCCCATCAGAGGCTGTTCCCTGCCAAGGCTGGCAGAAGCCAGCGTGGCTCAGCGCTGGGAAATGAAGTGATTAAAGTCACCAGGATGTGTAAAATCCCAGCATCAAACGGTTCAGCCCAGCACTTCATCTGCTGGGAGCTCTTGCAGGAGTTCTTGGAAGTGAGCAGGAATTAGTTTGTTTAGCAGGACCTGGTGCATGTAATGACTTTGGGACGTGGTGCCACTGCTCTGCCCAGGGAGTTAATCTTCAAACACAGAGCTGGGAGGTCAGCGAGGGTTTGGGAATTAGTGTTGCTTCTGCCAGCCTGTGGCACCCCAGGGAGCAGCAGCACCCGAGCTGTGCCACGTGCTGTCCCCCTGTGCTGTGTCACCTCTGTCACTGGGTTTGCTCCTTCGCTGGGAGGTTCTGTGCCTTGCTAGGGAAATTCTGGGGGAGACTGGGAGCTTCTGGGGCTCTTTTGGGGCTGGATTGCTTCTGGAGTGATGTTTGGGGTGGGATTTGGTTGTCAGGCTCAGGCTGATGTTTGAGCTGGAATTTTGGTGTCAGGCTCAGGCTGATATTTAAGCTGAATTTTGGCGTCAGGCTCTGGGTGATGTTTGAGAAAGGGTTTGGGGGTCAAGCTCTGAGTGATTTTTTTGAACTGGGCTTTGGGTTTTGTGCTCCAAGTGACACTTAGGAGGAATTTTTGTGTTGAACTCCCTCTGTTTGGTGCCTGGGGCTCCATCACCCTCCTTCTCCAACCTCCAGGCAGCTCCCAGCTCCCACAACCTGCACAGCAGTGCCCTGGCTGTGCCATTCCCACTGAATCCTCAGGCTCTGGAGCATGGGAAGCCTGTGCTCCCTGCTCAAGCACCCTGAGCTCTCCTAGCAGTAAATAAAAGCTATTTTTAAAAAGAAATCCTTATTTTGACCATAGTTGGGCAGCTCCACGGAGCCTCTTTTCCAGCATTTTTTGTTCTCTGAGTGTCAACTTCCCAGGAACTGGATTTTCCCAGCTTTGGGGGTTCACTCCTCACCACAACAGCATTCCCCTGGCAGTTTTATTTCCACCTCCAGCGGGATCTGTGCTGTCAGACCTGACAGAGGTGTGGATCCCTGAGGGATGCAGCTTTCCCTGTACCTGTCTGTGGGGCTGCTTAGTTATCCCCTAAGACGTGCTGTGCTTAATTAGCGGCAGTAATTAAAACCTCTCCTGGAGGTGGGAGGGAAGAGCAGCCCTGCCTGGCTGGCAGCAGATGCTCCCCAGCACCCATCTGCTCTTTGAGCATCCAGAACCTTCTGTGCTCCCTGCAATTCCTGCTGCAGGGGGGAAAGGAGGAGGAAAACGAGGATGGGAGGAAGTTTTTTAGGAGGAGGAGATGAGTGGCTTTGGTTCCTGGTGGGGACTTGGAGAGCAGTGGCACTGGTGGCTTCAGCCCCAAATCTTGGGAAAAGGCTTTGAAAAAAAAGGGAAAGCTGAGGGAATGGAAGGTGGTGATGTGCTGGGCTGTGGAGCAGAGCTTGGCTGCTGCTGGGGGTGTGTGGAGCCCAAGTTCCCTGGGATTGTCTGCAGAGCCTGTGGGAATCAGAGAGATTTTCCAAGGGATCCTGATTTATCTCGGAATTTATTATATTTATTATTTATTTATTTAAAAAAATTATTTATTCTTCGGGGTGAGAATTCCATGCACAATTCCTGTGTTCCTCGGGAAGGGATGTCAGCTCCTTTTTTTGGGAAATGGTTCCTTGTCCCCTTGCCCACCCCAGCATCAGCCCGAGCTTTTCCTCTCTCCTGCTTTTCCTAGGACAGCAAAAACCTGGATTTCCAGCTGCAGAGGAGCAGGTGATGGGAAGGAAAAGGGTGGGAGGTGTTGTGGGGCTCAGAGGAGCCAAGGGGGATTTGGCAGCAGCTTTTGTGCTGCTCTGCTGCTCCCTCCAGGTGCTCCTGGAGCTTCGAGCTGCCACCCTGCTGGGATTAGAACCCTGCAGGAGCATTTCAGGCTTTTCTGCCTTTCTCATGTTCATCAGCACAGAATGATTTTTACAAACAGCCAGCAGTTAATTCTGGATTTTAATAAGTCTGTTGTGCAGCCGTGCTTGGCGCTGCCTCTCCTCCCCTTCTCCCTGAGCTGACAGGTCTAAACAGATCACCCCTTGGAAATTTAGCTGAAGGAAGAATCCCTGGAGATCCCTCCCTGCCTGGGCAGCTCCAGAGCCTTGTTGGAAGGACTGGATGGGGAAATCCAGGGGGGGAAGATGGAGGAGGAGGAGTTTGGAGCTGGGAATGATTTTCCTTCCAGCATCTCCAGCCCAGGGAAGCTCCAGATTGTCCTCAGTGAGTTTGTTCCAGCAGGGAGAGAGGAGATGCTGGAGAAGGAGCCTGGGGATGCCAACCACTGTCTGGAGGAGGTTCTGCAGGGAAATTGGGATTAAAACGAGTTTCAAACCACCTGGGAAGACTCCAAGCTTTTCCAGATAATATTGGAGCAACCCCTGCAGCCTGGAACTCTGAACTTCAGGGCTTGGGAGAGGTTAGAGCCAGGTTTAAGTGAGGAGGAGGAGGAGAAAGGCTCTGCAGCAGGGGTGGTGAGGAACTGGAGATCTCCCTGGGCTCTGGCTGGGATTTGGGAGCTCAGGGAGCACAGGAGGAGGAGTTTGCAGCCCAGAGTCAACAGATCCCTGCTCTGTTTGTGCACCAGAGCTGAGCTCAGGGCTAATGCAAACAGTTTTCATTAAGAAATAATCAAAAATAAAAAGCCATTCCACGTGCTGATAAGGAGCCAGTTGTTTTTTTTTCACTCCAGCAGCAGTTTAAGCCACGCTCAAAGCCATTTATCTTCCCCCCAGCGCTGGCTGCAGAGGATATGAAAAATGCAGCAAGCTGCACATATGTAATTAAACTTTTGGCAGAATCCTTGCCCCGCAGCTTTCCTCAGAAATTCAATAATGACAAATCGAGTGGAATATCTAAAGGACTTTTTTTGTGAACAGGATTTAAAAGACCGTCTGTGGCACGGAGTTATTCGCCACCTAATTGCCTTGGCAGGGCTGTGGTGTCAGCTATTCTCCCCTTGTTCTGCTCTTATCTCCTCTCCAATTTGCCATTGAGGCTTTCCTGATTCCCAGCCAAGCCCGTGCTCAGCCCTAATGAGGGTTTTGTTCCCCCCAGCCTGGTGTTTTCCAGCTGGGGATGGTGCTGGCTGGGAGCTGTCCCGGTGCTGGCAGGGCTGTCATCCCCACCCTGTAATTATCTTTGCTTCTTTATCCTCTTTTTCCAGCAGCAGTTGGAAGTGAAGCTCATCCCCTGGCCGGGCTCTGTGTGACACTCTGGGGAAAACGATGCTGGGATTGTCTCCCTGTTTTTGGTTAATCCTGGCTAATGCAGGGATCGTGTGGAGGAGAGGCAGTTTGGTGTTCAAACCGTCCAGCCAAACCACATGCAGAGCTTTCTCTGGAAAAGCTGCACTGATTCTTTTTGATTCCCACAGTTTTTCCCTGTTTTCCTCACCTCTGTGGTATCCCCACCATCTTTTTTCACTGCTGGCCTTGGAGGGGCTTCAGATATGCTTGGAAAAGGCAATTTTTCATTATTTCCCCCTCAATGGGGAAGTAATTAAGTATAAGCAGAATAATTAAAAATAATGTATAAAATATAAAATAACAATTAGCAAAGTTGCTGATAGAAGTGAGCTGGGGCTGAGCACCTGAGGAGGTGGCAGGGAAGCAACAGAGCTGAGCTGGGCTTTTGTTTTTGCTCATTGGCTTCAGACTGAAAGAGAGGAGGATGAGATGGGATGTTGGGAGGAAATTCTTCCCTGTGAGGGTGGAGAGGGGCTGGGATGGAATTCCAGGGATGGAATTCCCAGAGAAGCTGTGGCTGTCAGTGGATCCCTGGAAGTGTCCAAGGCCAGGCTGGAGCACCCTGGGGCAGTGGAAGGTGTCCCTGCCCATGGGATGGTGGCACTGGATGAGCTTTGAGGTCCCTTCCCACCCAAACCATTCCAGGATTCCATGAAAATCCACCCTGGAACACTTGGTATTTTCTCCAAAAGGAGAAGTGCTGCGGTTTTGTCACTTCTGAAGGTAACTTCATGTCTCTGAATGTCCCAAAATCCCTTCATCCTCCTCCCTGGAAATGCCAGAGGGATTCCTGCCCCTCTGCATCCCCACACCAGCCTGGCTTCCCTGCAGGCTGCAGCTCCACAGGGAGCCAGGCATTGGGGTGACCCCAAACCCATGTCCTGCTGGCTCTGTGGGTCAGTGCTGGTGGCCTGGGCAGGGCCAGCTCAGGACAAGGCTGTTTGTGGGGCAGAGAACTCGTGCCAGGCAATTAAATTAATCCAGCCTGGAGAAGGGAATTCCATCCTGCAGCCTTGGCTGCCCCTTTGCCAGGGGTCTCCGTGCCAGCATTCCCACAGTGCCTTGGCCAGGCTGCTCCTCGGGATCTGTTTGTCCTTGTCTCGCTTCAAACCAAACGTTTCTCCTGTCCCCTGCAGGCTGGGGCTGTGCCACCAACTGTCACCGCCTGGGCTGGCACTCGGGGACAGCTGGCTCCGTCTGGCTGCTGACAGGGACAGTGTTTGTCTGGCTGTGTTTGCAGAGACATGGGGACTTGGATGGGGACAGGGGATCTGTGCTGGGGACAGCCAGGGATGCTCCTGTCCCAGGGGAGGTGACACCAGGGAACCCACCTGGCCCAGGGGAGTTCTTGCCTTTAACCTGGTCCCACAGTCCAGGTTGGAATTTCCTCATGGAAAGGGTGGTCAGGGATTGAAAGGGGCTGCTCAGGGAGTGTCACCATCCCTGGAGGTGTCAGAGGAACGATGGGATGTGGCACTCAGTGCTCTGGGGACGAGGTGGGGATCGGTCACAGGCTGGGCTCTGGAGATCTTTTCCAGCTTAAGTGATTCTGGGATTCTGTGAGAACACCCTAAATCCTTGTGTTTATTCCCTGTGTTGTTGAGGACTCTTTGGGAATCCTGTTCTGGAAAGGGGTGAAATCCAAAGGAAATGTGAGAGGGTTTTCCTTCATCAGCAGAGGCAATGGAACTGCAGCCCTGCCAGCTTTGGGATGGGGACAAAGTCTCACTCAGGGACTCAGTGTTGTCCTCATCATCCTCAGCAGTCCCAGAGCCTTGCTGGGTGTGAGCTGGGTGGCATCAGGAGCAATCCCTGGAGGAGGAACTTCGGCTTTTCCCTGGCTCTCCCTGGGCTCTGCAGTGTGGGGAACCTCTGCTCTGGCTGCTGCTATTCCCTCTCTCTGCTTTTCCCCCTGGGAAGGGAGGCAGGAGCTGTCCCCAGCCTGGCTGACCGTGGTGTTTTCTGTCCCCCAGACAAGGCTGAGAACGGGGAGCCCTACCAGAGGAGGAGGGGAGCAGGGACAGCCCTGGCTGACGGCCCCACGGCATTCCCAGTGCCCCGGGATGGAACCCCTGCGGCTGGGAGCAGCAGCTGGAGGAGGATCATGCTGATGATCCTGGCTATAACCATCCACAACATCCCAGGTGAGTCCTGTCCATCCATCCATCCATCTGTCTGTCCATGCATACATGCATCCATCCATCAATCATCCATCCATCCCTCCATCCATCATCCATCCATCCATCCATCTGTCCATCTGTCTGTCCATGCATGCATTCATCCCTCCATCCATCCCTCCATCCATCCCTCCATCCATCATCCATCCATCTGTCCATCTGTCTGTCTATCCATCCCTCCATCCATCCCTCCATCCATTCCTCCATCCATTCCTCCATCCATCATCCATCCATCCATCCATCCATCATCCATCCATCCATCCATCCCTCCATCCATCCCTCCATCCATTCCTCCATCCATCCATCCATCCATCCATCCATCATCCATCCATCCATCCCTTTCCATCTATCCATCCATCATCCATTCATTCCTCCATCCTTTCATCCATCCATCCCCCATCCATCTTCCATCCATTCCTCCATCCATCCATCCATCCATCCATCATCCATCCATTCCTCCATCCTTTCATCCATCCATCCATCCCCCATCCATCCATCCATCCATCCATCCATCCCTTGCAGATCCCACAGAGCTCCCACCTCCCCATCCCCGTTTCCCTCCCAGCCGGCACTCGCTGAGTGGGCTCCCTCTGACAGGGTGCTGTTCCAGCTCCCGTGGGTCTGAGCCACGTGAGGTCTTGGCAGCAGAACCCCCAAGGGTGGGGAGGGGGCTTGGGGGAGCCTTTGGAGCAGGGAACATCTGCAGCCTGGCTCGTGCCAGCCGTGGGTGGAAATCGTAATTCCCGAGAAAGGTGATTCTGGGAAGGCAACGAATTCTGCTCCCTTTAACCTCCCTTCTGTCTGTGAACAGCACGAGATGCATTTCAGAGTGCTGAGTCTCTGCAGGAGAATCTGCAATTGGGGTTTATTTCCTTAGCCGAGGCATGGATTTGGACAATGGGTGGGAAATTGCGGAGCTGCAGCTCCTGGAGGGCTGAGTCCTGCCGGGCTGGGCTTTGTGGTGCTGAAAGAGGTGATCAACACATGATGAGATCAATTGGTGACAGCTCAGGACTGTTTTGCTGCTTTGCAATTCTTGGGGGTGTTGAAAGTAAAATAAGGCAACCTTTTCCAGGGTTTCTTTCATGGTTTTCCCCCCTCCCTCCTCCTCCTCTCCTTCCCTTGGCTTTCCTTTCTCCCTTCTCTGCTCAGTCTGTGCTCAGGTTGGAGGCTGGATTGGGATGGGTGCAGGGAGGGCAGGGAAAGGCTTTTCTGCATAACTTGAATCCGTAAATTTGGGAAAAAACGATGAATGATTTGGGAAGAGCTGTGCATTCCCACCGTTGGATTTTGGCAATGTGGAGCTGCTGGGCTCAAACCCTCACTCATCACCTTGTGACTTCGAGAGTGACTTTTATCCAGTGCCAGGACATCCATCCTGAATTCCATCCCTGGATGATCTTCCTGGGTGAGAAGGCTCCCTTGTGGGTGTGTAATCCCAGCTCCTGGGTTTCCCTGGGATTGACAAAACCCAAGGGAACACTCAGGGAGCTCCTGGTTCTGCGTGGCCATTCCCTCCTCCGGACAGCTACCAGCCCTTCCAGCCTCCTGCTGCTGCTGGGGTGGGAATTGCTTCCTTCCAGCTGCTTCTGGCACCTTTGGGTGCTGCTGGTCTCCCCCTGGGGCAGCAGCTGCCTGGGGTTTGGTTATCCTGATAAGAACCTGTGGGTTAATCATTTGCTGCTCTGCTCTGCATCACAGCACGAGCTGTTTCTGTGCATTCACCTGCTCCAGTTTGGCAGCAGCAGCAGCAAAACGTTGCTCTCTTCTCAGCCCTTTTTTTCAAAATTAATTCGAGGTGGATGATTTGGGTGCTGCAGTTCAGCCCCAGGTGGTGTTTGGGCTGGAAGGTGCCTGGCAGGCAAGGCGAGGAAGGAGCTTTAAATGAGCCACACGCTCAGAAAAAGGGGAAATGTCAGCACTGAGTGCAGTGTAATTGGATTTCATCCCTCCAAGGAGGTGCCAGGGAGGGCAGAGCCATCTCCCTGCCTGGCCTGGGGACTCCTGTCTGTCACCAGCTCGAGGAGAACGTTGTGGAGAGGAGGGAACAAAGTGTCACCGAGGCAGGAGGTTGATGCTGCCATGGCCCTGAGGTGCTGAGCTGCCCTTTCATTGCTCCTCCAGCAGCACAAAGCCACCTTTGGACAGGGACAGAGGCTTTGAAATTCTCTTAAAGATCCAATGTGAAAGCTTCACCCCCCAGAGAGGTGTGGGAGTGGGGCTGGGGGCTCAGGTCAGCTCTGTCCCTGCTGAGCTGGGACCCCAAAACCCCTCCTGCTCCTCCCCACTGGACCTGTGGCTTTCCAGCTGGTGACACGGGGGCCACTCACTGATGGCACAGCCCTGGCCATCCCCCCTGTCCGTGGGGGTTTCTCCAAAGTCACCCAGAGGTTCCCAATCACAGAGGTTGGACTCAACCCCTGGTTCTCCACAGCCCTTCCCACAGGGTGCCAGCACTGCTCAGGCCCTAATGAATAATTCAGGCTGGGGATAAACCATTCAGGCTGTGATTAAGCCAGGTGAGCAGCAATTTGGGGCTCTGAATTCCTTCTGCTTTCCCAGCACAACCCCCGGCGGTGCTGCTGCTTCCTGGAGCAGGCAGGGTTTGGAAACACGGTGATTTCTCCCTCAATTAGCAGCCCTGACACCGTAATTAGCGCAGACTCCTGCGGGGTGAGGGCTGAGCTGCTGAGCTGGGAGGTGCTGGGGATGCTCTGAGGCCTGGGAAAATCCCTCTGTGCTCCTCGTGGAGTCATGGAAGGGTTTGGGTGGGAAGGAGTTCCACCTTCCACTGTCCCAGGCTGCTCCAAGCTGCCCTTGGACACCTCCAGGGATCCAGGGACAGCCACAGCTTCTCTGGGAATTCCATCCCAGAGCCTCTCCACCCTCCCAGGGAGCAATTCCTCCCTAACATTTCATCCCAATCTTCCCTCTTCCACTTTCAAACTGTTCCCTCTTGTCCCATCACGAGCTGCCTGTGCAAAAAGCCACTCTCCATCTTTTTTTTTCCCCAAGCTCTTCTAAGGAATATCATCCTTTAGAAGTGCTTAAGGAAGCACTGAAAGGGCTCCGTGGGATCTCTCCAGAGCCTGCTCTTCCTCTGGCGGGATCTCCCACCTCTTTTAGGGCTGAGCTGGCTCTGTCCTGGCAGTGCTTCTGTCTTTATTTCTAATTTCTTTTTGGGGGGGAGAGAGAACAGAACCCCCAGCCCAGCCCAGCCTCCCACAGTCACTTGGTGCTCCGTGGAGGAAAGGTTGAGAAATTTGTTCCAAAGCTGGGGATGCCAATGGAAAGGATAAATTGATAATGACAGGAGATGCCAAACTGCAGACTCTTCCTGCTAATTAATATTCATGTGTGCCGGGTTTAGTGGAACATTAATTATGTATTTAATCAAGCCCTGTTTATTCTGGTTTAGCTTTGTACCTTGGGTGGCTGTTATGCCGAAGACTTCAGATTAATTAAAACGTTAGTGGTGTATCACAAATAACAATTAGCGAGGTGTGAGCTGAACAGCCTTTCCCTTTGTGCTGCCCTGGGAGGGGAGGAGAGCCCAGCAGGGTGGGGGCACTGGGATCAGATCCTGGGAAAGCTCCTGGGATGCTCCCCGAGGGCTCTGAGCTCAGGGAGGGCTGTGCAGGCAGGGATGGCTCTGCTGCTTGATTTTGGGGTTCCCAAAATGCACCTCCCCAGTGTGGAGGAGCTCCTCGTGCTCGAGGAGGGGAGCAAGGCTGTGCTCTGCTCATCTTCACGCCCTTGGCTCTCCCTGGGGTCTCAGAATTCCAGAGTCACTGAGGTTGGAAAAGACCTCTGAGATCCTCCCCTGATCCCCACCTTGTCCCCAGCCCAGAGTGCCACATCCAGGCCTTGCTGGGACACCTCCAGAATGGGAACTCATTCCATTCCCTCCATGCTGTCCCTGTTCCCTGGGAGATCCTGCCTCTCCTTCCTGCCAGGAGCTGTGCAGAGCCACAAAGTTCCCCCTGATCCTCCTTCTCTCCAGGCTGAGCCACTTCCCAGCTCCCTCAGCCACTCCTGGGCCTCCAGACTCTTCCTCAGCCGCCCCTCAGAGGACTCCCAGGGATCTTTTTGGGACCCTTGGTGGCTCAGCCAGAGCCCCAGACCCTCCCCAGGAGGTGGCAGCGACATGGGAAGGAGTTGCAGGTGCTGCTTGTGACAATTCCCTGCCTTGCTTCCCTCTGGCTGTCGGGAAATGTGTGTTCCTCATCCCCAAAATCCACTCAGGTGACAGCAGGGACCTTGCCAGACCTGCCCCATCCCCTGGGAGCATCCTCCAGGAAAGGCACGAGGTGATGCTTCGTTGCCAAGGAAACCTGAAATTCCTTTTCTTTTGTGCTGTGCTGGGCAGGGCTGGGCTGGGTGGCACAGAACCCATCCCGGGCTCATCCCTTTGCTCCAGCCTGGCCTTCCTGCAGGGAAAGACCTCCCTTCTCTGGGTTCAGCCCCACCCTCCGGCTCTGCTCCCTGATTCTGCCTCCAGTGTCGAGCAGAGAGCTCTGGGAAGGAGTGAAGGGATGGCAAAGAGCCTCTGGGTCACAGAGTGAGGTGACACTGAGGTCCCCTGCTGGCCCCCCAGCCCTCACAGGGCTCCACCTGAGGCTTCCCCTCCAGCTCCCAGCGCCAGAGAGCTGCTAATGAGCTGGGATTTATTTATTTTTAATGAGCAGGAGTGAAGGGAGGAGTGGGGCAGAGCGTCTGAGCTGAATGCAGAGCAAATTCTGGCCGTGGAGATGGAGCTGCTGCGGGAGGAGGGAGGGGTGGGAGGTGGCACTGTGGGCAGGAGGGACAAAAGGTGACAAGGAGACACTTGGAGGTGGTGACAGCTCTGGGAAGGATGACTGGGACTTCTGGGAAGCTGTTCTGGGCT
The DNA here is from genome assembly GCF_008360975.1 of Lichenostomus cassidix. Taxonomy (NCBI): domain Eukaryota; kingdom Metazoa; phylum Chordata; class Aves; order Passeriformes; family Meliphagidae; genus Lichenostomus; species Lichenostomus cassidix. The sequence continues at coordinate 2,496,371 of NC_139498.1, read as the reverse complement.
GGGGGGAAGATTCCTGCACCTGCAGGTCACACCATCCAAGTTTTTTCCCCTTGGGGTTGAGTTTGGAGGTGGCAGCAAGAGGCTGAGCCTTGGTTTGGCACTGCACTGGTGGCAGTTTGGGGATCCTCCTTCTCTGCTGGCCCAGGAGGGAGAGATTTACCCCCAAAGCTGTGGGTTTGGTTCTGAGCAATGCTTGGAATGAGGGCAGGAGAAGGGAAAACTGGGACTGGTGGGATAGAAGGGTTTTGCAGTGCTGTCCCCTGCTCGTGTCCCTGTCACCAGGGAGCTGTGGCTCTGCTGGCAGGCTTCTCCTCAGGCAGCTCATTCCAAACTGGGAGCTGAGTCCCTGAGCTGGGAGGGGGAACCTGGTGGGACCTCAGCTCTGTCACCCCTCGGGGCAATGCCCTGTTGTGGTGGGCACTGAGTTAATCCCATCCCTTGGCCTGGGTGCCAAATCCAGCTCCTGGCACTGAGGGACGCAGGTGTGGGATGCAGTGGGATGCAGGTGTGTGATGCAGGTTTGAGATGCAGTGTATGCAAGTGGGATGCAGTGGGATGCAGGTGAGGGATGCAGCAGGATTCAGGTGGATGCAAGTTTGAGATGCAGCAGGATGCAGGTTTGGGATTCAGTGGGATGCAGTGGGATGCAGGTGTGGGATGCAGGTGAGGGATGCAGCAGGATGCAGGTTTGGGATTCAGTGGGATGCACGTTTGGGATGCAGTTTTGGGATGCAGGTTTGGGATGCAGTGGGATGCAGGTTTGGGATGCAGTGGGATGCAGGTGAGGGATGCAGTGGGATGCAGTGGGATTCAGGTTTGGGATGCAGGTTTGGGATGCAGGTTTGGGATGCAGTGGGATGCAGGTGAGGGATGCATTGGGATGCAAGTTTGGGATGCAGGTGTGGGATGCAGTGAGCTGCAGGTGTGCAAGGACCTCCAGGTGTTATCAGTACCCAAACCAGAAGGAATTCCACAAGGAATCATCCCAGCAGTGAGGAGGGAGCTCCATGAGGATCTTCTGCCTGACCCACAGCGTGTCACACCTCCCTGGGGAGCTCCCTCCATGGTGGTGTCCTTGGGGTTGGCTCCAGGTGCTTCCCAGCTGGGATATCCTGCATGCTGCAGCTTTTCAAACCTCAGAGCAGCCCTGCAAGGGTCAGGCAGAGCTGAGATGGGTCTGACCCTGGGATGGCAGCAGGTTTGAGGATGGATTTGAGGACGGAATGCCCGAGGGGAGGGAGGGAGCTGTGGATGGCAGAAATTCCATGCTGCGCCGGCAGATTGGAGTTCCTGGGAAAGGGGAGGTGATTTCCAGGCTGGTTACTTTGTCATTAGCAAAAATTGATTGGATTCATCCTCCCGGGACAGCCTGGCCTCCCGAGGGCAGGGCGGTGAGTGCGAGATTGCATCTCAATTACGGAGAGCGCCGATTATTTATATGAATATTCCCCCAGATCCATTAGAGGCTGGCAACGTTCATTTGGAACGATGGGGTTTTTTTTTTTTTTTTCGTGGGGATGTTAAAATTGAGTTTGTTTTCCAATTGTTGACTTTAATGAGTATTTGGGAACCCACTGGGGCTCGGCAGAGCGTGAGAACAGGAGCCACTCGGGCTGCACCCATTCGTCAGTGCCTCGTCTGGGTGATGCCTCTTCCCAGAATTCCAGCATTCCTCCTGCCCCTGCCACTCGTGCTGCTGCCCTGGCTATTCCTGGCTAGCCCTGGGCACTTGGAGCAGCCTGCATTCCCACTGGAAGGTGTTATTTTTAGCAAGGAAAAGGAGGAAAAGGTTTCCATGCAGCTTGAGTTCCGAGGAAGGTGCAGGTAAGGGAAGGTGCAGGGAGCAGGTGGGGCAGCAATTCCATGGGATTTAAGGGAAGTGGAGCAGGGTGTTGACCCTGGAAGCAGCTCAGAGGGATGGAGAGATGCACAGCCATGGAATTTTTTACAGCCATGAATTTTTCACAGTGTGTTCTGCTCTGGAGAGAAAGGCCAGCTGGGATGTGGCTCCAGGAGAATTCCAGAGGGAGCCTGCGGATGCGTCAGGGACGAGCAGGGATTGCTGGTCACAGAGCTGTGACGTGGTGACCCTGAGCTGCCAGGGGGAGGAGGGAGGTGGGATGGGATGGGATGCAGTCCATGGAGACAGAGCCAGAGCTCAGATCCATCCGGAATGTTCTGGTGACAGTGACTCATCTGGGATCAGGAGAGCAGAGCTGCTCTGGGAAAAACCCCTTTGACCCTTCATTAATTGTCCTTTCGTTAATTGTCACCTCCTCAGCACACACTGGGACATTTTCACCTATCCAGCACCTCGGTGGAGTGAAACACTCAGAGTCCTTGGGATTTTGCTGGGAGGTGGGAAATGTGGGGAGGTGGCAGGAGAGGTGAGGGACATGGGGACATCTCCAGAGGTGGGTGATGAGCTGGGCTGAATGATCCAGGTGACATCCCCAGGTTTGGGTGACATCCCCAGGTTTGGGTGACATTCCTAGGTGAATGATCCAGGTGACATCCCCAGGCTTGGGTGACATTCCCAGGTGAACGATGCAGGGGACATTCCCAGCCATGGCTGCTGCTCTCAGTGAAGGATCCAGGTGACATTCTGAGGTGAGGGACACAGGCAGATTTTGGCTCTGGGAGCACCAGCTCAGCTCCCTCAGGAACTCCCCCTGCTCCTCCCAGGCGGGTGGAGGCTGAGGCTCAGCAACACCAGCCTGATGGAAATGCAATTCCACTCCTTCCAGGGTGGGAAGTTTTCCTCTCTCTGTTAAGGGGGGGACAGGGGTGTCTCTGATGTCCCCCTGCCAGCAGCTCATCTGTCAAAAACTCATTTGGAAGCAGCCACTGATAACACATCGCTGTTTTGTCAGCAGGAACAGCAGCAAAGGTGACAAAAGCCAATTAAATCCAGGATTCTCACCAGCTGGAATGAAACGCTGCACTGAAATATGCATGTGGGAGCTGCTTGCCTTCCTTGTCCCCATCAGATCTCGGGTCTGTCACATTAAACCTCGCTGAGCAGTGGCCTGAGAGAAGCATTGAAATGAAACTTTAAATATCTCTGATGGATTCAGGTGCTGTGGGGTCAGGAGGAGCCTATTTCCAGTCCCTGCTTTTAGCTTAGTTCTGCCTTGTTCATTTGGGAAAGTGTGTTCTGCTTCCAGAGAGGCACTTTCAGGTGGATTTTAAGGAATTAAAGCAATTCCAACATCCCAAAGCTCCTTTGGATGGAGGAGCTTTGGGATGTTGGACAGTTGCTTTAATTCCTTGAAATCAGGTGGAGGTTGAGTTGTCAGCTCTGTTCAGCTGAACGTTTCGTGGATTGAAAGGAGGATTTGCTTTGATGGGAGAAGTGGAGCAGGGTGGGGTGAGGATGGTCTGGCTCCTGTGGGGTTAAACCAGGATTAGGAATGGACAGAATTCCCTCCCAAATTCCACCTGAATGCCCCCAAACCCTCAGGGAACACCACAGGCTGCTCCTGGGCTGGTTTTTCCCTGGAGTTCCCCATAGTCACCTGTGCCACATCCTGAGTCCCTTCCTTATTCCAAACTCTTGCACTGGGCTGGATTTACTGGCTGAGCTCCCAATTCTGGAGGTTTTTTCCTGTAAAAACTCCTTGGAATTGCCTGGGAGCTGAAAATCCCCCGTTCCTGGCACTGTAACCCCACACAGCCACATTTAGGGCCATGGTTTGGTGGTGGCAGTGCTGGCTTGATGTTGGACTTGAAAATCCCAGGAGGATTTCCCCACCTGAATGATTTTATTCCCTAATAATCTGGGTTTTCTCCCTGTCCATCCTGCTGCTGAGCTCTGGAAATCTGGGAATTTCAGCCACCTCCTGCCATCCCCTGCCTGCTTTGATGGAAAACCCTGGAAAACTGGGAGGCAGAGCTGCACCATCAATTTTATCCCTCATTGAGCTGTCAGGACACATCAGGAGCTCTGGAGGTGTTGCAGCTCCTTTCAGCTCCGTGTTTGCACATCCCAGACCTCAGGCACTGCTGGGTCAGTGCTTTAGCAACACCTTTCCTGGAGAAATTCCCGTTTTTTGGGTTGGAGAGCCATCCCTGCAGCAGGTCTGGGCTGGATTCCTGCAATTCCCTTCCCAAAAAATGCAATTCCTCTCCGTTTCCCCACTGCCTGGCTGTGCTGTGCTTTCCATCCCTACAATCCTTGATTGGGTTTTGTCCCCCAAAACCTCTTTTCCTCACTATCTTGGAATTACTGGACTGCTTCCCATTATTCCAGTGCCCAGCCATGCTCACACCTTTCATTTGTGTGCTCCCTGGGGGCATTTTGGTGTAAAACAGCACCAAAAAAGGGTTTATTTCTCCTCTTCCCAGTGTTTTGGAGGGGGGGTGGGACAGCTCTGGCTGTGCTTTCTTCCCTCTCTGTCCCACCATATGCTCCTCCAGCAAATCCTGGGGGGAGAGAGGGGAGGAGTGAATAATTCAGAGCACAAATAATAATGGGTGAAGCTGGCAAATGCAAATGAATCCTTGGGATTCGTTTGGATGGAAGGGGGTTGGGCTGGGGGGATCACTGGGAAGGGTCTGGCTCGGTTTTTTGGCTGCTGCTGCTGCAGGGAAAGCACAAACCAAGCTGGAATCCTGCCTGGAAAATGGAACTTTGTCCCAGCTGGTGTTGGGATCTCCATGGGGAGCCTGGAGAAAGCTCCAGGGAGACTTCAAAGCTCTTTCCAGTGCCTGAAGAGGCTCCAGGAGAGCTGGAGAGGGACTTGGGACAAGGGCTGGAGGGACAGGACACAGGGAATGGCTTCCAGAGGGCAGGGATGGATGGGATTTTGGGAAGGAATTGTTCCCTGGAGAGGCTCTGGGATGGATTTCCCAGAGGAGCTGTGGCTGCTCCATCCCTGGAATTGCTCAAAGCCAGCTTGGAGCAGCCTGGGATGGTGGGAGCTCTCCCTACCCATGGAAAAGGCTGGAATTTGGACCTTTCAGGTCCCTCCCAGCCCAGGAACGAAAAAAAAAAAAGCTTTTCTAAAGTGACTTTCCCTTCCTCCTTGTTGTGCTCCAGCAGTTGGGGACCTAAACCACGAAAATCCCTGGAATCTGCAAATCCCCCAGCAGCAGTGGCAAAATGCTGGTTCCTAGAGGGAGCTGGGCTTGTCTGGAGGGAAAAACCTCAGAATGGCAGCGCTGGGGCTGTGCTGAAACCCTCGCAGAAACCCAAAGCTCATTATGGAGAGATTAATTTCCCACTAGGAAACTTAACAGCTCTTCAAAGAGCAGGATGAATTATGGATGATGCTGGCAGCTGGAGGACCTTCCTGCAGGAAGCCTCTTCATCTGCTGAGCCTGGAGAATTGGCTCCAGAAATCCCTCTGGGAGGGGACAGGGGCATTCCCTGCTCCAGCAGGGACAGGCTGGGGGATCCCAAACCCCAGCCAGGGTTTGGGAATAACTGTGGGATGTGCAGATCCTGTGGGATTTGGTGTCACTGAGCAGGTTTGGGAAGGGTTGGTGCTTTGTTTGATGGCAGGGATGAATTTTTGGGGTGAACTCTGTGTATCTGTGTTTAGTACCCACAGCCTCACCTTGCTGTGGGGTTTCTCAGCATCCCAAACTATTTCTTCACCCAAAACAAAGCATTTTCTGCTGTTTAATCCATAATTCCTGCTATTTTCCCCCAAGTTTTGCAGGGTCTAACCTCTGCTGAGCTGTGCTCACCTCACCTGCCCTGAAATCCCCTTCAGGCAGAGCTGGAGGGTTTTGTAGGGAAAAACTTCTGACAAATCCTGCTTTTCCTTTCGTTTCTGCCTTCCCTCCAAAACCTGAGGTTTTTCTGAGATTTGTGAATTGCTTCTCATTTTCCCATTTCCACAGATCCTCCTCTTCCTTCCCTGCTGGGCTGCATCCCCAGAGGAGTTTCCTGCAAGGCTATTTTTTAGGCAGATTCCTGTAAGGATATTTTTTAGGAAATATTCCTGGAAGGATATTTTTTAGGCAAAATTCCTGGAAGGATATTTTCTAGGAAAGATTCCTGCAAGGGTGTTTTTTATGCAGGATTCCTGTAAGGATATTTTTAAGGAAATATTCCTGCAAGAGTGTTTTTTTTAGGCAAGATTCCTGTAAGGATATTTTTTAGGAAATATTTTTCCTGGAAGGATATTTTCTAGGAAAGATTCCTGCAAGGATATTATTTAGGCAAGATTCCTGTGAGAGTTTTTTTTAGGCAAGATTCCTGTGAGGGTTTTTTTTAGGCAAGATTCCTGTGAGAGTTTTTTTTAGGCAAGATTCCTGTGAGAGTTTTTTTTAGGCAAGATTCCTGTAAGGATATTTTTTAGGAAATATTCCTGTAAGGATATTTTTTAGGAAATATTCCTGGAAGGATATTTTCTAGGCAGGATTCCTGCAAGGGTGTTTTTTAGGAAAAAAATTATATATTTTGTAGATTTTCCCTGTCAGGTCTTTGGTGTCAGGGCTGGTTTGGATCTGGCAGGAGCTACATCCAGGTATCCCAGGATCATCCCACATTTCCCACATTTCCCCTCTGGCCAAATTATCCCTTCCAGCCGGAGCTTTTGAAGATTTTTCCCTCCCTTTCCTTGGAGAAGGAGCAGGGAGGGAAGTGCCTTTGTAAGGAGCTGCGAGGTGCAGAGCTGATCCCCGAGGATTAGGCTGATCCCTGCTAATGCCTTATCGGCATAAAGTGCCTTGGATTGTAAAGCCAGGGAAGCCCAGGAGAGGCAAAATCCCTTTGTTTGGGTTCGATGGAAGCATTTCCCTGTCAGGGGCTGAGATTGGCCATTTCTTGCTCTTTGTTCTGCCGAGAGGAGCCAAATGAACTCCGAGCCTTTTGCGTGGAGTTCTCCAGATAAGTGGGATGAGTGGAGCTTCTCCAGCTCCGTCGGCAGGTGGAGAAGGAGCTGAGAGCTGCTGAAATCCTTGGGAAAACCCTCTCTGGCGTGGAAAGGGATGTGGGTGATTTCCTGTCACTCTCACGTCCCAAACTGAGGGGGTTTTGTCCTGTATTGAGTGGGGGAAATTCTTCATTGGCTCAGGATGAAGATGGGATTTTGGGAAGGAATCATTCCAGTGGAATTCCCAGAGAAGCTGTGGATGCTCCTGGATCCCTGGAATGTCCAAGGTTGGACACTGGGGCTTGGAGCAGCCTGGGACAGTGGAAGGTGTCCCTGCCATGGGATGGTGGCACTGGATGGGATTTAAGGTCCTTCCAACCCAAACCATTCCAGGATTTTCTGACTCCTCACCTCACAGCATCCCACAATCCCTGCTCTATCCCATGATATCTGCTCCACAGGATCAGAGCTTCCCAAGCTGCTGGGGTGTGCCTGCTGGGTCAGGACCAGCCCAACCCCACCCTTGGCTGGGGATTCCAGTGGGATGCTTTGGGATCAGAAATCCCTTTGGGCTGATTGGGATTATTCTCCCCGCTATTTTGGGATTATTCTCCTGTCTGATCAGGATTGTTCTCCCAGCTACTTTGGGATTATTCCCCTTGCTAATTGGGATTATTCTCCCATCTACTTTGGGATTATTCTCCCAGATATTTTGGGATTATTCTCCTGGTTGATCAGGATTGTTCTCCCAGCTACTTTGGGATTATTCTCATGGCTGATCTTTGGGATTATTCTCCTGTTTTATTGGGATTGTTCTCCTGGCTGCTTTGGGATTATTCTCATGGTTGATTTGGATTATTCTCCCAGCTATTTTGGGATTATTCTCCTGTTTGATCAGGATTGTTTTCCCAGCTACTTTGGGATCATTCTCCTGTCTGATCAGGATTGTTCTCCCAGCTACTTTGGGATTATTTTCCTGTTTGATTGGGGTTATTCTCCCAGCTACTTTGGGATTATACTCCTGTCTGATTGGGATTATTCTCATAGCTGATTGGGATTATTCTCCCAGCTACTTTGGGATTATTCTCCTGGCTGATTGGGATTATTCTCCTGTTTTATTGGGATTGTTCTCCTGTCTGATTAGGATTATTCTCCTGTCTGATTGGGATTATTCTCCTATCTGATTGGGATTGTTCTCCCAGCTACTTTGGGATTATTCTCATCCCACCCAGCTCCCTGTCCTGTCCCAGGCTGCCTGGGCACCTGGCCACCCCCCGAGGCTGCCGTGTCCCCTCCTCCTCCCCCCGTGCTCAGTTCCCCCCACGCTGCAGCTTCTCCCCGAGCAGCAAGCTCAGCACTTCCCCACGCACCATCTGCTGCCTCTCAGCTCCCAGGATCTGGGCTCTGTGCTCCCATCAGTTCTCAGCTCCCAGTTCCCCTCTCCTCAGCAGGGAAGCAGCCTGGCCTTGCCCCTCTGCCAGAGCTATTTTTGTATCTCCCACCAATGATTTGGAACGGGAATTATTTAAAAAAAGGGTTTTTCCCCTGGGAATTTTGCACACTTCCAAAGGGATTTTTGGGAAGAGCAACACCAGCCCGGTTTCTGGAGGGAGCTGAGGCAGGAATTGCCTTTCCCAGAGCTGGGAAAAGGGATTTCCTTGGGTTCTCCTGAGCAGAGCAGAGCCCTGAGAGAACCCCCAGCCCTGCCCTGGCTGCTCCTCTGTGTCCCAAATGGGGATTTTGGGATCCCCCAGGGCTGCTCTCCTGTGTCCCAAATGGGGATTTTGGGATCCCCCAGGGCTGGCACGTCCCACAGCCCCCATGGCATGGATTTATCTGTGGGATTTCGGGCTGATTTGGGCTCTCCTCGCCCTACAGCCCTGTTTTAGGGCTGCATCTGCTCTGCTTTTCCCTGCCCTCGGCACCAGCCTTGGCTCCAGGCTCTGATCAGCTGCTGAGCGTTTCAGTTCCTGGCCTCAGGGATGGAAATGTGGTGATTATCCCAGGAAATGCTGCTTTTCCCGGCGTGTTTCCACGGCAACCGGGAACTCAGAGGGCCACAGGCACACTCGTGGTCCCCTTGGTGGGAGATGTCCTCCTCTGGGACACAGGGGAACACTCCAGGGACATTTCCCACCTGGTGGAATGCTCACCTGAGTGCTCCCCAGTCCTTCCCTGGAGGCTGTAAAATCCCTCAGTTTTGATTTTGTTCTCTGGACATTCCTCCCACCCCTTGCTCAGAGGGGAGTGAGGCCACGAGGCTCTAAAAACATCCAAAAATGGGGATTTAAAATGGGGAAAAAATATGGGAGGTTTGGTGCTTTCTGAAAAGATTTTTTTTTCCCCTGGGAAAGCTTCTCAGCAGTTTTCCTTGGGGTTTATGGGATTAACTGTGTTTTTAAAGGATGGGATTAGCTGGAATATATAAGTAGTTAGCAAGGTGGGAATTTCCTCATGGAATTTGGCTTGGCTTCTGCTTTGGAGTTTACCTGTACAGGTGCTGTGCTGGTTTTGGGGCACAGGGAGACCAGGAAGAGGGGAGGGGACACTGCTGGGATCCTGGTTGTTCCCAGCTCCATGGGATTCATGGGACAATCTGTATTTAGTCCCCATGGAATCCCCTGAGGCACCGAGGTTTGCTGAGCCTGAACCTTTGGGAGCAGAGTGGGTGCTCAGCACTGCTCTGCTCCTTGCTAAAATCCCATTTCAGCCGCTGGGGATTGGGATCTCTCCCCCTTTGGTTCACCCATCCATCCAGAACCTCCTCTCCACGTTGGCTTCCCAAGGAAAGACTGGTTTGGGATCACCCTGGGCAGTGCTGGATGGGATCCAGAGGAGCAGGATCACCAGCTGGGCTGGAGTTCTGCTCCCTGCTCGCCCCAGGGCTGCTTCCCATGGAGCCCAGGAGGAGGGATGAGCCCAGGGTTGGACCTCACTGGTTTTTCCTTGCTCTTGCAGAGGGCCTGGCAGTGGGAGTTGGATTCGGGGCCATTGGAAAATCCACGTCTGCCACATTCCAAAGTGCCAGGTAAGACACAATCCTGCTTTTTTTGTGTGTGCTCCTTGCCCTTGGAGCTTGGCTGTCCCATCTCATCCCATGCCAGGGGGGTTGGAATTGTATGGATTGACTGAAACTTGCCTGGAAGCACAAAGGGGCAAAGGGAGTGGAGGAAATTCCCAGTGCTGCTGCCTTTTCCTTGCCGCTCTGCTTGTCAGATGTGAGAAAAGGTTTCTGTTGTTGATGATCCTCCACCTTTTCTCCTCTCTGGGATCTGTGGAGCTGGGGAGGAGGCAGCTGAGTGTCCCAGTGGGTGCTGCTGGCTCTCAGGAGATGCACACAGTGATTTTGGGGGGTTTATCCCTCTCCCTTCTGCCTGGCTAACATCCCTGGGGATGCTCAGCTCAGCTCAGCTCTGGCAGCTGCTTCCCTGTGGGGAGAGGAGGGAAAAGGGATGAGACTGGAAGCTGGAGATGTGTGAATCAGGTGGGGGAAGAGGGAATTCTCAGCCTGGTGAATCCTTTTCCCTTGGAGCCTCCAACCTCCTCTTCCCCTTGCCCCTGCCTGGTGTCTCCATGGCTTCCTGCAGGATTCCTTCATCTCCTCCTCCTCCTCATCCCGTCCCTCCTGAGCAGGCAGGATCCCTGGCACTGGGAAATGCTGAGATTTCCCCTAAAACCAGCATCCCCAACAGGCAGGAGGAGCTGCTGGGAAGCATCTGGTGGCTTTGTTTCCCATTCCTGCCCAGCAGGGGCCACTGGACCCTGGAATTGGTGGCAGTGAAGGCTCCCGGTGCTCTTGGCATCCCACTATCCCTGAGTCCTGCCATTCCCAGCCTCCCAGTGCTGGCAGTGCTCCCAGGCAAACCCTTCTGTTCCCTCAGGGACAGCTGGGATCATCCAGCTCCTCCAACCTCCGGGATTTTGGGCTCTGGGGATGTTTCAGGAGCACAGCCCGGCTGACAGCACCCACTGCCCCCGGCAGGGCTGGCACTGGGCTGAAGGAAGGGGAGGAAGGAGTGAGGCTGGTGTGGAGCTGGAGGAGCTGTGAGGCTTTGGAAGAGCTGCTGGCACCTCTTGGTGGCCACTGTGCAAACGGCAGCTCCCTGCCCGGGCTCTCCCTGGGCTTGGCTTTTCCTCCTTGCCGTTCCCACCTGCTGGCACGGCTCAGTCACCTTGTTCCTAAGGACAACGGGAGGAGGGTGGATTTTAGGGGAAATGCCTGCTGTGAGGGTGGGGAGGCCCTGGATGGAATTCCCAGAGAAGCTGTGGCTGCCCCTGGATCCCTGGAAGTGTCCCAGGCCAGCTTGGAGCACCCTGGGACAGTGGGAGGTGTCCCTGCCTGTGGCAAGGTTGATCTTTGGGGTCCCTTCCCACCCAAACCATTCCAGCATTCCTGCTGGAGGATCTGTAGGATCCCAGGGCTGGTTTTGGATCCATCCAGGCTGATTTTGGATCTCCCCACACTGTCCAGCCCCTTCTCTGGCCAGGCACAAGCTGTGCTCACAAAGCCACTTCCATTCCCAATTCCCTGTCCCCTCCCTGAGCTGACCCAGGCACTTGGATTTTCACAGATCCCAGTGGGAAAAGCAGGATATTCCAGCTTTACCCACTGTGTTTCCCTAACCTTTGGAAAGAAAAGGCTCTTCACAAAGGCAGCAGAGGCTCTGGAGCTGCTGGAACAAAAGGAGTTTTTTTCCCCTCAGCTGCTCAGTGGAAGCTGAGGAGGCAGAAGCAGCTGCTGCTTTCTCTGGATTTCCAAGGGCATTAATCATGGGAGATGAAAGGTGGCATCTGCACCGGGAAAATACCAATGCAAATGCAGTCAGCTGCAGGAGGGGACAGAAGCCCAGCCCTGCCATCAGCTTGTCTGTCACTGTCACCCCCAGCAGCCCCACTCGGCGGGACTGGGAACTTCTGGGAATCTCCAGGAGGATTGGAGGTAGTTCCTTAAAATTGCTGTGGAATTATATTTCCTGAGTGAGGCAGTGCTGGCTCTGGACACATCCAGAGGGAAAAGTGATCCCTGGGTCAGTCAGAGTCGTGATCCCCTTCACCTCCATTCCTTGGGAATGGCATTGGAGTGGAGCAGCTCCGTGACTCAGTTTCCCTCCTGCATTCCCCTTCTCCTCCCCTGGGTGTGACTGAAGGCTGAGCCTCTCGGGAAGGCTCCTTCCTGGCAACCTGGAGCCTCCCCACCCTGGCGGGGAAGAATTCCTTCCCGAGATCTCCTTTGGATGAGGTTAACGCCCTGTTCCCGACACTTCGCAGCCCCAAAGGGCTTTTCCCGAGGCTTTTCCCGAGACTTTTCCCTGTGCTGCTGCCCTCCAAAGGGAGGCTTTTCCAGGGGAGGTGTGACAGAGCTGGTGCAGCCCCACAGCTGATGGTCCCAGGCAGAGGGGCACAGCCCGGGATTTGTTCAAAACCCTAAAAAATGGTAATTAGGAAGAAGGGAATCTCACCTTTCAGACCATCCGGTGCTTTGATGTGCTGGATCCCCTCATCCATCCCGGGATGGTCCAGCCAGCTCCGGGAGGGTCCCCTGTGCTGCAGGATCGCGGGATGCTCCATCCCTCCCCTCTCCCCGCTCATCCCGGCGCTGCTCCCGGTCCTTCCCCATCTCTCCGCGTTTCTTTGCTGCCACCGGGTGTGCAGGCTCTGTTCCTGCGACCTGGCTGCTCCGGGATCCTCCGGGAGCTGGGATCAGAGCCCCTGGCCTTTCGAGATCCCACTGGGATCAGAGCCCCTGGCCTTTCGAGTTCCCACTTGGAGCCCCAGGGGTTGTGCCAGGGCGCAGGGAAAGGCTTCCCACTGCCAGATGGGATGGATGGGATTTTGGGAAGGAATTGTTCCCTGGGAGGGTGGCGAGGGGCTGGGATGGAATTCCCAAAGAAGCTGTGGCTGCTCTATCCCTGGAAATGCCCAAAGCCAGCTTGGACAGAGCTTGGAAGAGTGGAAAATGTCCTTTTTGGGGTGTTTTCCACGGGGGCTGAGCTGCTCCCCATCCCCAGGCGGGAGCATCCTGGGGCTGAGCTCCTCCTGCTCTCCTGGCAGGAATGTTGGGAATCTCCACGGGGTGGAAACAGCAGCTCGGGACAAAGGGCTGCGGTGACAGCAGGGCAGGCAGTGCCAGGGCAGTGCCAGGGCAGAGCCCGGGAGGGGAAAGCTCCCTCCAGATGGGAACGGGCAAGGCAGGAGCAGCTCCTGGCCGCCGTCCAGGCAGGAAGGTAAAGAGAAGGGCAGCCATGGCTTAAAAAAGCTGCTCTCCCTCCCCCTCTTCTCGCGGCGGAGCGCGGGGGAGGAATCGCTGCCTCCCTCCTTGTGCGGTGCTTTAACAGGAACCAGATGGGGCTGGAGCTGCTGGGAGCGGCACGGTGGGGTTTGTGCATCCCGGGGTGCAGGGTGGCCAGGGGACAGCTCTGCCAGGCTGCCGTGTCCCCAGGGAAGGGCTGTCTGTGTCCTGCCCGACAGCCCGAGCTCCTCAGGGCAGGGATGGATCCCTTGTCCCATCCAGCGTCACCTCAATCCCATCCTTAATCTCTCCCCATCCTGCCGGGTCTGATCCTGGCTCACTGTGGATGCAAGAAAAAGCAAAACTGAGTTTTACAGAGCAGTGTTTAACTGGGTTTGCCCAGCTTTTAGTGCTCGTGGCCAATCCCACCCTCATCCCACCCTCATCCCACCCTCCTCATCCTCGATTTCCTCAATGCCATCCCTCGGCACAGCCAGGGAAGGAGCAAGGAATGAGTAGGGAAGTGATGTAAACAGAAATATTTTTTTTTTCCCCCCCCTCGATGATGCTGGGGATGTTTCCTTCCAGCCCAGCACAATGGTTCCCATTCATCCTCCCTTTTTTTGCTGGGAATGCTGGCCTTGTTTGGATGTGTTGTGCCCACAGATTGTTTCCTGTCCAGCTTTGGTAAAACAGACAGCAAAGAGGCTTCGGCTTGACAGGCAGACTTTTGAGTATGGCTTGGAAAATATTATTCCATGGGACAGCCAGTGCCTCCCACGCTGTGTCTCTCAGGCTGGGGGAAAAAAAAAAAAGAAAAAAAAAAAAAAAAGGCTTGATTAATGTAGGGAGATTGAAACCAGGCAAAAATTTTTATCCTGTGTTTTCTTGGAATGAATGGGAATCATTGTGGTCTGGGAGGCAGCAGAAGACACAGTGGGGTTTTCAGGGGATCTTCCTGCTGAGTGGATCCACAGTGGAGCTCAGAGGGAGGAAGGATCCCAGTGAGGATCCCAACCTCTTCATCAGATCACGGAAACACCTCATGGGAAAACCCACCCAGAGCTGAGGCCAGGAGGATTCCCACCTTTTCCAGGATCCCAGAGAAATGGGAACAAAACACAGCCCAGCACTGCCCCTGGCTACAGCACAGAGCTGGGGGAAGATGCTCATTAAACACCTTTTAATTACCCTGGCTGGAGGGAGGTGGTTATTACTCACAGGGGGAGATGACCCCGGGCTGTGTTGTCAGCAGGGATTTGGGGAAGGAATTGCTCCGGGAGGTTTGGGGAGCCCCAAACCAGGGCTGAGGCTGCTCAGCTCTGCATCTCCCTCATCCCTGATCCCCAGCACTGGTGGATGAAGAAATTACCCCAATTCCTGCGGGATGGAGTCCTCCAGGACCTCCCCACAAAGCTCTGTGCTTTGCTCAGAATTTTTGTGAAATTCTCCCTTTCCTGAGCACCTTCAAGGAAAAGGAGGAGAGCAGGGAAGGCAAAGCCATTATCCCTGATTTTCTCCTCCAGGTGATGCCAAACAAAAGCCACTTTGGATGTCAGATTCTCTTTTCTAAAACCTTTTTTAGTTTAGAAATAACCCTTTAGAGAAGGGAAACCATCAGAATGGAGACATTGTGACAGGACATGGGGCTGTAATGAGTCCTTCTAGAGCCACAGCTGCTGGGAAATTGTTCAGTTCCAGGTCTGCAGGTGGCAAAAAGGAGCTTTCAGCTCCTGAAAACGGGAGAGGGAAGAGGAGGAATCCTTCCAGCGCTTTTCATTCTGCTCCTAGCTGGTGATTTCCCAGCAGGATGCAAAGCTGGGCAGCTTGGGGTTGGGTGGGAGACCCCTGGGTGTGAGAGAGACCCCTGGGTGCCACCCTGGCACAGCTGCCCTGCCCTGGGATGCTCCAGCAGCACAGCCTGGTGAGAGAGGCTGAGGGAAATACATCCATGGCTTTGTCATTTATCCCTGTTTTTGTGTTACACCCCTGTTTTTGTAATTTATCCCTATTTTTGTCTTGCACCCCAATTTTCGTCTCACATCCCTATTTTTATCTCTCTTTCCCACTGGGCTTTGACTCCTTGTGGGTTCTTTCCCCCTCTAACAGGAAGGAAAATCAGGGTCTTTATGAGCCTCACTCATCCTCCTTCCCTCACTTTTATTTTCTGTAAGAGGTGGGGCCATGAGATCCAGGCAATAAATCCCTAAAAACCACCCCTTAAACCATTCCCCCCTCCCCAGCACGTCCTTTACTCCGAGATTTCATGGCACATAAAACGGTTTTCAACGTGAAATGTGCTCCCAGTTTGGAGATTCAGACAAAAAGGAGAGAATTGGTGTTTTCTGCATGGAGCCATAAACATTAATTGGGAATTTTTATACATGGGCCAGAATCCCAGCCCTGCTTTTAGACCACCCAGCTTCTGTGGGTGTCTAATTTATTTTTTTTTAAGAAGTATTTTAATAACCTTTATAAGGTTCTGTATCTCCCTGCAGCTCCAGCCCTACCCCAGATCAATGCAGCCACATGGTTAAATCCCACTTTGTTTAGGGCTGGGC